>NC_051177.1:223711809-224311809 GCF_013339695.2 Rhipicephalus sanguineus
CCAATTCGGGGTAGACCAAACTAGCGAAACGGCCACCAGCTCACCATGAGCGCGGTACGTAAGTCATGCGCACATGAAAGTGTCATGATTTTCACGTTAACTCGTGTTATTTATGTCCGTTACACAGTAACGTCACGCCATACCAATTTCGGGCAGATCAAGCTGCACCATGATTCGTGGCACAAAAGTCATGCTGTACATGACATGTTCTCATGAATATCATGTTTAACTCAGTTATTTATGTCGCTACACCTAACTCACGAAATACCAATTTCGGTGATATCAAGCCAGCAAAACGGCGCCCAGTGCCCATGAACGTGGCACATAAGTCATGCTGTACATGACATGCTGGTCATGGTTTTATGTTAACGCGTATTATTTATGTGTTACACAGTAAATATCACAGTACCAATTTTCGTATATATCAACGCTACCGGAACGGCCGCTAGCGCCCGATGAGCCTGCGTGTATATCATGCTGTACACACTGCTCATGATTTTGCACGTTAGGACCCGTCAGTTATGTCGTCTACCACTTTTCACGCCTACAATTTGTAATATAGCAAGTTAACGAAACGGCTGTAAGAGCACCAAGACTGGGCATGTATGTCATGTCGTTCATGACCTCCATATCGTTTTTCATGTTATGACCGTCATTCATGTTCGTCATACAGTCATGTTATGCCATACAATTTTGGTGTACATTCGATTAACGAAACGAGCAGGAGAGCACAAAGTCGTAGGCGGCTAGATAGATAGATAGATAGATAGATAGATAGATAGATAGATATAGATAGATAGATAGATAGATAGATAGATAGATAGATAGATAGATAGATAGAAATAGATAGATAGATAGATGAGCTAGATAGATATAGATAGATAGATAGATGATAGATACGCTCAAAGTCGCAGAAGTTCGCTAACAAATGCTTCGCATTTAAAAACACTGGCGACAACACATTATTCACGTAAAAGCGTGTTCAGCGTTAAAAAAATCCGGCAGATCTCACGCACCGTGGGAATCGATGTAATGCGAAGCAGCCAGCAGAGAGCTGCATACATCGCCTTGTTTCTCTCTGAGGAAAATGAATCATTCACGTCATGCCATCTAGTTCACTATATATCCCTTCTTTGTCACGTTATGCATGTATGTACAGTCCTATATATTGAAGCGTAAATTCTGGTACACATGAATGACCTGTCATTTATGTTCGTCGTACACTTACGTCACGCAATACCAGTTTTGGTGTATATTGTCACGTGGTCGTGACGTCGACGAAGACAGCAGTCGGCTTTGCAGGGTGAAACTGTTTATTTGGCCGAACTTGTGGCCGGAAAATGAGAAGTAGAACTACAACAATACACGCTGTACAATGATAGCGGCGAACAGGGCGTCGTCCGTCGATCAACTGACAAGCGGTGAAACGCGTCGGCATTTAAACGTGCCGTCGAATATTCCAGCGTTATCGCTGGCTGTCGTGCACATTCTAGAATGAGCTCGGGTGTCGTGTCTTGCGCGCAATCTTAACAAAACGATCTACAATGATCGCAAAGGTTTCGAACAACGAGGCGCGGTTCGCGCTGAGTGTTGCTGAAAGTCTTTGTGGCCGAAAACCGAATACATCAAAAGTGATAAAGAAACGCACGTGGCAATGCCCCCTCTGAAAAGCATCGTCCCGATGCTTAAAACAGAACAGGCCAGTGCATGCAACAATAAATAACGAGAATAAAGCAACAAAGTACAATAAACATAAGCAAGAAAGAAAGCACAATAATAAAGCAAAATGACAGTCCTCAGATTCGCTAACGTGCGTAATATGGTTTGAGGCGCACGACATGGACGACTTCAGGTCGTGCACGGCGCCGCTGAGAGTTCGTAATGCCATCAGGGACAACCTCGTAGTCGAGTGCGCCGAGGCGTCGAAGTACCCTGTACGGTCCGAAGTATCGTCGAAGAAGCTTCTCACTGAGTCCCCGTCGGCGTATTGGCGTCCATACCATACACGGTCACCGGGTTGGTATTCCATGTGGCGTCGTCGAAGGTAGCGGCGGCTGTCAGTCGTCTGCTGGTTTTTGATCGTAGGCGGGCGAGCTGTCGTGCTCCTTCGGCGCGCTGTAGGTAGGTGGTCACGTCGATGTTTTCCTCGTCGGTCACGTTTGGTAACATGGCGTCGAGCGTCGTTGCCGGGCTCCGTCCGTAGACCAACTTGTATGGCGTCATCTGCGTCGTTTCCTGTACGGCCGTGTTGTACGCGAAGGTCACGTACGGAAGGATGGCATCCCACGTCTTGTGTTCGACGTCGACGTACATGGCCATCGGCGATGGTCTTATTTAGACGCTCGGTGAGGCCGTTGGTCTGTGTGGTACGCGGTGGTCCGGCGGTGGCTTGTGTGCTGTATTCCAAGATCGCCTGAGTCAGGTCAGCCGTAAACGCCGTACCTCTGTCGGTGATGAGAACCTCTGGGGCGCCGTGTCGAAGGACGATGCTCTCAACGAAGAACTTGGCTACCTCAGCGGCACTGCCTTTGGGCAGGTCTTTTGTTTCGGCGTAGCGGGTGAGGTAGTCGGTGGCCACGACGATCCATTTATTTCCGCAAGTCGACGTTGGGAACGGCCCCAGGAGGTCCATCCCGATCTGCTGGAATGGTCGCCGAGGAGGCTCGATCGACTGAAGGAAGGCTGCTGTCTTGTGGGCGGTGTCTTTCGTCGCTGACAGTCTCGGCACGTCCTTACGTAGCGAGTGACGTCGGCGGCAAGGCGCGGCCAGTAGTACTTTTCCTGTACTCGTGCGAGCGTGCGGGAAAGTCCGAGGTGTCCAGCCGTCGGGTCTTCGTGCAGGGCATGCAGAATTTCTGGTCGCAGTCCTGAAGGTACAAGGACAAGGTAGCTGGCTCGGGCAGGAGAGAAGTTCTTTTTACGAGGACGTTGTTTTTCAAGGAAAATGATGCCAACCCTCGCCTGAATACTTTTGGGACAACGATGGTCCTGCCCTCCAGGTATTCAACTAGACTCTTCAGCTCCGGGTCGGCTCGCTGTTGTTCGGCGAAATCGTCGGTACTTATGGCTCCCAAGAAGCTGTCATCATCGTGGTCGTCGGGCGGTGGTGGGTCGACGGGGGCACGAGACAAGCAGTCGGCGTCGGAGTGTTTCTTACCGGACTTGTAACGACGGTAATGTCGAATTCTTGAAGTCGTAGGCTCCACCGGGCGAGCCGACCTGAAGGGTCCTTCAAGTTAGCTAGCCAACACAAGGCGTGGTGGTCGCTCACAACTTTGAAGTGCCGGCCGTAGATGTAGGGGCGAAACTTCGATGTAGCCCAGATGATGGCCAGACACTCCTTTTCTGTTGTGGAATAGTTGATTTCTGCCTTTGATAGCGACCGGCTAGCATAACTGATGACCCTTTCCAATCTGTCGGTCTTCTGCACAAGGACGGCGCCGAGTCCTACGCTGCTTGCGTCGGTGTGGATTTCCGTATCGCCGTGCTCGTCGAAATGCGCAAGTATCGGAGGCGTCTGCAGGCGTCGTTTCAAATCTTGAAATTGCCTGAACTTGCGACGTTTCCCACCTGAATTCGACGTCGGCCTTCGTGAGTTGCGTCAGTGGCTCGGCGATCCGTGAAAATTCCTTGACGAAACGTCTGTAATAGGCGCACAAGCCGAGAAAACGGCGTGCGGCCTTCTTGTCGGTGGGCGTCGGGAAGTAGCGATGGCAGCTGTTTTCCGCGGGTCCGGGCGAACACCGTCCTTGCTGATCACATGACCCAAAGAACAACAGCTCCTCGTACGCGAAGCGGCACTTTTCAGGCTTCATAGTGAGTCCGGAGGTCTTGAGTGCTTGAAGTACAGCTTCAAGGCGCCGAAGGTGTTCGTCGAAGTTTGAGGAAAACACAACGACGTCGTCCAGTACACGAGGCACGTCTGCCACTTCAAGCCGGCCAGTACTGTATCCATAACCCTTTGAAAAGTCGCAGGTGCCGAGCAAAGACCAAAAGGCATGACCTTGAACTCAAACAGGCCGTCTGGCGTTATAAAGGCAGTCTTTTTCTCGGTCTCTCTCGTCGACTTCTATTTGCCAGTAACCGGTCTTGAGGTCCATCGACGAAAAGTACTTTGCGTTGTGTAATCGATCCAGGGTGTCGTCTATCCGGGGAAGAGGATACACGTCCTTATTCGTGACTTTGTTCAGGCGACGATAATCGACGCAAAAACGGAGAGTCCCATCCTTCTTCTTCACTAGCACCACGGGGGATGCCCACGGACTCTTCGACGGCTGGATGATGTCGTCGCGTAGCATTTGGTCGACCTGTTTCTTCACGGCCTCCCGTTCCCGCGTCGAAACCCGGTAGGGACTCTGACGGAGTGGTCGAGCATTTTCTTCTGTGATAATGCGGTGCTTAGCAAGGGGCGTTTGCCGGACCCGTGATGACGACGAGAAACAGTCCTTGTATTTCTTCAGAAGGCATCGGAGCTGTTGGTGGGCGGCGGGAAGGCTTGGGTTTACGTCGAAGGATGGCTCAGGCATTGCGGTTGTCGTTGTAGCTTCGTCAGAATCTGAAAAGGCGAACGCATCGCTGACAGCCAAGATTTCTTCGATGTACGCAATCGTCGTACCCCTGCTCAGGTGTCTGTATTCTTGGCTGAAATGCGTTAGCATCACGCTCCTGTCCCTTCATACAGCCGAGCAATGCCTCTTGCGACGCAAATGTCACGGTCTAGCAGCAAACCCTGATCGCTCTCGATGACACCTTCGATGCATTCAGCCGTTTCGGTGCCGACGGGAATTATATGCTGGATCTGGGAGGAATGGTGACTTGATCCTCGAGCACGTTCAGGGCATGTTGCATTGGGTTCGTATCCGGCGGTGTCGCTTTCTCCGACGATACGGTTATCGACTTGGTTCTTAAGTCGATGACGGAGCCGTGGTCACTTAGGAAGTCCATTCCAAGTATCACATCCCTGGAGCAGTTTTGTAGGATTACAAAGCTCGCAGGATAAATCCGGTTGTTGATAGTGACTCTCGCCGTGCAGACACCAATCGGCGTTATCAAATGGCCTCCAGCGGTCCGGAACTCGGGGCCTTCCCAAGCAGTCCTAACTTTCTTCAACTTTGCTGCGAACGGCCCACTGATGACGGAATAGTCGGCTCCAGTATCGACGAGAGCGGTGACGTTGTGGCCGTCGATCAGAACGTCGAGGGTCGCTAGTCCGCCGTCTTGCGTTGCGGTTACGTCGCGGCGTCGGGTCACGGCTACGTCGGTTTGCACCGCTGCTTCCGCGTTGCGTCGTCAGGTCTGCTTCCGATCGCAAAGTTTCGTCTTCAGGACGTCGACGTCTTTCGGCGTGTGGCGGGGGCTCGGAACTTCGTCGCGGTGTCGTCGTCGACGGCGGAGGATCTTCAGCATTTCGTCGTTCAGCAACCGCACCTCCACCGGTTGCTGCCCTTAGTTTTCCGGATATGGGCTAGGCGACCGGCCACGGTTTGGGCCAGGGTACTGCCGGCGGTGCGGTGACATGTAGCGGCCGGGTGACGGTGAGCGGGAAGGTCGTCGTTCTTGCCACTGTGTGCCTGTGAGGTAGTCGTCGATGTCGCGAGGCCGTTCGCCTGGCTGCGGGCGCGGCGCGTTGACGGGGAATCCGCGTAGCCCCATCTGACGGTACTGGCAGCGGCGGTACGTGTGGCCGGCCTCCCCGCAGTGGTAGCAGAGCGGGCGGTTGTCAGGGGTGCGCCAAACGTCGGTCTTCCTTGGCGCGTAGCGCGGCGCATAGCGCTGGGCGACAGAAGGACGGTAGGGTGTTGGTGTTGGTGGCGGCGTCTGGCGGCGGAACTGCTGCGGCGACGCGGCGTCTTGACGTGGACGAGGAGCGGGGGCGTTGCGTCGGGCTGCAGCAGCGTAGCTCATTGCTTGTGGCTCGGGCTGCGCTGGTTCAGGTGCTCCCAGAAATTGCTGGACGACGTCGGCGATCGGGTCCACTTGAGGCTGGGAGGAGGGCAACAATTTACGCAGCTCCTCCCGTACGATAGTTCTAATGGTGTCACGCAGGTCATCAGATTGCAGCGCGTGAACCTCCCCGAAGGTCGTCGTAGGAATGCGGCGGTTGTACTGTCTCGTACGCATTTTCCAGCGTCTTCTCGATCGCCGTTGCTTCCGTCAGGAATTCTTGGACGGTCTTGGGTGGGTTACGCATCAGTCCGGCGAAGAGTTCTTGCTTGACCCCTCGCATGAGGAAGCGGACTTTCTTTTCCTCGAGCATGTCGGGGTCAGCGTGGCGGAAAAGTCGGTTCATTTCTTCCGTGAAGATGGCCACGTTTTCGTTCGGATGTTGCGCCCGTGTCTCCAACAAGGCCGCGGCCCTTTCTTTTCGGACGACACTCGTGAACGTCGCCAAAAAATTGCCGCGAAAGAGGTCCCAAGTACGGAGTGAGGACTCCCGATTCTCGTACCAGGTCCTTGCTGCGTCTTCCAAGTAAAAGTACACGTGGCGCAGGTTGTCGTCGGAGGTCCAGATGTTAAATGTCTAGACCCTTTCAAACGTCTCCAGCCAGGTCTCGGGGTCTTCGAATGACGACCCGCGGAAAGTTGGCGGCTCCTTGGGCTGCCGGAGAAGTATCGGCGCGGGCTGCACGGGGTCGGTCATCGTCGCTGCGGTCGGTGTTGGGACCTGGGGCTGCCTGGTGTTTTCGGGAAGGAGCCCGTACTCTGGCTGCAGTCCCTTCTGCCTGCGGCTTGTTCGACGATCCGGGTTTTCTTTGCCGTCGTCCTCGTCGCGGCTTGGGCTTGGGTCAGCGCTTCGCGGGGGCGTCCGGATCATGGAAGAAGCAGCACCTCCACCAGATGTCACGTGGTCGTGACGTCGACGAAGACAGCAGTCGGCTTTGCAGGGTGAAACTGTTTATTTGGCCGAACTTGTGGCCGGAAAATGAGAAGTAGAACTACAACAATACACGCTGTACAATGATAGCGGCGAACAGGGCGTCGTCCGTCGATCAACTGACAAGCGGTGAAGCGCGTCGGCATTTAAACATGTGCCGTCGAATATTCCAGCGTTATCGCTGGCTGTCGTGCACATTCTAGAATGAGCTCGGGTGTGCGTGTCTTGCGCGCAATCTTAACAAAACGATCTACAATGATCGCAAAGGTTCTCGAACAACGAGGCGCGGTTCGCGCTGAGTGTTGCTGAAAGTCTTTGTGGCCGAAAACCGAATACATCAAAAGTGATAAAGAAACGCACGTGGCAATATCAATCCAGGGAAACGGCGGCGAGCGTGCCATGAGCATGGCATGTAAATCATGCTGTACATGAAGTGCATGTCATGATTGTCATGTCACCACTTGCATTAGTGTTCATCGTACAGTCGCGTTGCGCAATACCAATATTGGTGTATGTCAAGATAGCGAAACAGCCGCGAGCAGACCATGAGCGTTACACGTAAATCAAGCCCTCCACGAGATGCATATCATAATTTTGTCGTTACTAACTGTATGTTCGCCATACAGTCACATCACGAAATACCAGTTTTGGGGTATACCAGACTAGCGAACCGGCCGCAAGCGCACAATGAGCATGTCATGTAAATCATGCCCTACATGATATCATTTCATGATTTGCATGTTACCACCTGTCAGTTATGTTCGTCGTACAGACACGTAATGCAATGCCAATTTTGGTGTATATCAAGCCAGCTAAACAGCCGCGAGCGCACCATGAGCATGGCATGTAAATCAGGGCCTACATGACGTGCATATCATTATTTTCATGTTACTTCCTGCCATTTATGTTCGTGATACAGTCACGTCGCAAAATACTAGTTTTGGGGTATACCAAACTACCGAACCGGCCGCTAGTGTACCATGAGCATGGCATGCAAATCATGCTCTACATGACATTCATATTGTCGCGGTGCAACGCGAACAAACAAGAAGGACAACTTGCGACAGAGAAGCAGCGTGTTCAAATCAGCTGAACAGAAAAAACGTCTTCCTCGTCTTTCACACCGAAAGCGACTGTCCCACTAGCCGGAGTCTGTGAAACCTCGCCATCGTCATCGTCGTTTATGTTTATACACGTGTCACTTGCCTCTCCTTAACAGAGCATCGCCCCGATGCTAAACCAGAACCACCGTTGTATCGAAGTGCACAGTCAGTCGGTGACATACGGTTTCATGCGTACCACATGCACAATTTCAGGCCGGTGCTGGCGACGCCTTGTGCAATAGGGACTGTCGGGGACGACCTCGTAGGTTACGTCACTCAGCTGTCGCGATACACGATATGGGCCGAAGTATCGCCTTAACAGTTTCTCAGACAGTCCACGTTTCCGTATGGGCGTCCAAACCCACACTCGGTCGCCGGTTGCGTAGGTTACTATTCTTCGGTCGGCATTATAGCGGCCTGCATCGTAGTCTTGTTGCTGGCGGATCCGTAATCGTGCGAGCTGCCTAGCTTCTTCCGCCCGTTCAGTAAACACGTCGGCGTCCGTGTCAATGTCGCCCCATTCGTGTAGTAACATCGCATCCAACATCGTCCGTACCTCCCGTCCGTGAACGAGGCTGAATGGAGTCATGCGAGTCGTTTCTTGTTTAGCTGTATTGTACGCGAACGTGATATAGGGTAAGATTTCGTCCCAATTTTTATGTTGGGCATCCACGTACATCGAAAGCATGTCTTCAATAGTCTTGTTTAAGCGCTCTGTTAATCCGTTAGTTTGCGGGTGGTAGGCAGTTGTCTTACGATGAGTCGTGCCACTTAACAGCAAGACATGGTCTAACAGAGCTGCCGTAAATGCGGTTCCGCGGTCCGTAATCACGACGGCTGGGGCACCATGTCGCAGTACAACATTTTCTATGAAAAATCTCGCGACTTCTGCCGCTGTGCTTCTTTGGATTGCCTTTGTTTCGGCGTACCGGGTCAGATAATCCGTTGCGACGATAACCCAGCGGTTCCCTGCAGTAGAAGTAGGAAGTGGACCCAAAATATCCATTCCGATCTGGGCAAATGGTGTTCGTGGGACTTGGACAGGTTGCAGCAGGCCGGCTGGTTTCGTCGGAGGCGACTTGCGTCGCTGGCAGTCGAGGCAAGTACGAATGTGGTGCTTCACGGCTGTGGTAAGCCTTGGCCAGTAGTATCCTTGCCGAACTCTTGCCAATGTGCGCGTGTAGCCTAAGTGACCAGAAGTCACCTCGTTGTGACATGCTTGAAGCACTTCAGTACGAAGGGTTGCAGGAATGACGAGCAAATAGGGAGGGTCCAATTGACGAGAAGTTTCTTTTGTAAAGGACCCTGTTCCGTAAACAAAACGACGGCAATACTCGTGCAAAAACTCTGGGTGCACTCTGAGATTGTCCCTCTAAGTAATTAATTAAGCCAAGCAACTCAGGGTCGTCACGTTGTTGTTGGGCGATCGTCGACGTGTCGAGGACACCAAGGAATGCAGTTTCATCCTCATCGGGTAGAGAAGCAGACTGTATTGGTGATCGAGACAGGCAGTCGGCGTCCATATGTCGCTTCCCCGACTTGTGTACGACCGTCATATCAAATTCTTGCAGCCTCAGACTCCAACGCGCTAATCGGCCGGTGGGATCTTTAAGATTAGTCAACCAACAAAGTGAATGATGGTCGCTAATAACTTTGAAGGGGCGGCCATACAAATACGGGCGAAATTTCATGACTGCCCATACCACGGCGAGGCATTCTTTCTCTGTTGTTGAATAATTAGCCTCTGCGCGTGTTAGCGTTCTGCTTGCGTAGGCGATGACTCTTTGTCCTCTTGCCGCTACACTAGCACAGCTCCCAGACCCACATTGCTAGCGTCAGTGTGAAGCAGCGTGGGGGCTTCCTCGTCGAAGTGGGCTAGCACTGGGGGTGTTTGAAGACGTTGGCGCAGATCATTAAACGCAGCTTCCTGTTCGTCCTTCCACTGAAAGGCGACGTCCTCCCTCGTGAGCCGAGTTAAAGGTGACGCAATGCGTGCGAAGTCCGCAATAAACCGTCGATAATAGGCACAAAGGCCCAGAAAGCGTCTGACAGCCTTCTTATAGGACGGTACCGGGAACTCTGCAACGGCGGCAATTTTTTCGGGATCGGGCCGAACGCCTGCGTGGCTGACGACATGGCCAAGAAATTGTAGCTCTTCAAAACAGAAGTGACATTTCTCTGGCTTCAACGTGAGACCCGCGGACCTTATGGCTCGTAAAACAACTTCCAGCCTTTTGAGGTGCTCGTCAAAAGTTGCGGAAAAGACTATGACGTCGTCAAGATAAACCAAGCAGGTTTTCCACTTCAACCCCGAAAGGACGGTATCCATGAGCCTTTGAAAAGTAGCGGGCGCTGAACACAAACCGAAGGGCAAGACTTTAAATTCGTATAAACCATCTGGTGTAACAAAAGCGGTTTTCTCCCGGTCTCTTGGATCTACCTCGATTTGCCAATATCCGCTCCTCAAGTCCATTGAAGAAAAGTAGCGAGCGTGTCGAAGCATGTCAAGCGAGTCATCGATACGTGGAAGCGGGTACACATCTTTCTTGGTCACCTGATTCAGCTTCCTGTAGTCCACGCAAAATCGCAGGGTGCCGTCCTTTTTCTTGACTAGGACTACAGGTGATGCCCATGGGCTCTGTGATGGCTGAATCACGTCATCTTCAAGCATTTTCGCTACTTGTTGCTGTATCACTTCGCGTTCCTTGAGAGCCACACGATAGGGATTCTGGTGAATAGGTCTCGCCGTGTCTTCGGTAATTATTCGATGCATGGTTAGCGGCGTACGACCAACTCGTGATGTCGATGAAAAGCAGTCCTGGAATTCGGCTAGCAACTCAAGAAGTCTCTTTCGTTCGTCCTTTGGCAGGGTAGTACCAATGTCAAGAACGGGTGCTGATTCTTGTTTAGGTGCTTCGTCCAGTATCGATAAACAGCCTTGGACTTCTACAATATTGTCAAAGTAAGCGACGGCTGTGCCCTTTGGAAGGTGCCGGAACTCAGCACTAAAGTTGGTGAGGAGCATGTTTGTGCGTCCAGCAGTAACAATTGTTTTGTTATGACTTATATCAGTGGCCGATGAAACACTGGGCTTTTGTTAACGGGGATTAACTGAGTTTAATAAGCGTTGGGGTACAGGAATAGGTGTGGCTACATGGAGGTAGGAATGCAGAGTGGAGAGTTCAGAGGCGGGGAAGCAGCCCGCGATCCGGAGGGCCAGACGCAACTTGATACCGCTCGGAGTTCATAGAGGAGGAGGAGGAGGAAATAAACAGAGAGGGAGGAAGCGGAGAATCCCGACGGAGCGTGCGGCTTGCGTAAGACACTGCACGCGATGGTTGCGCCATCTCTGGATTCTTCTTGTAACATCCTTCCTTTTTTGGAGTCGATCTTTCAACCTACGATAAAATCCTCGAGTCTCTTTGGAAGCTGTATGGTTCTTCGAGGTCCGGCAGAAGTTTCCGTCTGCTTCGGTTGATCTGTCGCTCTAGTTGGCTGATTGGCTTCAGTGTGTTGTTGCGAGGAAGGGCTTGCCCTGATAAATACTCGGTTCCTTCTCAGGACGCTGTCTTCCGTCTGAACTTCATACGACCTGTCGTCAATTCTCTTGATTACGGTGCCTTTGACCCATGGTCCAGTTTTCGTCGGTCGAACTGTGACATTCTGACCTTCTCTGAGGCTCGGTAAATCTTTCGCTGTCTGTCGTGATAGTGCGTGATTTTTCGCCCTCTTCTGCTTTCTTCTTTCGCTCACATCGACTGTTTCGGGTTGCAGTAGCTCCGAAGCTGTTGGTACAGTCGTTCTAGTGCGGCGACTCATTAGCAATTGCGCTGGACTAGCATTCAGCTCTTGCAGTGGCGTGTTTTCTATAATCAAGAAATGCCATTTGTGGGTCTGAGTGGCTTTCATCTGCCTTTTTGAGGAGCATTTTCGCCGTCTTGACAGCTGATTCAGCCATTCCATTGGAACGCGGGTATCCTGGGCTTGATGTTTTGTGTTCGAAGTTCCAGCTCTTCGTGAAGTTTTGGAATTCTTCGCTGGTGAATTGCGGTCCATTGTCGCTGATCAGGATTCTCGGTATCCCATACCTTGCAAAGTGAGCCTTTAGTTTTAGTACCACTTGGTTTGAGGTCATCGATCTGAGTTGGTCCACTTCCCAAAAGTTGCTGTAGTAATCGACTGTAACCAAGAAATTCTTTCCTTTGAATTCGAAGATGTCGCATCCGACTCGTTCCGATGGATAGCTTGGTTCTGGATGGAGCGATAGAGTTTCTCTTTGTTGAGCGTGTGCGTGCTTTTGGCATATTTCACACCTCATGATGAAGTCTTTCAGTTCTGCATTCATTCCTGGCCAGAAGACGCATTCCCGAGCGCGTCGGAGACAGCTCTCAATTCCAAGATGCGATGAGTGGAGTTTCACTTTGATTTCACCTCGCAAAGACATTGGGACGATTAGGCGTAAGCCCTTGAAGATCAGATCGTCCTCAACTGTGAGCTCATCTCTGTACGTGAAGTATACGCGCATGTCTTTGGGTAGTCCATGTTTATCCTGTGGCCAGCCTGACAGAATGATTGACTTTAGTCTTTGCAATGAGTCATCACTCTCAGTCGCTGCTCTAATCTTTTCCAAGGTTTCCTTTCTCACAGGGAGGTAGTGTACGACATTGATGTTTTCGAGTTCCTGTTCTTTGCTTTCGTTGGGAAGGAAGGCCCGAGATATCGTGTCTGCCAAGATTAATTCCTTTCCTGGTCTGTGTTCGATTGTGATGTTGTATCTTTGCGTCTGAAGGATCATGCCTTGCAGTCGTCTTGGAACTTGATCCAATCGTTTCTTCAGGATTGCTTGCAGTGGTTTATGATCGCTGATTATCTTCGTTTCTTTACCGAATGTGTACTGATGAAACTTGTTTAAGGCGAAGACGATGGCCAGCATTTCCTTTTCTATTTGTGCATATCGAGCTTCCGTCGGTGTCAGTGCTCTGCTGACGAAGGAGACTGGCTGTCCATCCTGAAGAAGAGCTGCTCCGAGTCCAAGATCGCTCGCATCACACTGGATTTCTAGCTGCTTTCGTGGATCGAAGTAGGCTAGAACAGGAGCTCTTGTCACGGACTCTTTTTGCCTTTTCGAATGCTTCTTCTTGCAGTTTCCCCCAGTGCCATGGTGCATCTTTGACAGTGAGTTTTCCTCAAAGGCTCCAATACACGCGAAATTTCAGGCAGGAATCTGGAGAGGTAATTCATCATGCCGCAGAAGCGCTGTACTCCTTGGACATCAGTTGGCTTTGGCATCTGTTGTATTGCCTTGACCTTATTTGGATCAACTTGAGTCCTTCATTGGTCAGTACGTGTCCTAGGAAGACGACTGATGTGGTTCGAAGCTGTGTTTTGTCCTTGTTGAGACGGATTCCAATTTGTCGCATCTCTGAAGTAGGCTTTCCAACTTCCTGTCGTGGTCCGCTTGAGCATCTTTTTCATTCTCGCCCACTCCGAAGACAAGAATGTCATCTGCGATGCAGAGAACACCAGGAAGTCCCTCAAGTGCCACTTGCAGTCTCTTTGGAATATTTCGCTGCTTACCGCGAGTCCAAATGGCAGGCGGAGCCATCGGTAACGACCTTTCGGAGTTTGGAAAGTAGTCAGCAGGCTTGATTCGTCATCGAGAGAACATTGCCAGTACCCTCTCGCAGTCCAGTTTTGAGAAAATTTGGCTTTAGCAAGATCGGGTAAAACATCATCAAGAATGGGCAATGTGTGACGTTCTCGCTCGAGAGCCTCGTTGAGCGCTTGGGGATCGATGCATATTCGCATTTGTCCATTTTTCTTGGTTGCGACAACCATTCTGCTGACCCATTGCGTTGGCTCTGTTACGCTTTTGATGACACCTCTTTTTTCCAGGTCCATCAACGTGTCTTCGACTTGCGGTTTAATGCTGACAGGCACTCTGCAACTCGTTATTGCTTTCGGAAGCGTATCTGGCTTAGTGACCAAATGAACAGGTTCCCGGGAGTGTTCCTAGAGTGTTCCAAAGACGTCAGGGTATTTTTCTATTATCTGACTGTTGAACTGCTCTTCGGGAGTTTCTCTATTGCGGCCACGAGGTTATAGTCTACAGTTATCAGACCCGTTTTCTCAGCTGTTGTTCTTCCAATCAGAGGAGTGAGGTCTTCTTTAACCACTATAAACTCTACAGAATGTCGCTGCCCGTTCGCCGTGGTGACTTCTAGTTGAGTTTTGCCCCAGCAGCGCACTTTGCTTCCGTTCCATGTTCGCAGTGTCGTTGTGCACGGTTCTATTTGCTGTGCGTTGATGTGTTTAGCTGAGATGACTTCTACAGCTGCTCCGCTGTCCACTTGAAACTTTACTGACTTTCCATTCACTGTGAGGAACGTGTGGATGGAGCTTGGTTGGCTGCTTTGAATTGCCAAAATGGTTTAGTCTTCGCTATCTACTGCCAGGCCCGCAACTACGTTGCTGCTTTTGCAAACTGCTGCGAAGTGAGTTTGTTTCGTGCACTTGCTACATGTTTGCTTCCAAGCTGGGCATGCTTCTCGTTTGCGCTCATGGCTACCACCGCAGTACCTGCACTTTGGTACAGTAGATTTCTGTGGCATTCCTTTAGCAAACTTTGAGGTTTTGGCGTTGGTGCGATGGACGAATTTCTTTACTGCGTGCACAGAATCGCTGCTGCTTGAAGTACCCCTTTAATGCTTGCATTTGAATTCCTGTTGCTTCATGGGCTCGACACACTTTTCAACCTTCTCTAGTGTTGGATCTTCTAATTTGAGAATGTCGGCACGAGCCTTTTCGTCGTAGATGCCACAGACGATCTGGTCGCGGATCATTTTTTCTCGTTCGTTTCCAAATCCACAGTCGCGCGCTTTGAGCTTCAAATCAGTTACGAAGCTGTCGAACTGCTCTTCAACCCGTTGCATGCGAGTTCTGAAGACGTATCGCGAGTACAGTTCGTTGTGCTTCGGTACGAAATGCGCGTCGAGAAGGCTGATGACATGAGCATAGTTGAATTCTGGGTTTGGTCTTTCTGCAGTTGCTTCCCCGAAGTCCAAAGTGTTGTATATATCAAGCAGTGAAGAGCCTCCGACGGTCAAAAGAAGTGCTACTTGCCGGTCAGATGCTCTAGCTGTGTTAGTTGCCTTGAGGTACAACGTGAAGCTCTGCTTGAAGGCTCGCCATTGTTCTGCAGCGTTGCCCCTGGAGTCGAATTTCGCTGGTGCTGGAATCTTGTCCATGGCTTATGCGCTGACTTAAAACTGGTTAACTTCTGACACCATGTTTTGTTATGACTTATATCAGTGGCCGATGAAACACTGGGCTTTTGTTAACGGGGATTAACTGAGTTTAATAAGCGTTGGGGTACAGGAATAGGTGTGGCTACATGGAGGTAGGAATGCAGAGTGGAGAGTTCAGAGGCGGGGAAGCAGCCCGCGATCCGGAGGGCCAGACGCAACTTGATACCGCTCGGAGTTCATAGAGGAGGAGGAGGAGGAAATAAACAGAGAGGGAGGAAGCGGAGAATCCCGACGGAGCGTGCGGCTTGCGTAAGACACTGCACGCGATGGTTGCGCCATCTCTGGATTCTTCTTGTAACAACAATGACAATACTTCGTGCAACTGAAATGCCATGGCTAAAGAGCAGCGAGCTGATTTGGTCGGCGATGCCTTCGCCGTCGAACGGTGCATCCCCTGCCACCGAAACAAGAGTGCATGACCGTGGCGGACGACCACATCATCATCAGTTAGACGCAGAGGTTGATGTGTCGCCCCAGAACAATCGGCTAAACCAGGGCTATTGCGGAACGTTATTAAACTGTCCGGGATGTTGATGACGGCGCCATATTCTCTCAAGAAATCCATCCCAATAATTAGGTCTTTGCAACATGAGGCGAGGACAACGAACGTCGCCACGAAAGAACCACCACCGATGTTGATTCTCGCTGTACACCTTCCGATAGGCATCAGTAATTGGCCTCCTGCGGTCCTTAGGTGAGGTCCGTCCACGGCGTCTTTACTTTCTTGAGGCGTACGGCGAGGTCTTCACTTATTATAGAAAAGTCGGCACCGGTATCAATTAAGGCGGTCACTTGTTGTCCGTCCACGAGAACGGCAAGGTCTGCGGTCACAGTTTCGTCGGTGTTACGTCGTGTCGGCTTTACGGCGTCCTGTGGTGAGAGTAATGGGGGCTTTTTTTCGTCGTCTTGACGGCCTGCAACCTTACCCCCGGAGGTCGCCGCCTTCAGTTTCCCCGGCGTGGGCTGGGTGACCTCCTTCCTCGGACGTCAGCAAAAGTGCGGCGGTGCGATGAAGGCGAGTGGGCAGGAGACGGAGAGCGTGGTCGATGTCCGAAACCCGGCTGGTAACCAGGCATGCTCTCGTCGTCATTGGTACGGCGGTCGTCAAAATGGGGTCGAGGCGCTGGAGGTCCTTGAGAACCAGTGTCGTCGCGGCGCGATACGTAGTCGTCGTTGGCGCCTCGACTGTCAGACCAAGGCCTAAGAGGGCGAAACGAATCGACGCGGTGCCAGCAATGACGGGAAATATGGCCCACTCCTCCGCAGTTAAACAGAGTGGACGCCTATCTACGGTGCGCCAGGCGTCTGTTTTGCGAAGCTGTGGGACGTCCGCAACGGCTCCTCTTGTGGCGAAGGCCATGGCATACCAGCGGATGGCTGGTCGTATGGCGGCAGGACGGCAGGTCGCCTCGATGTGTCCTCCTGCGGCGGTGGCCAAGGAATGGCGGCAGATGGCTGGCGGTACGGCGGTGGGAACGGGTGGTGGGCGTCGAAGGGCGGCGGCGTAGCTCATGGGACGCTGATCTTGAGGAGTATCAGCCGTGGAGAATGCTTGGCGGATTTCGTCGCGGACGACTTCAACGACAGACGCTATGGGCGTTTCCGTTACCGGAGTCCGCAACTTCTGCAGCTCCTCGCGAACAATCTCTCTGATCAAGTCACGCAAGGAGCTGTGGTTGTCAAGCGTCATGGTGGCGGCATGAAGTTGGGCGCTGCTGGATAAGCGGTCGTACTGTCGGCATCGTTGGTGAAGTGCCCGCTCGATAGCCGTAGCCTCCTTGATAAAGTCCGCCACGGTGCTTGGCGGGTTGCGCAGAAGTCCGGCGAACAACTGCTCTTTTACGCCGCGCATGAGGTAGCGCAACTTCTTATCGTCGGTCATATGTGGGTCAGCTCTACGAAAGAGACGGGCCATGTCCTCGGCGAACATCGCGACTGTTTCATTGGGTTTTTGAACCCGTAACTCTAGTAGTTGCTGGGCGCGGTCCCGTCGATCGACATTGGCGAAGGTGTCAACCATCTGCTGTTGAAAGTCGCGCCATGTTGACAGACTGCCTTCGCGGTTTTCATACCAAGTACGAGCGCTGTCGTCAAGGTAGAAATAGGCGCGGGAGAGCTTTTGCTCAGCAGACCACTGGTTGATCTTGGCAACACGTTCATAGTGCTCAAGCCAGTCTTCAACGTCTTCGTGTGCGCCACCACCAAAGCGATCAGGCACCAGCGGTTGAAAAAGCGTTACATGAGAGGGGTTGGGAGGACCGCTGGCTTGCAGTACCTGTTGCGGGCTGGCGTTGGCCATGGGTAGTGGTAGGCGGCGCCGTGTGGAGGGTTCCGGCGAGGGGGTGAGCTCGGGAGCAAGGCCGCGCAGCCGACGACTGAAGCGATGCACGGGAGTTGCGATAGCTGCGTCCGGGCTGGATGAACGACTCCCAGAGGGAGTGTGGAGCATCAGGCAGGGTTGCGGTCCAGCACCTCCACCAGTGTCGCGGTGCAACGCGAACAAACAAGAAGGACAACTTGCGACAGAGAAGCAGCGTGTTCAAATCAGCTGAACAGAAAAAACGTCTTCCTCGTCTTTCACACCGAAAGCGACTGTCCCACTAGCCGGAGTCTGTGAAACCTCGCCATCGTCATCGTCGTTTATGTTTATACACGTGTCAATATCATAATTGTCATGTTACCACCTGCCATTTATGTTCGTCGTACAGTCACTTCACGCAATACCAATTTTGGGGTATACAAGCTAGCGAACCGGCCGCTAGCGCACCATGAGCGTGACTTGTAAATCATGCTCTACATGACAATCATCTCATGATTGTCATGTTACCATATGCCATTAATGTTGACCTTACAGTCACGTCACGAAATGCCAATTTTGGGGTATACCAAAACTAGCGAACCGGCCGCTGGGGCACCATGAGCGTGGGTTGCAAATCTTGCTGTACACGACATTTATGTCATGATTCTCATGTTACTGGCTGTCAGATATGTTCGCCATACAGGCATGTCACGCAATACCAACATTTGTGTAGATCAGCTAGCGGAACGGCCGCGAGCTGACCATGAGCATGGCATGTAAATCATGCTGTACAGGACATGCATATCATGGTTTTCATGTTACCACCTGTGATTTATGTTCTTCATACAGTCACGTCGTGCAATACCAAATTTGGTACTTGTCAAAATAGTGAAACCGCCACAAGCGCACCATGAGCGGGCCATGTATGTCATGGAGTAAATGACATACGTCATGATTTTCATGTTACTTCATTTCATTTATGTTCGCCATACAGAAATGTCTCGGTCGTTTCAATTTTAGTATATATCCGTCTAATTTAACGGCCGCGAGCGGCCCGGAGACCATGTAATGTAAATCACGCTGTACATGACATGCGTGTCATGATTTTCATGATAGGACCTATCACTTATGTTTGTCATGCACTCTTGTCACGTCATGCCAATTTGGTATATATTAAATTAACGAAACGACCACAAGAGCACCAACACCGGTGGCATGTAAATCATGCCACTCATGACATGCATGTCATGATTTTCATGTTATGACCCGTCATTTATGTTCGTCATACAGCCATATTATGCCATACCAATTTTGGTATACATAACGAAACGGCCAGGAGACCACAAAGTCGTAGGCGGCTAGATAGATAGATAGATAGATAGATAGATAGATAGTAGATAGATAGATAGATAGATAGATAGATAGATAGATAGATAGATAGATAGATAGAATAGATAGATAGATCATAGATAGATAGATAGATAGATAGATAGATAGATAGATAGATAGATAGATAGATAGATAGATAGATACGCTCAAAGTCGCAGAAGTTCATTAAGAAATGCTTCGCATTTAAAAAAACAATGCGATCAGTCTAACACAACAACGATTGTCTTGCGACAACAACGCGAGGGCTCAAAAGACACAGCAAGCACAGGCCTGGGCAAAAATACTCGGAAAGTATTCCGGAATACAGATATTAAAATACGGGGACCGGAAACTTAAAATATAGATACTGAGATACATTTGCCTTTAGCGAACGGGATATTTCGGAGATACTTTTGCAATATGACGAGAAAAGTATTCCGGTATACAGATACAGCAATACAGATACTAGAATACTTCTTTTTTATTTCAAGGATGCTCGTACTTCGCAAAGGACATTTATAAGTGCAGCATAATGGTGTAATAAAGTTGCAATGCATTGAAACTTCAGTTTATTTATTTATTACAGTACCCTCAGCGCCATTAAGACATCACAGAGGGGGGGGGGAGGCTTACCAAGTACATAATTAGTAATAATGACATAATACACTTATCAATCGCAATAAAAAGTACACTATTTCACAGCAACAGTAACAAGCATTGGGCACCGAAATCGACATGATTGGTGACAACTAAATGAGCCATGCTAGAAATAGCATAGTTTAAGCAAATCACTCGAATACTATATAATGAACACCAGTGACTTGAGAAAAAGTATGTATTTACTTTGCACATAAGATCTGCTTTGCTGAGCAGGTTGCTGTGTGAGCTTCTCAAGCAACCTGTCTTCTAGGACAGCGTCGATTCGGCCTCAGCACAAGACTCGCGAAAGAAAAAAGTCTATCTAGCGCTGCAGACGGGCATAAATTCGTGTTAGAGTGAATAAATACCGCCATTCATAGCCGGATAGCCCTGGAGCGCTGGCGACATCTATTTTGCGGGCCATCTAGATACCGAAACACTTCCTCCCTCACGTGGTTGTTCTGACCGCTCAGAAGCCCAAGTCGGTCCCATCTTCGGAATCCTGAGCCGTCTGGCCCGGTCGGCGCCGGGTCAGACGGCTGAGGATTCCGCTTCCCATATAGGCCGGTCATAATTACATATGCGCAACGGAGCCCAATATGTCGAAACTGCACACTTTAAAAATTGGCTTCCTAAAATCACGTTCTTTGGGGTGAGAGGGTGAAAGCCCTCCCAACTCGCTCCTGGAAGCTCTCTAAACAGACGTAGAAACGGACACCTGCTCAGAGCGCCCCATCAGAAACGACAGCAAGCACTATAGGCCGATAGGGTCACTCTTCAATAAAGGTGTCACCACCACCGACGCTACCAGCACCCAATTTCAGCAAGCCGCAACAGGCGAAGTCGCCTCCGGCGGTGGGGAGCCAGGTACCCACAAAAGATCGTTTCACGCTTGTGATCGCTTAGGAACGCACCCTCACACGCTGGAGAGGTGCTGAAAGCGCGACAAAGATAACCATCTTCTAGTCACTTCCCCCGCAACTATGGGAACTGCTTTTAGAAGTGCCGGCGCTTTGAGAACTGAACGCACGCGAAGCATTGCAAAGTCTCTGTTCCCAGGCGGTATCCGCGCGGGGGTCACGAAGTAATGGCTTGCCACCCGAAAAAAACTAGGTGAGCTGCACTGGCCTTGAGAGACATCGACTTTCTTCGGCAGAGGCCGACAACATTGCCTCCGCGATTCTGCCGTCTGCGGCGTCGCGCGCTTTACCACATGGGCCATTCTGTGCTTGAGGGGAAACCATCGCCGCCCTTTCTGTCAACGACCGGCAGCGCGCCTTTGCTTGTCTGGCACAAAACAAATGAGAAAAACTGTCATACCCCCTTGGAAACACGCGTAAACTCATTTCCGAAAAAAGAAAATGTAACGTGATACTCATGTCCTGCATTGTATCGCGATATAAGCGATACATCGTAAAAGTATTTCACTACTGAGATAGAAATACATTTTTCAAATGTATCTCGATACAGAAATACAGATACTCAAAAGTATTTCTGAAATACTATCGCGATCTTGTATCGCGATACTGCCCAGCCCTGAGCAGACAACAAAATTCAAGGGCGAGCGTGTTCACTGTTACAAAAATAAAAAAAGTAAACGCACAGTAGAACACAACGGCGGATCGCGTCTATCGGCAGCGCCAAGGCGACAACACAAATGTTCATAGGCGAACGTGTTCACCGTTATAACAAAAAATTACACCATTTCCCGCTAAAGGGGACCATGAGGCGATGCGAAGGCGGAGCACTTGCACGATCGCGTTTCATTGGCGTTCGTTGGGCATGCTACCGACCTCGCGTCGTGGAACGCGAAGAGGGACGCTACGCGCGTCGTATCTTCCATCTAGCCCGGCCGTTAATTCTCACAGGGCGAGCGGGGAACGCGGTCGACAGGCGGGCGAGAGGGGGCAGCGTAGAGAGGATGGAGAAGGGGAGGGGACGCGCATGCGCTCGAGCTCATCGCGGCGTTGCGCAGGAGAGAATTTCGGCATGTCTAGCCCGCGTTTCAGTGGAAGAGTGGAAAGGGGGAGGGGGAGGGGGATGGGAGAGGGAAAGTGGGAGGGAAAGTGGAGAGAGGAAGGGGAGAGGGAGAGTGGAGATGGGAGGGAGGGGAGAGGGAAGTGGAGAGGGAAAGTGGAAAGGGGGAGTGGAGAGGGGAAGGGGAGAGGGTGAGTGGAGAGGAGGTGTGTGGAGAGGGTATACGCATGCGCAGTAAGGGTGGTCACGCCGCACACCACCACCGGATTGAGCTCCGCCTTAAGATACTTCGCATCTAAAACAAAATGCACAAAGCACAGTCAAACCATACGGCGACTACGGCGTCTTCGGTCAACGCTAGAGCAGTAGCCGTTCACAAGCACAGGCGGCGACGAAAATTCCACGGGCCCGGCGGCCGCGTTCACCGTTTAAAATTCCCGCGAAAGGCACCCCGTGAAGGAGAGTGGTCGTCGCGTCGTGGCGGCCGTTGCTAGGCGGAAGTCCGCAGCGGCGTCCCTGTGTGCGCGCAGCCAATAGCGCGCCGCTGCCGTTGCCATGCGTTGAGCGCTCTGGATATTACAAACACGCTCACGGGCGCAAACGGAGAGAACTGGCGCTGTCGGACAGCGCATTCCATCGCGCACGCGGTACGCCACGCTCTGCGCACGCGCGGGGAGCTTGCGTCTTCCGGTCGAATCCGCCGCTTTTCGCGCAGTAGAGAGAGCTGCTGCGTGGAGCGAATCTGGCAGCGGAGCTGCTCCATGTCTGCCAATGAAACATACAGAGAGCACTCTCAATCCACCAACGGAACACACTTCACATAAAAAACAGCGCTAGAAAACGGCGGACAAGAGAAAGAAGGACACAGACCGCCGTTCTTGTCCGCCGTTTTTTAGCGCTGTTTTTATGTGAAGTATGTCGTACCAACTCACCCAAGCAACCACTTTAACCAATGGGACACACTTGCTCCGAATGCAGCAGGAAAACTGCTACCGGAAGTGCTCCGAATCTGCCAATGGAATTCACCGACAAAAAGTGAGTTGGCGCACCGTCGCATGCATCCTCCTCCTATCCGCGTCATGCGCTGGTGCTCTGAGCTGTACAGGTGGCGCCACCAACGGCCAACGGTGGCGAAAAGTGGATGCGCGCGGCTCATAGAAACCGTGGGCAAAGCGCCCGTTGCTCGCTGTTTTTCTATGAATTTTTCATTCTGGTTTCATATTTGCACTGCCGACGCTGCTCCACTCGACAACCATGCCGTTTGTTACGTCGATTGTTTTATATTATTTGTTTTAAAATGACAGGCTCGCTTTCTTTCTGCGTGCGCGCGATGCACTGCGTACGCTTCTCACGTGCATGCGGCCTAAGTTGTTTGCGTGGTATGGTAACAAAGATCAAATAAAAACTGTTGCAGTACAAAGGGCATTCTTGTTTTATTGAACAGCCCAACAGTTCAACAACAATTAATATAACGGTTGTATGCCTGCTTAAGAAACGCGCACAAGACACGCGTTTTTATCTTCGGCCGAACACTGTAGCTCTCAATATATAATTATGCCAAGAAATCACGAAGTTCTAACTGCTGAACTTTTTTACAGGTGTCACACAGCTGCATAGTGTTGCTGAAAGTACTAAAGCAAATGAACAACAAACATTCACACAGCGCTTTTTTTATTGCACAGACCGTCTTAAAATTTTCATAAAGTTCTAACTGCATTACAATCTCATACTTATGAAAATCTAATCACTTTCACCATTGAAGCCACAGCCTTCTATCACATCGTAAACGAAGAATAAAACAGCGCTAAACACGGGACTAGAAGAGGACACATACACGGCGCTGTATGTGTGCTCTTCTCGTCCCGTGTTTAGCGCTGTTTTATTCTTGGCTTATCATGCAGCACCAACCAGCCCAATCAAGCACACTGTTAAACTTATCACAGTGCTTTAGATTGAGAATGGCATAACTCAGGTTTATAGAGGAAATGCGCACGCGTGGCATTACTCAGCTTTATATAGGAAATGCGCGCGCATGTAGTATGTATCTCGTAGGCTAGATTTCCTTTGGTACATGAAACTCAACATAATATGCGATTCGAGAAGTATAATGTTCGCGGAGGAGCGAGCACAGAGAAGGGCAACTACTTACAGCTCACTCACCTTTGCAAAAAACGGTATTCCAATAGCAGCTCAATATTCACCGACGTAACAACGATAATAACACAGTTGTTGCACACAGTAGTATCAAGCGGACGCGCGAGGCCAAGCGTGGTGTTTTAACTGTAGCACAATAGTGCGCGTACAGTACGCTAGAATATTCTGGCACAATGTCGTCAAGGTTGCGGTCATTTCAGCGGTTCCGACGATGTAGCACCACTTGACGTGCTCGCGTCATCAAGCTGTTGCGACGCCGGGAACTACACACATAGCTGACTGTCAAGGAAAAACGCGGTCTTGCAGGAGGCCATCTTGTACAGCAGCCAACGGACAAAAGTGCTCAACTGAGGCATCTGAAACATTGCCGTTGATGAGATCGCAGCTGAACGAAACCAGGGCTTATCGTGCGACGTGTGGCCTTAACACAATTTTGACGTTGCATCGTCCAAGGAAGACGCGATGAAAGCGACGGACGAGCCCAGCCGGTGGCCGGTCTGTCAGGTGCGCTGCCGAGCGCGCGGGCATCAAGGCACCCTACTGCCGACTGCATAGCGCGCTCAACCCGGCAACCGAAAGAAATAAAAAAAAGTGGACAGAGGGGTTTAACTTGGAGCAAAGCAAATCACTGGAAGCAAGGTGTCGCATCGTCGGTGTGGCATATTTGTCGAGAGATGGTACTAGTTTGTTTTATTGCGATAGCAATTATATGGACAGTCTCGGCTGATTTTTGCCGTCGGTGGCCGCCGTCATTCACCGTATATGTATATGTGTATGTATATATAGAAAAGCCACAAAGAAAAATAATTCAGAAAACAGGGTTGCCACTGACTTTCGAGAAAATGTCGCCAAACGACGAGCAAAAAGTCGCCAAAAGTCGCCATTTTTTTACAAATTTCGCCAAAAAGTCGCCCATCCTAGATATGTGCGGCATACATAGTAATATAAACTTTCCACTCACGTATAGCTCGGTAGAATACAGTACCATCCAAGACCCTTCAATATATTGACCTTTCTCAATGCCAGTTGTATCGCCCGCTTCACCATGGGAGTGCATGGTGCTGCTTCTGCGACTAGCCGCAAGATGTGCGTGGTGGCGCAAGGGTGAATGAATGAAGCGCTCATGATATCCTTCCATCCCTGTCGGCTCGTTTCAAAGGTAAAGGTGTGGTAAACCTTGGGCGAAAACCGTGAAAGCGCTGTTTTTAGGCAGCTTTACGTACCCTTATATGAATTAAAATGATTAAAAGGTTCATTGACGGTAACACGACAGAATTCTTGAAGACACCGATCATTAGTGAGACTTACACTTTTTGAGTGTGAACAGTTATGATAAAGGACGCCACCGACCCTTCTTATAGTCACTTACATCAACACGTGTCAATCCGATGCGTTAATAATGAAGAGGTAGACAATGTAGAATGTTTATAGCAATTGTTTTCATTGCACACGATCACCGAGAACAGTGGAAAATGTCTCGATAAATAAGCTAAATTGGGGGTACTGCAACAGTGAATAAGTCGCCAAGCTATTCAGAACAGTTGGAGCTTTGGCGGAACAAATGGTCGGAAGACGCGGCCAACCCGTCGTCTAGCCCTTCAGAAGCGAAACTTTAGAGAAGCTTAAACCACCTAAAGCTATATACTTATAGTCAAACACTGCTCCCTCGCGGTTTGCGAGGCAGTCCGCGGACTTACATTTTGCTAAAATATCGCTGGGGGACATTCGAGTACCTGCTGCATTTAGGAGATACACACGAGTTACAGGACGGACATACCGAATGACGTGTAATGTGCACGTTCTACTCTAAAACCAAGAAAAACACCGGGAATGTTGCCGCTCATTCATTGGAAAGACACTGAACTTAGGATGCATTACTCAGTGGAGACCTAAGCCGAAAATCGCCAAAATTTCGCCATGTCGCTATCCATAATTTTAGGTCGCCCCGGGCCTCTCAAATTCGCCAATTTGGCGAAAAGTAGCCACCATTGGCAACCCTGTTCAGAAATTCTTCCCGACGCGCGGAATCGAACGGGCGACCTCTCGCTTTGCAGCCCGCCGCGTTAGACGTTAGGCCACGACAGCCCAGTCTTTCAGCCTGCTAACGGCGAGCTATTTATATACACCATGTAATTCAGGATGCTTTCTTAGTGGCCACATAGATGGCGCGACGTGAGCGCGCGCTTTAAAGATCGTCGCCCCGCCCCTGCGAACGCCGTTGCTGTTCGCTCTACCACGGGCCGGTCTAGAGGCGCGCTCTCGCTCCTTCCCTTACGGCCTGAGCAGCCGCCGGGAGTTACAATGGAACTTTTTCTATACAGTCACGACGGCGCGCTCCGCGTGAGGGCGTCGCGAGCCAACCGCCCAAAGCGCGTTTCGCCGCATGCGCTTCGTGTTGTAAACCAGCGGTGCCCGGCCAATTTCTCGTGCTAATTACTTCTTTCGGTTGTAGCAAGCGGTGAAGGAAGTACAGGTGCGTGTGGGAACATTCTGCCTTTTCTCGGCACTCGGCAATAGAAGACGCACACACAGCGCTACTAGCAACAACAATATTTTTAAGACCCGACCACCTTATATTCGATGGAGGCGAAAATGCCTGAGGCCCGTTTGCTTAGATTTAGGTGCACGTTAGAGAACCCCAGCTGCCACAACAGAGCATGATTTGGTGGGCCACGCATATTTACAACGTCACAGAGGGGAGCCGTCACAGCTGCTTTGACCTACATTGTCAAGGAAAAGGCGCTACCTTCAAAAGACATGGGCATTCGCGACGAAAACATTGAAGAAGCGGTGGTGCCTATTCCGGAAGATGTTATTCAGGAACATGAAGCTCTGCGAGAACCTCCTCGCAAACCACCGAACTCTGTTGCCTATTCAGGCTTGGTATATGTAGGTGGTTACATTGCCAAACTCATCACTGATGTCGGTTACGAAACATGTGCCATGCTAGTGACGACAAACAAACGAGCAGTCCTTTGTATCATCATCTCCGTCAGCAAGAAGCCTATGATCTACACTACCCAAAGCCGGAGTGACTATCAATGATGGACACAATTGTGACGTTCTTAGAGAAAGCAGTCAAATATCTTCCTCGAACGAAAATCCTCGAGACTCTGCAATTGACTGTTGAGCCATGCCTTGAAGATTCGCCACTTCTCGACTGTCCGGAAGGTGTGGACAAGAGTCACGCGAGAGTGCTGGCTCATATTATTTCTGAGACGTTTCTCCGGATTCTTCTTATTAACTACACAAAAAAGTTAACAGATCAGAATGACAGGCCTTTCCGGTTTTATTCACAAGCCCTCGGGGAAGCATATCAGGCTGTCACAGACTTGACTCCTTTAAACTGTTATCGGTCACTACAGTGTTTTATCAGCAGTGATTTTTTTCAGTTCTCCATGCGCGTATTGTGTAGTACCAAGGAAAACATTCTGTTTTCCCATTGAAAGGATTCTCTGAAAGTTTTTTATGTTTCCTCTTCGTCTTCAGCGTGGCCGTCCCCATTATGCAGTGACTTCACTTTTTTGAAGTATTTGCTTCAATATTAAAGCACGAATTAAGATGCCTCCAACAAAAAATGTGCAATTTTGTTATTTTCAAGTACAGCGACGGCCGGCACATACATTTGAAATAAACATTTCCTAAACCACGATTAAACCGTTTCCTCAACCAAATGCAATGTTCATCCTCTTACTTACTCTCGTAGTTACAGAAACCTAAAAAAACAAAAACAAGGCTGTGTTATAACCGCGTCGATGCTTTGCCGAGCAACAGAGGCGGGCTGAGCGGCCTGCGCCACCACTTCTGTAAAGCGGAATTTACCAGAGTCATCATATATACTTGCTACCATGTTTATATGGCATTGGTACCATGAATACCATATAGAGTAACTTCAGAAAGCGCCACGGTAAGTCGGAAGCCGAGCACTCCCTGCGCGCGCTAGCCTCCGCAACGGCCGGGAGTGAGTTAGGAAGCAGTTGGCTCGGAGCGCCCCCACGAAATTGCGGCCATAGGTAGCAACAGCCCCCCGTGCGCAGGCCGTAAAGGAAGGAGCGAGCGCGCGCCTCCAGACCGGCCGTGGCTCTACAGGGCGTCGTCGCTTTCGTGCGCTTTCGGGCGGCCGGTGGGATGCTTCGCTTCGCTCGCTGCAGCGGCCGCGTTGCGAAAGGAGCGCGCTGTTCAAACAGAAATAAGTAACAACTGTCACAATTAGTTCGCGCTCGTCTTGTTTATATACACCCTCTTACATCAGTATCCTTTCTGAGTTACCACGTAGATGGCGCGATGTCCGCGCGTGGCGCGCTTTAAAGATCGTGACCCCGTTCCTGCGAACGTGGTCGCCTTCTTGCGCTTATCTTGAGGAAAGAAGTGGGCGGCTGGCGGGGGAGCGGGGGGTTGTATGTCTTGTGCTCTCCCGGCGATGTCTGCGCGGAAGTGACAGAGCGTACGAAGGTCGCTTCGACGCTGCAGCGGCCGCGTTGGCGAAAGAGGCGCGCTGTTCAAACGGAAATAAGTAACGACTGGTACAGTTCGCGCTCGTCCTGTGTGTACCTGTCCGTTCGTTTCGTGCGTCCTGCTTTATGTTTGAGCAGTGCGCTTCCAGTGTCGAGCTGTGACGCATGATAGTTCGCGCTCGTCCTGTGTGCGTTCTTTTCGTGCGTCCTTTGGGCTCGAGCGACGCACTGGCAATTTCGAGCTGCTTTCCGTTCTTCGCGTTACATTCCAATTTATTGCTATCGCATTCATTGCTTCGCCGATGCGGCGAAACTCTGACTTTTTTAAATGCGAAACATTTCTTAGCGAACTTCTGCGAGTTTGAGCGTATCTAATCTATCTATCTATCTATCTATTTATCTATCTATCTATCTATCTATCTATCTATCTATCTATCTAGCCGCCTGCGATTTGTGCTCTCCTGGCTGTTTCGTTATTCGGATGTATACCAAAATTGGTATGGAATAACATGACCGTATTACGAACATAAATGACTGGTCTTAGCATGAACATCGTGACATGCATGTCATGAACAGCATGATTTACATCCACGGCCTTGGGGCTCTTGCGGCCGTTCCGTTAATTTCAATATACAAAAACTGGTATGACGTGACAAGAATTCATGGCGAACATAATGACAGGTCCGAACGCGCAAATCATGACACGCATGTCATGTGCGGCATGATTTACATGACATGGTCTCGGGGCGCTCGCGGCCGTTTAAATGAATGGATGTATACGAAAACTGGTATGACGAGACATTTCGACATGACGAACATAACTGACATGTTGGTAACATGAAAATCATGACATGCGTGTCATGCACGTCATGATTTACATGCCACGCTCATGACGCACTCGCGGCCGTTTCGCTAGGTTAATAATTTGATATACACCAAAATTGCGCGATGTGACTGGTATTGCGCGATATGACTGTATGAAGAACATGAATAACAGGTGGTAACACGAAAACCATGAAACAACGTATGTCATGATTTACATGCCACGCTCATGGTGCATTCCGCGGCCGTTTCGTGGGCTTGATATACACCAAAATTGGTATTGCACGACGCGACTGTATGAAGAACGTTAATTAGAGGTGGTAACATGAAAACCATAACATGCATGTCATGTATCTCATGATTTACATGCCACGCTCATGGTGCACTCGCGGCCGTTTCGCAGGCTTAATATACACCAAAATTGGTATTGCGCGACGCGACTGCATGACAAACGTAAATTAGAGGTGGTAACATGAAAATCATGACACGCGTGTCATGCACGACATAATTACATGCCACGCTCATGACGCACTCGCGGCCGTTTCGCTAGGTTGATATACACCAAAATTGGTATTGTGCGATGTGACCGTATGGAGAACATGAATAACATGTGGTAACATGAAAACCATGACATGCATATCTTGTGTGACATGATTTGCATGCCACAATCATGGTGCATTCGCGGCCGTTTCGCGGGCTTGATATACGCCAAAATTGGTATTGCGCGACGCGACTGTATGACAAACGTAAATTAGAGGTGGTAACATGAAAATCATGACACGCGTGTCATGCACGACATAATTTGCATGCCACGCTCATGACGCACTCGCGGCCGTTTCGCTAGCTTGATATACACCAAAATTGACATTGCGTGACGCGAATGTATGACGAACATAAATGACAGGTGGTAACTTGAAAACCATGACATGCATGTCATGTATGGCATGATTTACATGCCACGCTCATGGTGGACTCGCGGCCATTTCGCTTGTTTGATATACGCCAAAATTGGTATTGTGCGATGTGACTGTATGACGAACATAAATGACAGGTCCTAACATGCGACTTATGTTACTCATGTGATGTGCGGTATGATTTACATCGCACTGTTATGGCGCGCTTCCGGCCGTATAAATAACTGGATATATACCAAAATTGGTATGGCATGACAGGAGTGCGTGATGAACATAAATGACCGGTCATGCAGTGTATACACCAGAATATATGTTTCATTGGCATGGTGTATATCACATTGTGTATGCACGCGTGCATGGCAAACATGCGATATATGGTGAACTAGATGCCATGGCATGAATGATTTCATTTGGCTCAAAAATAAGCAAAGCGATGAATACAGCTCTTTGCTGGCTGCTTCGCATTTCATCGATTCCCACAGTGCGTGGGATCTGCCGGATTTTTGTGCAACGGAATCGTAAACTTCCTTCAAAATGCATGGGATCCTATGGGGGGTTGGGAGCGGGTGCAACCGCCTTTCTCCTCACTAGTCACCGGGGAAGCCGAGCGGTGGCGCCACGCTCGGCTCTCCTGGCAAATGACAAACAAATAATAAATATAGCCGCAAGAGTCGATGAAGAAGTAGGCGAAATACCAGGCAATGACTGGGAGTATAGTGAGCTGTTACAACTAATGACGAAAGAGATAGGGAGAGAGAAGAAAACTATTTGCTGGAAAGGAAAGAGAAAGGCAAAAAGTTGGTGGAACAATGAAATTCGGGAAGCGATCGAGAAGCGGCGCGAAGCATTACGGGAACATAGGAAGGCGGAAAAGGAGAAGCGGCCGCAGGACCAAGTCAAGCAAATATGGGAAATATATTTAGAGAAAAAATGCGTTGTACAGAAATTGGTCGAGGCAAAAATTAAAAGTGAAAGTGAACGCTGGGTGACAGAGATTCACGAAAAAAGGAGACCGCGCCTAGGATATTTTGGAGCCACATAAAAGCGCTAGGTAGAAAGTCTGTCACAATGCAACATATTGTAAATGAAGGAGGAAATCACTTGGAAGCGTACAAAGCGCTACGTTACATCCGAAAGGCAACAGCCGATTCGTTTAAAAAGAGCGCCCCGGTGAGTAAAAGTGTGGCGGAGAGAGCAACCGAGGAAGAGCTAGTGCTGGGGAATTTCAACTGGAGAAAGGCCGAAGGAAAAATTCCAAAGCGCACTGCCGCGGGTTTAGGTGGGGTGTTCGCGGTAGCCTCATTAACGAACTAGGGCATAACACTAAAGAAGCACTGTTTACAGCCGTAGAAAAGATGGTTGATCTCTACGTCATAGGGTTTGGAATAACACGAAAGTAAAGCGTGCCCTTACAGAAGTAACTGAATGTTTACTGTACATTGATATAAGAGAGTTTGCACAATGTATATTGATGTCTGGCAGCTATAGCACCGTTCCACGTGGATACACCCACTTTCATGACTGGTTGTACTTCTCCATCCCGACGACTAGCGTCCATGTTAAATGATTAAACAAACCCTTGTGGTAGCTGTAGTACTTGACGGTGAAAACGTAATCAGAGAACGAGGTGTGATAGCCAGAAGAGCGTCGCATATTCGACGCAGAACTTGGTCGCCCTCCCGCGGCATGTTGAAATGTGATTGACCACCACCGCCGGACTAGAGGGAAACGCAAAGCGCGTCGTGCAGCCCCCCGGCCGCGAGTTTTCTCGGGGCGAGCGCGTGAGCGGGGAACGCGGTGTTAAAGCCAGGTGAGGCAGGCTTTTTGGTTTGGATTGGCGTGATGCTATGAGCGAGGCCGACGCTTTTACGACGCTTCAGCTTATATCGCCACCTCGCGGTGTGTTAAGGCATTGACAAAATTGAACATTTATTGAAAACGCGCCGAATGGGACGGACGTGTAACGCGTTGCAGGTGCTAATCGCGTAGGCCAGAGTAATGAAGAATTCCTTTACTTTACCGCTCCTATAGTGAACTAGAACCAGCTTCCTAGTGGCTCGAACGGGAAGGTTCAGGCGTTCCTCTTGGCGAAGAAAAATCCAGGTGGCGCCTGTGCAACTTTTTCTAGTCGCCCCGCCCCTTCTGCTGTAGGCGCTTGCGCGCGTTTCTTGCGTGCATTTCTCCGCGTTCCGCGTCGATGTAGCGGTTCCGTTCATTAATAGACAGTTTTAGTTGAGCGCCCGCTACATATATGTGGACGCAGCCTGTCATAGGAAATGGCTGGCAGGCTGCGTCCGCAGAGCTGCTGCGGATGCCCAATATAAAACTGTGTAACGCGTTTAACAGAGAACGTGTATGCCGTTCCCTTCCGCTAACTTCCAAGGAATATCGTACTCGACTGTTTCAGGAGGTTGAAACAACTTACACATGTAACTGTACCCGCGATTGAGAATAATTTCATTCTAATTTTAAGCAACTTGCACGCAGCGAGTGCGTGAGATCGAACAGTGGACCATACGCTGGGGATGGTAATTTTCGTCCTAATTATTTGCAGGTCAACACATTAGAAGACAGAAAAATCCGGCAGACCCCACGCACTGTGGGAATCGATATAATGCGAAGCAGCCAGCAAAGAGCTGCATACATCGCTTTGTTTATTTTTGAGCCAAATGAAATCATTCGTGCCATGGCATCTAGTTCACCATATATCGCATGTGTGCCATGCACGCGTGCATGCACAATTTGATATACACCATGCCAATGAAACGTATATTCTGGTGTATACACTGCATGACTGGTCATTTATGTTCATCAAGCACTCCTGTCATGCCATACCAATTTTGGTATGAAAAGGAAAGAGAAAGGCAAAAAGTTGGTGGAACAAACGGTCGGAAGCGCGCCATAACAGTGTGATGTAAATCATACCGCACATGACATGAGTAACATAATTTGCATGTTAGGACCTGTCATTTACGTTCGTCATACAGTCACATCGCACAATACCAATTTTGGCGTATATCAAACAAGCGAAATGGCCGCGAGTCCACCATGAGCGTGGCATGTAAATCATGCCATACATGACATGCATGTCATGGTTTTCATGTTACCACCTGTCCTTTACGTTCGCCATACATTCGCGTCACGCAATGTCAGTTTTGGTGTATATCAAGCTAGCGAAACGGCCCGATCGGACAACGAGCGTGGCATGTAAATCATGCCGTAAATGATACGCATATCATAATTTTCAAGTTGCCACCTGTCATATATATTTGTCATACAGTCACGTTGCGCAATACGAATTTTGGTGTATATCAAGCCAGCGAAACGGCCGCGAGCGCATCATGAGCGTGGCATGTAAATCATGTCGCACATGACTTGCCCGTCACGATTTTTATGTTACCGTAACCTCTCATTTACGTTCGTCATACAGGCGCGTCACGCAATACCAATTTTGGCGCATATCAAGCTGGTGAAACGTCCGCGAATGCACCATGAGCGTGGCATGTAAATCATGACATGCATGTCATGGTTTTCATGTTACCACATGTCATTCATGTTCTCCATACAGTCACATCGCACAATACCAATTTTGGTGTATATCAACCTAGCGAAACGGCCGCGAATGCACCATGAGCGTGGCATGTAAATCATGACATACGTTGTTGTCATGGTTTTCATGTTACCACCTGTTATTCATGTTCTTCATACAGTCACATCGCGCAATACCAATTTTGGTGTATATCAAGTTATCAACCTAGCGAAACGGCCGCGAGTGCGTCATGAGCGTGGCATGTAAATCATGACGTGCATGACACGCATGTCATGATTTTCATGTTACCACGTGTCAGTTATGTTCGTCATGTCGAAATGTCTCGTCATACCAGTTTTCGTATATATCCATTCATTTAAACGGCCGCGAGCGCCCCGAGACCCTGTCATGTAAATCATGCCGCACATGACATGCGTGTCATGATTTGCGCGTTAGGACCTGTCATTATGTTCGCCATGAATTCTTGTCACGTCATGCCAGTTTTGGTATATATGAAATTAACGGAACGGCCGCAAGAGCCCCAAGGCCGTGGAATCTAAATCATGCTGTTCATGACATGCATGTCATGATTTTCATGTTATGACCTGTCATTTATGTTCGTACTACGGTCATGTTATTCCATACCAATTTTGGTATACATCCGATTAACGAAACAGCCAGGAGAGCACAAAGTCGTAGGCGGATAGATAGATAGATAGATAGATAGATAGATAGATAGATAGATAGATAGATAGATAGATAGATAGATAGATAGATAGATAGATAGATAGATAGATAGATAGATAGATAGATAGATAGATAGATAGATAGATAGATAGATAGATAGATAGATACGCTCAAACTCGCAGAAGCTCGCTAAGAAATGCTTCGCATTTAAAAATTAAAGCGCTTTCGGGTGAGGACGTACAACTGCGGTGTCTAAGCAGCGTCTGTAGTGAACTGGACTCGTTATAATTTATTATTACACTCTTATATTTTTCTTTATATTTCACTACATCTGCTTCGACTAAGGCGCAGCGACCATATTACATACGCCAGCGCCAAGCAGTGCTGTCAGCACTATACTCCGCGACAACTTTTCTTGGCACCACTGTGGAAGCTACAGAGCCAAAGTGCCTGCATGCACGCGCGCCAAGAAATAGTACCTATATTTATTTTCTAATTCGAAAAGTTACCTATCTCGAATAAAGATTTCTTCATTATAAAAAGAGAACGCGTATGGGAAGCCATTCGCGAAAAAATGTTATTGTAACCTTCAAGTTTGTTTCGGTCTTTATTTCTTGCACAGCACCACGTTTTCTTCACGCCTGCACCACATTTTCCTCACACCTGCTCTCTCAGAGTCTCAGTAAACATGGCGTCAGCGATACCGCCTGTTCGTTGGCCTGAACCGTGTGCGGCCGCAAACTCGCCGTTTCGTTCTCCGAAGAAGCTGTACTCTAAATGTCACAGAAAGTGGCTATCAAACCAGACCACGCAAGTTATCTGCAATGTCATCGCCGGAGTGAGGCGCCGTCAGCGTGACTTCGCTGCAAATGCAGTGTGCCGGACAGTCGCCGAGCTCACCGGAGTGAGTGAGCGAACTGTTAAGCGTATCAAGGCTGAAGCTCTGCAGGCCCGACATGGCCCGACCGCGATGCGATGTTCGAGAAGCGCCACGATTGTTTTAGATCCTTCTGTTAAGATTGCGCGCGGTACGCGAATTGTCTTAGAGATTACGTGGCCACCAGCGATAACACTGGAACATTCGATAGAACATGTATAAAAGCCGACACGCTTTACGACTTGTCATAATTATTGACGGACGACGCTCTGACTGACTCGTTTCCCGCCCACAAGTTTGGCCAAATAAAGAGTTTCATCTTCGACACACTGCTGCCTTCGTCAACGTAACAACCATGTAACAATAAACAGTACAGTAGGTAGATGCATCTACGCACACTGATGTTCCCATTGTGCATGTAGACGGTGCTAAACGCTCTAGCGATGCGAGCAAGCGAAACCGAAACTGGAAATAAAATCGGCTGCAAGATGCCGAACTACTTGCGTAGTAACACAAATGTGCGGATGCCCCGCCTCCGTAGCCATTCCCAGGATTTGGGGACATCTGTGCGTGGCGCCATCTCTCGGCGGTAACGACAGCCTCCTGCCGTAACTGAATGGGAGATATGCGAAAAAAAAATCATATCTCTTGAAAAAAGCAAGCTATCAAAAACGACTCGGGGTTCTATATAGTAGAGACCCACTGGAACATTTTGGTAAAATTGCAGTATCGCACTACAAAGCCTGTGGCTTCCCAGGACAATTGAACACCGCCCATTAGAAATACATGGGGCCCCATTGTAAAATTTTAAACACTCTGGGAAGCCACGTGGTTTGTAGCGCCACACTGTAATTTTAACAGAATGTTCAAGTAAGTCTCTGCTGTATAGAACCGGGAGTCGTTTTTGATATCTGTATTTTTACGTCAGATATGATTTTTTTCGCCTATTTCCCATTCAGTTACGGCAGGCCACCGCAGTCCCCGACGACAGATGGCGCTACGTGCATATGTCCCCAAATACTGGTCATGCTTCGCTCCAATGCCAAGATAAGTTGTCGCCGAGTATAGACGCTTGTCAAAAAATAATAATAATAACTGCGGGGTGGCAACAAAAAAGTCACAGTTTCGCCGCAACGGCGAAGCAATGAATGCGATAGCAATAAAGTGGAATGTAACGCAAAGAACAAAAAGCAGCTCGAAATTGCCAGCGCGTCGCTCGAGCCCAAAGGACGCACGAAAAGAACGCACACAGGACGAGCGCGAATTATCATGCGTCACAGCTCGACACTGGAAGCGCACTGCTCAAACATAAAGCAGCACGCACGAAACGAATGAAGAGGTACACACAGGACGAGCGCGAACGAACTGTACCAGTCGTTACTTATTTCCGTTTGAACAGCGCGCCTCTTTCGCAAACGCGGCCGCTGCAGCGTCGAAGCGACCTTCGTACGCTCTGTCACTTCAGCGCAGACATCGCCGGGAGAGCACAAGACATACAACCCCCCGCTCCTCCGCCAGCCGCCCCCTTCTTTCCTCAAGATAAGCGCACGAAAGCGACCACGTTCGCATCCCTAGCAAAAATTCTAATAGAAAAACTAATAGCCTACTAGGTTATGGGCACTAATACATGTATTAGACTAATACAGTATAAGACTAATAGCCTGTACAAGTCTTATTGGACAACACTAATAGGACAAGACCAATAGCCTGTATTAGGCTCATAGGCATGAACTAATAGCCTGTATTAGGCTCATAGGCATGAACTAATAGCCGGTATTAGGCTCATAGGCATAAACTAATAGCCTGTATTAGGCTCATAGGCATAAACTAATAGCCCGTATTAGGCTCATAGGCATAACCTAATAGTCCGTATTAGGCTTATAGGCATAAACTAATAGCCTGTATTAGGCTTGTAGGCATATAATAATAGCCTGTATTAGGCTTATGGGCATAAGCTAATAGCCTGTATTAGGCTAATACGCATAAACTAATGGCCTCTATTAGATCAATAGGTGCATGCACAGGCAGCGAGCAGGCTTTGCTCGTAGCATGCGGCAGCGGCACGCATGTCACTGCATATGGCACAAAGGCAGTTGTCAAACACAAACACGCTTTATTTAAATCGTCAAGTGAGGTGAGCCCTCTACAGTTAACCTTCCTCATTTGGCTGCTGAGGTGGTGGTGTCAGCTGCTGAGTTGGTGCCGTCGGTACCATCATGATGTCCGCAATTTTTGCCGCGAGGTCAACCTCCTTAAATGGATACTTCTAGACGAGGAGTGGCTCAAGAAATCTAGAACCAAACACATAAGTAAATCACTTTTTTAAGCTCACAAACACAGAACACAGGCACTGTGTTCCTTCTGTCCGTCTATGTCAAGTGCGCGCTGTTTTTGCCTTGTTATGTTCAACGAACTAGCTCGAGATGCGTTATTCCAGAAAACATGAAACAAATACGACACTAAATCGGAAACTTATATTCAAATAGCTGCAGTAACAGGCAACCATCTGTCGCAATAAAAACTACACTGCAGTAACAGGCAACCATCTGTCGCAATAAAAACTACAGAGGCAGAGCTTCACCCATTAACAACATGGCTGACACATGCTACAATTTCTCATTTGCTGACATCAGATCAGACAACAGCAAAAAATTTAACACCAGTGGAATTTTATTCTGCTTCTTTCCCCCAGCTTGAATTGAAGAAGATGAGACTGCGCAGCTGTCAATGTTTAATTTTAGCAGCAGCAGCAGTGCCCCATAGAGGGCACTGTTGCTGCTCAGCTTCAGGTTTCAGAGGGCGTGCTATGTCAGCTTTCAGGTTTGGGAACTTGACATATAATTGAGGATGCCGAGGATCATGCATAGTAAAATATGGAGAAAAAAATTATATTAAACGTAATAAGCAGGAGATATTTGAAAATGCACTAACAAATACCTATGAGTGTTTTCATCATTTCTAACAAAATGTGACATGCTACTGCATGCTGTGCAGGTCACATAATAGAAGAACAGATAAACAACTTACATCACCGGGCACGGTAAAAGGCAACAGAGTAATTATCAAAAGAGAAATCGAAAGTGCACGCAAAGTAGATGATCTCAATGAAGTGCCGAACATGACAAAAATTGTATCACAAACCTGCTTCGAAGATCTTGCGCAGCTTCACAACTTCTTGACGAAGACAATCATCCTCCCTTTCGTGCTTCAGGAGAAAACAAAAGGTCCAGCTGTTTTTTCCTAAACTGTGCCTCGGTATCCTTCACACGAGATTTTGGTACTTGTTTCTGTCTTTTGTGCTGGTACAGGCAAAAGCAAAAAAATATTAATTTGGTGAAAACTAGAAACCACAGAAATGTATGTATGCATGCACAGATATGGTTGCACTTGTCTACTGGTTGAACAGCTGGCAGCAACTCAAGCTGGCCTCGGCTACAGCTTTAAACTTTGCAAGAACTACGGTGCCAACTCAGTGCAAATAATCTGTTGGCTATGTATGCCAGCGCCAACAAATTTGGCTGCATGTAGAGATGTTGCATGTGTAGTTATTGATTATCTGAAATGCAGTAGATACCTTCGGTCTGGCTGGCTACTTGTCTCTACACTGACTGTACCTGCATGCAAACTGGTGCATGTGCGTCAGTAAACAGACTCACTTGCAGATGGTCATGAAATAGCAAAAGTAGGGAAATTATTCATGCTTTCAAGTAGGCAAAACAAACAAACAAAGGAATGGGGCAGTTAAATCACTATGACAAAAACAGGATTTAATTTTTGATGATCCTGTAACGATATGCGAGCTCCTCCCGATTTTCTATTTAGCGGACTTAGGACTACACAGTACAGTTGCTTGGAGCTATGCAACAGCTTTGCTGTAAGCCTTCACTCATTTCACGGGAACGAGGACACTGAGAACACTGTTAAAGAATGTTCGGCGGCCCATAGATCGGTACACGTGAGGCACGAGTCATCCGACCATGCAGGCCATCAGCAAATCGGCGTCGCCAAAAAGCGCTGTCCAGCCTTAAGTAACTGAGTAGTGCTAAACAAACATTTGCAAGATTCACCTTTCAGTAGGATTCCCCACTCGCTGCGGTGTCGCCTTCTAAACTGCTGTCCTTAGGCATTTGGGGGCAGGCAAATCTCTTGCTCGAGCTTTCCGCGTAAGCATCAGCCTCCTCTTTGGTTACTGAAAAGAGGTACACGCGATGTGCATATATCGATTGTCCCTGAAATTGCGCCATCAAACAATGAACAACAAAAGCATACTCACCAAACAACTTCATAATCTGGGCTCTGAAATATCCGCTGTTATCGTCATCCCAGCGTACACTGTACCATTGTTTGTTGTCGAAGCCTTTGATACTATACGGAGAGAATCTCTTAATTCTTTCTTCGTGCGCGACAACCTTCACGCCGTCGTCCTTGAAGCGCACATAAGCGTACATTGTGCAGGTTTTACACGTGGCGATATAACTGCGCTGTCAAACTTCGCTTGCCGTAGACCGCAGAGAAAGAAACGTTGGGCCCAGCGGCGGAAGGCCCAGCGGCGAAACACACGTGTTAAAGCTGATGGCGGTGACGATGCTGATGGGGTGGGAAGTGAGTTTGCGCCTAAAAATCCTCCTTGATTAGTTTGCACCATTTGGACATTTCTAAAATCCTCACAAATCCCATTACGGAGAAAAAATTCACTGCATCTGCGCGGGAATAAAAGTAATCACAAAAGTATGAGCTCTTTGTGCAAGTTTATGCTTTTGGCATGACACCAGCGGTAAGTACGTTTCATTCACACTCCAAACCAAATACGCGTTTGCGTGCCTGTGTAGTTTGTTGTTCAATTTTTACGATTTTAAAATTTTTTTCTCGCATTTTTTTGCTTTTTTAATACTGTATGAGTAATTAATAAAATACACCGTCTATATGGGACAGTAGGATCGCCATCGCTATAGAGGGAAAAAGCAAGAAAACAAACAAGCAAACATTGTTGTTCTTTTAGTCGCGGTCTCAGTCAAATTGAATCAGTCGAGTCCTGACTTGGCTTTTCATTTTTCGGATATGGTGTAGTGATAAAAGGCACTTAGGCGCTATCCGTCATGATGGTGGCACGTCTGAAACTGCAGAGCGGAGAAAACGTTATTTGGAGCCGGAGGCGGCTTATTTATTATCACGTACTACATCTTCGAGGTACCAGGATAACTGCCAGTGCACCAAGCCATCTTCGCACAGGTAGTCGCCTCTTGTCAACTCTGCTGCCGCAAGTGCAAATACCGGCGTGAGTGACTCGCCCCGTGAGGCTTCTGACAACGATGCAAGCGACCTAAGTGGAAGTGCAAGTGATCGTGCAGAAAGCTGCGGCGTCGCTAGCAATCTGTCTGACAGTGAATCTAGTGGTTCCGCTGAAGATTGCAGCGATACATATAGGTGCGAAGGTGATGCTGGTGAATTTTGTCTCATCTTCTCTGCCGAACGCCTTCCCAACTCGGACATGACTGTTAGAGATGCCATGCTTACGCTGATGGCGTACACTGTGTCAGTAGCACTGAACTGGACAGGAATGGAAAAGCTTGTGGGAATAATTAACCTTTTCCTGGGCAAGCCCGTCCTTCCTACTTCGAGTTGGATGCTAAGGAAAGCGTGCAGGCAGTGGATGGATGACCTTGTCAAGCGTCACTATTTTTGTCAAGCATGCGAAGCTGTGATATCGAATCCTCGTCAGAAGGTTTTTTCATGCCCACATTGTACCACCGAAATCTCTGGTCAAAATTTGTTGTTACATTGGACCTCAAGAAACAAATTGAAGTCATGCTTTTGGACAAAGCAGTGTCATAGGGCTTAATGGACACGTTAAAGAGAAGGCAACCTGAAACTCATGATGGCATTGTGAAAGGAATCAGTGATGGTCGCATTTACAAGGAACAAGGATCAAAACCTTAAGTCTGGCCAATATGGGCAACAAGGCTATTATGAAAATTGTGCAGATCACAATAGCTCTGTGATGTTAATTCCAAAATGTGAGGCACATATTAATAGATGTCGTACTCTTTTCTTTCGTGAAACATATACTTTATGCACAGCGCGAGAAAATCTTCTTCAGAATCGGAATGATGCATGCCTGACATGCGCCACCATAAACATGTTAGTAACCCAGAGGTCATCATTATGTCACAAATTTTGTGGTTTAACATTTACTTGATGCCCTAGCTTGTTTAAGAGAATAACCATATTTCTATTAGCCTAATATAGGTGCAGGACAAAAGCCCGTACGATCTACCTATTAGGCTAATATCAATTTCAACAAGTCATATATAACATACCAATACAAACTAATAAGGCTAATAGATGAACCAATTGAGTCATCAATTTTGCAGTTGAACACTTACATACAAATATCCAGCTTGTTAAACCAAATACCCATATTTCTATTAGCCGAATAGGTGCCAGACCAAAACTTATACGAGACCTATTAGACAAATACAAGTCTTATACAGCTCACTAATACAAACTAATAGGGCTAACAGGAGAATGTATTCGACTAATACATCCATCTATTAGGCTAATAAAAATTTTTATAAGACCAATACATCTAATAGAAAAACGTATCAGACTAATACAAGCTTCTATTAGAATTTTTGCTAGGGCAGGAACGGGGTTACGATCTTTAAAGCGCGCCACGCGCGGACATCGCGCCATCTACGTGGTAACTCAGAAAGGATACTGATGTAAGAGGTGTATATAAACAAGACGAGCGCGAACTAATTGTGACAGTTGTTACTTATTTCTGTTTGAACAGCACGCTCCTTTCGCAAACGCGGCCGCTGCAGTGAGCGAAGCGAAGCACCCCACGGGCCGCCCCTTCTTTCCTTGAGATAAGCGCACGAAAGCGACGACGGCCTGTAGAGCGAACAGCAACGGCGTTCGCAGGGGCGGGGCGACGATCTTTAAAGCGCGCGCGCACGTCGCGCCATCTATGTGGCCACTAAGAAAGCATCCTGAATTACATGGTGTATATAAATAGCTCGCCGTTAGCAGGCTGAAAGATTGTGCTGTCGTGGCCTAACGTCTAACGCGGCGGGCTGCAAAGCGAGAGCTCGCCCGTTCGATTTCGCGCGTCGGGAAGAATTTCTGAATTATTTTTCTTTGTGGCTTTTCTATATACACATACACATATACATATACGGTGAATGACGGCGGCCACCGACGGCAAAAATCAGCCGAGACTGTCCATATAATTGCTATCGCAATAAAAGAGCAACGCATCCACTATAGTCCACTATAGGCGAACGCATCGGAGCGCTAGAAAAAAGTGGAGCCGCGATCCTTGCGGCGAGGCGACGCGTTCGGTTTCAGCCGCTGCATTGCCAGGCTCCTCCGTTCGCACCACTAGGATACATGTTCTAGTTCACTATAACTGCTCCCAGAGGGCAACACCACCCCGCCGACCGGGAGAGTGGTAGATATAAAAGACGCGTTTGTAAAGCTTCTGGAGTCTGTGATCGTGGCGCAGACATTCTTTCGCCGGCTCTCATACGCGTCGGACGCCGGAATCATGGGCTCCCGAGGAGCAGCGAAGGCGGTTGTTGGTGGCCGCGGAAACAGAATCACAGATGAAAGTGACAAGGATTTTGAGATCATCTGGCCGAATTTGCCAACAGGACGTGTTGTTTTAAACACTGTGTTTTTGCACGGAGATGTTCGAGCTCGGCCTTTCAAGGTCGAAGATTTTCGGGAAGCTCTCGACAAGGAAAGGATGCTTCCTGATGTTTTGGCCCTCGGCGCCTACCAGATCAACCACGTGTGGGCCGTCACTTTAAATAGCCCGGAGGCGACGAGGAGGTTGATTCACCTGAAAGAACTCCAGGTCAAGGGTCGACGCTGCCTTGTTATCGACCCTCAGGAGCAGCAGGTGAGGCTACGGCTTCACTGGCTGTTACATGGTGTCGCCGACGACGACGTACGCACGGCGTTGGCGGCGTTTGGGAAAGTTACAGAAGTGACTCGGGAGCGCTGGAGTGTGGAAGGAGTAAGTGAAAAGAACTCTACTACCCGCACTGTTTTCATAAGCTCAAAAGCGGTATGAAAGTGGAGGACTTGCCACATCAAATCCGAGTTGCCGGGGAACTAGCCTTAGTGGTCGCCCCCGGTCGGCCTATGCAATGCCTGCGCTGCAGCGGTACAGGACATGTACGCCGCGAGTGTAAGGTTCCACTTTGCTCACGCTGCCGGCGTTTCGGGCACGTGGATGCAGAGTGCGTCCGTTCGTACGCCTCACTGACTGGATCAGCGGAGGCCGAGGATGCAACGGAACACATTATGAATGTAACTGAGGCAGAGGACGCGGCCAAAGGCTGCGGAGATCAGATCGCAGCAGGTTTAAATGGCGAAGCTACAACATCAGCAAGTGAGCCTACACCAGCACCTGTTGGCAAACGACTAGACCCTTCAGCAGTACCGGCGGCGGCTGCAGACAATGTAGCGAAAGGCGCAAGCTGTGAAGACAACGGAGCGTCTGCACCTGTGCAGAAACAGGACCAGGAAGCCAAAGGCGTCTCTTGGAATGCCGGTTCGGATATGGAGTCGGACGGAGGCTCGCGCAACGCCAGCGGCGTCTCAGGGACTAGCGGTGCTGGCCCAGCAGTTAAAAGACTATTGGAAGAACCAGCAGTAACGGGAGACACGGATGCCACAAGCAGCGTGGAGGGACCACCGGCAAAGACGCCGGCTAGCAGACGCGCCAGCATTAGAGCAAGGGCTGGTGGCATCACAGACAAGAAAGTTGTGAACAAACCGTTTTCACTGTGCAGTGAGACCGGTCGGCCGGGCGGTCCCGGAGGCGTCTAGCGTTGCGCTAGACGTGCAAGGTAAGCGCCATGCTCCGGGCCTACCTCCTCCACAGTTAAAATGGCTTCTGTAGCATCTTTCAGTTTCGCGACTCTTAACGTTAGAGGCTTGGCTTCTAGGAAGAAGCAAAGCCAAGTGTATCGAATGTTGTTGGAAGAAAATCTGGACGTACTTGCAGTGCAGGAGACGAAAGTTGAAGGAGAGGAGGAGACTGGGAGCATGGTGCTGAAGTTTACGTCACGGTATTTTGCGATTGTGAGCCATGCCATAGGTAGATCCGGAGGATGTGTTGTTTTTGTTAGAAAACTTCCAGGACTAGTTATGCAAAATGTCTTTTCATGTTCTTCAGGTCGATTGGCATGGTGTGACATTGATTATTGTGACAGTGAATGGCGCGTTATGTGCTTTTATGCTCCAACTGTAGTCCAGGAAAGAGCGAGTTTTTTTCGAATTTACGACAGCATATGTGCAATAGTAGGAAACTCTTATTGGTGGGGGATTTTATTTGTGTGTTGAACGAAAGTGATAGATCAAGCAGCCGCAATGTTAGAGACACAAGCAGTGAAGTCCTGGCACAAGCGATTATTGAGTATGATTTAGTGGATGTAGCAGAGTGCCTGGAGAGCTCTCGAGACGTGAAGTATACCCACTTTCAGGGCTCAAGTAACGCCCGATTGGACCGAATTTACCTAACAGCTGATGCGATAGTACAGTGTAGCAGTTATAACGTTGTGCCTGTTTCTTTTTCTGATCACTGCCTTGTTAAATGCAATGTAGGACCAAAGAGAGAAAGGAATAGCTTTTCTTGGGATCAGTGGAAAATGAACTCCATTCTCTTAGATGATGAAACATTTAACTCATCAGTGATAAAAGAAATCAACAGTATCAAAGTGGATCATACGGAAAAAGTAGGAGAAGAGTGGGAGCTTTTAAAGCAACGAATCAAAATGAAAGCAATAGAGAGATCTAGTGTTTTATCTTTTGAAGCTAAAAAGAAAGAGAAAGAGCTCAGACGGACGCTGGAGAAGCTGACAGCGCTTGAATGTGAAAAACCTGGGGTATATGCCGACGATTTGCGTAGTATCAAACAGAAAATAGAAGTATATGAGGAGGAACGCTACCGCGGAGCGTTGGTGAGAGCCAGAGCAAAAGCGATGACTTTAGATGAGCGCCCATCGAAGCGTGCACTTGGCTTGGAGAAAAGTCATGCTAGGCGGAACCATATTGATGTCATTGAAGTCAACGGTGTCGAGTTTACGGACAATGACAGCATAGGACGGGCTTTCTGTAAACACTACGAGGCGCTCTTCACTGCCAAACCCGTTGATGCAGAAGTATTTAAACAGGCGTTTCTTAGACGAATGCCACAGTTGTCTAGTGACGCCAAAGCAGCATTGGAGCTACCGATATCACAAACGGAAGTAGAAAGGGCTATAGATAAGATGAATCCTGGTAAATCACCCGGGCCTGATGGCCTCAGTGCTTCGTTTTACAAGGAGTTTAAAAATGAATTATCCCAAGTTCTTACAAATGTCTTTAAGGAGGCATATGAACTCGACAGCCTACCTCGGTCCTTTAATGAGGCACATACAGTTTTGATACCTAAGACGGAACAGGCAGAGAAGTTAAAATTAGTCTCTTCGTATATACCTATATCCCTAACTAATTGTGATTACAAATTTTAATGAAAGTACTAGCACGGCGACTTCAGGGAGTAATCAAAAAATTGGTAGGGCCTCACCAAACATGCGGGATTTTGGGGCGCACAATTGTTACTAATATACACAAGATGCGATGCGTGCTCGAGTGCTGCGACGCCGATCAGGGTGGTGTAGCGATTCTACAGATTGATCTCGAGAAAGCTTTTGATTGTGTTTCACATGTTCTTCTGCTTGCCATCCTCGACCATGTCAATGTTGGATCAATAATCAGAGATGGAGTAGCTATGGCATACCGGAATTGCACGACACGTCTAGTAGTCAACAAGTCACTGAGCGCTCCCATTGACATAAGGCGTTCTATTCGTCAAGGCTGCCCGCTCAGTCCTCTATTGTTCAGTCTATATATAGAATCTTTGTGCTTAGCAATAAGTGAAAACAGCAGCGTTCACGGCTTTAGATTACAAGCATCGGAAGTTAAAATTCTCGCGTATGCAGACGATGTGGCAATTTGTTGTACTGATCAGGAAAGTGTTAGCGCTGCCATCAAAGTAGTTAAAAGCTTCGGCAATGCAACTGGCAGTTTTGTGAACTGGGGAAAGTGCCTGGGCTTCTGGCATGGAAAGTGGCCGTCAAGACCAGACTATTTTGCCAATGTTAAGTGGGTGACCACACCCGTTAAGTGCCTTGGTATCCCACTGGAATATTATAAAGATAATTAGAACTACTGGCAAGAACAAGCGAGAGAAATTCAGCTGAAAGCCAACAGATGGAACGGTAATCACCTGTCAATGTTTTCGAGAGCGACTGTTTGCAATCTGTTCTTTGCCGCAAAACTTTGGTATGTTATGCAAGTATTGCATTGTTCAAGGGCAAACATACAGAAGCTCCATCGCATATTCGCAGTTTTCGTTTGGGCGTCGAATTGGGAGAGATGCAGTCGAACTAATCAGTTTAGACGAGTGAAACAGGGAGGGTTGGGATTACCACATCTTTTCATACGCCAAGTAGTAAACAGGTTCTTTTTCTTCCGCAACACAAATGATCCTTTCCTGCGTACGGTGTGCCAACTGAGACTGATGCGGGCTTTACCTGGATATGTGGTTGGTACGAATCACATGACAGGCGCTGTCTGCGGGTATCTTAAGGAGGTTATTCTAAGTATACGCTTTTTATCTGTTAGATTTTCTAATGAGTATCTGTTTTCAGTGACACGTAAAAAGCTCTACAAAGATGTATGTGATGCTGTTCTACCTGTACCTCTATACCGAGCCATATACATTGGAAGTCAAGGGCAAGATGTGCCTAAGAGGGTGAAGAGAATGCAAGTGGCTCCTGCCGCGAAGTCTTTCTTTTTTAAGCTTCATACAGGTACATTATCTGTCAAGGCATTTCAAGAAGACCGTGGTCTTTTCTTACCTTGGGGGCCAGATTGCCCCATCTGTAAAAAACCGGAAACTATAGACCACGTTTTCTTACATTGCTAGGAAGGAGTTTATTTTTGGGATGTGCTTCAAAGGACGATAAAGAAGGATTTGCCGTTAGATCCACATGGTATAAGATTTCTGCCAGTAAATGATGAAGAGGGACTCCCCTTTGACTTGATTATGCTAATTGGCCTTCACTGTTTATGGCGGGCTCGCATGGCGGGGTTTTATTGCGATTCTGACGCACGGCCCGCACGGATGTATTTTCGTGAGTGTATGACTAAGTTTGTGGAGCTTAGAATAACAGAGAACTGAGCTAGTTGGTAAGTATTCATTCTAAAGAGACAGGGCGTGCAAACATGGACATAAGAAAGAAGTCAGGACACCACAAACGCCGACTAACACCTTTTTGTGGAAGTTGTGGAACTCTAGAAGTTTGGAACTCCAAGTTTGTGGAACTCCAGAAAGCTCAGAAGTTTGTACCTGAGTGGTTGTCGAGGGTAGAACCCTTGACAGCGCTCAAGGAATTTTAAATTTGTGTCTGTCCAGTGGGACTGACACAACTTTTGTCTTTTCTTTCATGTCCTTATTGTTTGATGTACGTGTCTAATAACAGGCAATAAAGCAAAAAAAAGATCGTGGCGCAGTGGATAGCGTGCCCGGCATCTGTTGTTGCGGACCGAGCGGTCGTTGGTTCGATGCCCATTGACGGAACTTTTTTTTCTTTGCCATCTGATCGTGTAAATTTTTTCGACGTTCCCTGAAGTCTTGGTGGACCCTGGCATAAAACACTGTCGTGTTAAAAATGCTTGAAAGACAGACAAACACGGGACAGTTGGCGAAAAAGTAGAATGAACCTAATCTATAAAGGCAAGGGAGAAAATGATACGATTCGCTCGTATAGAGCACTAACCATTACATCGGTACTATACAGGTTGGCGATGCAAGCAGTAAAAATGAAAATAGAAACATGGCCAGAACATAACGATATTTTGGGAGAACTTCAGAACGGATTTCGAGTCGACAGGCGGTTAGACAATAACCTGTTTGTTCTCACTAAGTGTATAGAAATATCTAAAATAGAAAATAGTCCCTTGTACGTGGCTTTTCTAGACATCACTGGGGCATACGACAACGGTAATGAGGAAATTTTGTGGGATATATTGAAAGGAATGGGCATAGGCGACGACTGTATACAGCTTTTGATAGAGATATACCGAGAAAATACAGTTTCCATAGAATGAGAAGCAATGAGTAGCAAAGACAACGTTGAGATTAGCAAGGGGCTGAGACAGGGATGTCCTTTGTCCCCGCTGTTATTCATGCTGTACTTGGTGAGTATGGAAAAAACGCCAGGCCAAAGCTGTTATGAGATCATTTCACCGGCCGTTTTACAGCGAAAGCTGTTATGAGATCATTTCTCCGGGCGTTTTTGGCGCCGTAGTTGTCCGCCGCCGCCGCCGCCGCCGCTGCCGCCGCCGCCGCCGCCGCCGCCGCCGCCGGTGTCCGTAACCAGTATCGCTCGAAATAAGAAAAAAAACTTAATAAGAAAAAAATTCCAGGATGGAACGAGGTTCGAACCTGGGCCCTCTGCGTGGGAGCCCAGTGTTCAACCTCTGAGCCATGCCGGTGCTTGAAACTGCATTGCAAAAAGGTCCTATACAGGCTTCATGTCGGGAAGGAACCACATTAGCATATGCAATATAGCGTGGTAGAAGATTAAAATAAGCACCAAGCGCCGCACAACGCGAATTCTGTAACCAGGCGTCAAACAATTGCGAATTGCGCAACGAGTAGGGTGTTGAATGCTTCCAACCCATTACAAAAGGGCTCTGCCATAATTCTTCATCGTCATCAGGCGCAGAATCAACAAAGTGCGCATAATCCCTTACATGCGTTTAGCAGGTACCAACGCTCTCTGTAGAATGACGAAAAATGGCACAGTGCCTGCTGCCCTACTTCTAAAAAATTACAATTATTTATAGCGTAGTGGGTTCCTCGCAAGTGCACATGTATTGGTTGCCAAGGAAGCCCATAAGCGCATGATCCACTTCCTCGGGGTCTCAGTAAGATTACAATGATTTATAGCGTAGTGGGTTCCTCGCAAGTGCACTTGTATTGGTTGCCAAGGAAGCTCATAAGCGCATGATCCATTACATCGGGGTCTCAATAAAGTTCTTCGCCCCCTCCCCCCCCGTCTCTCTTCCACGCCAACGTATACAGCATGACGGGAGAGGGAAATAGCGACCGGGCGTCACCCAATGCAAATTACATAACTGGTGGGCCGTTTAAAGATTCCAACCCATTACAAAGGGCTGAGCCATAATTCTTCATCGTCATCAGTCGTCACGTCAACAAAGTGCACATAATGCCTTACAGACGTGCAGCTGGTGCCTCGCTTCTCCATAGAATGACGAATAATGGCTTTGTGGGTGCTTCCCAACTTCACAAAAATTTTGATTTGTGGCGTAGTGGGTACCTTTCTAGTGTACTTGTATTGTAGCCCCAAGAGAGCTTAACGGGCTCTAGAAACGCCGCTCTTCCAGCTTTCGCTGTGACTGTGCTGCGGTTTCAGCGCAGGCCTGGCGTTTTTTTGGCGCCGTAGTTGTCCGCCGCCGCCGCCGGTGTCCGTAACCAGTATCACTCGAAATAAGAAAAAAATTCCAGGATGGAACGAGGTTCGAACCTGGGCCGTCTGCGTGGGAGCCCAGTATTCAACCTCTGAGCCATGCCGGTGCTTGAAACTGCTTTGCAAAAAGGTCCTACACAGGCTTCATGTCGGGAAGGAACCACATTAGCAAATGCAATATAGCGTGGTAGAAGAGTAAAATAAGCACCAAGCGTCGCACAACGCGAATTCTGTAACCAGGCGTCACACAATGCGATTGATTGCGCAATGAGTAGGTTGTTGAATGCTTCCAACCCATTACAAAGGGATCTGCCATAATACTTCATCGTCATCAGGCACAGCATCAATAAAGTGCGCATAATGCCTTACATGCGTTTAGCAGGTACCAACGCTCTCCGTGGAATGACGAAAAATGGCACAGTGCCTGCTGCCCTACTTCTCAAAAATTACAATGATTTATAGCGTAGTGGGTTCCTCGCAAGTGCACTTGTATTGGTTGCCAAGGAAGCCCATAAGCACATGATCCATTTCCTCGGGGTCTCAGTAAAATTACAATGATTTATAGCGTAGTGGGTTCCTCGCAAGTGCACTTTTATTGGTTGCCAAGGAAGCCCATAAGCGCATGATCCATTTCCTCGGGGTCTCAGTAAAGTTCTTCACCCCCCCCCCGTCTCTCTCCCACGTCAACGTATGTTATACAGCATGACGGGAGAGGGAAATAGCGACTGGGCGTCACCCAATGCAAATTACAAAACAGGTGGGCCGTTTAAAGCTTCCCACCCATTACAAAGAGCTGAGCCATAATTCTTCATCGTCATTAGTCGTCGCGTCAACGAAGTTCACATAATGCCTTACAGACGTGTAGCTGGTGCCTCGCTTCTCCGCAGAATGACAAATAATGGCTTAGAAGGTGCTTCCCAACTTCACAAAAATTGTGATTTATGGCGTAGTGGGTACCTTTCTAGTGTACTTGTATTGTAGCCCCAAGAGAGCTTACAACGGGCTCTAGAAACGCCGCTCTTCCAGCTTTCGCTGTGACTGTGCTGCGGTTTCAGCGCAGGCCTGGCGTTTTTTTTTAATCAGTCACACAAACAGGGTGGCGTGATGATTGAGCAGAAGCTTCCAGGTTTATTTTATGCGGACGATATCGTCTTATTTGCGGACAGTCGAGATGGTATACAGCAGCTGGTGGATATATCTGGAAGGGAGGTGAAGCTCTTGGACTAGGATTTAGTGTAACGAAGTGCGGATTGATGATATTCAATGATCCCTGTGATTAGACGGTGTCAATACAAGGTCAAGAAATACCGAGGGTAAGCGAACACAAGTACCTTGGAGTATGGGTAAATGGGAGTGATAGATACATGGAGGTACAGGAAAAAGCCACGGCAGCAAAAGGAAAGAGGAATGCTGCAATAATGAAGCATAGAGCGTTATGGGGGTACAATAGGTACAAGGTGCTTCGAGGTCTGTGGAAAGGTGTAATAGTTCAGGGGCTTACTTCTGGGAACTCAGTGGTGTGCATGAGGGCAGAGGTGCAATCGGGAATGGATGTAAATCACAGGCCTGTGGGACGCCTCGCGTTGGAGGCTCACGGGAAGACGACAAATGGGGCTGTAAAGGGCGACAGGGGATGGGCAGGTTTTGAGGCGAGGGAATCTCAGAGCAAAATTACGTTCGAAGAAAGGCTAAGAAATATGAAGCAGAGTAGATGGGCAGAGAAGGTGTTCCGTTATTTGTATAGGAAGAGCGTGGACACACTGGGGAGAAAAAAGTTTGCAATGGCTTAGCTCGGCTATGCCAGGATGTGCGTAGCGTTAGCATAGGTTCAGCTGATTATTCTCAGCTTTCCAGATTGTCTAGGATTATTAGCCTTCTTCTGTTCATTCTTCGTACGCTAAACCGCTAATTGGCAGGAAACTACTTTGGCATACGATGAGATAAGCTTCTCGGCTCTTCTGCACCGTTGAGCAGCATTTGCGCTCCCCTTCTTCATGGGGTTACCCACATGCAAACGCCAGTCAGAAGCGCTATCAAGCGGCTCCAGCGCATTGTCAGACGTCGACTGCACAGCGAAGGCGGCGCGCACCGGCGCCAGTGCGCCTGCCGCGGCTACGACGCCACTCCTCCCAAACGCGCAGATCAGCAGCGGCGAGTCGCGAGCGGCGGTGGCGGAGAGCGCGTGAGATGCCGGCTCCGGTGAGCCAGCTGTGTGACATCACTGATCCTCGCGCATGCGCAGCATGGCTCATGACGATCTACGCGAAATCGGCTCCGGCTAGGCAAGTGTAGCTAACGCTACAAAAGAACTAGGAGGCTCAGTAGTAAATATACGGCTGGTAGTGTAAGCAATATGTCAACGAAGAGCGTTGAGCGAAAAGTCAGAGAGGCGGAGTGGATTTACTGGACGGCAGCTGTGGAGAAAAAACCGGCTTTGAGTAACTACCGAAAGGGCGAAAATGAAATAGGAGGGGGCATTTTACGATAATTCAAGGGTAAGCGCTTTACTGTTTGAAGCGTGATCGGGTTGCCTTAGAACGCGTAGTTTTAAAGCGAGATTCTACTGAAGAAGAAGAACAAGGCACATGCTGCGGGGAAGACAGGGAAACGGCGTAGCACGTTCTGATTGAATGTGGAGATATCCACCGAGGTGTACATTGGGCACGAGCCTACATGAAGCCTTGGGTTTTAGAGACGACAACGGAATGTTGAACACACCCGCGATGGCAATAAGTAAGAGACGGTTCGAGGATTGGTGGCAGAAAATTAGAAAGAAAGGACAAAACTAAATAATAAAAAATAAAGACATTCTGCCATAAAGGGCAGAGAACTGGGCTGAGCAGGGGCGTAGCCAAGGGGGGCGGGGGTTCAACCCCCCCCCCCCCACCTGCAGTTTTTCAATTTCGCTTGCGTATATTGCACGTACGCATAAAAACGCACGCAAGAGCAAGAACACACATAAAGTATGGTTGAACCCCCCCCCCCCCCCCCGCGATAAAAATTTCTGGCTACGCCCCTGGGGCTGAGAATTTACGTTTTTCCCCTCTAGTAACATAGATTTAATTGAAGTAGAGACACTAGGCCAACACTAAGAAGAGTAAAGAGATATATTTTTTGTCAAGCCTGGTGACACACTTGTCACCGCCCCGTAATAAAGGGGACGCTCATAGCATCCATCCATCCATCCAACCATACCAGCGCACGAGGCGGATTCCCAGGGAGGGCGCTACGAGCGTCGTGGATATCAGTCACGGCTGCATCAGCTCCCACAAAAGCGCCGGATTGCCCCGGAACTTCCCTTCCTGCCACCAAGATTCCTGTGCACGAGGTAAGTAAATTGCCAGGACTCCTTTGAGACCAAAATCTCAGGTACTTACAGCACAGAAGCGAAGAAAACCACAGTGAGAACACGCCTGCTGTACGTTCAACGCTAGGCCTAACGAAGCACCGGCGCCGGCCTGACACTGGTGCGTGCGCGACGTCGGCTACTGGTGGCACCAACCTCCATGTGCTCATGATGCCGTCCGCGTTCGACATGGAAACCGCACCACCCTTGAGTGGGTGGGGTGCCATGTCGATGGAAGGACGCATCATCATCATCATCAGCCTGTCTACGCCCACTGCAGTGCAAAGGCCTCTCCCATGTTCCGCCAATCAACCCGTTCCTGTGCTTTCTGCTGCCACGTTATACCTGCAAACTTCTTAATCTCATCTACCCACCTAATTTTCTGTCTCCCCCTCACGCGTTTGCCATCTCTTGGAGTCCAGTCAGTTACCCTTAATGACCACCGGTTATCCTGCCGACGTGCTACGGGAAGGACGTGGGCGGGAAGGACGCATCCCAACATAAAACGTAACGACTGTTTATTGGCGTAGTAGCAGCAGCGGAGTGAGAATACCGACGCTGCGCTCGAACGGTTAGCGATGGAATGATCACTTCCGAGCTTGGCAGCTTGGGTTTATAGCGATCGTCGGTCACGTAAGCCTCCGGTGACGCTGCGGTGGCGCTGTCCCTTATCGGAGGCGTGGTGCAGCATACAGCCGTGTCACGCCGGGCTAGCTAGTGACGAGGCGGAGGCTGCACCGGCTTGTGCACAGTGTCGCCACATCAGCCCCCCGTGGAGTGCAGAGCCCTCAGGGTCTGTAGAAACGGGGAGGCGTACCAGACGTCCAGAGCGTGTCATGACAGAAGCGGGCTGCGACTTCAGCGGCTGTGGATAGATGCCTGTGGATGGAGTGGCGCTGCCCAGTTCGTTCGCCGCTATGTATGCGGGCTTGAGCCGGTCAATCGAGACGGGGACGTCGTTTCCGTTCAGGCGCAGAGTGAAGTTTTTGTCGTCGCGATGGACGACCAGGTAGGGTCCGCTATAGGGTGGCTGGAAAGGCTTGCGGACGGTGTCGTCGCGGGGAAAAGAATGCGTGCACGACGTTAGCTCCTTGAACACGAAAGGTGTAGGCTTGTAGTGGTGGGCTGCAGGTGATGGGTGTAAGGTGGCGATGGTGCGTCGGAGCTGACCGACAAAGTCTGCGGGATCTGACGTCGTAGTGCTGGATGGCAGTGCAGCGAGAAAATCACCTGGGAGACGGAGTGGTTTCCAGTAGACGAGCTCTGCTGGTGTAGCGTGGATGTCTGGCTTGAAGATTGCGCGAAGAGCGACCCGTGAAACACATAACCTCTCTAAAACGTCTTTAAAACGTTTAAAACCTCTATAAACCTCTATGAAACGTTTTATAGAGGTTTCGTGTTTCGTGGGAAGGATGACAACTGGGATGGCCTCGAGCCAGGTTGAGTCCGGGTGGCGCATAATGGCTCCTTTGAACTGTCGGTGGAAACCGACCGGTCAGCCCGTTCAAAACCGCCGGTCAGCCCGAGGAGCCTGAAAAGGTGGACTTGAACTGTCGTCCTTGGTCGGTGGTTCCGCGGCGAGGGGCGCCGAAGCGAGCAATCCAGCCAGTGAAGAAGGCCGAGCCGACGTCTTCTGCGGTGATTCCCTCAAGAGGCCATGCCTCGGGCCATAGAGTGTACCGATCGATGGCGGTGAGGCAGTAGCGATAGGGTCCAGCCGTGGGAAAGGGTCCTATGATGTCGAGGTGGACGTGCTCAAACCGGCCAGAGGGCTGAGGGAATGTTCCGAGTGGTGACGTTGCGTGTCTGGTGAATTTAGTGCGTTGGAACTGAACACAGGAGCACGCCCAGGTGCGACAATCCCGCGGCATGGAGGGCCAGACAGAGGTCAGCCACGAGGCGCGTAGAGGCGCGTATGCCGGGATGGCTGAGGTTGTGGAGCTGGTTGAAAAGACCACGGCGATGGGACAGGGGCACATAGGGCATGCTTCGTCCTGTCGACATGTCGCAACAGATTGTGGTTGTCGACCCAGGAATGGGGACTTGTTGCAGCTGTAGTGAGGACCTGCCCTTGAGAAGTTCCTGCAGTTCGGCGTCCGTAGTCTAAGCCTCGGCGAGCGGACGGTGTTGTCTGTGCAGACAACAACGTCCGCTGTTGTCTGCACAGAGCTGATGGCTGCTACACGTGAAAGCGCGTCGGGGACCTCGTTGTTTTTCCCGCTGACATGTTGGATGTCGGTGGTGAACTGTGAAATGAACGAGAGTTGGCTATGCTGTACAGACGGGAGTTTGTCGCGACGTTGAGAGAAGGCGTAGGTAAGAGGGTTGTGGTCGGTATAGATGGTGCAGTTCTGTGCTTCGAGGATATGGCGAAAGTGTTGCACTGCTTCGCATATCGCCGGAAGTTCTCTGTAGTAGGCTGGCAAACCTGTCGGGGTGGTGGTTGTGGTTTTGTCTGTGGAACTGGCGGTTGAAGGGGTCGTTTTCCGAGCTGCGAGTTTCTTAGAGAAGAACGCGAAGGTATGCCAGTTGTCCACGCGTTGGTTGAGGGCGGCGCCGATGGCGAAGCTAGATGCGTCCGTGAAGAGTCTCAAGGGAGCGCCTGGCAAGGGATGGGTGAGAAGCGTGGCGGTGCAGAGGGCGGCTTTGCATTCTTCGAAATTTTTCGCTAACGTCGATGTCCAACCCGTCATGTTCCCTCAGATGAAACTTCGTGGCCGAGGAAGCGGACGACGGAAGCGCCTATCGTGCTTTTTTTGGATATTGACGAGTCGACCGTGGTCATCGAGGCGTTGGAACAGCAGACGAAGGTGCCAGTGGCGCTCTTCGGCGTCGCGGGAAAATACCAGTATGTCGGCAAAGTAAACGAAGCAGAAGTCGAGGACCGTGGACGACTTCGTCGATGAAGCGCTGAAACGTTTGTCCAGCGTTCGTCAGGCAAAAGCTCATGAAGGGAAACTCGAACAAGCCAAATGGAGTGATTATTGCCGTTTTCAGGACGTCATCCGGATTGACGGGTATCTGTGTGCAGGCCTTCACCAAGTCTAGCCCGGAGAACACGTGGCAGTTATGAGTGCGATGGGCGAGGTCCTGTATGTGGTGGACGGGGTAGCTGTCCGGGATGGTGCACGTTGAGGGCACGGTAGTCCCCACAGGGCCGCCAGCCTTCAGTCTTCTTTCGAAAAAGGTCGAGTGGTGAGGCCCATGGACTGTCAGAGCGGCGGGCGATTCCATCGCAGAGCATGGCCTCGAAGTCTGCTTTGGCTATGCTCATACGGTCCGGGGCAAGGCGATGGGCGCGGCAGAAAACCGGGGGGCCTGAAGTGGTCCGGATGTAGTGCACATTCGTGTGCTGCACATTGCCTGGCAGTCCGCTGGGGTGCGTCAATCCGGGAAATTCGGCGAGGATGGCGTGGTACGGCGAATGATTGTCAACACTGAGTACTTTGATGCTTGGCTGTTGGGCGGTCGTTCGTTGGCGTGGTGTGGAATGTCCCGTTGTTGAGTCGATGAGGAGGTCGTTGCGGTATTCCGGAAGGAGGTTGTAGAGCTCCAGAAAGTCTGAGCCGATTAATGGCTCGGCGACGTCGGCGATGACAAAGTTCCAGTGAAGGTCATGGCTTAAGTTAATGAGCCGGATGTGCAGGCAGGAGCGAGCCGTACGGAGCGGTTTGCCGCACTGAACTCGAAAGACGTTTGCGGACGAGGACCTTGAAGGTTGGATCGCGGGTAGCAGCAAATGTCAAAACCGCTGTCGACAAGGAACCGCGGCTTCGTGATTTGATCGGTGACGAAGATGCGACGGCCTCCGGGTTGGCAGCTCGCGGCCGTCTCTACGAGGTGCTGTTGGCGTTTTCCGCATGCCCAGCGGAACAGGGTGGTTGACATTGCCAGGCCGTCATTATCGGGTTGCCGCGACGACGTGGTGTTACGGTCGTAGCTTTGCAAGTGGCGGTGCTGTTGCATCGGAAGACGTTCACCCAGGCGTTGTTGAATGGAGGTGAGCTGTCGATCCATGTCGTCGTTACGGCGCGCAAGCTCTGTGGTGTTCAGCGGTGCGGCGACAGCCTGGATGGTGGGCGACAACTGCGGAAAGAGGCCTCGATGACGCGATCAGCAATCTCCGCAAGTTCGTCGAGAGGTGGCCTAACCTGAGCCTGCAGAATCGCCTGGACGTGCGGCGGGAGTCGTTGGAGCCAAAGCGCTCGCAGGAAAGACTCCTGGACATGCATGATGCCCGCAAGCGCACGCATGTGGCGCAGGAGCTGCGAAGGTTTGCGCTCAGCAACTTCTGCGGACCGAAGTTGTCGTATCTTGTGTTTTTCCGAGAGTGACAGGCGGCGGATAAGTGCAGTCTTCAGGTGTTCATAGAGGTTGGCCATTGGTGGGTTTGCAAGAATATCCCGGACCTCGTTGGCATAACGTGCGTCCAAATGGGCGACGACGTAATCGTAGCGCGTCCGGTCTTGCGTGATGCGCACCAGGGAGAACTGGGCCTCGACCTGGGCGAACCAGACCTCGGGCGAGTCTACCAAAACGGCGGAAGCTTGACAGCGACACGCCAGGTTTCGTATGAGGCAGCGTGCGGGATGCCTTCTGTAGGATCTCTGACGTCTTCAGCGGAGCCGGCAAGTGCGGCCTCGGTTGTGGAGGCGTTGCGAGTGCTGCTGTTGCTGCTGGGTCTGCAGTTCCTGGTGAAGTTGTTGCACTTGCGGGCGAATAGCGGCGAGCGCTTCTGATTCGGCCATGGCGGTGCGGTTTGTTCGGTTTCCGGGTCACCAGATGTGGGGTACCGTGTCGACGGAAGGACGCATCCCAACATAAACATAAAGACTGTTTATTAGCAGTAGAATGGAAAGTTGGACTAGTTGGAATGCGTTCATGATTGATGCAGCGCTAAAGACGAAGACTCAGAATAAAGGAACACAGCGTAGTAGGAGCAGAGGGGCGAGCATACCGACGCTGCGCTCGAACGGTTAGCAAAGGAATGATTACTTCCGAGCTTGGCAGCTTGGGTTTATAGCGACCGTCGGTGACGTAAGCCTCTGGCGACGCTGCGGTGGCGTTGTCCCTCATCGGAGGCGTGGTGCAGCATGCAGCCGTGTCACGCCGGGCTAGCTAGTGACGAGGCGGAGGCTGCGCCGGTTTGTGCGCCGTGTGTCGCCACAAGTGTAACGGAGGCAATCCCGCCGCGGTTGTCGCAGACACCAGTGCCATTGCAAACGCCTGCCGCGTCTGAAGCAGCCAACAAGCCAGCCAGCGTTCCAGTCTACCGAAGTGTGGGAACGCTCGTCCGCCACCACAACTACCAGCAAAATGCACCACAATTGTCGTAAAGTTTCAAGGCTACGTCGAAATACCCCGCCTTAACATTAGCGCAGTTTGCCAAGGCATAATTTATGCGGTACAAACCACTGCAACTGAAAAAAAGACACCCATATAAAACGACGGGAGGTGCAAAACCTGATTGTTGTCCAGCCTCCTCTATTTTTCAGTGCCTGGGCGAACGCTCTCCTCGGGCCGTGGAGCGCGCGCTCCGCGTCCGCTCGCCGCTGCCGCGTGGTGGCGCTGTGCAAGTAGACTACGGTAGTGTGCCTCGATGTGTGCGCGACAAAACGCGCAACAAAACGCGCATCAAGGCACCCTAGACTACGGTGTTTTTCGTGGGCTCCGGAATGACCGCGTCAGATAAGCTTTTTTTTTTTGCATGATTCGAGCTTGTTTTTTTAGTTATATGAGTACATAAGCCACTAGATTGAAGCTTTGAAGCATAATAGGGCTTACAATTTTGTACTGTTTCCTGTGTGACAGTCGCCTGGGTGTTTTTTTTTTTTCCGTTCGGTCACCACGTGTCTGAAAGGCACACATGTGCTTTGAAGTATAGCATACTTGCGGAGTTCTGTGATACCATTTGACTTTAAGTGTATCTAATCCGCCGTGTGAACGATCTAGCCATGGTCAAAAAGACCGTAAAGTGTTCAGGGTGCGGAATGGGATGGAAAATAGAGGTTTGTACGGATGAGAAGACAGAGGGAGCTGACGCCAAGTGTAAGCAATGCGAGTTAGAGGCGAAAATGGAAATAATGATGGCTGCCCAGAATAAGCTCATGGTAAGAATCGCCGAGCTGGAGATTGCGTTGGCGACAGAGCGGGAAAAAACGATGGCTATGGGAGAAAGGCTTAAGTCAGCCGAGGAGGGGTTAGCAAAGGTAGTCATGGTGAACAAAGAAGCAAGCGACAGCGGGAACAGCGGGGCATCGACCCCCACAGTGGTAGACTCGAAGGGGGAAACAGGTTTGGAAAAGACAGGTGCAAGGGTCACAGGACCCAGCTTCCGCGAAGTAGTTTTGGGAAGGGGAGGGGACAAAGCAGCAGTGGCACGCGCTAGTAACCGAGGCAGTGGCCAGGTGCGGGACGGTCCAGCAGAAGAGTCGGAGCACGTGATAATCGCCGGGGACTCGAATTTAGTTAGATGCGAAGAAGCAGTCAAGGAAAGGGTGAGAGGCGACAAACGAGTTTTAATAGGGAAGTTCCCGGGACATAGGCTGGGATCAGTGATGAGACGAGCTAGCGCAAAACTCGCAACTAAGGCTAATGGACGTAACCTCGTGATAATCGCGGGAGGTCTAAACGACGTCTTGAATGAAGAATCAGCCGAACTAGCGACCACATTGGCGAAAGGGGTCGAGGACATGCGCGCCATTTCCTCTCAGGTGCAGATAGTGGTATGCACAATACCGGAAGTACCAGTGAGAGATATCAACTTGCAAAGAGCTGTTGTCGACGCAAACAAAGAGAAAAGGGGAATTAGTCGAGAGAAGGGCTTCGAGGTAGTGGATATAAACAGGGAGGTGCACAGGTGGGGCGGTTTCCAAAGAGACAGAATTCACTTCGATAAGAGGCTTGGTCATGAGGTGGGCTGGCGACTGGCAGGACGCGCAGTAGCTTTTTTGGGGGGCACGCGGGCCCTTCGGTGCCCACGGTAGCTTGTAATGAGGAAAACAACCAGGGGGACTCTTTGACAGGCAGTATAGCGAAAAACCAGAGAAAAGGTAAAAGAAGGGAGAAGGCGCGTGTTGCAATTAGTTACATAAACATGCAGGGTGGCAGAAAAAAGGCAAAATGGTTAGAGATTGAGGAGCAGTTAAGCAAGGAACAGATAGGTGTTTATGCGGTTACAGAAACACACCTTAGAGACTTGGAAGAGCCACCACATATTGACAATTATATTTGGGAAGGATGTAACAGGATCACCTCAGAAAGGAGAGGCGGGGGTGTTGGAATGCTAATTCATAGCAGAACAAAATTGGATAGAGTGAAACAAACGTGTTCAGAGCACATAGTGGGTTTCGGGCACAGTAGGCGGAAAGAAAACGTGGCTAGGTGTAGCTTACTTGTGGACAGGCAATAACTGCAGAGAAAAGAATCTGGAGATAGTGAAATGCATAAGCACCGATATTAAAGAATTTGGTCATGATGCCGAAATAATCCTTCTAGGGGACATGAACGCTCACATTCATGACCTTGACGGATATTCAGACACCAATGGCAAGTTATTGCTAGATCTCTGCGAGCAACGTAGTCTTGAGATAGTTAACGTGGGGCCTAAGTGTGAGGGGCAGATCACGTGGGAAGTCGGAAACCGGCAATCGAGCATTGATTATTGTCTCATGACAGAAGGAATATATGACAAACTTAGAGAGATGAGAATAGACGAGGAAGGCATTAACAGCTTGGGTAGTGATCATAAACGCATAATATTAAAAATGGCATATAAAACTGAAAATAAGAACATAGAATCAAAGTTTGGCAGCTTGTATCTAAATGACAAACAAATAACAAATATAGCCGCAAGAGTCGAGGAAAAAGTAGACGAACTACCAGGCAAAGACTGGAAGTATAGTGAGCTGCTACATGTAATCACGAAAGAAATGGAAAAAGAGAAGAAAACTATTTGTTGGAAAGGAAAGAGAAAGCCAAAAAGTTGTTGGAACAAAGAAATCCGGGAGGCGATCGAGAAGCGACGTGAGGCATCACGGGAGCACAGACAAGCAAAAAGGGAGAAGCGGCCACAGGACGAAGTCAACCAAATATGGGAAATATATTTAGAGCAAAAATCAATTGTGCAGAAATTAGTCGAGGCAAAAATTAAAGGTGAAAGTGAACGCTGGATGACAGAGATTCGCGAAAAGAAGGCCGCGCCTAGGATATTTTGGAGCCACCTAAAAGCGCTGGGTAGGAAGTCTGTCACAATGCAACAACATATGGTAGATGAAGGAGGAAATCAATTGGAAGGGTATGAAGCGCTAGGTTACATACGAAAGATAACAGCTCATTCGTTTAAAAAGGTCGCCCCGGGGATTCCCCCAGTGAGTAAAAGTACGCAAAGGAGTGCAACCGACGAAGATGTAGTACTAGAGAATTTCAGTTGGAAGAAGGCCGAAGGAAAAATTCCTAAGCGCACTACTCCGGGCTTAGTGGGGTTCCCGTCAGCCTCATTAACGAATTCGGACATAAAACTAAAGAAGCACTGCTGAAAGCCGTAGAAAAGTGCTTACAGGAGAGGGAAATACCAGACAGTTGGCGAAAAAGTAGAATGAACTTAATCTATAAAGGCAAGGGAGAAAAGGATAACGTTCGCTCGTATAGACCGCTAACCATTACATCGGTGCTATACAGGTTGGCGATGCAGGCAGTAAAATTAAAAATAGAAGCGTGGGTAGAACAAAATGATATTTTGGGAGAACTTCAGAATGGATTTCGAATTGACAGGCGGTTAGACGATAATCTGTTTGTTCTTACCCAGTGTATAGAAATATCGAAAATAGAAAACAGGCCCTTATACATAGCTTATCTAGATATTACCGGGGCGTATGACAACGTTAATCAGGAAATTTTGTGGGATATACTGAAAGAAGTGGGCATAGGTGACGACTGTATACAGCTTTTGAGGGAAATATACCCAGAAAATACAGTTTGTATAGAATGGGAGAGAATAAGTAGCAAGGACAGCGTTGAAATTAGCAAGAAACTGAGACAGGGATATCCTTTGTCCCCGCTGTTATTCATGCTGTACATGGTGAGGATGGAAAAAGCGCTAGAAGGTAGCAACATTGGATTTAATTTGTCACACAAGCAGGTCGGCACGATGGTTGAGCAGAAGCTTCCAGGTCTATTTTATGCTGATGATATTGTCTTATTTGCGGACACTCAAGATGCTATACAGCGACTGGCAGATATATGCGGAAGGGAATGTGAGGCTCTAGGACTAGGATTTAGTGCAACAAAATGTGGATTGATAGTATTCAATGATCACGAAGACCATGCGGTCTTTATACAGGGCCAAAAAATACCGAGGGTAAGCGAGTACAAGTACCTCGGAGTATGGGTAAATGGGGGGGATAGATATATGGAGGTACAAGAGAAAGCATCGGTAGCAAAGGGAAAGAGGAATGCTGCAATTATGAAGCACAGAGCTTTATGGGGATACAATAGGTACGAGGTGCTTCGAGGGCTGTGGAAGGGTGTGATGGTTCCGGGGCTTACATTTGGGAACTCAGTAGTGTGCATGAAGTCAGAGGTACAATCAGGAATGGATGTAAATCAAAGGACGGTGGGCCGCCTCGCGTTGGGCGCTCACGGGAAGACGACAAATGAGGCTGTAAAGGGTGATATGGGATGGACAGGCTTTGAAGTGAGGGAAGCTCAGAGCAAAATGAGATTCGAAGAGAGGCTGAGGAAAATGAAGAACAGTAGATGGGCAGAGAAGGTTTTCAGGTATTTGTATAGAAAAGTGTTGACACGCAGTGGAGAAAAAGAACTAGGAGGCTCACCAGTAAATATACGGCTAGCAGTGCGGGCGATATGGCAACAAGGAGCATTAAGCGGAAGGTCAGAGAGGCGGAGAGGACTTATTGGATGGCAGCGATGGAAAAGAAGCCGGCTCTGAGTAACTACCGAAAGGGAAAAAACGAAATAAGGAGGGAAAGGTTTTATGATAATTCAAGGGGAAGCGCTTTACTGTTTGAAGCAAGGTCGGGCTGCCTTAGAACGCGTAGTTATAAAGCGAGATTCAGTAACGAAGAAGAACAATGTACATGCTGCGGGGGAACTAAGGAAACGATGGAACATGTACTGATTGAATGTGGCGATATTCACCCAGGTATACGTGTGGGCACGAGTCTACATGAAGCCTTGGGCTTTAGGGACAACAATGGAAAGCTGCACACGTCCGCGATAAAAATAAGTAAGAGACGGTTAGAGTATTGGTGGCAGAAAAGTAGAGATAAAGGACAAAAATAAATAATGGGGGGAAAATAAGGTCATTCTGCCTTAAGAGGCAGAGAGATGGACAGTGAATTTATATTGTTTTGGTATAATAACATAGATTTAATCAATGTAGATAAGGTAATAGGCCAACATGAAACAAGGAAGCTTTTTTTTTTTTTCTTCGAGCCTGGTGGCAGACATGTCACCGCCCCGTTTTAAAGGGGACGCTCATAGCATCCATCCATCCATCCGGGAATATGGAGGAAGGAATACTAAGGAGAGGCCCTGACGTCACGTTCGTGAAGCCTCCACATCGCAAACATCCGCATCGCCTCCTAGCGAAGGCGCAGCGAAACATTTCGCGATTTCCGTCGCAACGTTTGCGAGCGCATGCGCGCATCGCGAAACTTTGCAGCCGTTTTTTGTTTGTTTGTTTTTCGCCGTGCAAGCAGTGTAGTCGATTCACGTATGCTGCTCTTTCTGTGTGTTCTTTAGGAAAGCTACGCAATGTCCAGCTGTTGCGTATACCCGGTGCAAATCGCGCGCACTGCGGACAGCACCGGGTGTCTCTTTTCATGTGTACGTATACGTTCGCTTCATTGGTGATCGAGGCATGGTATTTCGTGCGAAGCTCTCGGATGTGCGCTCTGTTGCTTGTTATTCATTCTATCAACTCAGAACTCATGTGAACTTTTGCTTTTGGCGTCTGACGCGCCGTACATAACATGCGCTGAAGGCATCGTACGTTTTAAAGGCTGTGTCGTTCAACGAAAGGGCAATAAACTTTTGTTGTTATTATCGGACTACGTGATGTACGTATTGTTCGGTGTGTGCTCGCTGCGTGCTTGTGTTGTGTACGCAATGGAATTACAAACTTTACGTGCACGATCGCCTATACAATACAGCGATGTCCTCTTTTCGACGTGAAGTTACGTCAACTATAGGTTGGCGTTGCGCCGAATAGCTACTGCGCTCACTGCATATACACGAGCAAAGAACCGCTAATCGGGCAATAGATCGGAAAATCGGGCTACGAGAAAGGAAAAGAAAGATCTAACGCCCAGCAGAACGCGTAAGTCACTGCTAGGTGAGTTCGCATATGGTGATGGAGGGGCTGAACGTTTTTTTTTTTTATTACGGCACGTACCGGTACTTTTTTACGGCACGATTGCCTTTTTTTATTTCCCTTTCTTGATAAACAATAAAAAATATCACAGGGCCCCTTATGAATTCATCTAAGACGACTGAAAGGCGAAAGTCATCTTCTACTTTTTCTTCCAGTCAATGTATTGAACATTCCCTGCCTCACTCCGAGATATTTCTGCGGCTAACGTGCACGGCCTCCGTGGATCGGAGGCCGTGCAAGCTTTCTACACATCAGCGGAGGCATGCACTGCCTCCATGATCGGCCCATTTTGACCAAGAGAAGATGTAATATGACGACGTCACGTGATGTGGCGTCACGATGATGTCACAAAATTTTATGATTTATGACGTCATATGATGACGTCATCACGTAATTACTTTTTGAATCACTCGTGCTGACGCCGCCGACGGTCAATTTTCGCGTTTGATGAGGCATCTAAGGCTTTCGCATTAATATATTGTTCGGCTGTCGTTCCATGAAATTCCAGCTGCCGCTGGTGTTCCGTAGAGGTGGCTTACAGTAATTAGGCGGGATAATTGGTCTCCTAATGCATCTTTAAACTACACTAGAATATGCAGCCGTAGTTTACGACGCGAAGATTTCGTAGAATATAAGAAGCGGTGGCTTAAGAAGGATGCAGTAGCGTCACTATTTGCAGACTACCCTTCACGTTTGCAGCCCAAGGTAACAACTGAAGCTTAGAATAAGAGAGAGCTGAGCTAGTTGGTAAGTATTCATTCTAAAAAGACAGGGCGTGCAAACAAGGACACAAGAAAGAAGTCAGGACACCACAAACACCGACTAACAACTGAAGAGACGCACAACGGCTGAAAAGAAAGAAGGCACGAAAACTTATCTGCGCAAGCCCATGCAACAGGCGAACCTATCAATCCAGCACGCGTGGCGGTCTACGTGGAAGATAACTGTTAAGCGCATGCGTGAGCCACCGTCGATTAACTTGCACAAAGATGAAATCAAATGCCTTAACAGTTATCTTCCACGTAGACCGCCACGCGTGCCGGATTGATAGGTTCGCCTGTTGCATGGGCTTGCGCAGATAAGTTTTCGTGCCTTCTTTCTTTTCAGCCGTTGTGCGTCTCTTCAGTTGTTAGTCGGTGTTTGTGGTGTCCTGACTTCTTTCTTGTGTCCTTGTTTGCACGCCCTGTCTTTTTAGAATGAATTAACAACTGAACCAAGCATGCCAAATATCCATAAACGTGACCGTGTTGCGTCTGAACAGTCAACCAATGGATGTAGCATCAGCAGCAACGCTGCCTCGCGATCGCCGCCATGTGTATGCAGCGCTGACATTAGGTCCAGAAGCTGAAGAATCGGAGCCGATGGACACCCCATGCGCTACCGGCGAAACAACCGGCAATTATTATATACAATGTCACAATAGATGAGTGCACAAGGCTGAGCAGGCTGCCCCATGCGAAAAAGCGTCCAGGTCGACAGCCATTCGGTCTCTATACTTTGCTCACTACCGAAAAGGCAAATGGAAGAGAAAAGAAAGATACCTGAGGAGCCAGATACATGAGGCTACAACAATCCTTCGACAAATGCAAACGACTTGCTCAAGCAACTGACAACAAGCTGCGCCATTTTTCACGCCTTTCACATTCGCTCAAGTTGAGAGTCGGCACTACGACTTTATACTTCAACGACAGCGTCTGTTCACACACATCGGTCAGTGTTGCAGGAAGCGCACGGCATATGTAGCTGTTTTTCCTTGTTTTTTGTACCACCAAGATTTAACTGGTTGAAGCTCTGAAATGGTGGAATCACTTGGCATAGTTCCTCTTTTTCTGGCACCAGCTGTTGCTTTCTCCCGGTGGTAACAAATGTAATTCTCAAAAGCTTTACGAAGGGAACGGGCGATCATGTATATCCCTGGAAGCAGTCTAGTGACATTTCGTGCTATTTAGCGCATGAACTCCAGGCTTGCGTATAGTGCGCTACACCAGCAGGCGGTAGCACGCATCGAGGAACTTTAAGCGCCCAAGCTTTCAGTATTAGCTGTTAGCAAATGCTGCTTTCGAAAATCGACTTTCAGACAGTCAAACACCGACTCTCTCAGTCAAGCGAACGTAAGGGTGACAAAACAATTTTCCGCGCATCACTGGCATGCGCTCTCTGGTATCGTGCTAGCAGACGACGCGCGAGTGTCTCGATCAAATAGCCGCGAAAGACACGTGCCTTCGAAATGGGCTGGTTGCCCAGAAGACAAGCGTTTCATGATTTAAGTTTACAAGTTTCCATTATACTTTAAACAACGCGAATACAGCCGAAAACTGAACCATATAGCAGCTTCGAATGCAGTCACGGCATTCGTTTCCGCGAGCAACGACGCGTCGGCGGGTCTACTTCCGTGGCGGCGCCCTGCGGCTAAAAGCCGCACTAACACCGACGGTCGGTTCCCATTGCGCTCCGCTCCTTCGCCCAGGCACAGAAAAATAGAGGAGGCGCTGTCCAGACCTACCGTGCAACCATCGCTCACAGACTTCTGCACTGTACCAACATCATTGTCAGCCGCACCACGTATCCGATACGGTGCTACAATGCATTTTCGACACTTACTCCAGAGGACCTTAATGAAAACCAGCAGATAATGAAGGCAAGAAAGGTATAGGGGGCGTTAAATGAACAGTTTTAAGTGTAGTATAAAATTGTGATTTACATGCGAAGAAAGTAAAGTGCACGAAAAGAAAAGTTGCCGCCGGCAGGGACCGAACGTGCGACCTTCGGATTACGCGCACGATGCTCTTACCAACTGAGCTACAGCGGCGGTCGTCCCCTCGTCCACTTATCGGGTATTTATGTGCATGCAAACCGTGGGAGTGTTAGTCAGCGCCGCTCCTAGCCATGACGGCGAGTGTGGAACACTGTTTGTTTCCGTCGTGGATTCCACCAAGACGGAGGAATCGAAGCATCCACAAGCCGAAGCCTCCCGCTACCCCAAGCGCGCAGCCGAAAGCTTCATCGGGTCACCATGGAAAGCCACAGAATTTCAGGATACCCCGATTTAATTATACCCAGATTATTGGTTGGGGAGCCACAACATGTAAAAGGGAAATCATCGAAGCGTATGAAATGCAAAAAAACATGGACATGGTCGATGTGTAAGTGTACCTTCCTTATCGTTATCATGAAAAGAGTGATGTTTTTAGAGAAGCAAAGTGTGTGATCGGGCTAGTTGGTATTCCATGTCTCTACGTGAACAGCGCGAGAGAGGCACAAAACAAGTAACCGACGAGGACTGGCGCAGACTTCCAACTAAAAACTGTTAACGCGATACATGAAAAACGAAAACAAAATAGCACACGTGATCACAACTCATTCATTCGCGCATAGACGGGAAGTGAAACGGGAACCGAGATAACAGCAAGAACAGCGAAAAAACATCAAGGAAACCAAACGGTCTTATGTCTAGGTTGCATCTGAGGAAGAACCAAGGTAATATATTTCTTTGTCAGTAAGAGCAATGGAAGGTTGTCGATGCAATTAGCTTTAGGGACAGCTGCAGCCTCACTGATGATGCGCCTGTCATCCCAGTGATGGGTGGATCGAAAAATTTTATTATGGTCCCCCGGAACGCGCTCTAGCACGTTACGGACCACTTCCTCGTCGGAACAGAAAGACCAAGTCTCTCTGCTGCGTCGCGGGCCCGTTGCCATAGCTATTCTTCGAGTCAGGAGCTGGTAATAGCCGCCTCCGATTTGGACGGTGTGATGACTTCTCCGCCGCGTTACGCGGGGCACCGCCAAGCATATGTTCTAAGCTGGCTATATCCGCGCATAATGAACATGCACTAGTCGGCTGTATTTCCGGATAAATCTTGTGCGATAGCGCGGGGTTCGGGTACGCCCCGACCGTGAAGTAGCCCGAGTGTAAGAGCCTGTGGTCTGCTTAATTTTCTGTGTGGTGGAGGGTACTGTCTCCGCCCCATGTAAAAGTGTTTCGTGAGTTCGTTATACGCCTAGTGCGCGCCGATGGAAGCGCCATAGGCGGCGAACTCGGTCATTACTCTCGGGAAAGGAAGCAGACGGCCGCCGTGCTTTCCTACGTCGCTGTACGCGTGTTTCCGCATTGTTCACGTTTCCGCAGTGAAATAAGCAACGTTGGTCGTATGTGTGGTGGGCGAAACTTCAAGGGATGTCGAATAACAATTGCTGTGGAGTGGAGTGCTGAAACACGTACAAAAAACGCGCCCGGGACACGGTTTTACTCGCTCACCGCAAGGCCTCCTGAGCAAGAGCGACGGAAGCAATGAATCGCCGCTGTTCGTTGGCGAAGGCGAGCCGCTTCGTCATTGTGCGAGTTAACACGTCGCTTATTGTTCTAATGCTTTCATTCTGCCATATCGGTGCTCTCTGGATGCACTCGATCACGCTGACACTGGTAGACGACCAAAGTTATCAGCCTGAGCATGGGTTGGTTCGGTTCGACCGCCGGGCCCCCCAAGGGCACTTCGCTCAAACGTTCTATATTTCAGAAGTGTTATAGTTCGGGCGAGTTGGTCATCCATGAACTTAGCTTGTACTAGCGCGGTACATGTACAGCGCTATTACAAGCTAAGTTCTACATTTATTATTTACAGAAACGGAAATGCAGCAGTGGTTGACTTCAGAAAGAACAAGAAGTGATTGACACGTCACCTTTGTAAACAAGACAAAGCGGATGTTCACCACGAGCTGCACCTCATAGCTGGGTCTTGTTACGCTGGTCTGCGCGACGCACCTTTCATATTCACCGGCATGACGATTCACTCCACGCGGACGTTCGTTCTCACAGCGAAAGCTAGGGAAAGGGCTAGATGCTCTCACCTGTTCGTCTGCGGAATCAGACGGCGCCAACGGCGCCACTGGCGCTGCTTTGCTTTCTCGAATATCCCGATCTTTCGCGTGCGTTGGCTGTGTCGGTGGCGTCTTCTGCGGAGAGGGTAAGGAGCGCGCTTTCGGCGCCTTTTTATACTTATTTTTACGATGCGCACGCTCTGTCGCGCACGAACCGTCGGCGCCAGGCTTTCGTGCCGTCGTTCGAAAACGGCGACGTGCGCTTAGTTAAGGGCTCGTTTGTGGCAAACATCGTGCACAAGTCCACTTTCGTAGAGGTCCGCGCCTTTCCAGCAGCTGCCAGCGCAGAATTAGTTGTTCGGCACCCGCACGAAGGGGAAATAGCAGCCGCGAACTTCATCCATCTCCTCACAGCAAAGCTGTGCAAAGCGCTGTCGTCTGCTCGGCTTCCCGCACGTACTGTCGGCGGCGCCCGCTAGGTGGCTATCAGTGGCGCCTCTATAGGCGGTGCGCAAGGCGTATATACTAGGGATGGTCGATTAAAATTTTTAATCGATTAACCGCTAACCATTCGTCGATTTAGCTTTTAATCGATTAACTGCTTTGGACATGTGATGCTTTAATCCATTACTTGATTAATCGACATTTTTGATAGGTGCAATAAAAAGGATATCTCTTGTTTGAGAGGCTTTGTTTGTCTTTGATCTCGTCCCGTCTTTCTATCACACGCGCTAGAGATCACATGTGCGCATTTACGCCTGCGTGAAAATTCGCACCTTCGATCACTCGACACAGGGGGCCCGTCGTCTTCGGGTTATGTCACGAATTCAAGGATCTATGGCCATCATCCATGGACGATTCGGCCGCAGGTCGTATTTTCTCTAAGCCTGCCTACTCGAGCGCACAGAAATTGTAGGCGCCTTCGGCGACCACACTGGTCGCAAAGTCGCACCGGAAACATGCAGTGTGGCCGAAGGTGGTGATATCCTGAGAAAGATAAAAGAGAGACGAGGAGGAAGGGGACGTACGTAAGGCGCTCGCACTCGTAGGGACGGCATCTTTTCTCCGTTAGACATTGTGGAAGCCCTCGATAATGCTGTAATTACGGACTGACGTGATCTCTACCTTGAGGTCACCCCAGCGAGATTGCACGTCAACATACTGACCTCAAACAGACCATCGGTACAGGCTTCTGCGGGATATAGAGTGACATGAGTTCGCGCCTCCCGGCTAGAATAAACAGAAGCTGCGCCAGTGTACTCCACAGGTTTCACCTGCTCGTTGCCTTAACTCGGCGCTACGTGCACCTCCTCAATCGTGCATACAGCCGGAACTCTAATAATAATTGTAGTTGTTGGGGTTTAACGTCCAAAACCACGATATCATTACGAAGGACGCCGTAGTGGCGGGCTCCGGGAGTTTTGACCACCTAGGATTATTTAACGTGCACATAAATATAAGTACACGGGCCTCAAGCATGCTCGCATCCAACGAAAAAACGGCCGCCGCGGTCGGCATTTGATCCCACGACCTTCGGGTGAGCGGTCGAGCACCGTAAGCACTAGACCACCGTGGAGCCAAAACTGTGAGCGCTGTCTAATGTATCAGACATAAGAACATAGTGGTATTTCGTGACTATCCTCCCTTCGTGTCACAGCAGAAGACTGAAGTATTATGATCATGACAGCAATAAATGATCCGTATATCTTTAATAAGATATTGTCACGTGGTCGTGACGTCGACGAAGGCAGCAGTCAGCACGTCCGGGATGAAGCTCTTTATTTGGCCGAACTTGTGGCCGGGAAACTGAAAGTCAACTACAGCAGTACCCTGATAGCGGCGAACAGAGCGTCGACCGTCGATCAACTGAAAAGCGGTGAAGCGTGTCGGCTTTTATACAGGCGCTGTCGAACTTTCCAGCGATATCCCTGCTTGTTGCACAATCTCTAGAATAAGCTCGACTGTTCGCGTCTTGCGCGCAATCTTAACAAAATGATCTACAATAATCGCGAAGCTTCTCGAGCAATGAGGCGCGGTTTGCGCTGAGCGTTGCTGACAGCATTGTGGGTGAAAACCGAATACAGCAAAAGTGATAATCAGAAACGCACGTGGCAATGCCCCCCTCTGAAAAAGCATCGTCCCGCTGCTTTGAATACATGACTTCATGCAATACTAAGGAAAACTAAAAACGCAAACATTAGAGTCCTCAGGTGCGTTAACGAACATAGTACCGTTTAAGGCGCACCACATGCACGACCTCGGTTCGAGCTCGGCGCCTCTCAGAGTTCGTCATGCCGTCGGGGACAACCTCGTAGTCGAGTGCACCGAGACGTCGAAGTACCCTGTACGGTCCAAAGTATCGTCGAAGAAGCTTCTCGCTCAGTCCGCGTCGTCGTATTGGCGTCCAGACCCAGACACGGTCGCCGGGCTGGTATTCCACGAAGCGTCGTCGAAGATTGTAGCGACGGCTGTCGGTGTGCTGCTGGGTCTTGATGCGCAGGCGGGCGAGCTGTCGAGCTTCTTCGGCACGTTGTAAGTAAGCGGCGGCGTCGAGATTTTCTTCGTCGGTGACGTCGGGTAGCATAGCGTCGAGCGTCGTCGCCGGGCTCCTTCCGTAGACCAACTTGTACGGCGTCATCTGCGTCGTTTCTTGGACGGCCGTGTTGTAAGCGAAGGTCACGTGCGAAAGGACGGCGTCCCATGTCTTGTGCTCAACGTCGACGTACATGACCAGTATGTCGGCGATGGTCTTATTTAGACGCTCGGTGAGGCCATTGGTCTGCGGGTGGTAGGCGGCGGTGCGGCGGTGACTCGTCTCGCTGTATTTGAAGATCGCCTGAGTTAGGTCCGCAGTAAAGGCGGTACATCTGTCTGTGATGAGGACTTCTGGGGCACCATGACGCAAGACGATGTTAATAATAATAATATCTGGCGTTTAACGTCCCAAAACCAAGATATGATTATGAGAGACGTCGTAGTGGAGGGCTCCGGAAATTTCGACCACTTGGGGATCTTTAACGTGCACCTAAATCTAAGTACACGGGCTTCAAACATTTTCGCCTCCATCGAAAATGCAGCCGCCGCGGCCGGGATTCGATCCCGCGACCTGCGGGTCAGCAGTCGAGCGCCATAACCACTAGACCACCGTGGCGGGGCGACGCAAGACGATGTTCTCCACGAAGAACTTGGCTACCTTGGCGGCACTGCCTTTCGGCAGGGCCTTTGTCTCGGCGTAGCTGGTGATGTAGTCAGTTGCTACGACGATCCACTTGTTGCCGGAAGTCGACGTCGGGAACGGCCCCAGTAGGTCCACCCCGATTTGCTGGAGCGGCCGGTGAGGTGGTTTGATTGGCTGTAGAAGTCCCGCTGGCCTAGTAGGCGGTGTCTTCCGTCGCTGGCAATCTCGACAACGCTTAACGTAGTTGGCGACGTCGGCAGGAAGGCGTGGCCAGTAGTATTTTTCCTGTATCCTCGCGAGCGTACGGGAAAAGCCGAGGTAGCCAGCCGTCGGGCCGTCGGGCAGGGCCTGCAGAACTTCTGGTCGCAGTGCCGAAGGCACAACGATAAAGTAGTTGGCCCGGGCCGGAGAGAAGTTCTTTATGAGGACGTCGTTTTTCAAGAAAATGGACGCCAATCCCCGTCTGAACACTTTCGGAACAACGGCGGTCCTGCCCTTGAGGTATTCCACAAGGCCCCGGAGTTCCGGGTCGGATTGCTGTCGTTCAGCGAAGTCGTCAGCACTTATGGTTCCCAAGAAGCAGTTATCGTCGTGGTCGTCCTGCGGCGGTGCGTCGACGGGGGCACGAGACAGGTAGTCGGCGTCGGAGTGTTTTTTCCCGACTTGTAAACGACGGTAATGTGGAATTCTTGAAGTCTTAGGCTCCACCGTGCGAGGCGACCTGAAGGGTCCTTCAAGTCGGCTAGCCACACATAGCGTGGTGGTCGCTCACAACTTTGAAGGGCCTGCCGTACAGGTAGGGGCGAAACTTAGACGTAGCCCAGATTATGGCAAGACACTCCTTTTCCGTTGTCAAATAGTTACCTTCTGCTTTGGATAGGGACCGGCTGACCCTATATAAAGGTGACCAATCCAGTCCGTCGGCCTTCTGCACAGGGACGGCGACGAGTCCTACGCTGCTTGCGTCGGTGTGGATTTCCGCATCAGCATATTCGTCGAAATGCGCAAGTATGGGAGGCGTCTGCAGGCGTCGTTTCAGTTCTTTAAATGTCTCGACTTGCGCCGTTCCCCACTTGGACTCCACGTTGCTCTTCGTGAGGTGAGTTAGTGGCTCGGCGATCCGTGAAAATTCCTTGACAAAGCGTCTGTAATAGGCGCACAAGCCGAAAAATCGGCGTATGGCCTTCTTGTCGGTGGGCGGCGGGAAGGCAGCGATGGCATCTGTTTTCCGCGGGTCGGGGCGAACTCCAGATTTGCTAATGACATGGCCCAAGAACAGGAGCTCCTTGTACGCGAAACGGCACTTTTCTGGCTTCAGGGTGAGTCCGGAGGTCTTGATTGCTTGAAGTGCAGCTTCAAGGCGCCGGAGGTGTTCGTCGAAGTTTGAGGCAAACACAACGACGTCGTCCAAGTACACAAGGCACGTCTGCCACTTCAAGCCAGCCAGCACTCTATTCATAACGCGTTGGAAAGTAGCAGGTGCCGAGCAAAGACCAAAAGGCATGACCTTGAACTCGAACAGGCCGTCCGGTGTTATAAAGGCAGTCTTTTCTCGATCTCTTTCGTCGACTTCGATTTGCCAGTAGCCGGTCTTGAGGTCCATCGACGAAAAGTACTTCGCGTTGTGGAGTCGATCCAGGGCGTCGTCTGTCCGTGGGAGAGGGCACACGTCTTTCTTTGTGATTTTGTTCAGGCAACGATAATCGACGCAGAAACGTAGGGTCCCATCCTTCTTCACTAACACCACGGGAGACGCCCACGGGCTGTTGGACGGCTGGATGATGTCGTCGCGTAGCATTTCGTCGACTTGTTTCTTAACAGCCTTCCGTTCCCGCGTCGAAACACGCTATAGACTCTGACGGAGTGGTCGAGCGTTTTCTTCTGTTAGAATGTGGTGCTTAGCAAGGTTCGTTTGTCGGACGCGCGATGACGACGAGGAACAGTTCTTGTATTCCTGCAGAAGGCATCGAAGCTGTTGCTGTTGGTGAGCGGGAAGACGTGGGTTTACTTCGAAGGGTGGCTCAGGTATTAGGGTAGTCGTCGTAGCTTCGTCAGAATCTGAAAAGGCAAACGCATCGCTGACGGCCAAGATTTCTTTGATGTATGCAATCGTCGTGCCCCTGATCAGGTGTCTGTATTTTTGGCTGAAGTTCGTTAACATTACGCTTCCTTTTCCTTTATGCATGCCGCTTGCGACGCAAATGTCACGGTCTAGCAGCAAACGCTGATCGCTCCCGATGACACCTTCGATGTCTTTAGCTTTTTCGGTGCTGACGGCAATTATGACGCTGGAGCGAGGCGGGATGGTAACTTGATCCTGGAGCACGTTCAGGGCATGTTGACATGGATTCGTATCCGGCAATGTCGTTTTGTCCGACCATAGGGTTATCCACTTGGTTCTTAAGTCGATGACGGCGCTGTGGTGGTTTAAGAAGTCCATGCCAAGTATGACGTCCCTGCAGCAGTGTTGCAAGATTACGAAACTCGCAGGATACGTGCGATTAATGATTGTGACTCTTGCTGTGCAGGCTCCAGACGGCCTTATTAGATGGCCTCCAGCGGTACGGATTTCGGGGCCTTCCCAAGCAGTCTTAACTTTCAACTTCGTGGCGAAGGGTCCACTGATGACACAATAGTCGGCTCCAGTATCGACAAGAGCGGTGACGTTGTGGCCGTCGATGAGAACGTCGAGGTCGCTAGTTCGTCGTCTTGCGTTGCGGTTGGGTCGCGGCGTCGGGTCACGGCTGCGTCGGTTCGTTCTGCTGCTTCCATGTTGCGTCGTCGGGTCGTCTTCGGTCCGCGAGATGTCGTCGTCAGGGGGCTTCCTGGTTCGCGTCGTGTTCTGAAGGTTTAGTCGGGGCGTCGTCGGCGGCGGCGGAGGATATTCGGTAGTTCGTCGTACAGCAACCGCACCTCCATCAATTGCTGTCCTTAGTTTTCCGGATACGGGCTAGGCGACCGGCCCCGGTTTGGACCAGTGTACTGCCGGCGGTGCGGTGACATGTAGAGGCCGGGCGACGGCGAGCGGGAAGGTCGTCGTTCTTGCCACTGTGTTCCGGTGAGGTAGTCGTCGATGTCGCGAGGCCGTTCGCCTGGCTGCGGGCGCGCCGCGTTGACGGCGAATGCGCGTAGCCCCATCTGTCGGTACTGGCAGCGGCGGTACGTGTGGCCGGCTTCCCCGCAGCAGTAGCAGAGCGGGCGGTTGTCAGGTGTACGCCAAACGTCGGTCTTCCTTGGCGCGTAGCGCGCTGCATATATAAGTGATTCTGATCAGAAATAAGAAGTGGTGTTTGGTGTGCACGATAACTGTCTCTCGAAGAGGACACCTCAACCGGTACACACACGGGGAAAGGGGATGAAAATGAGAGAGAGAGGAGGAAAGACACAAAAGGAGAGCTTGCGGGAAGGTAGGGCGAGGGTTGAACTATACTACGTGACATGTTGGGTTTAAAGCCACTCGCCGAGGCCGGCAGCGTCGATGAAGGAGAGAAGGGCGGCAAAGGCATTACGGCGACGATCGCTGCAGCCGGTGGGAAAGAGGATGTCCTCGAGGGTCTCACAGGGCAGGCCGAGAAGACGGTAGCGGGTGGCTAGCTGCTTCCTCGCACAGGCAGATGTGGGGCACTCGCACAGCAGGTGAAAAAGTGTTTCAACAGCGCCGCAGTCGATGCAAGCTGACGAAGCCGCTCCCCGCAGCCGCTGTTTTCGTTCCCCCGTCCATCCCGAGCCAGTCCGCAGGGAAAAGAGGAGGGCGCGCTCTCGCCGGGAGAAGCCAGCCATGGGGAGAAGAGGAGGGGGACGTCCATCGGCGACCCGCTCGTCTGGGTGGTCGCGCTGCAATTCTGGCCGAAAATTACATCGCGCGGAATCGAAAGAGTTGGCGTATGGGGTCAATGGGGTCGCGGAGGTATGCGCCTGTTTAGCCAGATAGTCGGCAGCCTCATTTCCCGCGATGCCAACATGGGAGGGAAGCCACTGGAGTACATCATCACAGCCATGCTCCTGAACTGACCGCAGGCTGTGCGCAACACGCTGTGAAAGTGGCGGGCCGCGTTCCTACTTCATGAGTTGTCGCAGAGCTGACCTTGAGTCACAATAAATCGCAGCGCTCTTGATGGTAGGTGACTCACGAAGGAGGTCAGCAGCCAGCTGCAAGCCAATGAGTTCTGCGGTAGTCGAGGAGGCACAGAAGCTGAGGTGGCACTGCAGGGCTTTGCCGAGCTCAGGGGCAATGCAGGCGGCCGCAGCTGAACGGTCTCGTAGCACAGAGCCATCTGAATAGACTTGTGTTCTGCCGGCTAGGTCGTCGTGCATCCTGGCCGCAGCCTCCTGAGCGATGGCACTGTGTAGTGTGTTGCGCTTTGCACGTATGCCCGGCAGTTCAAAGTAAGCACAGAGGGGCGCTCGCCGGTGTGGTCGGGGCCAGCGCGCACAAGGGGCAGGCTCGTCGACAACAAGACTGTCGTAAAGGTCGATGATTCGACCGACTTGTGTGATTGGGACAGCACGAAGTCGGGCGAGTAGAGGACCGGCGCCTGGTGCACTGTAGGCGCTCCACGTGACACAGAGTACGCAGATCCGCTGTAAGCGACGCAGGCCAGGTGCGAGTTTCTGCCAGAGTCTACACGAGTATGACGAGGGATGCCGTGGCACATTCGGATCACTCGCCGATGATCCCGGTCGATTTCACGCCACTGTGGGGCCTGAAGGGTGCAGAGAGGGAGAGCGTAGTGCACGACGGAAACGGCCATTGCTTCGTATATGGTGCACGCGAAGGCGGGAGGGCATCCGTTGCCGTGAGCGAGGAGTCGACGGACACAAGATTCAACGCGGCAAGCATCCTGCCGAATGCGCCGCACCACGGGGAACCATCGTAGACGATTATCAATGGTTAGCCCGAGGTATCGGACACTCGTTTGCCAAGAGATACTCGCACCGTCGAGCTGAAGGCACGGGAGGTGGCGGCGGGCTGCAGCACGAGGGTGAACAACGAGGGCCTCGGTTTTCGTTGCCGAAATTGTGAGGCCAATGTCTCTGATAAAGTTCGCCACGCACTGCAGAGCCATCTGCATCCGCCCGCGGACCTCAGAGCACCTCCGGGTAGGACCGCGCACGTAGAGGGCGATGTCGTCCGCGTAAATAACAGCGCGCACTGGGGGCGACAGGAGGACGGTAGTGCGTCGGTGGTGGTGGCGGCGGCGGCGTCTGGCGGCCGAACTGCTGCTGCGGCGCGGCGTCTTGACGTGGGCATGGAGGGGGCGTTGCGTTGGGCTGCAGCAGCGTAGCTCATGGCTTGCGGCTGATGATGATGATAGATGATGATAACTGTGGCCTTGCCCTTTGTAACGGGCGATCAACGAGCATATACAGCCCGGATCTGACCTTTAAAAGGAAAAAAAAACTATTTGTCTTCACTTTCGGGGGAAGCTGGCGGATTTCTGGTGCGCCACCAGTGCTCCAGCCGTCGCTTCGTCAATTCCACCTCTTTCCAGTTAGGGGGCGCACCCTGTTCGTGGAATCCCAGCGCCGTCGCCAAGGCATTGGGGCAACTGGGGTTCGTCTGCTCGAGTGGAGGCCCGGGCTGCAGGCCAGTGCATTCGAGCACAACGTGTTTAATACACACCGAGCGTCGACAACCGTGACAACCTGTGTGTATTTGGCCTGCAGGGTGCGAGTACGAAGGACACCTCCACGGGCCTCGGAGAGGAGACTGCTTCCCCTGGAATTGTCGAAGAACCGTTCTGGTTCAATGGCTTGTTTGTTTGCTCGGTATACTGACAGCGCCGACTTTGTCTGAGCCGAAGTCCTCCATCTTTCCAGTTCAGCGGCTCTGACGCGCTCCCTCACTTTGTGTCTTTGGCCAGCTTGTGGGGCGGTCGTGAGCTGGGTGGTTTCGACGCCAAACCGTTCGGTAAGGGTTTTTGTTCGAGTTGCCCACTTGGTGTTATGAGATCGTAGGTAGATGTACTTGTACATCTGCCGGGCCCACCGATCATCGGACATCCCGCTTAATCTCCGTTCGAAGGAGATTTTTGCCACGGCCTCTCGCGCTTCAAAGGAGGACCAGCCAACATCGACCTGTACGGCTTCATTTGGCATGCTTCTCTGTGTGCCGAGAGCCATGCGGCCGACCTCCCTCTGTCGGGTCTCCAGCGCCTGTCTTGTGCCGGACGAAAGGCACAGCACCGCATTTCCGAACGTGAGGCCTGGCACTGCCACTCCTTTCCATAGCGCTCTGCACACCTCGAAACGGTTGAACGACCACAGTGCCCTAGAGCTGAGAAAGGATCGTCGGGTCTTCGCCTTGGCTGCCAGGTCTATCTCATAGCTCTGCAGGTAGTTAGGGGCAGATGTGATTGATATCCCCAGATACTTGTACTCATTGGTCCAAGCTAGGGGTTTTCCTTGGATGGAGAGTTCTGGGGTCTCAGGGGGGGGCGCTGGTCCATAGGTCATCACCGCTGACTTTCTGACACTGAAAGTGAAGCCTAGCTTTGTGCCCTCCTCGCCGCATATGTTCAGGAGATCCTGCAGCTCATCAGGATTGTTCGCCAGGAGGACAATATCATCGGCGTAAAACAGCGCCGGGATGCGTCGTAAGTTAGCGATACCCTCCTCCATGTAGCTCAGGTCAAAGCCAAGCCCACTTTCTGTCAGACGCTGCTCTAAACCTGCAACATAGAGCATGAAAAGCAGCGGTGACATGGGGCAACCTTGTCGCAGGCCCCTAGTTACTTTGATGGGGTGCGAATTCTTCTGACCCCACTGTACAACTGCCTGAGTGTCGGTGTAGAGGGCCTTAAGCAGTGCCACCACTTCCTCTGCCGCACCTAGTTGTGACAGTGTCGACCACAAATTAGTCTGCTCTACAGCATCGTATGCCTGTGATATGTCCAGAACAGCCAGACAGACCGTACGGGATTCCTTTAGAGCGACTTCCATTGCCTGTGTGACAACGAAAAGATTGTCTTCCAGGCATCTGCCAGGCCGGAAACCGTTTTGCAGTTCCCCTAGGACCTCAGCCTCGGCCCACCGTTGTAGCCTTGCTCGCACGATATGGGCAAACAGTCTGTACATGGCCGAAGTTATTGTGATGGGTCGATAGCTGTCAGGGAGAGACTTGTCAACCCCTTTCTTAAGGATGAGCCTTATGCGGGCGTACCTCCATTCCCTAGGTATGTTGCCAGACTGGATGACATAGTTTAGGGCGTCTCGCAAGTGCTCTCGAGTCTTCTTCCCAATTCGTTTCAGTAGCAAAGGCGGAATTCCATCCAGCCCAGCCGCAGATGCACCAGACAGTCGCTTGAGGGCTCGGTCAGCCTCTCGCTCAGTGATACCATCGCACTGTGCCATGTCAGGAGATTGAGGCCTCTCATCCAAGCCAACAGTGTGCTCAGCTTGTGACCTGAGCTTTCCTGCCATATGTTCTGCGATGAAGTGGAGGCATGCCTCACCTCTGTACTCCAGCCCCATTTCGGGATCCCGAAGGCTGTCTGTCCATGTTTGGGCTGTCGACTTCTGACCCTGTATGTGTCGCCAGAATTTTTTCCCTGCATCTCGACCAGCCTCTTTTATTTCCTTTAGTATCTTGCGGTTTATGGTTCTCATGCGGTCTTGGACCAAGGCAGACATTGATTTCTTGGCCCTCAGATAACAAGCCCACAGGTTCTGGACCTCCGTCTCATCAACGTCGTTGTCCCACCAAGCCTTCCTCTTCTGCCTCGGTGGGCTTCTCGAGGGCCTGTGCTCGCTACCAACTTTCCCTATCATGTTTTTTTATCCAGGTCTGGAAATCACTGAGGCAGTGGCGGTTCAAGGTTGCCCTGCGACTGCTGGATTTCCGATCGAACGAGCTCTGCGATCGAGTGCACTTGAGGCTGTGGTGAGAGTAAGCAGTCAGCACGTCCGGGATGAAACTCTTTATTTGGCCGAACTTGTGGCCGGGTAACTGAAAGTCAACTACAGCAATACACTGATAGCGGCGAACAGAGCGTCGACCGTCGATCAACTGACAAGCGGTGAAGCGTGTCGGCTTTTAAACAGGCTCTATCGAACTTTCCAGCGATATCGCTGCTTGTTGCACAATCTCTAGAATAAGCTCGAGTGTTCGCGTCTTGCGCGCAGTCTTAACAAAATGATCTACAATAATCGCGAAGCTTCTCGAACAATGAGGCGCGGTTTGCGCTGAGCGTTGCTGACAGCCTTTGTGGGCGAAAACCGAATACAGCAAAAGTGATAATAAGAAACGCACGTGGCAATATTATTACCTGCATAATGGGTACTGACATGTGAGGACAAGCATTACCTGAAAGCTGCATTTCCCGCGAAATATGCGGCCATAGAGTATTGCCAAATGCTACAACAGCACTTTTTCAATATTAGTGGACTGTATGCTAAGCGTTTGGTAAACCAATGGGTAAAGCTGCGGATTATAAAAAGGGTCTAACCAACCTTTTTCATAATCCGCGAGTGCACTTCCTTGCGCTGCATATTCGCCCAACTCATGCTCCAGGGCGACAAGGTTCTAGTGTCACGTGGGTCTGTGATGCGTGTCTATGTCAAGAGAGCTGACTCTTCACTTTCACTTTATTTCCTTAAAGGCCCCGAGTGGGGGCGTTACATAAAGGATGGGTGTACAGTAAGGATGCATGATACTGACCACTCAGGATGAGAAGTGCACTTTTACGGCATCAATAAAAGCATCTGGGTTGGTGGTTTGAGGACGAGCATTACTTAAGCAATGACCTGTACGGAGGGATATGCGAGCTGGCGGTGAGATGTAAGGTGGCTGATTGAGTGAACTGTGGTACATTTTGTGAAACAAGGATAGGCTGGCAGTGCGACGGCGACAGGAAAGGGCAGGCAGGCCAGTTTCCGCCTTTAATGAAGATACCCTAACGTTATACGAATATGATGAGTGAATGAACCTGATGGCGCGGTTCTGCACCATTTCTAATGCGTCTATGAGATAAGATTGATGAGGATTCCAGATTGCGGACGCGTACTCAAGTTTTGGATCAAATAAAGACTTGTAGGCGATTAGTTTAACGTGAGGAGGAGCGCCTCGTAAATGACGTCTGAGAAAGCCTAGGGTTTTGTTACTGGATGAGATCATGTTGGACACATGCAGAAACCAATCGAGATCTTTGGAGGTAGTTACACCGAGATATTTGAAGGTTCAGTACGAGATTCAATACGAGTGCTAGCAATTTTGTACGGATAGAGGAAAGGGCTTCGCCAGCGGGTGACGGACATTGCTTCACGTTTACTGGGATTCATGGACATAAGCCAGCGATCACACCAATTCAGGATTTTAGTTAAACTGCTCTTAAGCGCAGCCTGGTCGGAGGTATTTCTTATTGACTTGTAAATAACGCAATCGTCTGCGAACATACGAATAGAGCAAGTAACTTCCAATGGTAGATCATTGACATAGGCGTGCGCACGGGGCTGGGGGGGCAGGCGGGGCGCCCCCCCCCCCTATTCACCTAAGAGAGGGGGGGGCGCAATGTCAGCGCCATACATTGACATAATTGGGAGAGGGGGCGCTGCGACGAACCTTCGACCAGCCCCTGGAGGAGAACCCTGCGCACGCCTATGATCATTTATATATATCAGGAACAATAGGAGACCCAGCACGGAGCCTTGGGGGACGCCGGAGGATACAGCGACGGGGCTAGAAACTGTGCTATTGATGCGCATGCACTGAGACCGATTGGTAAGGAATTCTTTATTCCATTGTATGACACCTGGATGCAAGCCTAAATGGGAAAGTTTTAACAGCAAGCGTTGATGGGGTACCTTGTCGAAGGCTTTAGCATAGTCAAGGAATATTGCGTCTACCTGTATGTTAGAGTCCGTCTTTGAATGCAGATCATGAAGAGCGCGCTGTGTTTCGCAGGACAGTCTCTTGCGAAAACCATGCCCTGATGAATGCAAAAAACTGTTGGAATCGAGGAAGTTCATGATGCTAGTGTAAATGATATGTTCCATGATTTTATGCTGGTTATGGAGATGGGCTGGTAGTGAAACTCTGTGGTGGGAATCATTGCGCCTTCAATCGGACGAACACAGGAAGGAAAGGACAGAGTAAACGGAAAGAGCGCGAACTATCAACTAGCTTTATTCATTTCGTCGCGGCATATACATGCACTTTTTTTCCACACGTCCCAAATAAATCGAAAGAAGGAGGAAGAAGAGAGGATGGAACACATGACAAGGACACCTCACATCAAAAAAAGCTGCGCAGCAATTTCCTTTCTGCGCTATACAGAGCAACAGAAGTGTCACTCACGCAGTTGTCGCCCAATTCTTTAATATAAAAAGCTTCTAACAGCTCACGGCCTACTCTCTCCTTGCTCCTTCCTAGAATTGTTACCTTTTTGAAGATCGGCTCATGGCCCATGCATGTGCGAGAAAGCGCGGGCAAGTTCGCTCCTTCTCTTCTCGTAATCGACGCAGCATGCTCCCCAACGCGCTCATTCACGCAGCGCCCTGTTTAGCCCACGTACGAACGTCCGCACGTGAGAAGGATTTGGTACGCCGCTCCTGTGGTACATTTCAAGAACGTTTCAGCATGCTTTTATTTTCCTCAGCCGCTTCGCCGTTGTCCGTTCCCGCAGACCCTTGGGCATAATAAGCTGGCGAGCTTTTTTGGCGCAGAAAAAACCACTTGGACGCCATGCCTGTCTGCCACTTGTTTCAAGTGATGCGCAACTTTGTGCATATATGGCAAAAGCTGCGCAGAAAGCAACTTCTGCGCAGCTTTCTGTGTGCTGGCACGAGCTAGCGTGTTCGAGCCTGTGTAAGAGGCTGGGTAAGACGCAGTGGGCTCTCCCCCTTACACTCTCTCAGCAATCACGTGATGGTATGAAGGAACGAGATTCTACAGACGAGCGATGAACCCGCGTGGCGTGCTCCAACAACAGTTCGGGACGAGTAACAGCAACAGCAACTACAGTGAATTCATGGTGTGCTCCACTTGCAAGGACGCGTTAACATCGAGCAAGGTGCCCGTGATGAACGGAACTTTAAGTGGACCCATGCGCTGCTTCGCATCCCCACATGGTTCCCTGACTTTTGAGAAAATACGTACTATGATTTGAAAGGTATACTGGTTTGTGCTAGTTGGTAGGTACAGTTACTTCCGCTCCTCTGAAGAACGTGGGGAGGACGTGTTTTACCCTTGTCCCACATTCTTAAGAGGAGGGCAAGTACTTGAAATGGTATAGGGCATTACGGGGAAGAAGAAACGGCCTAGCAGACCGACACAAGAGGACAGAGCGCTAACTTCCAACTGAGATTTATTGTCAAAATGCATCAAATATGTAGACTTGCGCAAGCATACAAAAACACCCTAACGCAACGCCAAGATTAGACACCATCGCACCGTCACACACCACAAATTCACAGACGGTTTCCCTGATTAAGAAAGGTCACTTCATGTTCAGATAAAGCCAAGGAAGGAGCGCTGATACACTTGATGCCAGCTCTGGCTATACAATGCGCTTCTATTATTTCTCGAGTGATTTGTGACGGGTGCTTTTTTAACACTTCACATTGATCAAACATGGGGGAACATCCACAATCGCGGCAGTGAATTCCAATATGGCCCTGGATTGCTTTGTGAACATTGTAATGGTGCTCTTTTAGCCTTTCATTAAGGCAGCGTCCCGTTTGGCCGATATACCTCTTACCACATGAAAGTGGTATCGAGTAAACAACCCCCACTTCACATGGCACAAACCGAGTTTTGTGCTTGGTTGAGCAAACAGTGGCACGTGATTTGAGGGGATTGACTGCTTTGCAAAGCCGCTGTAACTTATCCGGCGCCGAAAACACCACCTTCACGCTGACTTTCTCCCCTATCTTTTTTAGTCGGTGGGAAATGTCATGCACGTAAGGGTAAAACTACGGGTCTTTTTCGGTCGTTAGATTGCGGCTGAGCCTCGGAGTTGCAGTCTCTCTTTATCTGTTTTAATAGCTTTTCAGCTATAGATACCAGTAGGATAGCTGGGTACCCAGCACTCAAAAGCCTTTCAGCCTGAGCTGCAAAGCTGCGCTGCATGACATGATGACATGATTTCCTGAGGGGATTGATGAGACAAAGATTTGTGATGCTTCGCTTAACTAACTTGGAATGGGAAGAGTCATAGGGTAAAAGAGGTTTTCCAGTTCTAGGTTCATATAGCCAGCACACATGGTCAGGTGAAAGAATCAAATCAGCGCTCCTTCCTTGGCTTCATCTGAACATGAAGTGACCTTTCTTAATCAGGGAAACCGTCTGTGAATTTGTGGTGTGTGACGGTGCGATGGTGTCTAATCTTGGCGTTGCGTTAGGGTGTTTTTGTATGCTTGCGCAAGTCTACATATTTGATGCATTTTGACAATAAATCTCAGTTGGAAGTTAGCGCTCTGTCCTCTTGTGTCGGTCTGCTAGGCCGTTTCTTCTTCCCCGTAATGCGCTATACCATTTCAAGTACGACGAACCAACTCGCCCAATCTTCAACACTTGAGGGCAAGTAACTATATCAAAAATCCAATATTATTTATGATTACCTTAACTTCAAATTTTTGCATAAAGAAAGAACGTTACGAACCGTTACGGAACATTTTATTTCCGTTCCGGACAGAAACGGAACGGAACGTATTTGCGGTGGAACGAAACAAAAACCGAAACGAAAAACATTTCGTTCCGACACCTTGCCTCTGACTGAAACAAAGGTTACGCATCTCAATAATGAATGCTCCGAAAACGCTGTTCGTTGTATAATGTGCATAATCCTCAAGTCAGCTATCATTCCTTCAGTCTGAGGTAAAAACGTTGCACTCGCCCAAAACCATGCATGGTGTAGAGCGATGGAGCTGATTCCGCTAATAGACACAGAGAGCAGCTACGGTCTAATAGTTTCGGAACGCGCAGTGCGAAGTTTAAATCTCGCTCAATACGCTGAAGAAAAAATAACCGGAAATAAGCTGATGCAAATACACTAACGCCTGCAGGGAATGGACCTCGTGAAAAGTATCCTGCTGATCTGGCTGGCACATTTCCCAATGAGCCTGAACCACTCGCGTAGCGTTGAACCCCCCCCCCCTCCCCTCCGAAAATTCTCAATTTTACCTGTGCCAGATACAATATACATGCCAGATACACGTTCACGCACAAATATACACAAAGTATGGTTAACCCTCCCACCCCCATTGCCCTGAAAAAAAATGTGCACCACTGGCTTGAACAGTTGTTTCACAAGGGTTCTTATGTGGGCTAGTTGGCTCATGACCATGGTAGCAGAACAGTACAGAAAACGGGATGATGAGCATACAAATCAGTGTCCTGCGTACTGATCGTGAAACTTACAACTCGTGAAAAGCCTGAAGGTTCATTCCCAGATGCTTATGTTGCTGTTAGAATTTGTTGTGCTTGATAGTCACAAAATGCACTGGCGAACGACTATTCAGTGAGCTTAAATTGGTCAAGAAGAGGCTTCGATCAACGATGACTGACAGCCGCCTCAGCGATTTGTCGTTGGTGAGCGTGGGGACGCGGTTTCTTAGGAGGTTCAGTGCTGAAGTAAAGCAAAAAAATGCTTCTAGAAACGTACGTACATTTCTTCCTTTTCTTAAAAGATGATCAAAAAGAGAAAACCATTGCAAGGTTTAATTTCTGCGAAACGGATAAGCTATTTTCTAAGGCACTGCTGGAGCAGAATATTTTTGTAAAAATCTGGGCCCGAATTCACAAAGCTTTCTCTTGCCTACGCAATTTCTTAGCCAAGAATTCTCGTATCTCGAGGGATTACGATAGCAATGGTAGGAATTTAACTTACCAGCCACTTTTGAGGGCAAGGAGGCAGCGCGAAAGCCGATCAAACGACAAGGAAAGAAAGAAGTGCGCTCAGGTGATAGCAAGGCTGCACGCGAAGCGTCTAGCATCGAGGGTATACGATGATACCCAATGTATTTTCGCTGCATCTCAGCTTCCAGTTCCGGGCGTCTGCTACAGCTCTTACGTGTTGCCGCAGACGTCCTGGGGTCTTGCGCGAAGCCCAGTGCTCGTGTTTCATCGATGACCATAGCTAACAAAAATCTAGTTGCTCGATGGCGTTAATAATCCGTGCGCTATCCCGTCAAGTGCAGGCGAACAACGCTCCAGACGCACTGCGTCTTTAAACCGCGAGTAAATTGAAACATTGAAGGTTTGAAGATGTGACCGAAACGTCTCCCCCTCTTTACCACAACCAGTTTAGTTACATTTTCATGAAGCTGCGCTGCCACTAAACTAACTAGGCATGTTCGAGCACGGTATGGTGGTTGCCATTAGGGCGTTTTGTAGCTAGACGTAAAATTCTGCATTTCTTACGAAGATCTCAGTACAAGACATAGGAGCGGCTTTTGAGCCTACGGAGAACTGTACAGAAATAGAAAGCAGCAGTAAGAAAGGTATCATAGCGTAATGCCGCAGGTCCGATTCACCGCAGCATTTTGACAGGGCTGGAATGAGAGAGCAATCGTATACGCTTAGATATGTGCACGCGTAAAACAAGGAAGATTCGTCGGGAGGTTTCTACGTGCTAATGCTTTTCAGAAAACACGGCGCAGTCACTTCGTCCTTGCCGAGTTTGCGTGAGCAAACATAAAAGAAGCGGTGTTGTCTCGGCCTGAAGTGACATGACTACACATGCGCCTGGATTCACAGGGCGCGCGTGCTGCGCGTTCGCACGATTAATAATAAGAAAAAAAAAGAGACGGCGTTCGCGTTACTTACTAACGTCTATGGCAGCGAAAGCCATACAAAAGCGAGCGAACGTGTGATTGTGCTTATATATGAGAATCGTAGCAAATTAAGTGAGTAGCGATTTGTTTAGTGAAAGTTTATTTAAACGACAATAATCGAAACACATTGAATATTCAATTAGTGAAAGTGACATTAGTGACAGTCAATTAGCGATAGTTGATCAGTGATGTCGCACTCGATACAAAGTGCACGGTAATATAGCCCCATTTGATGGCTTTAACCTTCGAGTCACCTTAGGCGAATGCATTAGGATCCCGAGTTTTTTCTTCTTTTTTTGATCGACTTTCACCGGACGTCTTGAATTACGTGTCTTTCGAGGGAAAGATAATATATATACAATGAAGTAAGTGTTACAGTGGCCAGCTCTCTTATGAAACACTGCAGCGGTGGTCGAGTCGTTACAGCGTCGGACTACAATGCGGGAGGTACTGGGTGCGATTCGCAGTGTCGCCAAGCACCCACGTTTTTTTTTTTAATGGAAAAATGGATAGCACGGCCTGAGGTTATGTGTTGCGAGCACTCTTTTCTTGAGAAGGTGGCCTTTCCGCTGTCTTCTTTAACGCCCCTTTATACCCAAATGCGCTTCGCCGTGCTCCCTCACGGATCATAGAAATAAGAGTATCTTTTTTTTGCTCTAACCACTGCTATCGCAAGGGTGCCCAGTCCCGAAACCCAATTATCATACCTGGGCATTACTTTTCACGACTCTGGCTATTCGACTGCCGGTCAGACATCGCCGTGTTTTCAATAACATCAGGAGACACGCGGCGGCCAAAATGCTTGCGGCCAAGATGAGTGCCATTGTCGGGACACGTTTGCGTGCTAGTTGGGTGGGATTCATTACAAGCAGCTGCGCAAAACGACAGGGACAGAGAGAAAACACACAAACACAGTGATGTGTTTGTGTCTTCTCTCTCGGTCTCTGTCGTGTTGCGCAGCTCCGTGTAATGCCTCTGTCAATGGCTATAAAGGACTCCAGCAGGCTATCGAGTTCTGAGGAGAGGGCAAAACAGTACGCCTGCGAAAACATTACGGCAAATTCATTTGCGTCATAAAGGGCTACTCTTCCCTTGGTAAGTACATGAAAATTTTAAACGCGAGTTTATTCTTTATCAACAGCAGTTACAGTATAGATGACAGGTGAACAAACAAAAATCCGCATATTCAGCTTGACTAGTTTTGTGCCCTTAATAGTAATTGGCAACACGTATGACAATACGTAGAGATACCACGCACATATGTAAAAGTATGTACAGCCACGGGCGAAAGCTTGGTTCTCCTGGTTGAAGTCGCCTAGTCTGTTGTACATATTAGACAAACGCAATGTGTAGAAGCAATGTTACACAGAGGAGCTGTCCTATAAACTTATTTTTGCTGGTTGGTTGCATAGTTCCCAACTTCTTGCTGAGAACTGTACGTTGTTAAGTGAAACATCTTGTTTGAATGCACATATTTTTTGTAAGGTTACATTAATTTTTGCGCAGTAGAAAACATATTTGAGAAATGAAAATGAGATAGAAAAAGAACTAGAAATCAAATAGCAAAATTTTTATGAAAGTTACACTAAACAAAAAAACGTAAGTTTTTGTTTAAAAGATACATGCATGCATGCATGCATGCATGCATGCATACATACATACATACATACATACATACATACATACATACATACATTGAGTAGTAGTTAATAGGATGAGCTGCTATAAAACAACAATGCTGATACACGCAGTCTTGAGCACATGAGGTTTCAAGGCAGTAACTTACGAGAGAAATCTATCACAACTCTTATGTGCCAACTCGGCATTTCTCGAACCCTCTTGGAACAATTTCATGTATAGTTTCTGCTTCTGCCCACTCACAAGCAGTTTTTATACATTTTCGTAGGCGGCAGCCTACGACGATATATAAGAGCCCCCGACAATGTGATGTCAAGGAAAAACGCAATGCATCACATTCTGGTACATGTCTGCAAGATGACACATAGTTTATTTACATAGTCCGGCATATTGACAACACTATAACAAGCCATGTCAGGTGACGTGGGCTGGAAGATTGGCACAGCTCGGACAAATTCTCGACAATACATAAATAAAACAATTCACTGTTACTAAGCTCCTCGGTACAAATAATGCTGTTGTTAACATGTAAATACCCTATTGCTTCTTCTGAAAACGCTCCTCAAAAAGGTTTCAAAGTGTGCACATGTGCCGACTTCCTTCAAATGAGAGACTGCTGTATATCAGTCTCTCATTTCGCTTGAAAAAAATTTCAGTGCACTGCTGGGCAAGGAATGTGATGCAAAGATTCAGTACCTTGCATGTATATCTTGCTGCTGGCCTCAGCTGCAATGTTGATCAGCACAAATGGGCAGAATAACATTTTATAATGTGCCACGACAAAGTAATTATGTTTCAGGTGCATGAAACATGGACAACAATAAAGGAATTTAAGAACATTTACCTGGCACAGTTTACAGAATCTTAAATATATTTTCATGGAGCTATCACAGCTTGTCAGAATATAGTAGTAATGGTTATCAGCCTCCAAATTTGTTCGAGGTCGCCAGTTTCAAGTTTAGAGCACAACAGCAGCCCTCTTCAGGCTAAACCACTGCACAGGCGCATCAAAAGGCATAAGTAAATGCATGCATAGTCACCATACAAAAAGCAATAAATACTTTCAGCAGTAATATGAGCAAAGCTGCATAGATGATAAACTATTTGCAGAGTATACAAGTACATTATAGAGAAACATATGGCAGCAAACACTATATGAAAAAAATTAAAGCTTACACAGTACATGCAGAAAGGTTGACCGTTGAAGAGGACAAGCATGCGATATGATAACATTACACAGGTGCTAAAGCCTGTTGGACATACTAAGAATGGTGACGCTCCTTTTGCATCTAAATATTCCGCGGAAAATGACTTTCCAGAGCTTATATATACATAAAATCATTTGTGCTATAATAATGCATGTATCCTGAACGCCTATATAGACCAAAAGCAAAACTACGCGCTTCAATGGTTTCATTCGTGCACTACCAAACATGAAAACACGGTTTTGGTTGCCGACCATGGCTGCTGTTTCTAATGGCAGTGAAATGCAGACACACACATGCACTTTGAGTTACGTGCATGTTAAAAATTCAAGGTAGCCGAAATTAATTTGCACATTACCACTACAGTGTGATTTACGTCAACGTCAAGGTTTGGTATATTAAATGCAGAATTTAATTAATTTTGAATCCTCAGGTGCAAGGAATTGCTGAATGATGCACTGCTCAACGATTAAACTGCAGCTGTGCAGATTCTCACCATACAATTCAAGCTGTTCCAACTATCACAATGCATTCTTTCTGTTGACGCGCACTTTGAACAGAAGGACACAGTCACTGGTAGTCGCTCTCTACTTGTTGGCCTTGTGTATTTTGTCCGAGATACACTGTACAATTACATGACAGTGGGGCACCTGATCCCATGGCACTGCTGGAACATAGAAAAGTACAGGTGATTGTTACAACCATGCTATGTGTAAAAATCGACAGCTGATATGTGCGAAAAAGTCTAGCTGTCGTATTTTCAGAATCCAATGACAAGTATGAAATATAATAAAAAAACAAGGAAAAAAAGTCTGAACATAGAGCCACCAACAATGAAGACCTTGAAAAATTATTTTATGATATAAATATATACCTACGATGTTCATTTTGAAGGCAACAAACTTCTGCCTAATAGTGAGACATCAGCCAATAAAGTATCTTCTATTTCGACTTTACACTAGGTGCAAGAAGCCGACCAAAAATGAGTTTACTATGCTACACTCTAAGAAAAATTGGCCGCGTATCTGCGTGCTTCGCTGCAAATGTCGTGTAAAGACGATAGAAGAGGCGCTGTGTGAGATATGGACGCCATCTGGCAATACGTCGGGAAACATGAGTGCTGTGTTGCGTGCTGGTAGTCCCGGCGCAGCAGCAGGCGAAGACCGGCGGTGACCAACGCGACCGGCGGGGACGCCAGCCAGCCCGAAAACGCGGTTTGGCGCGAAGCGCTGAAGCAGAGAAACGTCCGCACTCAACGAGTACTCTCCACACACTCTTTTATTTACACGTCGCCTGGGTAAAACAGGAACGCCAGAGTGGCGCCCACAACCGGCAGCCTGAAGGCCGCCCACAACGCTGCTTTTTCATTTTTTAAATATTTTTGTTCACCTTCTTGGCCTTCTCAAAACTAAAGTTTTTCAACACCAACCCATGGCATTAGTACAGTGCAATACAGAACCGAAACCGAAACACAACAATGAGCTCGTGCGAAGGGCACGGAGGAAGGCAAATTTCAGCGCAGTCGCATTTTCAGCTTTGTTGAAACAGCGCTCACTAGACGACGACGAAGTAAAAGAAGGCACAGGACAGGCAGCGCCTGTCCTGTGCCTTCTTTTACTTCGTCGTCGTCTAGGGAGCGCTGTTTCAGCAAAGATGAACGCATACCAACTCGCTCAAGCTTCCATTCTTATGCATTTTCAGCGCAGCTTAAGAAACTAGGGTCCTTAAAATTACGTATGTATGCATTTTCTATTAAAGGAACACGCCACCTAATACTTACCTAGTGATGTTGCACCTCAGATATGCATGATATTTACTTTTTGATCGACAACGTTCACAAGTATGAACAGCCATACCAGTTCAAGACGGCTGGCCCTTGGGCAAGTGGTTCAACTTTGGCCGAGTGGCTGAATCGAGGGACGTGCCGACAAACAGAAAGACAGACAGACAGAAAGACAGACCAAAATTTCTGCGTTTAAGTTCCCCAAGAAAGACTATCGTCTTTAAAAATCAAGTATTTGTGGAGTATTGCTACCCCACAACTATAACGTCATCCACCTCACGTACTTTCCACGCGTTATCACCACAGTCCCGGGACTTCCGGGTCACGAATGACGCGCGTGTTATCAAAGTGGCATAGCATTCTTGACAGAAAAGTGCCAAGAGCAAAGTTTTGATAAAAGGAAATGCGAGCAAGCAAGATTTTGATTATTGCTGTGTAGCAGAAATACTCCCAAATAGACGATTTGTTCCTAGAGTGTACTCATGTATTTCTATGTTACAAGACAACAGTTATTGTTCATCACTTTAAAGTTATCTAACATAGCCACCTCATCATACAGTGGGAAGGAGCAATTTTGAAGGCTTGAAAACACAAAGCATTATTGGATTATGTGTGTTTTTGTTGCTCGAAACGGTTTTTCCTAACAAAATTACACTTTGCAAAAAATGCACTTGATTAGGAGAAATGATTCCGAGCAACAAACACACTCATAATCCATAAATGCATGTTAATGGGCTCTTATGGCTTCCACAAACACTCACCATCATTATTATTGATGTCACTGCCATGCCGGACGGATACGCTGTGTCCTGCTCAGAACACCAAAGGTGCACTGTATGACCTGTCTTGCATGGGTGGGGGCTGCACTGCACTGCTGCTCAGCTGGGCCAGCCACGGACAGGAGGGTGAGCACCCATGGCTCTCAGGCATAGTGAGAGTGACCTTCAGAGATCAACAAGCGTATACTCAGGACACATACGATTTGTAGAAACAACCGTGCCACTATGCAATTGTGCTGAGAACATGTACGGCGGAAATACAACGTGCCACAACATTGAAAAAAGATAAGCTACGGCAGGTAAAATGCGCATTTACTGCTCCTGTGTGGCCTGAGGCTTGAACTAGAGTTCATTCTCCCTGCATGTTGCGAACAGCCAGGCGATTTTCTCCCGCTTGCTATTTCCATGCAGAGCACTTGATACACTGTGTGAGTGACAGGCACAAGAGCTCAATAAGCAATAAAAGTACTTGTGCTATTTCAAAAGCACAACTTTCCAGTCGGACATCTATGGAGTAAAATTCATAAGCTGTATACTTTACACTTTCGACATTGTCAATTCTATTATAATTTGCTTCTCTTTACGCGTCCAATTAGCATCGCTGTGTGAAAATAATACAAGCATCCACTGTTAGTAACAATGTTTTGGTTGTGAAGGTGTGTACATTAACCGGTGTTTACTGTGGTTAAACACCTAAAACACCTAAAAAAACTAACCTAGCAACCAGCCATTATGCAGTTTTCTACCCTTGAAGCTCCCAGGCAGAGCACAGTCCATCCAGATGAGGCTGTCATGCGTGCTTCCAGGCCCCTTTGAGGTCGGCTGGATGATGACACCCCCACCGTTGCAAAAGACTTGTAGATTTAGGGAGCACAAGTCCTTCCTATTTCTGTACAGGTGCTCCAAGTCATAAGGTGGCTTGATTTGCCAGTGCTTGCAATCGATGTATCCCACGACCTTACGAAAATCTGCAATCTGTGAAGAGGCCAAGAAGCATATATTAAAAAACCATCATTGAAAGCGCTCTTAATACATATTTGGCAGAAACACAAAAATTATCGCTTAGTCATAGCTATCAAATATGCTTTATTCAATTTGAAACAAACTGAAGCCCCATGTAAGCTTTACATACTGTAATGTATATGTCCTGGTAAAGTATAGTGCTGCCACAGCGGTAATCTTCTTAACAAGTAATTTTGCAATATAAAGGGAATTCCTGAAAAAGTGCTAAATGGCTCCTGGAAGATAAATTCGCATCAAATATTTTTCTCTCAACTGTCAAGCGTGGTAAACAGACAGGCTCCTCTTAATAATCAGATAAAAGCCTGCTTAAGCAAAATCATAAAAACTGCTGGTGTACTTGCTCATATTGCAATATATGTATATAGGCCATATATACGTATATACCAAGCGGTAGTAGTACATTTTTCGTACTTGAACTTAACAAGGGGTGGTATTACATCTGCTGGGATGAAAAACTTACAAACGTACGTTATAGCACTACACGAATAGCAATGAAATTAGTTGCGCAAGTTCAACTCACCGATGGCACAACGATATTAGCAGCCGTCAGTGTCATCGGGGATGGAATGTGCTCTGCAGCCACAGGCAAAAGACGTCCGTGGACTGGAAGCTGCCGTTGACGTAGAAATGCAACGCTAGCAAGACGTGTACGTCCACTGGTGAAGCGTGAGAAATCGCCGTGGGCCGCTGTAGTCAAGGCTCCAGTGCCGTGCAAAACGACACGACAGATGGGCTCGAAAACCTGTAGTTAGCAGGTGCTGGTCTACGACTTCATCCAAGGGAAAGCACCAGTGAGAATTGTGTTCTGTCCGGAGCGAAGCGTGACGTCCACGTGCTTTCGCTGCCAGGTACAAGTCCAAGTTTCACCGGAGAACAGTCAAGGCATACTGCCAAAGCAGCCACACTTACAGCACAATGTCTCGGCGAGCGACTTCGGTTCGACACGTTATGACGTTCGAATTACGGTTATCACAAAAAGGAGAAGCAACGAGTTAAAAAAGAAAGCGCCAAGCCCAGCGCCAAATCCTTAAAGCCCTCAAAAAGCACCATCGCAACTTCGTAGGACGAAACACGGTTATCAACGCTTTAATCTTCTGTCACACGGGCACAGCCTCTTCACAAGTCTTGGAAATGTCAACACAGCACCACTGTTCACAACGCACATCGTTTCACTCCCGAACACTGCATTTGCCTGGACTGCTCACAAGAAAATAGAAGCGCACGGGCTAACCACTGGCGAAGCAAGAACCAAATACAGAGCGTAGTTCATGCGTTACCGTACGGAATCACGGAAGCACGGAATCACTCAAGTAACGTGCCAAAATGCTGTCAATTCGAAATGCCGCACTGCGCCTTAATGAGACACAGGAACGCGAAGCAAACGAACTGTTACCGACACTCAAACACACATTGCAGGCTCCTCCAGTGCCAGTTACCGTCGGTACACAGGCGCCGATCCCCGCTTCATAAACACTCCGTGGCACAGGCTTCGCTACGCTTCACGGCACACCAAGAGACACTGCCGTCGGTCTTCACACTGCTTGCGCGCACCGGAAAAGCAGTGGTATTCACAGCACATCCAGTCGAACGCTGAAGGAACTCATGCGTTTGCGAAAATCGGCGCCGACACCTACAGTTTACGGCGCCATGTTGTTCTTGCAAACTGCGCAGCAGGGGGTAGGCGCTAAGACAACTTAGAAAAAGCTCTTTCGCGTTGATCGCGAGAAGATAAAAAGTTCTCTTATGTGCGAGGGGGAAGATATGACGAACACGACAGGAGCGCGCGATGAAAGAAGTGTTTTGTCAACGTCATAAGATGGGCTGTTGTAGAGAGTACTGCTTCCCAACCAATCACGAGTTGCACCTCTCGCCCAAGCCGTCGTCTGCTATCGTTTGTCGTCTGCTACGATAGTAGCCTCCTGCGGGGGTTTCGCCTTATCTACGCGATGATTTCTAGGTCAAGCTGACGCTTATGAGCACAAAATACATTTATGGGTGGGTGAAGCCACCTTCAATTGATATTCTCACGCCATGTTAAATGGCAGTTAGTAATCAAAGGGACGTGAATCCGGCAAAGGCTTGTTTATACTCGAGAATCGTGAGCATTCGCACATATTTTTGATGTCGTTTCAAATTACTGGATCCATTTACTTCTGACTGCTCGCCGTATAAACGCGTTCCGTTTCGGTTTCCGAACAGTGAAGATCGAAAAGCTTGATTTGTTTGAGATTTCATGCATAATCTCGCACATCTATAATATGCTGCGATTTGCAATGTACGAGCCTGCTCGGGATTGACCCAAAGCGCTTAGCGATAGCTGCGTTTCAGCGATCGTGCCTATTGGGCAGTTAAAGCCAATCCAACTAGACATGTTGTGGAATCATATAATAGGCTTTAATAACGGCTAACTGAAATGCTCCGCTCAATTTTATTTCCAATAGCGTGTAGCTGATGTGCTCCTCTGAACCTCTTTGGTGGTGGTTTAGACCAATGCTGCGTACATCAGGATAAGTTGGACGTCTCATTGGAGGAAGTCGGACGCAACACAACAACATAACAAAAAAATGTTGACCAAATACCACGGCGCTTTGGACTTCATCGACCATTCATGTAGACCTTTGGTTTTAATCCAACCACAAGTCTTTGCATGCATATTATTTCGCCATTGACACCCAATAGGCTTCTTTAATTACTGCGATTCCCAGTTTATTGGACGACTACGAGTGCCAATACAGTCCGTAGCGTACAAGTGAAACAACACACGAAACTCAAAGCACCGAAATAAATAAAACGTACCAGCAATCATCAAGAAGCCTTAAATGGCCGTGAATTAGCTCAAAATTAGCCACGGCACCCAGTTACCCGCCGCAGTTGCATGTTCTAAACAGCCATATTGTTCGTAAGAGTGGTCCGGACCACTCTTGGGATTTTCTCGTAGCCACGCTGTTTCCGCGCAATTTTTTTGCTTCGTGAATCCACTTACGAGCCTTTTTCAGTGACGTCACCAAATATCAACTGCATCACCATCGCTGACATGTTCCTGGACAGTCACAGCGCGCTTTACCGCAGCGGCCGATGTGATAACGATGGCCTCTTACGACGTTTTTTTCGCTTCGTGAATCGACTTACGCGACAAAATTTCTCTTACGCGACAATTTGCTCGTAAGTGAGTTTTGTGAATTCGGCCCCTGAATTTAATGCACAATTTAAAGCAGTGAATGCATGTGCAATACGAATGTATTTCGTTCTCTTATAAAAGTGGATATTGCCTGCAAAAATGTAAATGTATTACACGTTTAAATGGGAACGATCTGTGCACAAATGAAAATATCTGTGGGAAATGTCCAAGCGCAAATCGCAGAGGCAGCCCGGCATCAGCGGCCGGGCAAGTCCGACACAACGCGGCAGCGAACGCGGCGGGTTCCGCACCCCTGCCGCCGGCGTCGTTAAGAAACGCCTCACCGCGGCCTCAAGGCTCCCCCGCCTGCCGGTCTCGGAGACTCCAACGCCGCGTTCTCGGGCGTGGTTAGAAATCGTCTATCCTCAGAAGCGGAGGGTTTTAGACGCGATTCGCCATATGGAAGGCCAAACAAAAGCTCCAAACATCAGGATAACAAATTCCTCTTTCATGTGGAACGCATTGCGTAGGCCAGAGTAGCAGATACCTCAACGTTCGCCTGCTTGCGCATAACAACAAAATCTGGAACACTGCCGTTGACGGACACCTTGCCGCCCATTGTAAGAAGTGTGACGCGAAGCCACAGTGCGTTCCTCTGTTCAATCAGACAGTTGTTCTGTATCGGCACTATGAAAAAACGACTAGAGAAATCGTAGAGGCGTCAGAGATAGCTAGGGCAGGTAACAGATGTGTCAGCACCCCGTCTGTCCTTTTATTAAAGACGATAGTCTTTCTTGGGGAACTTAAACGCAGAAATTTTGGTCTGTCTTTCTGTCTTTCTGTTTGTCGGCACGTCCCTCGATTCAGCCACTCGGCCAAAGTTGAACCACTTGCCCAAGGGCCAGCCGTCTTGAACTGGTATGGCTGTTCATACTTGTGAACGTTGTCGATCAAAAAGTAAATATCATGCATATCTGAGGTGCAACATCACTAGGTAAGTATTAGGTGGCGTGTTCCTTTAATAGAAAATGCATACATACGTAATTTTAAGGACCCTAGTTTCTTAAGCTGCGCTGAAAATGCATAAGAATGGAAGCTTGAGCGAGTTGGTATGCGTTCATCTTTGTTGAAACAGCGCTCACTAGACGACGACGAAGTAAAAGAAGGCACAGGACAGGCGCTGCCTGTCGTGTGCCTTCTTTTACTTCGTCGTCGTCTAGTGAGCGCTGTTTCAACAAAGCTGAAAATGCGACTGCGCTGAAATTTGCCTTCCTCCGTGCCCTTCGCACGAGCTCATTGTTGTGTTTCGGTTTCGGTTCTGTATTGCACTGTACGAATGCCATGGGTTGGTGTTGAAAAACTTTAGTTTTGAGAAGGCCAAGAAGGTGAAAAAAAATATTTAAAAAATGAAAAAGCAGCGTTGTGGGCGGCCTTCAGGCTGCCGGTTGTGGGCGCCGCTCTGGCGTTCCTGTTTTACCCAGGCGACGTGTAAATAAAACAGTGTGTGGAGAGTACTCGTTGAGTGCGGACGTTTCTCTGCTTCAGCGCTTCGCGCCAAACCGCGTTTTCGGGCTGGCTGGCGTCCCCGCCGGTCGCGTTGGTCACCGCCGGTCTTCGCCTGCTGCTGCGCCGGGACTACCAGCACGCAACACAGCACTCATGTTTCCCGACGTATTGCCAGATGGCGTCCATATCTCACACAGCGCCTCTTCTATCGTCTTTACACGACATTTGCAGCGAAGCACGCAGATACGCGGCCAATTTTTTGTGAAGGTCATGAATTCTTGGCATAGACACGTGTCCTTTACCTTCTTTATTTTCTTTTCTTTATTGCAGCTTCAAAGGGTGCTTTTATATGCTCTGTTCCTGCAATAAAACCTCAGTTCACTCTAAAAAATGAAACTCCTGCAGTTTCATTGAAATGAAACTCCTGCAGTTATAGAGCTCTGTTACTCCCACAAATCTCATTATACTCTCTCTCAGGGAGGCGCTTTACTCTCTTTTGCCAGGAGGAGTGAAAAGGCATTTCACTCCTCCTGGCGAAAGAGAGTAAAGTGCCTGTTTCACTCCCGCATCCCACGAGAGAGTAAAAGGTTGTTTTACTCTCTTGCCATATAAGAGCTTGTTTCAGAGCTTGTTTTAGTCTTGCAACTCTCCAAATATAAGGAGCTGTAAAGAAAAGTTCGTGCACTCTAATATCTTTGGCAGTAGCTCAATCGATGAAGTGACGGCGATACATTCCTCGTCAACTTCCTCGTTCCTCGTTCTGTACCATTCTATGTCTATACCATATATTTTTGTCTGTTATATTTTTCTTTTTTTTTAATCTGCTATTTCTAATTTTTTTTCTATGTAGTTGTCATTGACGATCGAAACTGTCAATTACATGTTTGTTAATGAACATTTCTGTAATTACATGTCTGTAAATGACCCCAATACTAGCCTTCGGCTAAGGGGTCATACAGTGTTTGCAATCAATATGTATTTATTTCATGTGAATAAACTTCAAACTTCAATTGCGACTCTAGTACTAACTTATCGCGACGAAAACCGCTGACATGCACAAAGAATCTGCGATCATAAATGTACGCGATTATACTCACACGTACGCACACTCTGAGTCAGGTCCTAGTTATAAACCGACTGGAGGCGGCCCGCCGCAGCGTACGCAATAAAATGCTGTGGACAGAAAGCACGAGAAAAAAATTTAAAAAAAGGGGGGGGGGGGACTCTTACGTTTCGCCTTTAAAATGCGACAGCGATATTCGTACACACGCATGCGCGCGCACACGCACGCACACACACACACACACACACACACACACACACACACACACACACACACACAAGCACGCACACACTATCGCCTTCTCAATCGCTAGCTTGCCTTCGCTTCTCGATGGAGACGTATACATGGTGCCGCAAGGAAAGCCAAAGTGCAAACGCCCTCTCTCTCTTTGCATCTACCTCGACTTTTCGCTCAGGACCAACCAACGCTGCTCTTTCGCTCAGAACCAATGACGCCGACGCCGCCGACACCGGAATTTCTGCGAGACGAGCTCTTTGACGCTATCGCGTCAAAAAAAAAGATATATATAAACGCGACTTCCTTCAAGCGGCCGCTAAACGGGAGGGCTTTTACATGAGCCGCCGAGAGAGCAACACGATAACGCAACCTTACGACGCGTGCGCGAGCGAGGAAAAAGAAAATAAAAAAACAGACAGACAGACAGACACACACACACACACACACACGCGCGCGCGCGCGCGCGCGCGCGCGCCCACGCACACCAGGAGAGAAGAAGCGTGCGTGCTACGAAGTCTCGCCGTCGTCCGTCGCTGCCTTCGCCATTTTCTCCCGTTGCCCGGTCATCGATGTTTCCGAATTGCTCAGCTGTGTCGGCTGTGCGTGCCCGTGTCCTGTGTGCTGGACGTGAACAGCGTTTAGCGACGGCAGTGCAACATCCCGTACTGTGTGCGTGTTCGTGTTGGTTTCATCATGGTCTGGAGACTCAAGCGTGCTTGCGCCTTCGTGTATGCGTGTTCGGCCAGCACCTGGTTAGGCACAGTCCGAAATGCGAACGGTAAGTGGTGCTTCTGCGCTCTCAGTTTCGCGTCGCTCACGTGTGTAGTGCTGCACAGTGTGTCGCGTGGAAAGTACAATAAAAAGCAGAATGGAAAAGCATTACGCGCACATACGTGTGATGCCTGATGTGCGTTTAAAAAGCTTTTGTGAAGACAAACGCTTCGCACTGCCAGTCAATCGAAGAGAGGGTACGCCTCAATGCAGACAATTTGTGCTATACAATTTCTTCGCTTGCCATAAAGCGTGAATGCGGCAGCGTGCTTTCAGAAAATATAAACAAGCGAGAGCCCGCGGTTATCACTCCGTCATATGCATAGGTCGGCAAACTCACTCATGAGTTGACTCACTCAGACTCACTCAGACTCATATCGAGACGTGAGTCTGAGTCTGAGTGAGTCCGGGTGAGTAAAGTTTTTCTGGCTGTGAGTCCGAGTGAGTTCGGTTGGGAAAAATTTTGGTGAGTCTGAGTCCGAGTGATTCTGGTTGAGGAAAATTTTGGTGAGTCTGAGTCCGAGTGAGCCCTAAGGGCAAAATATATTGCATGAGTGAGTCTGAGTGAGCTCCACATTTTTTGCCGACCTATGGTCCTATCTGCTCAACTTTAGCATTACTATCAGCCCTATGTCAGCTCACGTTTATACTCCCGTATACTCCCGCATACTTCAACGCGCTACCGTTCATACGTCAGCTCAATATTTATTGCGTGAGTTGAGGAGGGAGAGGGGGGAGGTGCCTTGACCTCCCCCCGCAAACTTTTTCACGGGAAGTTACTGATATAAATATCTCGTGTGAGTCATGACTTTCAATAAAAAGGTCCTTATTGAACTGCAAACTCAGATAACTCGTATTTGAAGGTACGAGATCAAAAGGTGCAAAGTAGCGCACCGATTATGCGAAATATTGGCGTTAAAGAGCATTGACATTATGGTAGAAAAAGGATAATTAAATGCTAACGGACTCATGAGTCGACTCACTCAGACTCACTCAGACTCAGATCGAGCCGTGAGTTTGAGTCTGAGTGAGTTCGAGAGAATAAAACTTTGGTGAGTCTGAGTCCGAGTGAGTCCGGTTGAGAAAAATTATAGTGAGTCTGAGTCCGAGTGAGTCCAGATGAGGAAAAGTTTGGTGAGTCTGAGTCCGAGTGAGCCCTGAGGGTAAGATATATTTCGTGAGTGAGTCTGAGTGAGCTCCACATTTTTTGCCAACCTATGGTCATATGTGCGTTAAGGCTAACTTTTCATTTGATTCAGTTGTAGTTGTCAGCCTCGGTTGTACGATGGTTGCGGTGCTCGGCTGCCGACCCGAAAGTCGCGGCTTCGATCTCGGCCGCGGCGGTAGCATTTCGGTGGAGGCGAAACGCTAAACGCCTGTGTACTCTGCGATGTCATTGCACGCTAAAGAAAAACAGATGGGCGAAACTTCCGGAGCCCTTCGTTGCGCCCTTCACTTTTTTAGAAAAACGCCTATTTTCATAATTCATTTTCGGTAAAACACCGCCCTCCCATCAGAGTTTCGCTCCCCTTCCCTTCCACTGTGGCCACGGGCCTGGGGCGGCGCCAGTGGGGGGCACGGGGGGGCTGGAGCCCCCCCAGACTTCTCGCCTGCCCCCCCTTTGCTCCCCCAAGATCGCCGAAAAGCTCACCCAAGGTATGCGGTATGAAACAAAATGTCAAATTTCTGTCATAATTTGAAGGCTGGTGCATGACTGCAGCGCTGCTTATCCAAAGGACCATCTTGTTTAGGCATGACAGCTTATTCTAGGAAATTTCTTCTCACAAGCGATTGCCCACTCGCCTGTGATAAACAGGCGCTTGAAATACAGTGCGAACAGGCGCAAAAAAAATGCTCCGACTGATATAGATTTAGAAAGGGTCTACACTTTGCAGTCCGGTCTGCTTGCGTGAACCAGCAAGTTCGTGCCTCGGATGCGAGAGCCTCTTTTTGAGGCGCCTTCCCCTCACATACCGCTTCTGCAGAGAATAAGCTTCGCCCTGCTAGGCTCGCATAACCGCGAGCGCTGGGCAACCCAAGACAGCACGCATATACCACGGATACACGTGTCGTCCATAAGCGGACCAGAACACAGGCGAAGCAAACAGCGTGGGCTTGAAACCTTAGATGTTCACATACGGAGCCGATTCCAATGCCTTTCCATGCAAACTCCGCTCGGCAACTGGGCAGAGTTGAACCTTGGCCATGCGCATCCCTGAAAAGCAGTATAACCGAAGCCAGAACACGGCAAGCGGGATGCGCGTGTCGTCTTTCGGCGGCGCCAATGCGGCACGCCCAATAAACAAAGCGGACAAGCTGCCGCGGAGTTAGATTCGTTTGCTCGCTTTTTCTTACACCGTGGGAGTCTTTTTCTTACACCGTACTCGATCGCTAGCAAGCAGTGCTTGTGACGCAGGAGGAAACGCCAGCCCGTCTTGCCGCCACGCCAACGTGCGGTCTACCCTACAGGCCATTGGGTTCATTGCCTCAGCATGTCGCAGAAAAGGTCCATTGCCGACTTTTTTTCGACTTCGAGCAAGCGGGCCAAGCAAAAAGGCATCCCTCCCGAGCTTTCTGCTTCAACAACCGAAGAATCGCGGACGCTCCAAGAACAAGAAAATTCTGCTCAGTGCTCCGTTTCGATTCCACTTGAAGAGACTGTGTGTAGCACCGCTTCTGACGACGCTTGCCCGTCCTCGCCGATGCATATGGACAGCGAATGTGACGAGCTTTCCGCATCGTGGGCAGCAAGGTATGAACCTGATTCTGCGACCGAATTCACCGCCTCTGTGGATGCCGACCACGCAGGCCAGTTGGACATTTCGAAATTCAAGGCAGAGCAACCCACACAGCTAATACTGAACCCATTTCCATCTAAGAAGTACGGCAAATTGAGCAGGAGCTTCAACTCGGACTGGTATCGCCTATTTCCTTGGTTAATGTGATAAGCTGGTGAGGGTGTTCGAGTATGTCCTTTTGTACTGCTTCCAAATCGGGATGCATAAAAATGGCGCTGTTCCTTCGATGAGGATGTAGGGCAGGACAACGTAAAATAAGATGCTCCATGTTGGCTATGCATGGAGAGTGGCAAAAGGTACATATGCAGGGGGCGGAGGTGTATATGCCCCTCTTCCGGTCAGCAAGAGTCTGCCATTGATGAATTATGTGAGGGGTAGTGGCTGTGTTTGCTAGCACTTTGTTAATAAATATCTCTTGAGATCGGCTGAGGGCGAGGTTCTTAAAGATACGAGGAGGGGTGACATCTTTGAGTCTCTCCCGGTTAGTGTACTTGAGGAAGCATCGCAGTCGTGCCATTTCGGAATGAGAGCTCGGTGGCAAATTCGTGTAGGGGTGGCAACCAAGATCGGGAGATCCATGTAGGAGAGGTTGGAGATGATATGGTAGAACTCCAGCATTCGAGGTGGCGAGACTGTGTGCCACCTCGTTACCTCCCCCTTGGATCCCCACGTGACCCGGCGTCCAGGCGACTCTTGTGTCAATGCCATTCTTCTGTTTGTGCAGGAGAATTTTGCGGATGCATAAAGCTGCAACATCTTCTGTATTGGGATTCTCGATGTCCTTTAGTGCTTCATATGAGTCCGTGTAGATAGTTGATGGCGCTATGTTATCCTGTAGGGCGGTCCAAATGGCCAAAAGTTCTGCTTGTGTAGGCGTCGCGTAGTCCATTCTGCATATGTAGCGCTTGGCCTCACCGGTCGATGGTTTGTACCATGCTAAGGCCCACTTCGGAGTTAGTAGCGGCTTGGCGCGCGTGATTTAGTGTGTGCCTACCAACCCTCCCCCACCCCCAACCTCCTGATCAGTGGCCTTCGGTCCTCCCTTTGCCTAATAAAAGAATCTATCATCATCATTTCCTTGGTTGGAGTACAGCGCGCGCGCTGACGCAGCTTTCTGTTACCCTTGCAGAATGTTTTCAACTGGCGCCAATGAGAAATCTGCATTTGTCAATGGTGGATACAGTAATTGGAAAAAAGCCCTAGAAAGAGACGCTGGTTTCAGAAAGCACGAAAACTCACTCGCGCATAAGACTTGCCGGGCATCGTGGGTTTCCTACACGCAGATGAAGTCGGGAGGGCAAAGCAAGTCAGTTGCATCACATCTCAGCGACGCGTACTCCAGGGAGGTGCAGGAAAATCGCCTCTATATAGCAAGAGTTGCAGATATATTGCGATTTATTGCCTTTCAAGGAATCGCTCAGAGGGGCCACGATGAAGGTGCCACAAGTGAAAACAAGGGAAACTTCGTTGAGCTCTTGAACTTGTTTGCTAAATATGACGAAATTGTAGCAAAGAAATTGAAGGGTGGAGCAGCGAACGCGAAGTATGTTCATCATTCGATACAAGACCAGATTCTCGAAATTCTCAGCCACATCACATTAACAAGTATAAAGGAAGAGATAAAAAGCTCCCAGTGCTTCGCACTTATCGTCGATGAAACCAAGGACCTAAGCAAGACGGAACAGGTATCAGTTTTAGTAAGGTACCACGTCAGTGGAACTGTCTTTGAGCGGTTCCTTGGATTCCGCAACGCTGAGCAATTGGATGCAAGGTCGCTCCTGAGCTACGTAATGAAAACGTTGAATCGCTGCGGCATTGATGCTCAGCTTTGCATTGCTCAAACATATGATGGTGCGAGTGTCATGAGCGGTACCTCAAGGGGCGTCCAGGCGCTGTTTAGGCAGGAAGTGCCGCAGGAAGTGTACGTACATTGCATGAACAACCGCCTCAATCTTGTCATCGTGGATGTCTGCAAGGCGATAAAACCGGTGAGGGATTTTTTCTCTCTTTTCGAATGCCTCTATGTCTTCCTAAGTGGATCTGCCGTTCATTCCATGTACGTAGATGTGCAAAAAAGGTTGTCTTTGTCAGTGACAGAGCTGCAGCGTCTCAGCGATACACGATGGGCCTGCCAGATAGCGGCTTGCAGAGCTGCAATGAAAAGCTTTCCTGCAATCCTTGTATGTCTCGCCGAAGTCATCGCTACAAACAGCAGGCGGGCAACGGAAGCTAGGGGTCTGCTTGAGCAAATGAACTCGTTTCTCTTCCATTTAAGCCTATTTACCAAGGTACTTAGCCGCCTTAAGGTTCTTTCGGACCTATTGCAAAGTATAGACTGCAATCTTAGTCAGGCATGCATCATGGCACGCACAGTCATTGACGAGTTCTCCGAAATGAGAAATTCGCAGAGCGCATTTGACACTGTGTGGGCGCAAACCTGCAGTATTTCTGAGGAGAACGGGGTGCCCCAAAGGGAAAAGCAGAGAACGAAGCGTCTTCCGCTCCATTTGGAACAGTTTGTATTGAGTGAAGGACGGCCCGTTGAAGAAGAGTCTCCAGATTCAAAGGAAACATTCAGAGTCAAAGTCTTTCTACCCGTTTTGGACCACCTCATTGCGGAACTGACTAGGCGGTTCACGGAGAATAATGATGTACTCTGCGGAGTCAGCGCCCTCCACTCCCAGAGTGAGAATTTTATGGACATCTGCATGCGACATCGACAGCGTTGAAGTTGAGTGCAAGTTGGTAATAAAGCTTCTTCAGCGCATCGAAGCCGAAAGGAAGTGCAAGATAGAAATATTGATGCAATTGGTGACTGTCTTGGGAGAGTATAAGCTAGCCTTCCACGAACTGCACAAGCTAGGTGTTATCGCTGTGACGATACCGGCATCGTCATCATCTTGCGAGCGCACATTTTCATGCCTTCGAAGACTGAAGACTTATCTTCGCAGCAGGATGACCAACAATCGTCTGAGCGACCTAGCTGTGCTTGCGGTCGAGCGATCTCTTTCCAATAAGATAGATCTTCAGCGTGTTGTTGACATGTTCGATGCTGCGCACAGTAATCTACGTATACGTCTACGGCATAATGAAACCCTATTGTACCTTTGCGGTGCATTCATGGGAAAATCGTTCGGGCACGAGCACATAGGAGTGAAACCTATACCGGTATCAGAACACCCGCTTCACCATAGAATAATCCCCGCCGTGGTTTGTGGTGTGCTGTCACAGCGCAGGCATCGGCACCTGTGGTAGCGACGAAATCTTCGAGGACTTTCTTGGTATTTGTCCCCGCTTTGAAACAAACTGCAAAGGGTGCTGTCCGAGGCCGCTTCGATGGCTTAGCTTGTCTGATGAACAGTGTATAGTCGGAGAGCTGACATTTGCGTTTGCGAAAGCTGGTGTACTGTATAGCCATATGTGAAATGACTGACATGCCTATGGTGATCTAGTTTTGTAAATATATCCTCTCTTTATTTTTGTTATTCTTTTGCTACATAGCTTTTTGTTATTATTTTCCCATTTCCAACGCTTTGCACGACCAAGCGGCGCAAGAAGGGTGTTTTAACGTTTTTTTTTTTTGTTATCTAGCGCGTATTTAGGAAACTTGGAATTGATATGAACCTTACTTAGTGGTGTTAGTTATCTCTGATGCTGTGAGATTACTCTTTAGAAACTATATTGTGATGTAAGGTTAACTGGTGTTATTTTATTGCTGCTGGTTACCTGCTTTATTTTCTTTATTTGGTACTGCTTTTTGTGTATGCGCTGTTCGATGCAATATATAAATTTTCATTATATTAGCAGAATCACTGCTGTGCAAACATGCTAAATATTAATTTTTACCTTACTGCGTTGCTCGAATATCTTATTTACACTGACGTGTTTAGAACGTGGGCCTTCAGCCCAGTCAAACTGTTGTTAACATTTCAGCCACCGAGCAATTGTATCCTATTGTGTTCTCGAATATTGTAGTGAATGTACATAAATAAATGTTAGCTTTTGCTTTTCACATTCTTTGATTGGTAGCTGACGCAAAGCACAGTGAAAGGGAACAGCGCAGGTACCGACGGCTAACAAGCACAAGACAAACGCAGCACTGACTTTCAACAAAATGGATATTTCGCTTGTGCACAGCTGTTTATACTGAACAATTCACAAAAGAAGTTATCGTAGCTGCGCACATCTTCTCAAGTCGCTATCGCCCTGGCATATTATCAAGGAAGCTCAGCTCTTTTCACACAAGGCTACAGTGACAGGCATCTAATGCAATTCTAACCCGTACGTAATTTGGCGGGTGCCTCGATGATTTATCTTGTAAGAGTTGACTTAGATCGAGAAAAAAACTTGCAGATAATATTTTATCTCGATGTAAGCCAACTCCTGAAGTCATCAGATGATGTAAGCTTACATGTAAATCATCGAGGCAGCCGCTGTCTCGATGACTGATGGGAGAAATTGCAATGAACAGAACCGTTGGGGCTGAGCAATGACTGGCATCTATTGATCATGCGCGGCCTCGATATCTATTACGTTGCACTTACCTAAGCAGAACACCGTGTATGTTTATTGGAGCCTTGAGCGACTGAAGGAAGCGTATGTGCCATCTAACAAGATTTATATCTCGGACATTCCAATCTAATAAGTGAGGCGTTTATAAAACAGGAGAGGAAAGAGGAAGGGAATAAAACATAGTGAAAACACAGCGCATAAGTTCCCCACCTCCCTGCCCCCCCCCCCCCCCCCCCCGAAGGAATTCGCTGTTCGTGGCTGCCCCCCCAGTAAAAAAATCCTGGCGCCGCCCCTGCTACGGGCCTGGCGTACGCTATTCCAAAACTCCCTAATATTAGTAAGTGGGAATACTTTTCGATTTTGCATTGCGCACTTTGTTCGTTTCTAAGACAAAAAAAGAAACAGCATACCGTAGGGTTGGACTAGAGGCTGGACTAAAGCGAATAAATTATGCTGCAGAGATATGATTATGGCCATATTATGTGAAAGTTGTCTGCTAAATGACAGCGTTTATGGTGAAGCACGTGCACTTTACGATATTGTCACTTAATTAGTGAAAATTTTGTGACATAATTAGTGACATCTCGAACTTTCCTGGATTTCATGTGAATATTCTCATCGAGTTGAAGATGTGTGAGCTGTGCCAGGCTTATTCAGTCACATCAGTGCAAGTCAGCTCGATGCAATACTGATGGCAGAGGTACAATCATTAAAAAAAAACGCCAGGCCTGCGCGGAAAGCGCAGCGCAGTCACAGCGAAAGCGGACGTCTAGTATTACGGCGCGGAGTGCAGTGCGATGATCATGTGGAGCACGTTCAATTAGTACATGCCGGCGTTCAATCCCAGCGTAAGGAAAAATACAAGGACTTCATGTGTCCTGAGATGCTCATTAGTGAGCACGAACAGCCTTTGGCAACATTCCTACTCGAAAGGAAGTAGCTGAACTGAAATGCGACCGAACAGTGGTCACCATCAGTATAAATCATAAAATGTCACATGTGAGTGACATTCAGAATTTCTATGACGAAGGTATCACATTATATAACAGTGATAGTTACCATTTTAAAATTGAAAGCAAAGCAGACGCCAGTCGCTCTAACGCACCACATGGCGTAGTTATGTCAACAACAAGTAGTTGCGAACAAGGGGTTGAGAGTCAGCATGAATCTGATGTAGTCCACGTGCTACCAAATAATTTGGATAGAAGTGCGGATGACCTTGCGGGATCAAAAGAAACACACTCCACCTCAAGCAAAGTAGGCGAGATTACTCCGAGTAGTGTCAGGGAATTGCACCATGAAGAAGCAGGGGAAACGGTGTGCCAAAGTGATGGCTGCGTTTTCAATAAGGTGCATGACACCAGATGTTCCCAGATTGGCTCTAGAGGTAGTACTCTAGTATCCGACACTTTATTTGCGGAGCTGAAGCTACAGCGTAAGAATCCTTTTGCGAACATAAGGAATGGAGACAACGCCAGCACGGGAACTTCGAAATGCAGAAAGGAAACGGCTCAGCCCTACATCTTTGATAAGGGCGAACAAACGGAGAATGCGCAGAAACGCAGGCGTAAATCAATCGCGTCTGAAATCGAGCATCGGCAGACAAACTATCCTAAAGTTTGCTTGAGAACATCAAAAATTAAATCAGCTTTTTTACAGCAAACAGCACGACAGGCTGACTGCGGAGATAATCATAAGGGAAAGAAACATTAGCAATGTACCCACTACGCCACAAGTCATAACCTTTGGGAAGTTTGGGAGCACCCACCACGACATTATTTGTTATTCTGCGGAGAAGCGAGGTACCATCTGTGAGGCATTATGTGCACTTTGTTATTGCGGTGGTTGATGACGATGAAGATTTATGGCTGAGCCCTTTGTAACGGGTTGGAAGCTTTAAACGACCCACTAGTTGCGTGATTCATATTGTGTGACGCCCGGTCGTTGTTTAACTGTCCCACCACGCTTTATAACATACGTTAACCGGAGAAACGGAGAGCGAGAGAGAGAAGGAATTAACTTTATTGAGAGCCTGAGGAAATTGATCATGGGAGCCTTATGGGCTTCCTTGGCAAATAATAAAGTGCACTTGCCAGGAACCCGCTACGCTATAAATCATCATAATTTTTGTGAAGTAGGGAAGCAGCCACTGTGCAATTTTTCGTCATTCTGCGGAGAACCGTGGTACTGGCTAAACACCTGTAAGGCATTACGTGCACTTTGTTGATGCTGTGGCTGATGACGATGAAGAATTATCGTAGAGGCCTTTGTAATGGGTTGGAAGCACTCAACAACCCACTCGTTGCACAATTTACATTGTGTGACGCCCGGTTACAGAATTCGCATTTGTGTGACGCCTGGTTGTCATTTTACTCTTCTACCACACTACATTACATATGTTAATGTGGTTCCTTCGCTACATGAAGCCTCTATAAGGTCTTTTTGCAACGCAGTTTCAAGCACCGGTATGGCCCTGAGGTAGAACACTGGGCTCCCACGCAGAGGGCCCACGGTCGAACCTCGTTCCATCCTCGAATTTTTTCTTATTTTTTTCTATTTCGTGCGATAATGGTTACGGACACCGGCGGCGGCGGTGGCGGCGGACAACTACGGTGCCAAAAACGGCCGTTGAAATGATCTCATAACAGCTTTCGCTGTAAAATGTGACTCTCATAAGACTATTATGAAGCTTTGAAGCAAGGCTAAGCAGCCATTAAACATTATCACAGTTAAAAAAAACTAATGTCCAGCAAGAACAGAACACCTTTCGTCATTTCTTATGGTTTACTTCTGTAAGTCATAAGTAAGCTTCCTACCTTCATGCTTCTTGATTAATGTAAATATTGTGGTTAGTGCAGCACCAGAAGCAGTAGACAATGGCACGCAGATCACCAGATGACTGTATCGCAAATTCTCAAAGGATGTGCTGTTGTGCACCTACTCCGTGCTGTATTATGCTTTGTTTTCGAGCTCTTTCATTAGCATGATGCACGGCAAACAACCTAATTTATCAGAAACTCAAAGGCTGTGTTTTTTACGAAATGGTAGGTGTGGAGTGAACTTGAAACCGCAAGTATTTGCTTTCTAGTCTCACACAGGCAGTGAAATTTGTGATTGGCTGTAGTTGTAGGTTATGTTGGCTGTAGGTTGGCTGTAGGTTGTGAATGTTTGTGCAGTTGGCAACACTACGCTACTGAACTTGATGTGTATATTTGTAAATGCTGCAAGACTTAAAATGAAGGAAGGAAAGAAAGAAATAGATGGGAAGACAGGCATGTTAGCCAGTTTTTAAACTGGCTGGCCATGCTGTGCAAAGGAAGAGGGTACGAGGAATAAGGGATAATACAAAAGAAACTTACCGAAAAAGAACAAAACAGGAAAGAAGAGTATGATGCCTCGTAAAGTCTGTCTCTAAGCTCACTTTTGCGTAAGAAGCACAGCAGCACTTTCAATGCTAACGTCAAACGGGAGCAGCAATGAAAAAGCTCTGGAATCTGTTTTCCCGGAGATAAAAAAACGCTTTATCTACACTGCCAGTTTTGTATTATTTACTGAATTAGTTCTTGGTGTTCGAGTGCATTAGGATAATAAATTTACAGTTAAAAGATTGAGTCATGCGTGGACGTCCAACTGAATTTATGCCGGTTATCTGAATTAGGTATTGGTGTGCTTTACAGCTGTTTAGTGCAGCATGAAATAGTGAGTCACTGCAAAAAATCTGTACTTTTTTTTCTTTGCAGATGGTGCTCAAGATGGCACATGTCACACTATGCAGCTGCGGACACCAGCAGCTTGATAAGAACTCTTGAAGCTCATCTGGATGCTTCACAGAACCTGGGTTAGTAGCAGCAATCTCGTTAGGAGAGAGTGATCAAATAGAATCCATTTGAGAATTGTGCAATGCATACCTGTTTAATGAAGCAAGTCATTGATACATTGGAATTACATTGAGAGTATCACTATTTTGAGTCCAATTTCATGGTAGCTCTTATCTCAGTCATCCAATACGGTACGCAGAATCTGCACCTGCACTCTGTCACGCCTATAACACTATATTGAATTTACAGCGCAGTGCCTCGATAATAGACACCTGTAGCATGATATTGACTGTATTGTGAGGGATTCATAGTGTTCCTGGCGAAATGTTCAGTACTTATATAACAGCAGTGCTAAGAAGACAAGGACAAGAAAGTGCACACCACGAGCGCTTCCTCACAACTGAAAGCTTTATTGCTTCAGCAGAAAATATATACCTAAACTTGAACCTCGCCTATTACCCGCCAACTAGCTCGCATTCCCGTTTTGCTTCAAACGGTCAGTATTGTGATGCATTACCTTAACAATGAAGTGGCATGTACATCGATATACATTGAAGCTCACCAGCACATTGTTATTATGGTGTTTACCTTAATTTTTGTGTTCGGTAGTTGCAAAACTGTTCACACATTTGCGACACAAATGTTAGTCCTGTTGTGAGTCGCAACAGGACTAACATAGGATGGGCTGCATGCGCCTTGTGATTTAAGTTATCACTGTTAGCAAAATTTTTACATTCATTTCCACTTGATAGTTATATTAATTGCTTGTCTAGTCTGTGTTGGCTAGGGGAGAATTAAGGTAATAGCAAGCAGTAAGCAGCATAGAAAATTTTCAGTGTGCACGCATTTCATAGTTGGCAGAAGCAGGATGGTGCAGTGCTTACAGGCAGGTGCTATGTGCACCGCTGGTTTAGTCCGAAGTGCTGTCAGAAAGACAATATCTAGATGCTGCTTTGGCATAAACAGATTTTTATATTTAAATGTAAATTTAAATGCAAATGCCCGGCGAAACCGCAGTTGGCAGAGCTCTGAACATGCGTTCTTCTTGTGCTTTCAGACACTGCTGCTAACCATCGTATCGGCGGCACCAACTTCGGACATGGAACGACCAACTACAAAGGCTATCACGACAGCATTGGACAGTGCAGATTACAGCTACCGCCGTATAACACTGGATGCAGTCAGCGCCACCACGGGAGCCTGGGGAGTGACGTCACCAGTGAAGCTTCCTATATCATAGAGTTTCCTAAAATGACCTAGAGGGAACTCTGGCGCTGCGATCGTTCAGCCACCATGGGAATGATGGGTAGTACACGGATTTGCCTAGTCTTCGTGCTTGTGGGCTTCGAACGCACTTGTGGCTTTGTTTATTGCTATGTTTTGGTTTTCTTTCGGATAAAAGAATGGATCTTTGTGAACTTCATGACCAGATTTGAATCGGTGAGCCTAAAGAAGTTAAAGTGGTGAAGTGAAACTGCTGATTTTTGCTGAACTTCGTTTTGCGACAAAGCGGATGCAGGCGACGCGGAGCCAAACAGAGCCGAAAGAAGGAAGTTTAGACAAATCCGTGTACTACCCATGATTCCCATGCTGGCTGAAGCGCGATGCATTGCAGCTCCCATTGACACTAGCGCCAGAGTTCCCTCTAGTAAGTATTGTAGGAAACTCTATGTCCTATATACCCGACGCTGATGAACGAAAACTTCAGTGGGCCCGGCGAAACCGCAGTCGGCAGAGCTCTGAACATGCGTTCTTTACTGTGCTTTCAGACACTGCTGCTAACCATCGTATCGGCGACACCAACTTCGGACACGGAACGACCAACTACAGAGGCTATCACGACAGCATCGGACAGTGCAGATTACAGCGACCGCCGTATAACACTGGATGCAGTCAGCGCCACCACGGGAGCCTGGGGAGTGACGTCACCAGTGAAGCTTCCTATATACCCGACGCTGATGACCGAAAACTTCAGTGGGCCCGGCGAAACCGCAGTCGGCAGAGCTCTGAACATGCGTTCTTTATTGTGCTTTCAGGTTAGTATTACTGTTCATACAAGAGTGATGATCGATGCATTTTGATTGTGCTGTGCCCACATAGACTTTTGAAAATTTTATCGCAGTGTTTTCATGTCTGTAAACTTTTGCTATGCGGGGACGTTGAAGAAAACCCTGGTCCTGATGTCGCTAAGATGCTTCAAACGCTTATAGGTACTATGCGTCGCCATTGTAACTATCTTCCTACATCCATTAATATGATGTTATATAATTCAATGTTTCTTTCCCTAGTTCAATACGGAATTCTAGTCTGGGGGACGACTTCAGCTGAGAACATTCGCAAGCTGACGGTATTACAAAAAAGAGCAATACGCCTTGTCTCCAGGGTGCCATATCTTTGGCATACTGCTCCTTTGTTTACAAAGCTTAGAACTATAAAAATTGAATCTTTGTACACATATAGGCTTTGCCGCATGTATAGAATGGAAAAAAGTAAGAATGATAACGCTTTAACAAATTGGCATCCTTACAGCAACATAATTCTTTTTATAAATTTCGTTATTTAGAACCTTGGATCGTTAACAAAAACAGAACTAAATACGGTGACCAAATGCTACAGTTTTGTTTACCTGCTGCTCTAAATCAATTATACAAAGAGAATGGTCTCAGTGTATCAACTCTGTCGTTAAAAAGGCTACGCGATGTATTTATGTGATTGCTTGTGCTGCCATGGGTCCATTTGTTTGTCTTTTTATATGCCTTTAACACTTCGCCTAATTTCTTTCCCTTGTTTTCATATGTTTCCACAATAACCTTGTTTATTTATTTCCGACCGTGGATGTTTATTGTTTTTCTGTTTTAGTTGGTCCATTGATTATGTATATCGTGTGTTCGACCGCTGTGAAGCCGCCCAGTGTATGAGGTGGCCAGGTTCCCCTCAAGCTGCTCAATGCAGCTTTTTGCCTGGTCATCCTCGCAACCTTGTTGTTGTGAATAAACAATTCAATAATTCAATAATCAGATGGACAGAAGGCTATACGAAGCGACTTGGCTGACGTCATAAAAAGGCTAGATGAAACTGATAAAAACATAGAGTCCCTGACGGACAGAATGTCGCAAGTGGAAAAAGAAATTCAGGGAGTAACAAAGAAGACTAATGCTATGGCTAGCTCCAATGTAATCCTAGGGGAAATTCAAGAAACTATAAAAGCGCACCAAAAGAAGTTAGCAGAACTGGAAGACCATTGTAGAAGATCTAATCTTGTAATGTTTAGAATTAATGAAACCAAAGACGAAACACACGAAACGCTCAGGCAGAAAATTATTAAGGAAATAATTGAAGATAAGCTTGGGGTTCGCTGTTCGTCTGTCGCGCGAATACACAGACTAGGAAAGGCGTCATCAAACCGACCAGTCATCATGTACTTCCAAAATTACTTGGAAAAACAAGATGTCTTACGTAAATCAGGGAAACTTGAAACTTGAAACTTGAAAGGAAGTCGTATATTCATTCAAAACGACTTCTCTGTCGAAACGCGAAAGAAACGAAAGAACTTGTGGCAAAGTGCTAAAACCGATAAAGAGAACGGAAAGAAGGTTTCCTTAGTGAACGACGGGCTTCGTATCGATAATTCACTCTATGCCTGGAGCGATGCCTCAAACGAACGTGTATTGGTAAAGCAAATGGCTGATGCGCAGGATGACAGATAGCTATGCCAGGTGCCACAGCAACTGCGCATCCTCTCTCTGAATGCAAGAAGTATTGTAAATAAAATAGATAAACTAGAATTGCTGCTGCTTAGTTACAATACACAGCTTGTTGTAATCTCTGAAACATGGCTTTCAGACAAAGTAAGTAGTGACGAAATTGTACCACCAGGTTACAAGTTGTACAGACGAGATAGAGGTTCAAGAGGTGGTGGTGTTGCGGTTGTAGCGAAAGAAAATATAGCTATACTTTCATGGACCAGATTCCAAACTATGAAAGTTTATTTTTAAATGTTAGAATATTGGGTTTCACATTCCTGCTTTGCGCAGTTTATCGGCCACCTGATGCCGCTGATTCGTATCTTGAGGAATTGTATGATTTCCTGTTGCCGCATCGAAATCGTAATGTTATTATCACTGGTGATTTTAATCTGCCCGACATAGACTAGAAGCGATTTAACTCGGAAAAATATGCACCCTGCAATGTGGTATTAGATATACTTTTAGCAATGAACCTCGACCAAGGTGTACAGGAACCAACTCGCGAAAGCGCAGTGCTAGATCTTTTCTTTATTAGTCAAAAGTTTTCAAATGGAACACTTACCATAGAGCCCGGCATTTCAGACCATAGGTTACTGTTATTTTCCTGGAGTACTTCACATGCTGCTAGTGCTAGAATTACCTCGCTAGCGCACATACGTGACTATGTTCGTGCTGATGATGAAAGTTTTATTGATTATTTGGAAAGAAAATTAGTATACCACGATTTTGAAGGTGTTCATTTTTTGTGGAAGAAGTTTAAGGAAGTTATAAATCATTGCACGGAACACTTTGTACCCATAAAAAGAGTCAAAAAAGGGCGTCGAAACCCTTGGATCAGCCGCGAGATTATTCAGATTAAATGAAAATTAAAAAGACTTGGTAAGCAGCGTAATATCGGAACACAAACTTTTCGAGAGCTTAAACAATCCTTAACCGCTAAGGTTGGTCTAGCAAAGGGAAAGTATTTCAGGACGACACTCCCAGAGTACATTAGGAGCGACCCACAGAAGTTCTGGCGATTCCTTTCCAACCGTAAAGATTGCATAAAAGAAGTTAAACTTGATGGAGAACTAGTGACGGATGAAGCAGCAATAGCCAAATGCTTTAATGTATATTTTCAGAGCGTATTTAATAACGATAGTGGTACTACAGCGACATCTGTGCCCAATTCTTCTATCGGAGATGTTCCCATGGTGTCGGTGGCGGGTGTTCTCAGAATGCTCCGTAATCTAAAAACTAGAAAAAATGCTGGACCAGATGGTCTTTCTAATGTATTTCTAAACCGTTATGCTGAACAAATAGCAGAATACATGACGAAAATATTCCACGTGTCATTACAGTCTGGGGATATACCAGAGGATTGGCACAATGCCAGAGTAGTGCCTATCCACAAAAAAGGTGACAAATACATTTTAGAGAACTATCGACCACTGTCTATCACATGTACATCATGGAAATTTCTTGAGCACATTGTAACCGGTGAAATTCTTGATTTTTTTTAACAATCAATAACATTCTGTCTCAGCATCAACACGGTTTTAGGCGAGGAATGTCGACTGTCACTCAGCTCGTAACTACAGTCCATGAATTCGCAGCAATACTAGACAGATTTGGACAGGTAGATGTGCTCGACTAGATTTCTATAAGGCATTTGATAAAGTTTCACATGCGAAGTTGCTTCACAAACTAAGTGTTATTGGGCTTCCACAGTACCTTGTTAATTGGATTACTGCATATCTGCTAAAAAGATCACAATTTGTAGACATAAATGGCTGTTTATCACCTACGTTGGCAGTTCTCTCTGGAGTACCACAGGGCAGTGTGCTCGGCCCGTTGTTATTTCTTATTTTCATAAACAACATAACAGAAATATTACCGGAATCAGTCAACATGAGGTTATTTGCAGATGACTGTATTATATTCAAAGAAGTAAATTCAATTAGCGATCACGAAGTTCTCCAGGAATCACTGTTGAAAATAGATCAGTGGTGTGAGGACTCTAAAATGTAATTAAATGCTTCAAAGTCAGTACTACTCCGGATCTCGCGAAAACAGCAACCGAGCGTTTTCGAGTACAGCCTTAAACTGTCAGTGATTCCGCAGGTTACGCAATACCGGTACTTAGGCGTCACACTGACCAACGATTTAACGTGGACGGCTCATATAACAGATATTAGCTCCTCGGCGTTTCGTAAACTATGCGTTCTTAGACGTAAAATTAACGACACGCCTTCTAATATCAAGCTTTTGGCGTATTTAGCATTAGTAAGGCCAAAACTAGAATACGCGTGTGCGCTTTGGGCCCCATATACAAAAAAAGATATTCACCAGCTCGAGAGCATTCAAAGGAAAGCAGTTCGCTTTATTTTTGGAAAGTATAGGAGACACGAGGCTATCAGAGAGCTAATGCAGAATAATCGAATTGTGCCCGTGGAAATACGTAGAAAGATAGCCCGTTTATCTTTCCTGCGTAGCATTCTGTGCAAAGGGATCAATATAACGCCACCGTCATTTCTAGGGCATTTGACGTCAAGAAGAACGCGTCACACATCCACCCATGCTTTGAAGCCTATATTTGCTGGTACTGTTGCTTTCTATAATAGTTTTTTTCCGAGATCGATATCGGAATGGAACAAGCTGCCAGAGTTTGTCGTACAAACACACGATTTTCACATTGTCTAGAGGAATATTTGTCAGTGAATATATGATACCAGTGCATTTTTGATGTCTGATGTGTTGGTTGTTTTATGCGCTTTTACATTTGCGTCCTGTTTCTAACCTTACCTATGAAAGCCTTATTGTAATGCTGCTTGTACATGCAATTCTTCGTTTGTCTACTAAACCTTTTTTATGAATGTGTAAATTCTAGATACGCTTGTTCACGTTCATGTCGGCGTATATGTATGCCCCTCCTGCTTTGTGCCGGCACTCGGCCTGCAGTATGAAGAAATAAATAAATTTAAAAAAATAAAAAAATTCAGGCTGTCCACTGTGGCATGCCTCATAAGTACTATATATCTATATTTTGTCCCGTCTAGCCTAGGATTTTAAATAATCTATTTGGGAGGACTTGCACTAAGTTTTGAGGATAAATGAATTATTTTTGTAATAGGAGTTGCCTCCACAAAAAAAACAAGCAACACTGCACATTAGCTATTGTGCCTTGTTCTTTTGCCAGGTGTATCAAAACATGGCAGCGAAACATGGACAAGCAAATGAGCCTCGTCTTTCTGTATTCTAATGCTGCGTCTTTCTAGATATTACAAGAATGAAAGTGTGCTGCACACATTGCATATCTCACAAGAAAATACTTTGCAGCTTCTTAATTTTGTATTTTTGTGTTTTTTCGGAAAAGTTTGCAGTAAGAGAAGTCAAGCGGCATTTTTTATGGATGGAGAAAGCTTAATGGACTACTTTGCTTGATATCTTTTTCAGGAAGACTGAACACTTTTGGCAACGCAGCAACATTTCTGGCCCACCTGATTGTCTATAAGACGGTCTCTTCCGTGAACACTCCTGTGCCTTACAGTATATTATACTGATGATCTTGTACATCTCTCAGTATTTAGGATTGGCAGCACTTGGACTGCTGCACTGTGTTATGCACGGTGCTGAGTCCAAACTTTTCAATAACAGTGTGCGTTTGAAAATTTTACGTGGCTTGAAAAGATGCTGAATGTAAACTCATTTAATTTACTAAGCATCGTTCTTGACTGTTTTACAGCCGTTATTTATTCTCTGTTCAATTTTTATTCAACCTCATGGCATGTCCAGTCCTTGGCTCTAATGTGCCAAGCCACCACCAGTATTGATGGGCAATTTTTAATTCAAAGCATGTTATTGCCTAACTCCGAGGTAACTTTCCTGTCATGGTATTCGGATTCATTTTCAGTGTGGTACTTCTGCATGAGCCATAAATTGAGCTGTTGAAGGTGACAAGGAACCATTTTTTCGGTCCCATTTGATGGCACTAGCTGGCACGTAAATATTGTAACTATTGGTCTACTACTTATGCATAATAATACGGGTGAATAGGGTTGTGAAATAATGCCATGTTCCCAAGCTTAACTTGAAAAATTTACATTATTTCTTAAAAATATGTGAATAAAACCGACTGCGTTTAAAAACTTGGCAGGTGGATCAATGGTCGACACCACAGGTCTTTATGCAAAAACTTGAACTGCACAATCATGTGTAACATGTTTTCATGCGTGATCGCAAACTAATGCAATATATCAGAAAAATGGTACACCAACATGCCTAAGTGTTGGAAGCCTTTATTACTTATCGAGTTGCCTTCATGTGTAAGCAGACACCAAGTTCTCTGTACATCAGGGGCATAGGCAGGATTTTTTTAATTTTTTTTTTTTGGGGGGGGGGGGGGTCTACTTGATTTGAAGTGGGAGCCGGGCAGGCAGATGTGGTCAATTGTCATTTTGGGCTCTGTATGCCATAGCAAAAAGAAATTTCGAGGGGGGGGGGATGCCCGGTGTGTGCACCCCTGGCTACGCCACTGCTGTGCATGCCATCTCTTTGGATTGTACTTGCATACTGACATTGCGAAGTGTATGTGTCGTGCTTTGTGATGAATTCTTGAACTATACTTTCATAATATTTTACTGCTGTGAATTAGTGCTCAAGTTGCATTGTGTATGTTGTTTCATCTGTTCAATAATCAGCATAGGTTCTGTGGTAGATGAAAATGTATAATTTACATTGACATTGTGGATGTTATTTTGATTCCAATAAAGTACTACAACCAGCATTTATTGTATCATTTGAAGTTTTAAGAATGTGTAATGCATTCAAACAAAAAAGTCCTTGTACATGTAAAAGAAATTGTTCAGGCTCTGACATATAGGTCGTGGTTCTCAGCCATGGATGTTTTGAGACCCCTTGTGGCCTGGTGGAAGGGATGAGGGACCCCTTGCAGTGAGAGGTAAGGGGGGGGGGGGGCTTATAAATTAGCACAACATGCAGCGTGAAATAGGTGCCTTGCGTTTCTCCGTGGCAAAGAATGGCCAAACTAAAGTGCTACGCCAGTTCAATCTTAACAGCTTGTCACTAAGCTGTGCGATCTGCCGCCACATTTCAGCTGTTTCTCGCTACGCTTTCTCTTCAAATATGCAAGCCTGGAAAAGCACATGTGGTAGAAAATTGCAGTAAAAGCTTTACAGCCATCTCATGGAAAGCATAGTTCAGCTCCGCCGCAATGCATAGCCGTTATGCGGTGAAACAAAAAAAAAAGAAAACAGAGGGGCCGCTGCTACTGGACATATCGTTTCTTTAAAAAAGGCGTATTTTGTTTTTTGTGTGAAGATGCGTTTTGCGGACCCCCAGAAATAGCTTCGCTGACCCCCCCCCCCCCCCTTGAGAACCACTGCTTGCTACAGATAATGCTTGCGTTCTACCAGATGGGTTGAACCGATGCTTCTTGCCAAACATCGTGCAAATAAGCGACAGGCAGTAAACGGAAACAGATCAACTGTGATCTAACTTTGATGGGTTGATCATTTATCAATGGTCGCATAATTTGTATAGTAGATTTAGACATCAACTACAGGTACACGAGGTAGTAGGAGTGCACATGGCACCCACTTTTTTCAGTTTTTATTTATCTGCTGCACTCATCTTCGTGCTATGTGTAATCCTGAATCACGTAAAAGTCAAGTTGTGTCCTGCCGTGACAAAAATATCCTACCAATTAAAATGAACCCTTATTTTCTGAAGAACAGCAGTTTCACTGAGGCGTACAATAATGCCATTTTTTTAATAGGTACTGCACAATCTCTTCAGGAGTAGTGCCAACTACACGCGGACGTTCGCAATACAGAAGCGCAACAGTATTATCTTTTCTATTTTAAGGGAGACATGTCACTCGCGAATTAATGGACATCGTGCTTAACCTTGGTGGACGCCTTCGACATACATTTAAAGGCGGCGTGATACGGAAGACTAAAGGTTATTTAGTAAAGGGTAACTAGTCTCCGAGTATAAAAGCAATTAAATACTGACTATGACTAATTCAGAAGCACTGTATGTCGTGCTTCAGCGCGCGTAAGTGCTCATCGCGCAAATATTCGTCTAACTGCTCAGAGGTGGCGCTGACCCTGCGTGCAGCTCGCAACAGCACCTACACGCGCAATAAATGTACATGCTTGTATAGGTGCACGCTGAAATGCCCTTGGAGGGAACTGACATCGACGTATGTAACGAAAATATGCGACATATGATGGTATTCGAACAGCTGAGAACGCACTGCAGACACTTGCAGCTCGCGGCAAAAATAACCAGAACTGCTTCAACAGCACACGCTCGTAGAATACACGTACGTGAGTTTCGCTACCTAAAGGTACTTGTCACGCTGGTATGAGCAAATATTTGGGCGAGCGAGACATCCACGATGTATGGTGAACCCACAAAAAACACACGTTTACCATTTCTCTTCCGGCACGACAAACGACAAACAGAAGTCGGAGCTGAAGGTGCTAACGGTGGCTTTCGTGAGTTCATGGCACCGCGCTAACTATTTACTAACCTAATCCACGCGCAAACACACGCCCGTGATGCAAAAAAAGAAGCAGCGAGCTCCGTCCTCTCGTTGCAAACCACTTTGTAAATATATAAGGCCGTCAAAAGTTAACGAAGCATGCGGTGGCTCTGTGGCGTAGTGGTTAGAGTGTCTGCTTTCGGTGCTTGTGGTCATGAGTTCGATTCCTGTGTCGTGTGCGATTTGTACGTGTTGTTGGTGTTGTCATATGTGCGTGTTTACATTGATGTCCATTTTCTAATTACCCCTAGAGATAAGTATTACAGAAGTTATTCCGTGAAACGCTGTTCGTGTGCCATTCTTTTTCGCCGCCGTTTTGTGTGCCGTAGCTGCCCATAACCTCCATTAAAAAGGCTGGACGGCGCATCCACGCTCTGCGAAGCGGGCGCTTGTGAAGCCACCGGAAGGTCCCCTTGTTTGTCCCGGAAGCCGGCGTCTTCTGTGCGTCTCAGTCGCGCAATTCAAATATTCTCGGGTGGCAGCTGTTGTGATGGTCGTTTTATTTTTTATTTTTTCAAACTCTGCGATTACGCCTCACTTTGGACGCCGACGAACGCTACACGAAAGATGCCAGACGCCGTGCCGACACTGTCCGAATACGGCGGAGTGCTGCAACGTACAAAATGTGTAAAAAGTAATGCAACTTTGAGGTATTACGCGTAAAATGTCTTCCCTGACGACTTTTCCGGTCGATTCGTACAGTTTACTGCGCTACAAGCAGGTATTTCTTTTAAAAAAGAAGAGAAAAGCTCTTTTCCGGGACAAAAACGGCGGCCTCCGGTGGCTTCACGCCCGCGTGCTGGATAGATGGATGCTATGAGCGTCCCCTTTATAACGGGGCGGTGACATGTCTGCCACCAGGCTCGATGCGCCATCCAGCTCCTCCTAGCGGAGATCAGTGTAGCTGCCGCCACGTCAAGTTGCGCCAGCTATGGAGGATAAAAACAACTAACCGACACATAATGTATGACCTTCGAGATTCCTGGATTGTCACTTGCTAAGCCTACATCGTTGATTATTTGAGTATGGCTCTCGAAAACGGTGCCGAATCGATACGAATACCTTGTTGTCGAAGCTTAAGGACGTGAACCTAAAGCAAATAAAAGCATCAGTTCGGAGATAACGAGCGACAGAGCGCGCGATGGCCACTTGATAGATTCGAGGTGGGCGGCAATCGCTTTCGGCGGCGCGGCCATGTTTACCGGGCGTGCGTATGCGCAGTTCACACCCGGTATTCTGGTACACGCAAAGCATTTTGCGTATACCGGTGTGCCGGACAGACTAAAATCCTCTAATGTATGCGTTTTGGTTGCGAGCGCTCTACGTGTTTTGGTTGCGTGAATGTGTGCGCGTATGAATGTGCCATTTTCTGTGCTCCATTAATTTTATTTCAAAGCTGTTTCAACGTGATAGCTTTACTCCCTTGGCGGAGTGCTTTCACTCTATCGCAGACGGAGTACTGTACTCCATGAGGAGGCGTTGAATCACTCCCTGTCTAGAGGGAGTTGTTTCACCCAGGAAAACGGAGTGCCCAGCGGGACAAGCCAAAACTCTCACAAAGGGCGTCGGGGCACTCGCTTTGTTCTAAGAGTGCGCTCAAATAGCTACCCTGTCTGCGCGCTCTCGATCCTCGTCACGCCACCGCTCCTCTGCCCGCCGGCGCTCCTCATCACAGTCTCCGCATCCCGGCGAGTGTTGGTATCACCGGACCTTCGGCGCAGCCGCCCGAAAGTGCTCATATCCCTGCACTTTCTCGGGAAACGCTCCGACTCACCACTAGAAGCGGCGAGTGGTGGCGGTCCAGCAAGCAGCCGCTTGTTCTTCGTTTTGGACAAGGCCTCTGGGCTCCGTTTCCTCGTGGACACGGGAGCCGAAGTTAGCGTTGTTCCACCCTCACCCGCATTCCCGAAGAATCGCCGATCTTCACTTGCGCTGCAAGCCGCCAACAAGACCACCATCATGACTTACGGTGAGCGCGCGCTCACGCTGAACATTGGACTCCGTCGCGTTTTCCGTTGGGTATTCCTCGTAGCGGACGTGTCTTACCCAATTCTCGGAGCGGACTTCCTTCGTCATTTCGACCTGCTCGTGGACATCTCCCGCAAGCGCCTTGTCGATGCTAAGACACACCTAACGGTGCAAGGTATAGCGTCGACAACCGGCATCACCGCAGTTATCAACAGGCCACCTTCGACAGTGTACGAACAGTTACTCGACCACTTTCCAAGCTTGCTTCACCCATCCAATTTTCTGCGCCCTGTCAAGCACGATGTTACCCACCACATTATTACCTCAGGGCCACCTGTCTATGGTCGTTCACGACGCCTCGCACCAGATCGACTCAAGGTTGCCCGAGCTGAATTTGACCATATGCTCGAGCTTGGCATTGTACGACCTTCATCAAGTCCTTGGGCTTCTCCGCTGCACATGGTGCCCAAGAAGTCCCCAGGTAACTGGCGACCCTGCGGCGACTACCGCGCTTTGAACAACGCCACCGTTCCTGATCGCTACCCACTGCCTAACATCGCGGACTTCACAGCACCACTGCATGGAGCAACCATCTTTTCGAAGATTCACCTGGTCAAGGCGTATCATCAGATACCTGTCGAATCCTCGGACATTCCCAAGACTGCTGTCATAACACCTTTCGGCCTTTTTGAATACCTGAGGATGCCCTTCGGGCTCCGTAACGCCGCTCAAACATTCCAGCGCTTTGTAGACACAGTCACCCGAGGCCTGCCGTTCTGCTTTGCGTACATCGATGATCTCCTCATCTTTTGCCGCAACGCAGACGAACACCTTTCCCATCTTCGACAGCTCTTCGAACGCCTTGCCGAGTACGGCCTCATCGTCAACAAAACCAAGAGTACGTTCGGCGTGCCTGAACTTGACTTTCTCGGACACCACGTTGATTGTCATGGAATCCGGCCACTCCCTTCAAAAGTGCAAGTTGTTCGAGACTTCCCAAAGCCAACTTCTTTGCGTCAACTGTGCGAGTTCCTGGGACTGATCAATTTCTATCGGCGTTTCATTCCCCGCTGTGCTGACCTGATTAGACCCCTTACTGACCTGCTTCAGGGTAAGAAGAAGAAGTGTACTCCCATTAAATGGTCTGAGAATGCATCAAGCTCCTTTGAAGCAGTTAAGACAGAGCTCGCAGACGCCACCCTGCTTGTTCACCCAACACCAGACGCTCCACTCTGCCTCATGACCGACGCGTCGGATGTGGCAGTTGGAGCCGCCTTACAACAGTTCGTTGATGGATCGTGGCAGCCGTTGGCATTCTTCTCGCGCAAGTTGTCACCCACAGAAAGCAGCTACAGCTCTTTCGGACGTGAACTCCTTGCTGCTTATATGGGTGTGCGCCACTTCAGGCATTTCCTTGAAGCCCGATGTTTTTTCATCGCCACGGATCACAAGCCGTTAACGTTTGCCATCAAGTCTGCAAGCAGCAAATTTTCGCCCCGTGAGAGTCGTCACCTCGCTTACATCGCGGAATTCACAACCGATCTCCGGCATGTGCAGGGACCTGCGAATGCTGCAGCCGATGCGCTTTCTCGCCTGACAGCTTCCGTATCTTCCGCTGCCGCCGCAGCGCCGGCAACTGTCGATTTCAGCGCCCTAGCGTCAGCGCAAGCACAAGACGAAGAAATCGCTAAACTTCGCCTATCCCCTGGGACACTCAGGTTTCGTGAAGTTACCCTTCCGTCCTGCACCGTTCCTATCTTGTGCGACATGTCTACCGGCAACCCTCGACCAGTTGTTCCGAGCGATTTCTGTTGGTCTGTTTTTGACTCCTTGCATACCCTTTCTCATCCTGGCATCCGCGCTACTCAACACCTTACCACCCAGCGTTTTGTCTGGCCGGGAATTAACAAAGACGTTCGTGCTTGGACCCGTAGTTGTTTGCAGTGCCAGCAGTCCAAGGTTTATCGTCATACGTGCTCTCCGTACGGCACCTTCACACCGCCTTCAGAACGTTTCGATAAAGTTAATCTGGACATCCTAGGACCATGGCCTCCATCGGATGGAAACACCTACCTGCTGACATGCATTGACCGTTTTACTCGGTGGCCAGAGGCGTTTCCCATTCCCGACATAAGAAGCGAAACAATCGCTAAAGCTTTTGTATCGGGTTGGGTGTCACGCTTTGGCGTTCCCTCTACAATCACCACCGATCGCGGTCGACAGTTCGAGTCTGCTCTTTTCAAGAAGCTCATGGTTTTGCTGGGAAGTTCGCGGATTCGCACAACAGCATACCACCCCATCGCTAACGGCATGGTCGAGTGTTTTCACCGGACCCTGAAAGCATCCTTGAAGGCGCAACCCGACACGGTAAACTGGACAGTTTCACTGCCACTTGTTTTGCTAAGCCTTAGGACGACGTTAAAGGGGCCCTGCAACACTTTTTGAGCAGGGTCAAAAAGCGCTGCCAATCGGTAGTCGAGGCTCCAGAGAACACGCGAGCCAAATATTATAGCGAAGCGAGCGGCCTGGAATTTACAATAAATCCTCAAAGTCAGCTGAAAATCGCTCCCTCTTCTCTCGACAAATGATGTATTAGTCCGCAATATATGACGCGATTGTCGGCAGTTCCACCATTGGCTGATGTTATAATCACGATAACACCCTCATTATTACCTTCGTTGTTAATTTTGAGTTCAATAAGTAGATAATATGTATGTTTATATTGTGTCATGCCTTAAAACACCGAACAAACATTAGTATTAGCACTTCCGGTCTCACCGACAGCTCGTCTGCTCGTAGTTGCGTTGTTGCGTTTTCTGTACCAGGCGCAGCGCCGAAATCGTGAATATTTCTGTGCTTTTGACCATCGCCGGTAGCCGTTGAGAGTGGCAGCCGTTCGAGTGTTGCCTCGTCAGCTGGAAACTGCATCGTCGGCACGTTCTCACGACCGACCGAGGCAGCGGTGCAGCATTTCTCCGATAACAATGCTGGCGCCGGCTAGTTTAGGATACCTCTGTTCGCTGTATGGCGAGAGTCCCGTTCGCTGTCTGTTCAGTATGTCATCGAGCCGTACCTCGGCGTATCCTCCCCGTAGTCTCACGGTCCCGAGAAACCGCGACACAGCAACCAAGCAGACTCGCATTTTCACGGTAGCTGCAGACAGCCGGGGGATGGGTCTGCGCCGGACCGATGCCCCACAATCCTTTCTTCTAGTCTTTAGTTCTTTGTTGTCAGCCCGCACTCGCTGTGCGCCCGCATTCGAAGAGCAAACAGCATCGAAGTACCACCACTGGGAGAAGGGTGCACGCAGCTTTGCCGTGTTGAATACGATTCAAGCGCGAGCAGTGCGACGAGGCGGTGTATCGGAGTGTGGGTCGAAACCTATCTCAGCTGTCATTCGTTCCAAACGCGCACGCAGGTTTGCGTCCATGGTTGGCAGAGCGATGAAAACACTACGGCAGTTCGAGGTGCACACCCAACATTACCAAACCGACTCGCAGTTTTAAAGCACGCGCGATACACGGTGCGATGGGCTCCGCTCGACGACTCGACGATGACCACGCAAGCCGACCGGAAGTGGCGCCACAGACCACGTGGTTGCGCCGAGACGCCAGAGAGAAAAAAATGAAGAAAAAAAATGCCGCCGGCGCTGACGTAACTCCTCGGTGCCTCCTCGCACCTCCGCCCTCGCTCCCTTAACGCTTCGCGCAGCTTTCCGCGCGCTCGCGGCGTTGAGTGGAGGGAGAAAGCTGCGGAACGTGATCTCTATAATTTGGTAACACCACTTTGACTTGACGGATTCGAAAAATATTTGCGGCATATGACTCGTGAAGAGTCATACGTCAATAATGAGACTATTCCAATATAACTAAGAAAGGTGTTGCAGGGCCCCTTTAAAGCGAGACATCAAGTGTACACTTGCCGAACTGACCTATGGTTCACCGCTCCGCCTTCCTGGAGAATTTTTTCGATGCTTCAACTACCTCGCCTTGCCCTGATCCAACCGAGTATGTGGTACAGCTGCGCTCCGCTATGCGCAGTCTTTCTGCCCCACAACCTCGCGTAAAACACCGTGTTCCTACCTACATCTCTCCTGACTTGGAAACGGCGACACACGTGTTTGTGAGCCGCGACGCAGTCCGAAAGCCTTTGCAGCGTCCTTACGATGGACCTTACCGCGTCATCAAGCGCCATGAGAAGCCCTACACGCTTGATTTGAACGGTCGTCATGATGCCGTGTCTACCGCCTTAAAGCAGCCATCGTCGAGGACCCACTGCCCCGTGGTATTCCAGATTGCGCCACACCTTCCGCCTCCGTTTCCACCACTTCATCGCACTCTTCACCCCCTCCCACCGCTGCAACCAGGGAGCATCGCTCTGTATCGTTCAGGCTCCCTCCTTACAGCGGGCTCCTTCACTAGCGGGAGGCCTATATAGCAACCGCGCCGAGCGAGCGTGCTCGGCGCTCGGAGTCCACGTTCGCATCGTGTTGTGTTTACTGTGCGGGCACGGAGTGTGGCCTGGGAACTCGAGTTACAGCGGCCGGGTGTTGTAAACACAGCCGCCGGGCCGAAGCTACGCCAGTCGCCCCGTCGCTGCTGCCTCGTTTGCACGCAACGCTTTTACTTAAATATACGAGTTCTTATTGTAGACGTGCCTTTGTCTTTCTTCACTTGAATACGCAATATCATCACGCAACCAACGCCCGGACGTCTACAATACCTTCTTTTATCGAACTTCAGTTGTAAATCCAGCCTTTGTCCAGTGCGTTTCTTCTCCTCTGCTTGTGCCGTAACCTGCTGGACCCGTTCACACTGTCTATTCCTCCCTAAAACACTAAAGCTATTTATGCGGCCTTCTGGCATTGCTCCGACGAAGAGATATGTTGTCAGCAGCACTCGTCAGCTATTACCGACATGTCGGAGAACGCATTAACAAGCAAAGCGAAATAGCTGAGCGAAAACGGGCCCACCATGGCGTGCCGCCAGCCTAAAAGCTACCACAACTTTCCTACCTACTATATTAAACCGGTGGCAGCTCAGTGCTTTAAGGCGGGTCAACGATATCCAGCCTCAAGCGCCTCCGACACGCGACCATCGAACGAACTGTACTCGCGGACATTACTTGGCAATAAAGCGAAGGCTGCAGAGCCGAATTGCGCGAACGCTACAGCTAATTAATGTAGCCCCACAATTGCGTCCATGCTTTCTATATGATAAGAAATAAATGAAAACTTCTTCATTATGCACAGGAAGCCCCTTGAGGCACGATGCACCACACACCGGTGAGATAATTTGTTTAAACTTAGAAGTTCTAATTTCGCGTCGCGTGAGAGAGTCGCGCCTTTCACGTGTACCTCAAACTCTAAATGGCGTCTGCGTCTTCTCGTGAGCGTCCGCCTCATTCTGGTTCTTCCCTCTATTCGCCTTGAGAAACATGTGACGAATTTTACCCACAAACGGTCGCCTAAGCAGATGTGCAACGCTTATGCCGCGAAGCGATAGCATTCTACAGTTGTACGAGGTGCGGGAGCAAACCGGACTACTTCGCCTAGAAGTACAGGTGCAGAAGCTCCACCCCCGCAGCTTTGCCTTCATTTCCAAGGAAAGTGGTCAGCGAGTATAGGCCAGATTCGCTCGGCAAATTTAGAGGTTTACAGTTTCGAAGCCCCATAAACTGATACTCCTTTGCAGTTCGTCTTCATGCTTGCCTATCTATTTCCTTGTCTGCCTTTTCCATAGGGCACGTGCAGACGATCTCTCTGATGTTAGCTCTCCTTGGAAGTCCAACAATATACCGGAAGGAATGCACCTGTTACGCTTTCTTCCTGCAACTAATCATCTCGCCGAACAGAAACTGGACTCTCTCATGAATTGTTGGACAATCACCGTTCGAATGATGCCAGTAATGACACTCTGGCCCTCAGACTGCAACAGCTGCAGAGTACCTGGCAGCCACGGTGGTGAGAATCGTAACACAGCAGAGGGTGCAAAGAACCACTGCACACGGACAGACTGCCACTGGAAGTTACAATTCAGTTTATTTTCGCCATCGAAACAAAACATAATAGCCGAGTAGGCCGCGGTAAAAGCTATCTTTCGATAGCTTGTTACAATGCCGTGGACACCTCAAACAAAAAGACACCTTGGAGGTATCGCAGCCGCATGAAAGAAGGCATAATGAACGTTTCACATGGTAGAAAGCTTTAATACAATGTAAGCAGTATAATACAAGAAAATACATCAATAAGCAGTAAAGAAAGCTAGACATAATAATACGACTCCGTAATTAATTTCGCGGACACAGAATGAATGAAAGTAAAATGCAACATCAGGTACAATGTAACTGGAGTACACGGTCAGCATATTATAGAAATATAACGTAATAACAGTAGGTTAATACTGTACTCAAACAAGAAATAATGATTTATGTAGCAATATTGAACGTCTTGGTAAAGGAAATGTTCGAAAATTGCTTTCTTAGTAGTGTTTTCTAGAATGACGTTCTTTCTACACAAATTGTTTAGAAGTCGTGGCAATTCAATTTCTAACAAGTGCCAACCGTATTGTTCTTTATACGTTTGAACAAGCCATTCATCAGTTTGACTAGTTGTGTGCGTGCGTTTGCGTTTTGATAAATTAGAAACCTGTCGCAAAAAGGATGCGTTTTGAAAATTTCATGTTTGAAGGCTACGGATAAACAATATGCATACAATTTTTCAACCGGAAGTACTTCATATTTGTGAAAAAGCTCTTTAATAGGTTGTATCTGGGAACGTTTGCAACATTTCTAATCCATTTATTTTTTGCAAAATCCCTGACTTTTTCACATTTTCGAGGGCGCATAAACTACTACTCCTTCGCAGTTGGTCGTCATTATTGCCTTTCTATTTCCTCGTCTGCCTTTTCCCCAGGGCACGTGCAGACGATCCCTCCGATGGTGCCTCTCCTTGGGAGTTCAACAATATGCCGGAAGGAAAGTTGAACCTGGCAACGCTTAACACGCACATCATCTCTAGTAAAGCAACGCTAAAAGAGCTTTTCACAGACTTAATTGGTAGGAGTTCACCAATGCCATGATTTGCCATAATTTGCCTTAGTGAAGGTAGCAGTAGGAATTCATATAAACTGCTGTTCACTGGACACGTCCTCTGCATCAGAGGCCTCCCTGAGCGTTGAGAAGACGACGTGGGGATATTATTTCCACGCGCGCTTGTTTTTCTATTTTTATGCAACCGGTCCGTTACACGAATAACCACCGCCTTGCGCAAACCGCGCCCGACTATCCGGGAACCTTCCAGATTATTTTAGAATTTTCTGATAAGCTTCAACGCGCAATGCGAACAGTAGAGTTTATTCTGGAACTAACGTGGCCACCAACGATAGGGCTGGAATCTTCGATGCCGCATGCAAAATGCCGACGCGCGTTACCGCAGATCAGATTGCCGGCGGCCAACACTCTGTACGCCGCTACCATTGTACAGCGTGTGCTTTGACTTTTCGTTTCCTTGGCACGAGTTCGCCCAATAAAGAATTTCGTCTTTAATGGTGCCGTCTTCTTCGCCTCTGTCGACAACGACAACGATTCGGGAATCATCACATATAAGCTCGCCGCCTACCAGACAACGCGTTCGTGAGGACACTTTGCCGAAACAAGACCTGTCAACACGACGAGGCAACATCGAAGAAAATTGATGCAGCCGTGATTCGACGCTACGACCTAAAGGCCCGAACACACGCGCGCGTTGCAGCGTGTCAACGCGTGACCTTTCGACGCGGCGCCGCGCCCTCTCCCTATAGGGAGAGAGGGCGCGCGGCCTACGCGAAGCTCCACGCCCTCCCGCTCCATAGAGAGAGGGCGCGGCACCGCGTCAAAAAGTCACGCGTTCACGCGCTGCAACGGGTACGTGTGTTCAGACCTTGACCGTAACGCACGACGACGAATCACAGACCTCAATGTACAGCCGCCAATTTCTTAAACCTGAACGCGCGAGCGTCGACCGCCGAGCTGATAAGCGCTGTACAACAGAGCGGAGCGGCGAAATGAACGAGATACGCGCATGCACGCTGTGAGCAGTCCTGGGCAGCTGTCGTCTGCTAGACTTTTCCGGGAACCGGAACCCCCACCCCCGCTTTTCTTGAGCACCGCTATCTTCATCCTTTTTTCCCCATCTAGTTATAAAGACATGGGGTGCTATGCAGGATGGCCCGAGTTTGGCGAAACTCGGGATCTTTCCGAGCTCTGGCGACACCCCCTTTTGAACAAGCTAATAGTACGATAAGGTAAAATCCATCCCTCAGCGCGCGCTCCGTTCCATTGGTTACGATGGAACGCGGCGTCACGTCAAGGGCGGTCGAGAAGGTTGGGTGGTGTCGTAAAACTAGAGGCACCATCTTTCATCTGTTTGTCGTTCCACTGAGTGCAGACGTGCACCCATGCAGGAAAAGTAGTAGAAAGCTCTCCTAACTATATTTTTTTATGTGTGCGCGGGCCGTTTGAATTCATTTTCAAGCGTTTAATGTCTGCAGCGAGTATCCTTTAGAATAATCAGCACCGTGGCCTCCGAGACTAGTTCCGACCGAGCGCCTTACAACACCGCGGCTAGAGCTAATCGCCGAGGACACGTGTATAATCACCATGGTCGGCCTGTACATTCTAGCGCGTTGCTCGGCCGGCGCGCGCCCTCGTCGTTCTCATCTTCATCGTCTGCTCGGTCCCAGAGCACGTGCGCCCGGCTGATTAGCTAAATGGCTGGGCGGTATACCTTTTGTCCTTGTTCCCATAGTGCGCCTATTTGCTTTAAGATATGAACCGTTACCAACTAGCCCAAATGGCTCTTTTGCTACGGTATACCTAGCTAAGTCAGGACGTGCTATGACGAAGCTGATTAGGCCAAATCTTGCTAAGGTCGAGCTAACTAAGCCACGTCTGACTAAGACCATGCTAATGAAGTCGTGTAAACCTTACAAGGTAATTGAGATCATTATAAATAACATGACGCTAATTAGGAACGTGTAATTAAAACCAAGATAATCGACCTTACTCGCTGAGATCGTGTTAATTAGGATCGTACTAATTACGAATACGCTAATCACCTCGGTACTATTCAGGCCCTTGCAAATTAAACCTGTGTAATTAATGCCGCGGTAATTAATACATTATTAATTACTGTTAATTTACGCCACGCTAATTATGAGCGTGCTAATTAGGATCGTGCTCAATATGATTACGCTAATTACCTCCCTCTGTACTATTCAGGACCTTGCGAATTAAACCTGAGTAATTGATGGCGCGGTAAAGACATTATCAATTAATTCTAATTAGCACGACGATAATTAGCAGCGTGTAATTAAAACAAAGATAATCAAGACCCTACTCACCGAGGACGTGTTAATTAGGATCGTGCTAATTATTATTGTGCTAATTACCTCTGTACTTAATTAATGTCGTGGTAATTAAAACATCAACCATTAAGAAAGGACTATTCACTATCATGTTAGTTAAGACCTTCCTAAGCAATAGCACCAATATTGAGACTGAACTGACACGGTGATTACACCGAAGCAGACCAAGCAGACTGAGTAGACGAGCCATATAAAAGGGTGGAAGAAGCTAGGTGATCACAAGCTCCACCGATGGCCCAAGCCCTGCACAAGCACTGCAAGCTGAACAAATTATTAAATGCGAAGCATTTCTTGGCGAACCTCAGGCACTTTGGCCGTTTCTATCTACGTATCTATCTATCTATCTATCTATCTATCTATCTAGCCGCCTACGTCTAGGCGCTCTCCTGGTCGTCTCCATAACTTGTAATATACCAAAATTGACCTAGCAGGGGAGCAGTGTATGACGAACACGATTCACTGGCCATGACATGAATAACGCAAAATACCTGTCGCGTACGTCATGAAACCCTTTCTCTCAGTCACGTGTGGCACATACCCGTAAACCAGAGTTAATGTTATGCGGGTATGTGCCTCAGGTGATACCGAGTCTCAACCAGCACAGTAACCGCGAACACGCACATTGACACGCAAGGAAAGTGATAATAATAATAATTGTTGGAGTTTTAAGTCCGAAAACCACGATATTATATGGCAGAGGCCGTAGCGAATGGCTCCGGAATTTTTGACCATTGGGTATTCTTTAACGTGTACCGAGATCGCACAGAACACGGGCATCTAGCATTTTGCCTAAACAAATGCAACCGCAGCGGCCGGGATCGAACCCGCGACCTTCGGTTCAGCAGCCGAGCACCTTAACCGCTACACGACCGCGGCGAACGCAAGGAAAGTGAGGAAACTGAAGACAAAACACCCCTGGAAGTTGCTCAAGTACCATCCACTCGTCCACATAGTCCGCAACGTGGACTACGTGGATTACGCAAAAACTGGCGTCAATGCTTCCTACAATAAATCTGCTGAGAGAGCTAGGCCTCTCATCATTACCGGTGTCTTGAACATTGATTTATCAAGACCCAAAAATGTCTGGTCCTTATATTGCGTGAAAGACGGATTGGATGTGGCGAGGGCATCAAAAGACCTCGCTGCCACGTCCACGACAAGAGGCATCATAGATCATTTCATCGTAAGAGGCATCCAGGACTTCCACCAGCTGTACTATACATCGCACTTCACTAGATTCAGACCCCTCGTAACCGCGATCACGAACGGATCCGGTTAACAAGTCCGGTCCAGCTGCTGGTGCTCACTGATCACGGTGATGATGACCTTCTTCGAAAACTGTCAAGAACCCCTTCTACACATACACACGGGTTCGTGAAACGTGCCTGCGTTTTCCGTCATAACGGACAAGTGTAAGCATTACAACGGTAACTGTGACTGAAACGTACGTGCATTGCGCCTGCGCGTGCCATTCGGCTGTGTATATATCTAGGGAAACTTTCTTGAACGAAGCTTAGTTGCGACTTACGCTTGTCCTGTAGGTCTGTGTTCCTTCTTTGTCCTGTTCGGATTCGCTCTATCCAGTATTGATAAATATAAGCACTGCATATCAGCTTACCGCGTCTGGTGTTGGTAACACCCATGTGTCTCCTGCCATTGCTACACAACTGTAAACAACTGCTTATATAATAGATATGCGACTCTTCAACATTTGAGTGTGCGTATACCACTTCCATATTTCTCTAGCGTCATGTGAAAAATTACGCCACAGCCACCATCTCGCGCATGCTTCGCATAACACAGATTCCCACGGTACGTGGGATCTGCCAATTTTTTTCTATGCAAAGAAGCTGCTGAGTAGCGTCCACCGCATGAAACACTTGACTGGCACACCGGCACTATGACAGTCACGAGTTGAACTGGGGCCTTTTTCAGAATCAAAGAGTTTGTGCCCGAGTTCGCACGTCAATCAATTTGATTGACAGACGCCCGCGGCGAAGAGCGGGTCCGCCCACAGCGTTTCCTCTTGTCGAGGAGCAGTGCTGAAGCAACAACGCCAGCGAGCGGCACGATTCATCTATGAGCTTAATCGCACAGACTATGCACACACGCACGAAGAACTAAAGGTTATATCATCACGTGGCTACGGTGCCTCGCATTCAATTTCACCGCTCTCACGACGTACCACTCACAGCTATGAAGCTATAGTGCCCCTGATGGGATTTGCGGCGAGAAATGTTACTATTACTTGTTTGCGGAGACACTGTTTCTACCGATTCGCTAATACAAAAAAATGTTCATACGTGTAATGTAAGTATAGCAGTAACCTGTCCATTTATTTATCTGTAATATTCCAGAGAAGCGAAACGAGCTGCACCACAGTGCTGCATGGTCGCCCTTGTTGCCTTCGAGAGTGGAAATTTCCATGCACTAGGTGGAACGAAAGAACTTTCCGAAAGAGGACAAACGACCACGAACACGCCCGTGGGAGGCGCGATCATCAGTTGGCAAAATGATAGCGCGACAATCACGCTGACGTTGTTGCACTGTCAAAATGTTGACTTAGTGGCGGCGCTGACGCATTCGCACGCGGTATTCCTTTGAAAACCGCTGAAAATGCCGCGTATGCGTTTGTGACGCCATTCTCGTTCTTGTAGCCGTTTTAGGGGCGAAGCTCCTTAAGGCGGCACCCGTTCGTCCCTCGTAGTCGTAGTAGTGCGTAACCAGTCGTAACGCTAGTACCAGATCTTGACCTCCAAGGTGGTGCCGGTGGGAGATTTTTCCTGTGCGTTGTTGAACAATAAAAAATTCGCAGCGTGCGCGTTAACTAAAAGCCGAATTCTTCTGTCTCTCATTCCCCATTAGCAGCCATTGGCATGTTCCAGTAGGAAACGTTAGTAGAAGTAGAAGTGTAAGTGTTAGCTAAAAGCCGACTTCTTCTGTCTCTCATTCCCATTAGCAGCCATTGTTTACCTTTCTCCTGTGCGTGATTAAACAATAAAAATTTTGTTCAAAACGCCGTTGATTGATGAAATAAACCAACGAAAGACGCCAGATGTTTTCTAAAAGCAAAACGAAAGAACGCCAGATGTTTCTAAAGCAAAACGAAAAGACGCCAGCTGCTTAACGAAAGACGCCAGATGTTTTCTAAAGCAATGGTTTTCTAAACAATGAAAATTCACAGCGTACATGTAAAATTAAAGTGAGCTGCAAGCCGTCATAACTCATCGAACCTTTAGTATAAACGCGCCCGATCTCACGTCGGTGATGATGTACTGGGCAGAATTCACGGAAGATTCACGGTTTACCGATGAACCTCCGCAGCTTCGCCCACTTATCATCATTCACTCCGTGGATATGCTGTGATTTTTTTATCAACGCTTCTATCACGCGCTCCGCACTGTCTTCCTATCATGACCGTCGTAGGGCGGGCTCGGAGAAAACTCGTGTGCCCGAGAAGCTCGGGCCATCCTGCATAGCACCCATGGTCAAGTGGTCGCGCTTGAGATGGATTGGGTGTGATTACACACACTGATTATACTGCGTGCGTATCAGCATTTTTACAGCGGTGCTGTTAAAGGGACCGACAACTGCCCAGAATATGAAATAAGTTGACTCCACTGATGTAAAGATTGTCCGTTGCATTGACTCAAACCAACCCTGTTTTTTAAATGCGAAGCATTTCTTGCGAACTTCTGCGACTTTGAGCGTATCTATCTATCTATCTACCTAGCCGCCTACGACTTTGTGCTCTCCTGCTCGTTTCGTTAATCGAATGTGCACCAAAATTGGTATGGCATAACATGACTGTATGACGAACATGAATGACAAGTCATAACATGACAATCATGACATGCATGTCATGAATGACTTGATAAACATGCCACAGCATTGGTGCTCTTACGGCCGTTTCGTTAACTTGATATATACCAAAATAAATACGGCGTGACAAGAGTGTATGACGAACATAACTGACAGGTCCTAACGTGCAAATCATGACACGCATGTCATGGACAGCATGATATACATGCCACGCTCATGGTGCGCTCGCGGCCGTTTCGCTAGCTTGATATATACCAAAGTTGGTATCTGGTGACATGACTGTATGACGAACATAAAGAGCACGAGTTAACATGAAAACCATGACACGCATGTCATGTAAAGCATGACTTATGTGCCACGCTCATGGTGCGCTGGCGGCAGTTTCGCTAGCTTAATCGACCCCGGAATTGGTATTGCGCGACGTGACTGTGTGACGAACATAAATAACACGAGTTAACATGAAAACCATGAAAAGCATGTCATGTACAGCATGACTTACGTGCCGCGCTCATGGAGCGCTGGCGGCCGTTTCGCTAGCTTGATATAGACCAGATTTTTCTTAGCCTCGTAGCGCGAGTGTCAGCCGCGCCGCTACTCTCGACACCAGGCGCCGCCTGGTGGTGCAGACGACGCGGGGGCTGCTGAGAGCGGGAGGTAACGGCCGTGCTTGCGCCGCGTGTTCGCTTGTGTCAGTGCTTTCAGAGCTGTTAGAAAGTAGCGGTCTCAGCTGGTTGCTTGCCGCATACTCGGAACGGCAGTACAATGTATAAAAATTCGACCGGGTGGCACTGTGCCGTCGTTGGGTGCCCGAACAACCAGCGAAAAAGGAAGCGGCTGATGCAACAGACGCGACGTTCACGGGAACACGAGAGGCTTGTGTTTGTGCAGCGTGTATTCTAGACGTTTTCAAGGACCTTGATTTCAAGAAGTAATAAGTGAGCTGGTGCCCTTGCACAGGAGGCCATATTTTCCATTCAAATGGCTGCACGGCAAGTGCATGGGGTAAAACACGACACATGCTGGATGAAAAAATAAATTGCATTATTAGAACGGCAACGATGAATTTTGAAATGAGAAAAACAGTATCCATGCACCTTACCACATGTTTTCTCAAACTGCGAAGCCAAGTTACAGGCGCCCGCGACAGACTGGAGGCAAGCTTCAGATATTAACATGCACGGAAATTTCAACACACGGGTGTTTAAGCTTGTTGCCCACATCCAAAATGCAGCCACCTTGGCTATAAATTTGTTCAAAAAGGCACAGGTATACCTCGATGTAGTGAACAGTTTCACTTTTTGCAACTTCATGTCCATAGAACATATGTATCTTGAACCTCACAGCATGTCTATACCTGTGGTTTCATAAGAACGAAGTTTTACTGTGACAGCAAAGGAAGGCCGAGGCGATCAATCTTGATCCGGCTCAATTGCGATCGAAAATGCCCGTGTGACAGGGACCTTGTCACTGCAGGAGCGATCCTTCCATTGCAGTTTCAAGTATATATCCTGACTGAGGCATGTCGCGATAAAGTGCACGCGTATGCGCCGCTCGGTCAAGATCGAAATTAATCAGTATCGGACTCAAACGTAATCTCCGTCGGTTTTGATCGTGATCCAAAGCACCTGTGCGACATGGTGTTTTTTGCAGACTCTGCTCTTTAACAACACAGAGTTTGGGGGCCGGCATATGCGCGCTGCGACTAGCTTTGCTACAGGCTTCGGACACTACGCCCAGGCCATGTTTTCGCAGTAATATCACTCAGAAACCGCACGTATTCTGAGCTACAGAATTCTGCCTTAAAAACTGACATAATAGCCTAATCCCGTTGTATTTTGCGAGAGAACACAAAACAGCCATCGCGCAGCACAAAGTCCGACGGTAGCATGGCACGAAAATATCTGTCGCTGCTGCCTTTCGGAAAATAGAAAAAGCTACAGCGCACTCGATTTAATCTGGCCATTTACATGCGTAAATTTAAGACGTTTATTTATATGATACAGTTCTAAAAGAAAAAAAAAGAGTCAACTGCACGGTGTTGCAACTGTTCAAACCTTCGTGACGATGTTGCTGAACCTTCTCGCGAAGTTTGACAAGCTCCCTGGCACAATTCCACCGTTCGAAAATGTAGTGGCATGAAAGAAGATGCATGTTCCGACATTCAGAGAAGATTGAGCGGCTGCAGCGCTTGCGAATCTGCCATCGCCCGCTACTGTGAGCCACAAACATGGTGCACCGCGTTGTCCGCCAGCGCGCTTCAGCAGCCCCTAAGGAAATGCTCGCACCGCGGCGCCTCGGTCGGCCAAACATGGCGGCCGCCTACGAGCGCTGGAAATTCTGGTCTATACATTGAAATTGGAATTACGCGACGTTACTGTGTGACGAACATAAATGACAAGACTTAACATGAAAATCATGACAAGCATGTCATGTACAGCATGACTTACGTGCCACGCTCATGGTGCGCTAGCGGCCGTTTCGCTAGCTTGATCTACCCTGGAAATGGTATCGCGCGACATGACTGTGTGACGAACATGAATAACACGACTTAACATGAAAATCATGACAAGCATGTCATGTACAGCATGACTTACGTGCCGCGCTCATGGTGCGCTGGCGGCGGTTTCGCTAGCTTGATCTACCCCGAAATCGGTATTGCACGATGTGACTGTGTGACGAACATAATTAACACGACTTAACATGAAGAGCATGAAAGCATGCAATGTACAGCATGACTTACGTGCCGCGCTCATGGTGCGCTGGCGGCCGTTTCGCTAGCTTGATATGCACCAAAATTGGTATCTTGCGATGTGACTGTATGACGAACATAAATAACACTAGCTAATATGAAAATCATGACACGCATGTCATGTACAGCATGACTTACGTGCCACGCTCATGGTGCGCTGGCGGCCGTTTCGCTAGCTTGGTCTACACCGAAATTGGTATCTTGCGACGTGACTGTGTGACGAACACAAATAACACTAACTAATATGAAAATCTTGAAACACATGTCATGTGCAGCATGACTTACGTGCCACGCTCAATGATGCCCTGGCGGCCGTTTCGCTAGCTTGGTCTGCCCCGAAATTGGTATTGCGCGACGTTGCTGTGTAACTGTCGTGTCTGGGTATTTGGATCTATCCCACCATGCAACCAGTTGTTGCGAACGGTATTTAGATCCGTCCCTTCTCGGCAACCAGGTTGTTGCTACGATAGGGCAGCGTCGTACCCGGACTCCGTTTGGTAGCGTAGTCGAGTCTCCGGGTTGAGGAACTGATGCTAGCAAGATGGGAAAACAATAACAAGTTTACTGGCACTTTTCGTACACTCAATTACATCGTGACAAGGTCAGAGTTCAGCGACGAGCGAATTGGATAAGCCTGTTACCGAGGGCTCAGAGCCCCATTTCTCACTCAGCACCGTCGTTTTAACCCCTCCAGCTGGCTCCTCCTTCTTGATGACCACCAATCACACACACGACCCCACCCACCATGGCACAGGCAATTTCGCTGTCGCTGAGGGGTCGTTGCACTCTTGAAGCAGCAAGGGTCCATGGTCGACGGCACGCAGGTGGGGGAAGCAGGACAACAGGTTCCTCGTGCTTGCTCCTCCGATTCTTCCCCGAAGGCAGAACGTGCTTGCTCCTCCGATTCTTCCCCGAAGGCAGAAAAGGGTCTGCGGCGACTCCTGTCCAAATATACAGGTCATGTCGTTTCGGCAGCATACCAAGTCAAGCCCAGGTGGCCCATTGTCTCCGGCTTTGCCGTCCCGGGAACGCCGTTTCCAGGAAAGATGCAGGTGTTCTAGCAGTGTGAGAACGCCTCGCCCGCCGATTCTGATGGCCAGCGCGTCGGCACCGACTGCCAGTCATAACAGCCTCCTGCCTCGCCAGTGGAGAAACGGAGGGTAGCAGCCACCGCTGCTGCTCGAAGGGTCGACGGAATTCGCCACCGTTGAATGCCCAAAGCTTGTTTTCGCTTGAAGCATTGTCTGGTCAGTTGCAACCCAAATTCTTCGGCCTCTCGGAAACTCAACCACATGCAGAGCAAGCACTCGGCCGCCTCCGAGTAAACCAGGCCAAAAGAGGGTTGGTAAACAAACTTTCATTATTAGCTTTATACGAAAAGCTCCACCTCAGAAGGCGACTGTTGTTTGATGTCGCGGTTTGCAGCCCGGCAAGGGGATCATGGTCCGTCTCTACGCTGAATTTGACGCCTCTGAGATACCACTGCAACTAATGAATGGCCCACACAATGCAAGCGCACTCCTTTTTCGAAGCGCAGTATGCCATCTCACTAGAGCTCAATTTTCGGCTCAAGTAGAGCACGGGATTTTCATTATCTTCGTCATCCTTCTGACATTTAACGGCACCTAGGCCTCGATCACTCACATAACTCTGGACGGTGAACTCTCGGTCGTAATCTTGAGCTCGCAAAACCGGATGGTTAATCAGTACCGCCTTCACGCTTAAGAAGGCAGCTTCCTTCTCTTCATCCTAGACTACTTTCGCCTGTTCTGTCCCGCGAAGAACATCGGTCAAATTGTGGCCAACGATGAATAACTTCCGATGCAAAGACCGCATTCCAGTGAGCCCCAAAACGCCCTTTTGTCCTTCTTTGTTTTGGGCCGCGGATAATCTACTACTGCTGAGCTCTCAAGCTCACTAGGTTTCCTGAAACCATGACCTACGCTGTGACCTAAATAGTCTGTTTGCTCTTGCAAAACTACATTCTCATCCTCTACAGTCAGAACTCTAACAATAAGTTCGACCGCGTCTCATACCTTTCTGAACGATTGCTCACACCGTAACCTTCGGAAAAGCTTAATGATCCGCCTATGTGATCCCTCGATTATTAATTCTTCACAAGGAAAAGAACAAAACATAAGGGGATAAACACAGTCTTCTAACAGGTTCCTTCGGTTAAAGTTACCTGCCCATGCCATCGCTTCTGATAAAACTACTGTGCTCTCCTGAGCGATTCAATTACCTCATTCTTATCGCGTTGCAAAAGACACAGTACAACTAACCATTCACCTAATCCCTCTAAGTTATTCTAAAAGCTGATCCTTACGTTACGTTACAACAAAAACTAACCCCAGGTGCAATACACTTCAAGAGCACCTCAAACATTTGCATTGGTTTTATGCTAAAACCTTGCACCAAACGCCTGTCAATCCAACTAGCGCGTAACGAAAACTGCACCGCTCAGTGCCAAACTCATTTCGCAAACTGATGCTGATATCTCTCCTCAAGTGCTTATTCACGCCAAATAGACATGAACGTGAACGCATACGATATCGCACTAAACCTTTCAAAACTAGAAAAATTACAAGTTTCGCGCAAAAAAAAAAACCTTCTTCAGAAGTTCATCCTAATGATTAAAAAAAAAACTTGGACGCTCTCTTCAGCCTTTACTGCTGCGCGGTTTTTCTTCTTAAAACTTTAGACCGCATCTCGTAACCCACAAAATTAAACTGGCTGAATTCTACATTCTTAACACAACAATGAGTAATCCTAGTTTGCCCGCACATGGAAAATTACTCGAACTGACCGTTCCCCTTTTCTCAATTAGATTCGCTTGAATCGTACCCGATGGGGTCGCGGTCCTGCAGGCTTTCTAGCTCGCCAGAGGCTACAACATGCACGAGCTATCAGTGGCATTCTACAGTCACGCTTCATTCGGCACCTCGGTCGGCTCCCCTCAGGAAGGCGCATGGAATGCCAGAAACGGGGGGGGGGAAACCCTGTCCATTCTCCCTTTGTGCTCGCCTCCGCGCGGTGCTTTGTTACCCGCCGTACACTGGTCTTTCGACTTTGACGACTTGGACCCAGGTGCTTTCCCGAAACTGACAATCTCAACCTCGCCTTCCGTCGTGGGAGCGCACCTTACTTTCTCCCTCTGCGCCTCTCGCGCTGCTTGCGGCTGAATGAATGCCTCAATTTACGTTTCCGCGAACTGTCCGTTGGCCTACGCTTGCGTCTTTCTCGCGCCGGGGTGGGACCTTTCTTAAGCTTACGCTGAGCCGAATGCCTCCGCCGCTTTCTTTTTCTACGATGTCTGCGAACATCCTTTCTCTCGATGTCTCGATCATCGCTTCGGGTCGCGATATGCGGAGTGGTGCAGCCTCGTTGGTGCTTGTACTACACCTTCTTTCTCGCGCAAGCTTTTCGATTTATCCGCCACGTCGGACGGTCGGGCCACATTATCTGTGTCAACACTCACAAATTCTGAAACTGGGCCCTCTCCGATGGTATCGCTGCACCCCTGGAGCGTCTTGTCTTTACTATGCTCGGCCGCCCCGCTAACCGTGTCTACCTTTGACGGTTCTGAAAGGTCCGCCGAACGCTTTCGCCTCTTTACTTTTCTGCGCTTTCGGCAAACATCCTTTCCCCCGACGCCTTCATCATCGCTTGGGGTCGCGACATGCGGAGTTGTGCAGCTCGTTGGTGTTTCTGCTACACCTTCTATCTCGCTCACACCTCTCGAATTCTCCGCCACGTCGGACTGTCGGGCCAAATTATCGGCGTCAGCGCTGATAAAATCTGGACCTGGGCCCTCACCGACGGTATCGCCGAACCCTTTAAGCGTCGCGTCCTTGCTATTGTCAGCCACTACGCTAACAGTGTTTAAGTTTGACGATTCCGAAACGTCCTTTCGAGGCACGAGCAAGGTTTCCAGCTTCTCCTTGAGCCCATCAGGGCGGCTGGCACAAACCTCGTCCACGCCAGGAACGTCTTTCGGAATTGTCCCTAACTCTAGATCGGCCAAGGCCTCATTCTCAACCTGCTCTGCTTTCATGCTCTCTTGCAACAGCGGGCCATTCTCTGGCGCGATCTCGCCAACGGCGGCCTGTCACTCGTTGTTCTCAGGAGAAGGATCCCGTAGCATGCTTCTTTTGCTTTCCTCTCTCCTACAAGATATTCCGAATCTCCGGAATAAAGATGCCTTAATTACATCGTAGTTGTCCGCGTCCTTCTCACTGAGTCGCGCAACAACCTCAACTGCCTCACTGGGCAGAACTGACATTAACCCCTGAGACCAAGTGTCTCGCTCAAAAGACAGTTCTTCACACATTTGTCAAATTCTGCAAGATATAGGCCGATATCCCCTGATACCACATGTGGCTGCATACACCTTGATATCTTGAACTCTGCCTTCTTGTTGAGAAGAGGTACCACTCGCTGGGGACAACTGCCCGACCTCTTCCTCAACTTTAGGAGTTCTACCTTGACTTCTAGTTTGCGGAGCTCAATCTCTTGCTCACGCCGCCTTTCCTCTCTTTCACGCTTACGCCTCTTTTCTTCCCTTTCGAATTCTGCGTGGCGTTCCTCTCTTTCACGCTCACGCTCTGCGCGGCGTTCCTCTCTTTCCCAGTGTCTGAGCCGCTCTTCCTTATTTTGGTTGGCGTATTCTCATTCTTCACAGAGCTCCTCATCATCGACCCCCAAATCAAAGATCGCCCGTATGAGTAGGGCTTTACCTGCCAAACCCTTTGTATCGATCCTCAATTCCTTACACAACAGCAACAAGTCCGGCTCCGGCAGCTCCCGTAAATCTATGATCGTTCCGAGTGCCCGCTACTTCCAAAACAACTATCTGAAAGTACGTAACCTTGAGTCTCTCGGCGAAGTTATTCACCAGTTCTAAAACCCTCGTTTAGAACCTGGTCCACATCAAAGGAAAAGCCAAGCACTCACCCACACGTGATCGATGTTTCCAGACAGCTGCATTCCCTTAGGCCGACTGTTGTTGACGCTTGTAGCTTCAGATCCCAGCGCTGATCACCAGTTGTCGTGCCTGGCTATTTCGATCTATCCCACCATGCAACCAGTTGTTGCGAACGGTATTTTTAGATCCGTCCCTTCTCGGCAACCAGGTTGTTGCTACGATAGGGCAGCGTCGTACCCGGACTCCGTTTGGTAGCGTAGTCGAGTCTCCGGGTTGAGGAACTGATGCTAGCAAGATGGGAAAACAATAACAAGTTTACTGGCACTTTTCGTACACTCAATTACATCGTGACAAGGTCAGAGTTCAGCGACGAGCGATTTGGATAAGCCTGTTACCGAGGGCTCAGAGCCCCATTTCTCACTCAGCACCGTCGTTTTAACCCCTCCAGCTGGCTCCTCCTTCTTGATGACCACCAATCACACACACGACCCCACCCACCATGGCACAGTCCATTTCACTGTCGCTGAGGGGTCGTTGCACTCTTGAAGCAGCAAGGGTCCATGGTCGACGGCACGCAGGTGGGGGAAGCAGGACAACAGGTTCCTCGTGCTTGCTCCTCCGATTCTTCCCCGAAGGCAGAACGTGCTTGCTCCTCCGATTCTTCCCCGAAGGCAGAAAAGGGTCTGCGGCGACTCCTGTCCAAATATACAGTTCATTAGGGTGGCTTGTTGGGCAAGTTGGTACATAGTTCTTCGTAAGGAAATGCCAGCAGCACTAAAGAAAAGAGAAGAAACTGAGCCAGGAAAAAGAGACAGGAACAGGTAGGCCGCCAGATCCCACGCATTCCCACGCCAGATCCCACGCGCATGCTCATTTCAGTTTGTTGTTCGCGTCTTCATCGAAATAAAGTCAGTTGTTAGTCCAGCATCCTACCTGTTCCTGTCTCTTTTTCCTGGCTCAGTTTCTTCTCTTTTCTTTAGTGCTGCTGGCATTTCCTTACGAAGAACCAAATATACAGGTCATGTCGTTTCGGCAGCATACCAAGTCAAGCCCAGGTGGCCCATTGTCTCCGGCTTTGCCGTCCCGGGAACGCCGTTTCCAGGAAAGATGCAGGTGTTCTAGTAGTGTGAGAACGCCTCGCCCGCCGATTCTGATGGCCAGCGCGTCGGCACCGACTGCCAGTCATAACAGTAACCAACATAAATAACATGAGTGGCACGCATTTTGCTCAATGACAGACAAGACGATGTATGCAGCTCTTTGCTGGCCGCTTCGCATTACATCGATTCCCACAATGCGTGGGATCTGGCGGCCTTTTTTCGTGAGAGATAGATTTATAATTTTATTGCTTCATTGAAAGTCGCAAAAAATGACCTGCGGCGCCTCTGGCGGCAAAAACATGAATGATCCGATGAAGACGGCCACGTGACCGTTGATTGCTGTACGCGGTCGACGATTTTTTTTTGTTAGTATGCTACAGGGATTATTTATTCGGCAAGCACTGATCGGAGCTAACACTGCACACAGTGCACAGGAACGCAGGTCAAAGGCAGCTCCAGACTAGAGGCCTGCACGGGCCGGATTTTAAGGCCCGGTCCGGCCCGGGCCCGCTTTATGAAGCCCGAACCCAGCCCGGGCCCGTGGTTCCAAGCGCGGGCCCGGCCCGGGCCCGGGCGTACATGACCGAACCCAGCCCGAGCCCGGCCCGGGCCCGGGCGTACTTGACCGTACCCCGCCCGAGCCCGGCCCGGGCTCGGACGTTCATTACTAAACTAATCCAGGGCGCGCTTGTTCATGACCAGGCCCGACCCGCGCCCGCTAGAGTGTATTAGTTGTTGATGATGATTATTAATGATTGCGTGCGCTTTGTAGCGGGCGATCGGACGGAAAATCCGGTGTGTACATGCATCGAAATGTTGCTTTGCCCACGGTGGTAGCTCAGCGGTTAAGCTGTTAAGTCCTAGGACGCGGGTGCGATTCCCGCAGCCACGGCGGCCGCAATTTGATGGGGGCGAAATGCAAGAACACCCGTGTATATACTTATCTTTAGGTGCACGTTAGAGAACTCGAGGTGGTCGAAATTGATCCGGTGCCACTACGCCGTACCTCGTAATCATATCGCGGTTTTGGCACGTAATACGAAGGAATATAAATGAAATGTACCGTAGGTGTCAACCTCGAGTAAAAGACCGAAATCGTTATTCCACCCAAGGGAACAACCGTGATCTGGCCCATTGTTAGTGCTGTTTATATATATATATATATATATATATATATATATATATATATATATATATATATATATATATATATATATATATATATATATATATATATATATATATATATATATATATATATATATATATATACATACACGTGATCTGGCGTGTTTATAAGGAAACCCACCACGATGTACTTGTTATTTGACGAAGTCTGGTCCAGCAGACGAAACGTTAGTGAAAATATACAGTGCCAATCTATATCTATACCGCTGAAACAAAATAGCACTTCAACTGTTTTTCTATTTTTATTGCTAAGCTTTACTAAGAGCCAGCTCTTTGCAGGTGTCACGTCAGCTTGGCAGAGTATACCTTAGACCATGGAATGCATAACGTTCGCGTGTGCTCGAAGGCCCGACTTACGCCTTTTAATCAGCGGGTCCGAGTCCGGCCCGTCCCGCAGCCTCAAGCCCGGACCGAGCCCGCACTTTCAAGCCCGAGTCCAGCCCGGGCCCGCCGGAAAACGCTTCGGACGGCCCGGGCCGGCCCGGGCCCGTGCAGTGCTCTACTCCAGACTCTGCCCCACAGCAGCAACGTCGTCGTCGTCGTCTTCATCCATCCGGTATCAATGCGGCGCCCGTGCCAGAGTGACCTTCCATACCCGTGACAATATTGTTCGTTTCTTTATATTAAAAGGTATTGCTCCATAATAATGTACATATACGCCTGCGTTAGTAATATGCATTAAAGTGGCGCTGCCTTCGCGTGACGTAATGATCCCATGCTCGTCAGCGCGTCTTGAGCAACTTTTCAGCGTGCTCATGCAACCGTGCACGCAGTTTCCAGGTCGCTAAGATTTTGGAGCGACATAGTTTTGCTACCTACACTTCTTCTCAGAAATGGGGCGCGCTGCTACTCGGCGCGGCCGCGCATATGCGTAGTGACGTTTTCGATGACTTGGCTTGGCTCGTGCATCGATAGAGTAACGACGCCAGGATAAGCCACCCATGACATAGGCGCAGGCAACCTTGGACGCATGCGCACACAACGCGGTACAGATACAGGGAAGGTGTATAATGCCACATCATCTCATTGTAACAGCTTGTTATTTTCAAAAATAGTTGAAAAGCTATAAATAAAGGTGGTAAATCATAGTTACAGGAACTCCTGCGAAAGCAGAACCACAATAGCTTTCACAAATTGCAAAAAGGGTTGGCGGCATCGCTATCAATTCTCAGCGTTGCTGGAGGAAAGCTGCATCCGTGTTTAGAGCCTTTCAGATCGAAAAATACTGCTTGTAAAATAACTACGTGCTTTTGGGATTAACTACTGCAGCTACAAACAGTGCGAAGGGTGAGCTTTCTCTCGTGTTGTAAAAAAATGGGTCGAGAAAAATCAGTTGTCGGTCCCTTTAAGCCTTTATGCCGTCTGGAGTCGACGAGAAACTATCAGTGGCCAGCACGCTCTCTGGCTTTCTTCGTTTTTTCCTTCATGCTTTTAGTCAATCTTCATGCTTACTCAAGCCATTAAAGCCAAGCTATGCTAAGATCAAGCTAATTAAGCCAAGCCATATACAAGGGCGTCCGCAGAACTTTTTTCAGGGGGGGGGCAACCGCTGGGTGGGGGGGGGGGGGGGTATGGTGGGTTAGCACTAAAAAGGCACTATTTATGGTCTGAGTTACGCACGTGCGAAAAAAAAACGAAACAACGAATCATTGGATTGGAAAATACATTTGATTTTGTTAATGAACAAATAACTAAACGTAATAAGCAAAATGCGTAAACATAGCACCGCTCTCAACGTGTTAATTGTGGCGCAAAGCTAGAAACATGAAAAATCCCGTAGTTGTGTCGGTGGGTCTGACGAGAGGCTTGCCTTGGCACAGATATCACTATATGTTTAAGCGATTGGCTGCCTCACTTGCTGTTCTCATGATGTCAGAAAACTGCTGTTCAGCGTTAGTCCGGTGGTCGCGAAATATATTCTGCAGCTCAGTGATGTGGTCGTGTAGAGGATGAAAGTTCATGGTTACACTCTGCAGAACGTTCGTAACAGGTTCCAGTCGTGCGCTGTACTTCGCTACGATGTGCAAGCAGACAATGGAAGATGAGCTTGTCGTTGCACAGTAGAGGATGTGAGCTCGTTGCCTAGCTGCAGCATTCGAGGTTGATTCCATTGATGCGAGCTCCTCGAGGGCTTCAACTATGGCCACGTAATGTTGAGAGAAGATCCTAATTGACTTGTATTTTGCAGACTACCTTGTTTCACACAGCATCGGAATGTTGGGCACCAATTTCCTTCGAAGTACGCTCTCACTGAAGCAGTTTATGGTTTGCTTGATGATCCCTGTTGTGTTGCGAATTTCAGAGTCTTCGTTCAAATCGTTGATCACGAGATTCAGTTTGTAGCTTGCGCAGTGGAAAAATAATGCCTTTGGAAGCTCTTTCTGTATTATTCTGTTAACTCCAGATTCTCTTCCAGCCATTGTGGAGCATCTATCATACCCCTGTCCAACGAGGTTCAAAAGAATCAGCCCAGCATCCTTTAAAAACTTCAAGATTGAGGCGGCGATGCAAGCTGAGTTCAGCTGATTCAACTCTACAAATCCCATAAAATGCTCTCGAACGCAGGCATCCGTTCCTCTCTTGTCAACGAAGCGAATGCCTATAGACATCTGCTCTTTTCCTACAATATCTGGAGTTTCGTCCGCAAGGACGGAAAAAGCAAATGCTGTGTTAACTTCAGCCACTATTTCCTCCCTCAGGATGTCGCCACAGATTGTGATGATCTCGTTCTGCACTCGGGCGGAAGTGTACTTTGCATTACCAGGAGAAGATGCAAAGTGTTCTTGAAGCCGGGTATCTCCTGCTTCTACCCGAAAGTCCAAGAGATCATTGAAACTCCACTGTCAGACTGCTTCCCGCATACTGGCAAGTCATGCGTTGCACAAAATATAATGGTGGAAATGATCGGAAATAGTTTCTGGCGGTTCCTTTCAACTTGCTCGTGCAGGGCTTTGTTTAGCTGCTGTACAACGAGTAATTTCTTGCCTGACATCACACCCATAAAGTTCTGTGAGGCGGCCATTGCTTCCTGGTGCCATTGGGATTTCCCATGATCCCTGCACGCCTCGTGCATTTTTTTGTAGTTACTGAAAGTGCGCCCGATAAAGCTACCTTGAGTACCCCGATGAACATTTGGAGGAAAGGTGACGCAGAAACGACAAAGGGCGCCTTTCAGTGTCGCTGAGTACGCAAGCCAAGGGGCGTAATCTGCCAGCCATTGGTAGCGAAAAGTCCTCTTGCCAGGTGTTACATCTTTGTTAAAGTCATATAGCATTTGACGACCATGGATTAGTCAGAAGGCGTAACTTCAAATTGTCTGGGATGCCCGCGAGTTTAGCTTTGTCTAGAAACTCTCCCAAATCATGTTCTTGAGAAATGTTAGTTGCTTGCTTGCTGTTGTCACTGTTATTTAATCTCAAGCAAGGAGAAGTATCATCGTGGCTTACTGTGTCGTGGTAGCTCACTGATGGTGGAACCTCTTCCATGGTAGCGACGACCTCAGGCACTGTCCGTTGGTGAAAGTCTGCATCACTAGGCTGGTCAACTTCTGCAAAATCGTCACACGCAACACTACAATCGTCCGCCGGACAGCTCAGTGACACTCAGTCAGACATCCGTGGACGCTTGAAGAAGCGTCGGATATCCATAATTGGGGATCGGACGAGGCAAAGCTGTCAGAGTTCCTGGTGGTTGACCACTAGAAAATATACGCACATTGACTGGAAGGATAATTATTCAAATGCTCACGTTAAAAACACGAAGCATCATATTTACAAGGAAATCTTATTTACAGGCTAATACACACGCTCACAAATTCATTCGTCTAGCTCAATCTCGCTCGCGCACCCGCACAGTCGAGCGACCGGGCCATGCACTGCTTGCCGCTCGTTGCTCTCTCGTCCAGTGTCCTGGTTGTTTCATCTCCGCACAGCCATGCACTTAAACACACTGAACCACACAAAGAGAGGCGCACGGGTGCAGGCGCTTACTGTCGAAAAAACGGAACCATGTGGCCGTGTCGGCTCCCCTTGTAGACAGGACATTGAGCGCACCACAAAGTGGGAAGGTGGCTGGAATCGTTTACCCGCTGTCGCCGCTCTGGCGAGGTTCCCCGTGATAGATAGCGCAAACAAGACGCAGGGCTGGCCATTATAAAAATATTCCGACTCGCCGAATTCGCTACCTTGTTGAGGTCCCCCACACTGGAGGTGCACTCAACAAGATGCGTGCTCACAAGGGTTGCCGGCTGGGGCGTACCAGCGTATTCCGAACACAGTGAGCAACGAAGGCGAAAACACAATGTACGGTGTCTCTTTTCGTGCCGCTATCTCTCTACAGAGCTGAACAACAGAAACCTCCCCTGAAGAAGGGCCAGAACACATGCGTGCCGGCACTGCTACCATCGGACTTGGAGGCGCCCGGCGCCTGAACGTGTCGAAATGATTAGAACAGATCGCCCTTCAGCCCTTTTTAACGATGACACCTTTCGAAGACGGCAAAACGACACGTGCCCGTAAAACCTATCGACACGCGACAGTCCAGAGGTGTCACCCAAAGCGTGAAAGCGGGGGCTGCTTTCACCCGTTTCGCAGGGTGCGTCGCCGGCATTCGTGGCGGCTCTTTTCCTTTCGTCGTTGACAACCATCAGTCACGGTTTAAGTGTTTAAGCATAGGCGCGTTGCCATTAGGCTGTAATCATCGCGCGGATGGGCACGGCTGCACGGATGTGTGTCGGGGGCCAAAAAAGACTCCCATAGGAAGAAGGCTTGATTGTGCTTTCAAGGGGGACGAATAAAGCTATTGATTTTGCTTTGCTCTGTGTTGTTGGTCGGGCCTTAAACTGGGCCTAAACTTTAAGGTGGTGGTCACCTTTAATGATATTTGATTGGCTGATCTTCTGATGGCATTTTTGAATAACCGTCGCAACTGGCTTGTTAACTAAGTGAGTGAGTGAAACAACTTTATTGATGCTTGTTAACCAAGCTTTTCTTTTTTTTAACGCGAGCAAAATCTCGATAGCCAATACAGTCTGAGCTGAAGCTCCAGGCAAACCCTGTACCACGGCTATACTTAGGCTCTAACCAAATGAACAATGAGTACAGTAGGTACTGCAAAGTTTGTCCTCGTCAGTGTCGTCACTTCCTACGAGTACTCATCATGTCGCCTTCGTACACGCTCTACTTCACGATTTTTTTGTCAGGGTTTGGACACATTCCTAAAAAACTAACATCCACATGCAGTAGTATTATATTTTGAGATGCGTATGACATTGCCGCAACATTAACTAAACATGTAAGCAACATAAATACATGACTCCCGAAAATGGCAAGGTGATTTAATTTGCATGAGCATGAAGGCCCGCTGTTGTGAAGGTATAATTGACGCCTTATAAGGACCAACAACAAGGGCAAATTGAGCTCCACAACAAAGCACAGCATGCAACTTGTACAAGCCCACAAGCTTTCTGAGTGACCGATATAAAAGCATTGTTTGGGAGCTTGGGTGGTGAGAGGCGCGACGCCATGGGATATTGTTACAGTCTTTTAACGAAGTGTAGCGGTAATGATTTCTTGCTAAATGTAGCCGTCAATTTTGTGAGAACTGAAGTTCTTGTGTCAGACTGCGTAAATCTCTTAGTTCGAGAAAAGAAAACATGAAACTTGTGTCTCAGAATTATTCGCTATCTTCAATAGCCATCGCAGGCAGTCTCACTGCCATGACTTGACGTCTAGATTTGTCACAGTCTGTAATGTGCAAAATTGGTTCGCAATCCTGAAAGTTGTTACATACGGATATGCGAGACCGAAGTGTGTTATCAAGCTTTGCAGCTTTTCGCTAGTGCAAAAAATTATCCCTATATATATATATATATATATATATATATATATATATATATATATATATATATATATATATATATATATATATATATATAAAGAACGAGGGAGGGAAAGAACAGCGGTAGGAAAGACAGAGAGCCGCCGGAGGCGGGCGAGGCGGGCGGTTTACCCTGTCTTATCTTCGTGGGGTAGATAAAAAGGCGGCCTGAGCAAGCGACCAAGGAAAAGGGGAAAAGAGAATTGTCGCTTCTACACATCACACACATGGTCCAAGTTCAGATGGTACCACAGTTAGCCCGCGGCGCCGGGCCGTACACACACGAGAAGAGATACATACGACCCGCTCTAGCTTTGGGAAAACTTTGGCCACGATACAAGGCTAAAAGTACCCCCCTCTCTTTCATATATATATATCCCGAATTCCAGGGGGGGGCAGGTGCCCCCCCTTGCCCCCCCTTGCAGACGCCCATGGCCATATAATAATCACGCTAATTGAGGTCATGCTAACTGAAACCTCGCTTAAGGCCTTGCCAATTAGGATCGCGCTAATTAGGACAGTACTAATTCGAACTCTCCTAAATAGAACCAATCATGCTAATTAAGCTGTCGGTAATTAGAACAATGCTATTTAAGAAAATCATAATTAAGATAAGATCATGCTAAATGAGACATTGCACATTAAGGTGGCAGGCCACCAAAAAACTTAATAGGGGGAGCCAGAGCTGAAATAAATTTTTATTGCGATAGCAATTATATGGACAGTCTCGGCTGATTTTCGCCGTCGCCGGCCGCCGTCATTCATCGTATATATATATATATATATATATATATATATATATATATATATATATATATATATATATATATATATCAGGCAAGTGGTTGCAGTGGATCCAGTGATTAATAAAAATTGGCTTGAGCGAACGAACGTACGAAAACTTTTATTGTTCCAACAATAAATGTTTTATTGGAACAATAAAAGTTTTCGTACGTTCGTTCGCTCAAGCCAATTTATATATATATATATATATATATATATATATATATATATATATATATATATATATATATATATATATATATAAAAGCCACAAAGAAAAATAATTCAGAAAAACTTTACGACGCGCGGAATCGAACGGGCGACCTCTCGCTTTCCGGCGAGCGGCGTTAGTTACGCCACCAACAGTACCGTCTTTCAGCCTGCTAACGGCGAGCTTTTTATGTACACCATTTCCTTCAGCATGCTTTCTTATTCGCCACATAGATGGCGCGATGTGCGCGCGTTGAGCGCTTTAAAGATCATAATGAGAGACGTGAGTTGGGCTAGTTGGTGCGTAATAACTGCAGACATGACTGAATAGCGCAATAAAAACCACGGACAAGGCGCTATTCAGTCATGTCTGCAGTTAAAGATCATCGCCCCGCTCCTGCGAACGCCGTTGGTCTTCGCCCTACAGGGCGTGGCCGCCTTCGTGCGCTTATCTCGAGGAAAGAAGGGAGCGGCCGGGGGCGGGGAGGGGGGGGGGGGAGCTGGAGCGGGCGGTTCTTGTGCTTTCCCCGCGATGTCCGCGCTGAAGCCACAGAGCGTACGAAGGTCACTTCGCAGCGGCCGCGTTTGCGAAAGGAGCGCGCTGTTCAAACAGAAATAAGTAACAACTGTGACAGTTCGCGCTCGTCCTGTGTGTACCTGTTTGTTCATTTCGTGCGTCCTGCTTTATGTTTGAGCAGTGCGCTTCAAGTGTTGAGCTGTGACGCATGATAGTTCGCGCTCGTCCTGTGTGCGTTCTTTTCGTGCGTCCTTTGGGCTCGAGCGACGCGCTGGCAATTTCGAGCTGCTTTCCGTTCTTCACGTTACATTCCAATCTCTGCTATCGCATTCATTGCTTCGCCGTTGCGGCGAAACTGTGACTTTTTCTTCGGAACAAACATACCTTATATAGTGGACTCGGCGGAGCGCAATATATTGATTATTTATTTATTGGCCGGTAATCTTCAAGAAGCGCATTAAAAGTGGTAGCCACGCCAGCCATGATAAGTAACTAATGGACGGCTTAATTCAGCAAAGTTTCGGTATTTGCGTAGGTAAATGTTGGAGCTATGCAATCAACTAGGCTAAATATTATAAACCAAATATCAAGAAGGTAAAGTTCAAAAAACCAAATAGAGTAAACAAAATCGCCAATTTAGACTGAACCTATTTGCAAAATGAGCGGTGAATTCAAAAGTATTCCATCAATTTCTTTTATTCTAGTTGACTGCACACATATAGACCTTTCTTTCGTGGGCGCTGCCATATCGCCTAGCGGGCGGCGCCGTCTCTGGTCTGGCAACCCACTGGCATGTGCGAAGCTCCGCGTTTGTATGAAAGGTATGCGTGCAGCTGCAGTTGCAGCCAGTTTCTTTCGCTCTGGCGCGCTGAATTTCGTATCACGAGATGCGGTCAATGTAGAAAATGAGTCTGTGAGACATCCTGAAAAGGTTGGATCAGTTGAGGATCAATGATGGTAATATGCGGCGGCGCGAACGTGTCGCAAGTGGTCGATGTCATATATTTGCGGCACTGTGTTGGAATACCACGCAAATATTTCGAGTCGTTCTAGCAGGGCAAACAAGTTCCGCCACTCTTAGGGTATGCAATGAATTTTTTACAGCGAAAGCTGTTATGAGATCATTTCAACGGCCGTTTTTGGCGCCGTAGTTGTCCGCCGCCGGTGTCCGTAACCGCTATCGCACGAAAGCAGAAAAAAAGGGAAATAAGAAAAAATTTCCAGGATGGAACGAGGTTCGAACCTGGGCTCTCTGCGAGGGAGCCCAGCGTTCTACCTCCGAGCCATGCCGGTGCTTGAAACTGCGTTGCAAAAAAACGCCAGGCCTGCGCTGAAACCGCAGCACAGTCACAGCGAAAGCTGGAAGAGCGGCGTTTCTAGAGCCCGTTAAGCTCTCTTAGGGCTACAATACAAGTACACTAGAAAGGTACCCACTGCGCCATAAATCACAATTTTTGTGAAGTTGGGAAGCCCCTACTAAGCCATTATTCGTCATTCTGCGAAGAAGCGAGGCACCAGCTACACGTCTGTAAGGCATTATGTGCACTTTGTTGACGCGACGACTGATGACGATGAAGAATTATGGCTCAGCCCTTTGTGATGGGTTGGAATCTTTAAACGGCCCACCAGTTATGATGTATAACATACGTTGACGTGGGAGAGAGACGGGGGGGGGGGGGGCGAAGAACTTTACTGAGACCCCGAGGAAATGGATCATGCGCTTATGGGCTTCCTTGGCAACCAATACAAGTGCACTTGCGAGGAACCCACTACGCTATAAATCATTGTAATTTTACGGAGACTCCGAGGAAGTGGATCATGCGCTTATGGGCTTCCTTGGCAACCAATACAAGTGCACTTGCGAGGAACTCACTGCGCTATAAATCATTGTAATTTTTTAGAAGTAGGGCAGCAGGCACTGTGCCAGCGTTGGTACCTGCTAAACGCATGTAAGGCATTATGCGCACTTTGTTGATGTGCCTGATGACGATGAAGAATTATGGCAGAGCCTTTTGTAATGGGTTGGAAGCATTCAACAACCTACTCGTTGCGCAATTCGCATTGTGTGAATGCCTGGTTGCAGAATTCGCGTTGTGCGACGCTTGGTGCTTATTTTACTCTTCTACCACGTCTCCTCGCACAAAAAGGAGCCAACCTGGCGACCTAGGGAGAAGATGCTACAGGCGAGTCGTAGCAGGGTTTGAGCCGCGCCACGTGAACTGTTTCGCGGCCGCGGCAGCGATGATCGGCCGTTGAGTCGACTGGCTCGACGACTTAGTTCACGGGACATGTCTGCTCCAAGATACGGTAAGGGCCTTGGTACCTTGACAAGAGTTTGGTGGAGAGGCCTGGAGTTGTGGACGGGACCCAGAGCCAAACCAGCGCTCCAGGGGAGTAATGGGCACTAGACGCAGCAGCGTCATGGCGTGATTTCTGGCGACACTGGTCTTGCGCAGTAAACGAACGAGCCAGTTGACGGCATTCTTCTGCGTAAGCAGCAGCTTCAGAAATGGGTTTGGCTTCAGAAATGTCCGGTTGGTAGGGCAGAATGATGTCCATAGAGCATGAATGTTCACGTCCGTACAAGAGAAAGAAGGGAGAGAAGCCGGTGGTAGTTTGGGCCGCAGAGTTATAAGCATATGTGACGAAAGGAAGTACTCGGTCCCAGTTGGTATGATCGTCCGACGCGTACATCGCAAGCATGTCGGCAAGGGTACGATTTAAGCGTTCCGTCATGCCGTTAGTTTGAGGATGGTATGCGGAAGCGGTGCGGTGTACAATGTGGCATTCTTTTAGAAGGGCCTCAATTGCGTTTGAGAGGAAGACGCGGGCACGGTCGCTTAGCAATTCACGTGGTGCACCATGTCGCAGAATGAGGTGACGAAGAAGGAACCAGGCGACGTCTTTCGCGGTGGCAGCTGGTAGCGCAGATGTTTCGGCGTACCGTGTGAGGTGGTCTATGGCGACTATGATCCAGCGGTTGCCGTCAGGAGTGTTCGGCAGTGGGCCGAAAAGATCGATTCCGACTCGGTCGAATGGTCGGGCAGGGCAGGGCAATGGTTGTAGAGGACCAGTGGTGCTGCGAGTAGGTAGCTTACGGCGTTGACACGCAGGGCATGACTGAACATACCGGCGAACGTATCGATACATGCCTCGCCAGTAGTACCTCAGGCGCAGACGGGAGTACGTCTTGAATGTGCAAGCATGACCGCATTGGGGGTCGTCGTGGAAGGCGCTGCAAATGTCCGTACGCAAATGACGAGGAATAACGAGGAGCCACCTGCGGCCATCGGTTAGGTAATTGCGACGATACAGCAAGCCTTCACGAACGGCGAAGTGTTGAGCTTGACGACGAAGGGTGCGTGAGACGGAGGCAGGGGGATGGTAAGACAAAATGTCAAGAAGGGAAGCGATCCAAGGATCTTTGCGCTGTTCAGCCGGCATGTCGGTGATGGTCAGAGATGACGAATTACATGTAGAAGCTGATGAGCAGGCAGTGTCAGAAGGCAGTGGCGATCGAGATAGGGCGTCAGCGTCCGAATGTTTTCGCCCGGAGCGATAAATGACACGTATGTCATACTCTTGTAGGCGTAAAGCCCACCGAGCGAGGCGTCCAGTCGGGTCTTTCAGGGACGACAGCCAGCATAAGGCATGGTGGTCGGTGACAACGTCAAACTGACGCCCGTAAAGGTAGGTGCGAAATTTACCGATCGCCCAAACAATTGCCAGACACTCCTTTTCTGTTACGGAGTAATTTGACTCTGCCTTTGTGAGGGTACGGCTGGCATATGCTACAACATACTCGCCAAAGCCGTGTTTGCGTTGGGCGAGTACAGCGCCAAGTCCGACGCCACTAGCGTCCGTGTGTATTTCTGTAGGCGCGTTGGGATCGTAGTGACGCAGGATTGGTGGGGACGTGAGAAGTCGGCGGAGCGTCGTAAATGACTCATCACAATCGGTATTCCATGCCGAGAGGTCGGTGCTGCCGGCGAGAAGCTGCGTCAAGGGGGAAATAATGGAGGCGAAATTGCGGATGAAGCGCCGAAAATATGAAGACAAGCCGATGAAGCTTCGGAGATCCTTTAGAGTGCTGGGCTTGGGGTATTCGGTAACCGCTCGAAGTTTGGCAGGATCTGGTGAAATACCGTCCTTCGAGACGACGTGGCGTAGGATGGTAAGCTGACGGGCGCCAAAATGACATTTCTTTAAGTTTAACTGCAAGCCAGCAGTAGTGAGGCACTCGAGAACTTGTTCAAGGCGAGCGATATGAGATGGAAAATCTGCAGAAAAGACCACTATATCATCTAAATAGCATAGACAGATCTGCCATTTGAGTCCTCCGAGAATAGTGTCCATCATCCTCTCGAAGGTTGCAGGCGCGTTGCAAAGCCCGAAAGGCATTACATTAAATTCGTACAAACCGTCAGGGGTGACAAAAGCTGTTTTTGGACGGTCGGCTTCAGCCATCGGCACTTGCCAGTAGCCTGAACGCAGATCCAGAGAAGAAAAATATTCGGCTCCTTGAAGGCAATCCAGGGCATCGTCGATTCGTGGCAGGGGATAAACATCCTTTCTCGTAATGTTGTTTAGCCGGCGGTAGTCAACGCAAAATCTTATCGAACCATCCTTTTTTCGCACCAGCACGACAGGAGAAGCCCAGGGACTGTTGGATTCCTGAATCACGCCACGTTGCAGCATATCATCTACGTGATCGCTAATAACGCGACGTTCGGCTTGCGATACTTGGAAGGGACGCTGTCGCAGTGGAGCATGGTGACCAGTGTCGATACGATGAACAACCGCAGACGTGCGCCCCAATGATGATTGGACGACGTCGAATGAACCACGAAAGCGTTCAAGCAGTTGAACAACCTTTGTGCGCTGAGCTTGCGTAAGCGCGTTATCGATGCTACGCAAGAAGGCGTCTTGGTCAGGTGAGGCGGGTGCGGTGGCGGAAGTGACGGCATTTATCGGTAGTGCTGTCATATCGTAGGGTGCATCCAACGGGAAGATGGCATCAAAAGTGTCCAGACGACCGATGCATTCGCCTTGTAACAGAGTTGATGAGCAGGGGAATGGATTGCAAGCGTAAACTGCACCGGCACCATTCGCAAGTGTAACGACAGCAAAAGGGAGTACAAGGTTTCGTCGGCGCGCACAGTCTTCAGACGGTGTAAACAGGGCACTGGAATCACAGACAGAGTCACAGGAAACGGACAATTTAGGCGACGGGATTGGGGAGTTCGGGACAGTGGTAACCAAAGGGGACAGAGCGAGTTGAGCACGAGCGCAGTCAACGACAGCATGGTGTGCGGAAAGGAAGTCCCAGCCGAGGATGACGTCATGCGACGCATGCGAGAGGACAACAAATTCGACAATATAGAATGCGTCGTTGATGAAAACACGTGCTGTGCACGCGGCCGAAGGCTTAACGTGCTGTGAGCTCGCCGTCCGTAATAGAAGGTCAGAAACCGGTATCGTCACTTTCTTGAGCTTGCGGCATAATAGTTCACTGATAACACAAACGGCAGCTCCTGTGTCAACAAGAGCGTTGGTCGCGACACCGTCTATAAAAACTGCGATTTCGTTAGGGGGCGAAAGATGAGGCCTTGAAATTTTCGACGAAGGCGCATGCAACTGCGGCTCTTAGTTTTCCTCCTGAGCAGAGTTGCAACGGCGGAGCATGGGAGAAATGGAGCGGCGCCGGGGAGAAGGAGACCGACGGGAGGCGAAAGTGGCACGGCGTGCTGGTTGCTGTGGTGTGTAGCCGAGGTTGGTGGCGTCATCATGCGAATGCAGACCGAGGCGACGACAGTGGCGTGCAACATGGCCAGGAATACCGCAGGCATAGCAGATGGGCCTGTTGTCTGGAGTACGCCAGGGGTTGTGAGAAGGTCCGGGAGGCGAGAAGGGTGGTGCGTGAACAGGGCGTACCGGGCGGACAGGGCGTGGCGACGAGTAGAAGTTGGTGACTGAGCCGGATGGTACTGGCGTCGGTCGAGCATATGAATGGGTAACGGCTTCAGCGTAAGTGAGAGGCGCCGCAACTTGCGTTGTTGGAACAGGAGGTGGGAGAGGCTCAGCAACTTGAGTCTGAATGACACGGCGGAGCGAGTGATCCAGCGCCGTGGGGCTCTCGTTGACAGCATGCCACAAGGGAGAGCTGGCGAGCCACTTTTTCACGAACGTACTGCTTAATTTGTGGCAGCAAGGCGGAATATTCAGCGCCAGTGCTTCTAGTTTCCAAGGCTGAGAGTTCCGCTGTCGGAATTCCGGCGCGACGGATAGAAAGGCGCTCTTTACGCAGCTCACCAAAGCTTTGGCATAGTTCAATGACTTGCGTTACTGTCTGAGGGCACTTGGCTACTAGCATATGGAACACATCGTCATCTATGCCTTTCAGAATGTGCCTTATTTTGTCAGATTCTGCCATTGACACATTCACCCACTTACAGAGGTCGATGACGTCCTCAATATAGCTTGTGAAGGTCTATATTGCATATGCTAATGTGGTTCCTTCCCGACATGAAGCCTGTATAGGACCTATTTGCAAAGCAGTTTCAAGCACCGGCATGGCTCAGAGGTTGAATACTGGGCTCCCACGCAGAGGGCCCAGGTTCGAACCTCGTTCCGTCCTCGAATTTTTTTCTTATTTGGTTTTTTTTTATTTCTAGCGATACTGGTTACGGACACCGGCGGCGGCGGCGGCGGACAACTACGGCGCCAAAAACGGCCGGTGAAATGATCTCATAACAGCTTTCGCTGTAAAAATTCCAGGACGGAACGAGGTTCGAACCTGGGCCCTCTGCGTGGGAGCCCAGTATTCAACCTCTGAGCCATGCCGGTGCTTGAAACTGCTTTGCAAATAGGTCCTATACAGGCTTCATGTCGGGAAGGAACCACATTAGCATATGCAATATAGCGTGGTAGAAGAGTAAAATAAGCACCAAGCGTCGCACAACGCGAATTCTGTAACCAGTCCTCACACAATGCGAATTGCGCAACGACTAGGTTGTTGAATGCTTCCAACCCATTACAAAGGGCTCTGCCATAATTCTTCATCGTCATCAGGCACAGCATCAACAAAGTGCGCATAATGCGTTACATGCGTTTTGCGGGTACCACGGCTCTCCGTAAAATGACGAAAAATGGCACAGTGCCTGCTGCCCTACTTCTCAAAAATTTCAATGATTTATAGCGTAGTGGGTTCCTCGCAAATGCACTTGTACTGGTTGCCAAGGAAGCCCATAAGCGCATCATCCATTTCATCGGGGTCTCAGTAAAATTAGAATGATTTGGAGCTTAGTGGGTTCCTCTCAAGTGCACTTGTATTTGTTGCCAAGGAAGCCCATAAGCGCATGATCTATTTCCTTGGGGTCTCAGTAAAGTTCTTCGCCCCCCCCCCCTCCGTCTCTCTCCCACGTCAACGTATGCTTACAGCATGACGGGAGAGGGAAATAGCGACCAGGCGTCACCCAATGCAAATTACTTAACTGGTGGGCCGTTTAAAGCTTCCAACCCATTACAAAGGGCTAAGCCATAATTCTTCGTCGTCATAAGTCGTCGCGTCCACAAAGTGCACATAATGCCTTACAGACGTGTAGCTGGTGCCTCGCTTCTCCGCAGAATGACGAATAATGGCTTAGTAGGTGCTTCCCAATTTCACAGAAATTGTGATTTATGGCGTAGTGGGTACCTTTCTTGTGTACTTGTATTGTAGCTCCAAGAGAGGTAGCTTACAATGGGATCTAGAAACGCCGCTCTTCCAGCTTTCGCTGTGACTATGCTGCGGTTTCAGCGCAGGCCTGGCGTTTTAAATGCGAAGCATTTCTTAGCGAACGTCAGGCACTTTGGCCGTTTCTATCTACGTATCTATCTATCTATCTAGCCGCCTACGTCTAGGCGCTCTCTTGGTCGTCTCCATAACTTGTAATATACCAAAATTGACCTAGCAGGGGAGCAGTGTATGACGAACACGATTCATTGGCCATGACATGAATAACGCAAAATACCTGTCGCGTACGTCATGAAACCCTTTCTCTCAGTCACGTGTGGCACATACCCGTAAACCAGAGTTAATGTTATGCGGGTATGTGCCTCAGGTGATACCGAGTCTCAACCAGCACAGTAACCGCGAACAGGCACATTGACACGCAAGGAAAGTGATAATAATAATAATAATTGTTGGAGTTTTATGTCCGAAATCCACGATATTATATGGCAGAGGCCGTAGCGAATGGCTCCGGAATTTTTGACCATTGGGTATTCTTTAACGTGTACCGAGATCGCACAGAACACGGGCATCTAGCATTTTGCCTATCCAAATGCAACCGCAGCGGCCGCGGATCGAACCCGCGACCTTCGGGTCAGCAGCCGAGCACCTTAACCGCTACACCACCGCGGCGAACGCAAGGAAAGTGAGGAAACTGAAGACAAAACACCCCTGGAAGATGCTCAAGTACCATCCACTCGTCCACATAGTCCGCAACGTGGACCACGTGGATTACGCAAAAACTGGCGTCAATGCTTCCTACAGTAAATCTGCTGAGAGAGCTAGGCCTCTCATCATTACCGGTGTCGTGAACATTGATTTATCAAGACCCAAAAATGTCTGGTCCTTATATTGCGTGAAAGACGGATTGGATGTGGCGAGGGCATCAAAAGACTTCGCTGCCACGTCCACGACAAGAGGCATCATAGATCATTTCATCGTAAGAGGCATCCAGGACTTCCACCAGCTGTACTATACATCGCACTTCACTAGACTTAGACCCCTCGTAACCGCGATCACGAACGGATCCGGTTAACAAGTCCGGTCCAGCTGCTGGTGCTCACTGATCACGGTGATGATGACCTTCTTCGAAAACTGTCAAGAACCCCTTCTACACATACACACGGGTTCGTGAAACGTGCCTGCGTTTTCCGTCATAACGGACAAGTGTAAGCATTACAACGGTAACTGTGACTGAAACGTACGTGCAGTGCGCCTGCGCGTGCCATTCGGCTGTGTATATATCTAGGGAAACTTTCTTGAACGAAGCTTAGTTGCGACTTACGCTTGTCCTGTAGGTCTGTGTTCCTTCTTTGTCCTGTTCGGATTCGCTCTATCCAGTATTGATAAATATAAGCACTGCATATCAGCTTACCGCGTCTGGTGTTGGTAACACCCATGTGTCTCCTGCCATTGCTACACAACTGTAAACAACTGCTTATATAATAGACATGCGACTCTTCAACATTTGAGTGTGCGTATACCACTTCCATATTTCTCTAGCGTCATGTGAAAAATTACGCCACAGCCACCATCTCGCGCATGCTTCGCATAACACAGATTCCCACGGTACGTGGGATCTGCCAATTTTTTTTTTTTTCAAACGGGAGTGGAACCTGGCAATTATGTTTTTTTCGTTCGGTCCGTTTTTCGTTGGCACCCGGTGAACAACATCAATGTCAGCGGAAGTGATAGCACAACCAACACTTTCACCAATGCGCTGAAGAACTGCGATACAGTCCTCACCCTTTGTAGTAGACACACCTTTCATTTCAACTTTATTCTGGCGGGAATATTGCTCTAGGTCAGCAACTCGTTGGCTCACTACCTCAATTTTTTTTAAGGTCCTTGTTTTCATTCTGGAGAGATTCCTGTTTTTGTTTCATGGTTTCAAAGAGATCATTGAAGACGTAGAGGCCATTACGCAGCTCTTCAACTTCTTTGCGCAATGCATCTACATCTTTGGCAAGACCTGTGTTAGCTGGCATCGTGAAAACAACACGTTCTTCTGCAGTACACTCAAAGGGGCAGCAAGTGGCGCGGGAGCAATAAAACAATGTAAACCTACGTCACGAGAATACAAATGAAACGAACTTGCAAATACAGGAGGCGTTCGTCAGGCGCGTTGAAAATTCTGCCGCGACCACTGCTGCCAAAATGAAAGGCGCCGCGGGAGTGTTCGTCTTATGTAGTCGACACTGGATGATGGGCAGGAGGGGAGGCGATTACGTCGAAGATGATCGATGATGCAGGCCATAGCCCGAACAGTAGCTGCTACGTCGCGGGGCAGCGCGTGCAGAAGTGTAGCATAGGGGTGATCCTGCGAATACAGGAGACGTTGGTCAGGCACGTTGTAAATTCTGCCGCGACCACTGCTGCCAAAATGAAGGGCGCCGCGGGAATGTTCGTCTTATGCAGTTGACACTGGATGATGGGCAGGAGAGGAGGCGATTACGTCGAAGATGATCGATGATGCAAGCGATAGCCCGAACTGTAGCTGCTACGTCGCCAGGGCAGTGCGTGCAGAAGTGTAGCATAGGGGTGATCCTGCGAATACCGGAGGCGTTCGTCAGGCGCGTTGAAAATTCTGCCGCGACCACTGCTGCCAAAAAAATGCGTTCTATGCGTTCCACTTCTATGCGTTCTACCAAAACAGAGATTATATTATGGGGACGCACTGGAGGAATTTCTCTCATTTCGCTAGATGCAGCTTTTCCTCCAAAAGCTGCATAATTTAGTTTTCCTGGTGACGGTGGGTGAACTGAGAGTCTGGTCGAAGTGGTGACGTCGAGCGACGAAGTGGCCACGGCGAGCGGCACCTGGCAGGACGGTAGCTCGGAGCCGTCTCGGACGTTGCAGGTGGAGAGGGAGAGCGGCCGGGAAGCGTAGCGTAATGACGGCGCTAGAAAGTGGACCCAGTGGAAAAGCCGTCCCGTTCGTAAGTGTCAAACCCGCGACGCTCGTCTTGCTGACGCTTGCGACAGAAACGTGCGATGTGTCCATGATAGCCGCAGTAGTAGCAGGTAATGGTGGATAGTAGGGCTGGTTATTGCAAATCAGTTCTGCGGAATCCCGCAAGGTGGCGGAAGGGTTAAGAAAGGGAAAATAGACAACCACTGGTTTGTAGCCCTAAGCCACAAGGAAAACCATACGGATTTCTCAGCTGAGAAATAAATCCGTATGGATTTCCTTGTGGCTTCGTGCTACAAATGGGTGGTTGTCTATTTTCCCTTTCTTAGGGCTGGTTATGTGCGCTGGGGGATACTGAAGCCAGGTGGGCTGGCGTCGGCTTCGGTGGCATCGATGGAATGGTGGCCGGGGTAACTGCGGCGACTTGCGCGTATGTTGGTTGTGGCCTAGAAACGAGAGGGTCTGTATACACAGCACCAGTCATAGCCGCCAACTCCTCCTTAACAACGTCACGCAAACTGGTACTGGAGGCGGGAGAAGGGACCGCACCCGTTGAAAAGCCGAGCGACTGCAGTTGTTCTCGTATGATGGCGCGGACCATCGCGCGCAACGAGGGATCGGTAGTAGGGTTGTTATGAGTGTTGTCCGGCGGCAACCGTGCGGATTCGAGCTCGTCCAGGCGCTGGCACGTAGCTACAATATCAGCGACGCTAGCCGGGTCCTTTCTTTCCAAAGCATTGAAGGCGACAGTAGCGATGCCTTTCAAGAGATGACGCACTTTGTCTGACTCTCCCATGGAAGCGTTGACGCGACGACAAAGAGAAAGGATATCCTCTACATACGAGGTATAAGACTCGCCCATGTTCTTGTTTACGAGTGTCCAGTGTTCTCTTCGCAAGGGCGGATCGAACTGCTGGAGTACTAAACACGTGTCGGAGACGCTCTTTGAAAGTCCTCCAGTCGAAAAAGTCGATCTGATGATTGAAAAACCAAGTCTTCGCCACGCCTGTGAGGTAGAAGGAGACGTGGCGGAACCTGTGCGGATCGTCCCAATGGTTCGCAGCACTCACTATGTCGTATTGGTCGAGCCAATCCTCCACATCTTCATTGCGAAGTGCAGCGAATAAATGGGGATCGCGATGGGGCCCGCTGACGATCCAAGATGGAGAAGCCGCAGCAGCCGTAGCGGAATATGTAGACGAAGAAGTACCTGAGGGTTCGTCCTGCGGCATGCTGGTGGACAAGTGGCACAAAACGACGACCTGAACGAAGCTCCAGGAGGTAAAGCGGGCGAGTAGAGGACGGGGAACCGATGAGCACCCTCCACCACTTGTGACGTCGCAGTTGACACGCCTTTAATAAGCCTTTGAGACTTGGTGAACCGATCACATCCGAGGCACAGAACAAAAGATGAGTCCCCACCAGCGAAGCTGATGAAGAACACTATGTGATGATTATAATGTAGAGATGATAGCAAAGTGCCTGATAAATGTCCACAATATCTTGACTTAAGACTATCCTTTTCGAACCGCCATGTGTGTTGGAGCTACGAGCCCCACGAAAAGAAACATCTCCTACCTTACACGTCAGCGCATAGTAAGCTAATCAAACGGGGTATCATTCAAGCATACTTAAACAACGCCCTTATGAAGTCCTGTCAACACTCTGTTCGTGAAAGCTTCTCCTCGCAGATCGATAGATTCAATGCAGGCGGTTATCCCCGCCATCTTCGCGTTTCTGCTGCTGGAACGCTGCGCAAAAGGTTGAAACAATCGGGCAGCCATCTCAAACTTCAAGCAACAGCGAGCAAAAAAGGTAGCGGTTATCCCGTATATACATGCAATATCACAAAAGTTCAAAAAGATCGGTGAGAAGGCGGGCATCTCAGTGCTCTTTTCGACACCGCATGAACTGCCTGAGCTGAGCGTCAGAACCAGTCTGATGAACGGGCTCCGGACAGACAGACAATGAACTTTAATGTGGTCCTGAGGGGGGACTCGGATAGCCCCCCTTCGGGTGAGGAGCCGCTGCGGGCAGCTACTACGTCGGGACGGGCATGCCTGACCGCCGCGTTGCGGGCCCTCTGGACGGCCCGTAGCTGAACGGCGAGGTCGCAGCTCTTGAGTGCCTCCTCCCACTCTTCTTCCGTGATGAGATAATCTTGCTGCCGTAACGAGGGACACCGCCAGAGCATGTGTTCTAAAGTGCAGAAAGAATATCCGCAATCTGGACAATCGGGCTCGAACGATTCCGCGTACCTGCTGACCCTGGCTAACAGGGGCGTAGCCAGGGGGGGGGGGGGGTTCAACCCCCCCCCCCCCCGAAATTTTTCAGTTTTGCTTGCGTATATAGGCACGGACACATACAAACGCACGCACGAACATACATAAAGTATGGTTGAACCCCCCCCCCCCCGAAAAAAATTTCTGGCTACGCCCCTGCTGGCTAGGCTGTGATAGGACCCAGTCTACGGCATGCGAAGGGTGGAAGACTGAGGCTTAGAGAGCATGGTGTGGGGCGGGGAATAGACCCGCCTGCCGAGGTTATAATGCTTCGTGATCTCGTTCAACGTGTGGAGCGAGTCCTAGTGGAGCCCCACGTCCGCACCCGCGAGCAGCGTGTCCCCGGCACAGTGTGTGAGTTCACGCGCACGGGCGTGGGCCAGCTTGTTGGTGTTGGGAACAACGGGGGAGACCCGACACCCCATGTAGCTCGGGAACCAAGTGATGACGTGGGGTACGACGCTCCTGCCGCAAAGCAGGGAGGCCGCCTCCCTCGAGACCGATCCACACGCGAAGGCCCTGACCACCGACCGGGAATCTGTGTAGCCCTGCGGCCTGCTCCCGTCCCGGAGGGCGAGGGCCACCGCCACCTGTTCTGCCAGTGCCGGGGACGAGCCCCACACCAATGCGGCTTAAAGAGGTTGCCCCTGTAACCTACCACGGCCGCCACGAACCGATCGGACGAACCGTACAGAGCGGCGTCGACGAACGCGACCGATCGCTGATCGCCGGCGACGAATTTGAGAAGCGCGGCCGCCCTGGCGCTTCACCTGCCTACATTGTGTTTTGGGTGCACGTTGCGCGGGAACGGCGAGACTGAGATGGCCTCCCGCGTTTGAGCGTCGAGCGTGCACTGCTTCTCCCTGATGACTGTGGGATTGCAGCCAAGCGTCCCCAGGACCCGCCTCCCCGCAGGCGAGGAGGAGAGCCTGGCGACCTGGGCCGTCTGCTGTGCCTCGACAACCTCGTCGAGAGTGTTGTGGATCCGAACTGCAAAATTTTATCCGTTCCAGCTCCCATGGGGATGTGACGTCCCGACTTATGCTGACCGGACCCCGGGCGTCGCAAAGTGCTTGCACCCATGGTCTTATTTGACGCCTCGAAGAAAAGAAGACCCTTTACCCTTCCCACCGGAGGCGACGAAGACTGCATTCCGCAGCGGGGTTCATGAAAGCCGCTATCAATGGTCCTCGCGGGGCCAACCGCGAAAACACCAGGATCGGGTGGCAGCCTCCTTGGGCAGCGGTCACTGCGGCCGCGAGGCGCTGTGCGCGCCCTTCAGTTTTATGGCATGGGCAAAGCGTAGCGCCTATTGTTGATTTCATTCATGCGACTTCGCTATAGCCCCTGTGCCGGGCCGGGCCAGCCATCCCGTCAGCGGGGCCGCTACCTCCGCTGCTGCCGGGGCTCATTATCGCGTCTTTCGTGAATGATCGCCTGCGGCACTCGGGGAGAAGAAGCGGCAACTACGGAGAACTGTACTGAAGACGCCTGTTACAAGCGTTGAAGCCCGACCTTGACATCTGGTCGTCAAGCACAAGGAAACGGGAGCGATGGGACGGCCACAGGTTTTTCTGCACTGCGCTAAAAACCCTGCGCGTTGAACATAAGGGACGACGCGCTTTGCCTGAGCGCTAAAATTCCTGGCCGCCCCTCCATCAACGGAAAGTTTCTCCTTTGCCCTCTCCAAGTTTTGAGCTTGTCTATTTTGCTTGCTCTGCTTTGCCTAAAGAGAGGGTTTTGCGTGGCTGTGGGCTATGAGGGCGGTCGTCGGGCCGATACCAGCTGACCGTCAAGGAAATATGTTGCGTAAATAGTGACAATTGGTTGGGCGTCATGAAAGGGCGGAGTCTGGGCCTATGAAAAGCCACAGCGGAACCACGGTCAAGAAGGGAATGAGATAGAGGTGAGAGACGAAGAGATGAGGACCAAGGCAGAGGATAGAATGAGATAGAGAGGAGAGACGATGAGATGATGGCTGAGATGGGGACGCCTGAAGGAGATGATGAAAAGGATGATGGAGACGATGAGGAGAAAAGAGGAGATTGGGAGAGTTGCGGCATAACTGAGCCTTATTTTGGTTCCTTTTTAGGGATCCACTAGGCGCGTCCGGTTGTTCGATGCCCCGAGAACTGGGAGAAGACCTTTAGGCGCTTGGAGCACGAAAAAGTCCGCCGCGACGACCGAAGAGAGCCCCTGGACGAATTGGACAGCGACCTTGAGAACAACTCACGAGCCCCGACTCGAACGACGAGTCCCTAGGCCTCCGTGAGCATGGACTCACTCGTGAGATGAGCTACATTCCTTTATATTTTCACGAACTTTGCGAAGGGGGAGGCCGCGTATTGGGACATTGCGCGGTCTAACTAAGTATTATGTTTACCCTTTCGTGCTTGTGTATTCCTTTCCTTGTGTATTCCTTGTGTATTCTGTATTGCACGTCGCGAGTATTGTATTCGTTTGTTATAATTTTGCATAGCGTGTGTTGTGTGCGGAGAGCATGTGTGTATGCCAGTTGCAATTACTATTAAATAATTCGTTAGTAAATAAGGAAACTTCTTTGCCTCTCTTCCTTCCCGGTCCCAGCCTGAATCCTTTAGAGTAGAAAGTTGTTGAGATGAGTAGCTAAGAGGGGGCGAGCGAGTGCAGTGGTGCTATATAGTGGCGACTTTAGTGAGGGATCGAGTAGAGAGATTTAGCGGCCTCCCCTCTTTGGCGGTCGGTAGCAGGGGGACATCTCAGGGATGCCGAGCACCTTTTTCATGCTCTTACGCGTCAGCGCTTCGAGCTTTGCCCTCTCGTATCCGTGCCAGCGATGCGTGGTGGCCACGTACGTGATATGACTCATTGGGAAGGCGTGATACAACCTGAGGAGGTTTTCTTCGCACAGCTCTCCGCGGCTGTTGGAGACCCTAGTGATGAGCCTGACCATGTTGTCCGTTTTGGTGGCGATACGAGCGATCGTTTGTTCGTTACACCCGTTTGCCTCGATCAGCGTACCGAGTACGCGGATGACCTCCAATCTCGGAATGACCTGTTCGATGGCCGTGGGAATGGAGATGTTGACCTTTCCGAGAGGGACATGACCCTTTGGGATGCGCCCCGTTCTCGTCGGGCGATACAAAAGACGTTCGGACTTGGACGGCAAGTGCCGGAGCCCCGTGCCCTCTAGGAATTCCTCCGCGTAGCTCACAGCCGCCTGTAGAGGTTCGTCGACTCTACCTTTACTGCCGCTGTCGCACCACACCGTGTTGTAATCGGCGTAAAGAGCCTGATTAACGCCGTCCACTTTAGAGAAGCAAGGTCTGGGTACGGGCTAGTTGGTATTCCATTTTTTTAAATTGTGATCACAGCGCAAAGTAAGACACGTCGCGTGTCGTTTTTTCATAAATTGCTTGTTGTTCGCAATAAAATTTTAGTTGGAAGTCAGCGCTCGTCTTCGTTGCTCTCTGTCTCTTGTCTTACTTTGCGCTGTGATCACACTTTAGAGAGTCCGCGCATGGCGACGTTGAAGGGAAGCGGCGAGATTACTGACCCCTGAGGAGTGCCCTCTCGAAGGGATCAGACGTTACCTCGCCTACCTTAAAGCGCGCCTGCCCCGAAGGAACGAAGTGACGAAACCGTGAAACTTGCACCCAAGGCCCATGTCCGAAATGGAATCGAGGACGTGCTTATGCAAAACGTTATCGAAGGACTTTTCGAGGTCTAGCGCCAGGATACCCCTGACGTCTCTGGTGTCCCTATCAATGATCTGGTGCGTAATGAGTTTGATGACATCCTGAGTGGACAGGGACGGGCGAAATCCGACGATGTTGTAGGCGAAGAGTTCGTGTTCCTCGATATACCTAGCTATCCGGTTGTGAATGACGTGCTCCGCGACTTTTTTACGCACGAATTGAGCGAGATCGATCACAGGTTGTTTAGGTCGGGTGTTTGGCTCGGCTTTGGAACCAGAATTACTGAAGCTCGCTTCCAATCGTCAGGGACGTCACCCGTGTCTAACACATGATTGAACTCGTCTGTTAAGGTAGCGACGGCCTTTTCGCCAAGAGTGCGAAGCTGTCTGTTCGAAATTCCGCCCGGCCCGGGGCCGATGGGCCATTAAGGTTGAAAAGCGCTTCACAGACCTCGTTTTTAGTGAAAGTAGCGTCGAGGTCCTCCCTCTGGAGGCCCCGGTAGCCGGAGTAGTCCGCGTAACTCGAGGGAACCATCGGTAGGTATTTGTCGGCCAATGACCGGAGAATGGCGTCCGCCGTGGAGCGCTCCCGTTTGGCTTCGTGTAAAACCCTCTCCATAGCTAGTCTCTGGTTGGACTTGGAGGCCGACTCCTCGGAGCTGCTTCAGGAGGTCCCACTTGCCTCCAGTGCGCACCTGCCCATCGACCGAGTTGCAAAGCTCGTCCCATGCACTGCTGCTTAGCAAGGGCGCGACAGTGTTCCTCAATGGTGCGATTGAGTTCAGCTATCCTCTTACGGAGTCTACGATTGAGCCGTTGCGCCTTCCACCTGGCTAAGAGAGCAGCCATGGCCTCGACGAGGTGGGCGAGACGACTGTCCATCCTGTCCACCTTGAGGTCCGTGCGGATTGTCTTGGTGGCGGCCTCGACGTCCCTTTTCAATTGCGGCAGTCAGTCTTTAAAGTCTGTGGGTCCCGCTGTCTCTCCTTCCCTGATTTTTCGAAAAGGTACCAATCCGTGACCATAAATTTGCGCGGGGGCCTGCTCGACACCTCGAAGGAGGCGGCCAAGACGAAGTGATCGCTACCTAAGTTCTCCTGCAGATTACGCCCGAGGTCGGCCCCACCCCCTTGACGAAGGTAAGGTCCGGCGTGGAGTTCCTGGTGATTGAAGTGCCCGTTCTGGGGGGGAGGACGGATCTCTCAAGAGTACGAGCGCGTGATCGGCGGCCGTTGGCAGAGGTCACTCCCCTTCGCGGTCATGGACGGGTAGCCCCACTCGCGGTGCGGAGCGTTGAAGTCGCCCGCGACCACCAGCGGGGCGCCCGCTACCACCGCCGCGGCTTTCGCCACAAGTGACGCAAAGCGGTGTCTGTGGTATCTGGGGGAACTGTATATATTGCGAATAAAGATGCTGGATTTGAGCCAGGCGTTGGGGATGATCTCAATTAGTGAATGTTCGACCTTGCTGTTGTCCATGCGCATCGAGTGTAGGACAGAAGAACATTGCTTGGACAGGAGGAAGCAAATGCCCCTCCTGCCATCGCCAAGACCGAGTGAGACCTGTAACCCTGCAGCGAAACTGCCTCCCTGAGAGTTTCCTGTAGTAAGAAGACGTGCGGCTTGCGCTCGAGTGAACGAACGAACTGCTGCAGAACCGCCTTTTTTCGCAGAAACCCGGCGTAGTTCCATTGTCAGATTAGGAATCTGTTATCCTGGTTCTTCAGAAACCATAGCGCAAAAAAGAACACGGGACAAGAAGGAGACCAGGAAAAGCGCTCGCTATCAACCCCCTTACAACAAAGGGAGTGCCCCGACGCCCTTTGTGAGAGTTTTGGCTTGTCCCGCTGGGCACTCCCTTTTCCGGGGTGAAAAAACTCCCTCTAGACAGGGAGTGATTTAACGCCTCCTCATGGAGTACAGTACTCCGTCTGCGATAGAGTGAAAGCACTCCTCCGAGGGAGTAAAGCTATAACGTTGAAACAGCTTTCAAATAAAATTAATCGAGCACAGAAAATCACACATTCATACGCACACACATTCACGCAACCAATACACGTAGAGCACTCGCAACCAAAACGCATACATTAGAGGATTTTAGTCTGTCCGGCACACCGCTATACGCAAAATGCTTTGCACCAGAATACCTGGTGTGAACTGCGCATACGCACGCCCGGTAAACACGGCCGCGCCGCCGAAAGCGATTGCCGTCCAGTTCGAATCTATCGAGTGGCCGTCGCGTGCTCTGTCGCTCGTTATCTCCGAAATGATGCTTTTATTTGCTTTAGGTTCACGTCCTTAAGCTTCGACAGCCAGGTATTCGTGTCGATTCGGCACCGTTTTCGAGAGCCATACTCAAATAATCAATGATGTAGGCTTAGCGAGTGACAATCCCGGAATCTCGGAGGTCATACATTATGTATTTGTTAGTTGTTTTTATCCTCCATAACTGGCGCAACTGCACGTGGCGGCAGCTACGGCACACGCTATCCGATAATGTGCGACGCCTTCGCTTTACCGCAATACCGGACAGACTAAAATCCTCTATTAAAACAGAACCTTCCCGCTCTCTTAGAAAGAGATGTGAACGCAGGTGCGATGTTAGTGAGCGTTTCGCTACACTGTTAGTCAAATACTCGCTGCAATCTACGCCTGCAGGCAGGAAACCCATTCAAATTACGGCCGCTGCTAGTCAATTCATTATAGAGGTGTGCACGGGCTCCGGGTAGCCCGAAAGCCCAAGCCCGACCCGGCCCGCGGGCCGGGCTCGGGCGGGCCGACGTACTTTCACCTCGGGCCCGGGCCGGGCTCGGGCTACTTGGAGCTTTATCCGGGCCGGGCTCGGGCCCGGCGCAAAGCCCGACTCAAGCCCGAAATATAGAGAATGAGCGGGAATTGTTTTCCAGCACGCATACAGCGCCTTTACCGCGGCCGCCCTTTACCGCTTTTCCTTTCCATTCGCTACTTTAAACAAAAGGGGAGCAGGTAAAGCACTGCCTCTGTTGCACTCCGAAAACAGAGAAGTAGCACCACCTGAGCTAGTGACGGCGCCACGCGACTGTTCCGCGTTAGATTTAAGCCCAAATCCCATATGAGTGAACATGCATGCGACAGCGACGAGCAACCCGACGTAGATCGCCTTCGTGCAAGCTGACGCTTGCATTGGCATACCCCATACACGTGACGGCTTTGGCGAGCGAACTCCATTGTTGCTGGCATGAGGCCGTCTACTTGTATAGAAAAAGTGCCGCGAACAGTCTCTATTGGAAACTGTTCGTCGTGTGTCGTTTGATCATATTCGATATGCTCAATAAAAATGCCAAATTACCGGAAAACGATGTTTTGTTTTCGCAGCGAACATTCAAAAAGCCGGGCCGGGCCGGGCCGGGCCTGGGATTGTGTTTTCGTACGTCGGGCCGGGCCGGGCGGGCTCGCAGCCCTTTGCCGTCGGGCTCGGGCGGGCCTTCGACAAAGTCAGCGGGCCCCGGCCGGGCTCGGGCTCGGAAATACGGCCCGTGCACAGCTCTAATTCATTATGCGACTCCGTAGGCGGCTCCCAGAGAAAGCAACACTAAAGCCTTGACGCGACTTTTGCAGAAGTTTAGTTATTTTTCCTGGCTAGGTGCGGCCTGCAGCGCTCACGTGTGGAGTCATGTCAATAGGCGGCCGTAAAGCTGCTGCGAAAAAAAGAATTTTGGCACTCGAACAGAGTTTCACGGAATAATTTCTGTAATACTTGCCTCTAGGGATAATTAGAAAATGGACATCAATGTGAACACGCACATATGACAACACATACAAATCGCACAGGACACAGGAATCGAACTCATGACCACAAACACCGAAAGCAGACACTCTAACCACTACGCCACAGAGCCACCGCATGCTTTGTTCATTTTTCACGGCCTTATATATTTACAAAGTGGTTTGCAACGAGAGGGCGGAGCTTGCTACGTGCTTATTTTTTTGCATCACCTTTAGGTAGCCAAACTCACGTATGTGTATTCTACGCATGTGTGCTGTTTGAGCAGTTTTGATTAGTTTTGCCGCGAGCTGCAAGTGTCTGCAGTGCGTTCTCAGCTGCTCGAAGATCATCATATGTCGCATATTTTTGTTACATACGTCGATGTCAGTTCCCTCCAAGGGCATTTCAGCGTGCACCTATCCGCGATGCGCAGCGCCTATAGGGGCGCCACTGAAAGCCGCGTAGCGGCGGCCGTTGGAACTGCTCGCGGGTCGCGTATGCAGACGCCTCATTTGCGCGCGTGCGATTCGCCGGTTGTGCGCGTCCCAGATAATTACTTTTGCGGCAACAGTGTGCGCAAGGAAGCCGCACTTTATAATAGTGGACATGTGTCCGATGTCACAGCTGTGTGGGACGACAATGTCCCCATACGCGACAAGTGTTTGTCACAGACAATCGACAACAAGCTTCTCCTACGAAGTGGAGCTCATCGTAAGTACACCGCTTTCTTTATAACGTCCCGATCACTAACGCCTGCATGCGTTGACGCGTGAACCAATGTTTTTTCTCGACACAGTAACTTCGTTTACGTGCCATGTGCTGATATAGTAGATTTTGAGGGAGCGCTGTCGCACCGGCGTATAGATTTCACAGGGTCGGCCACGTGAAGGGTCAGCGTTAGTAAAACTTTGAAACCAGCACGATAAACTTGTGAAAAAATAAACGATAAGCTTGTCATCATCGGTGCAGAAGCGCACAGCGTACATTCTGCACCGATGATGGCATTCCAGTGCCATCAACAGGTAGAATGCAGCCGATTTCGTACAGCACACGTGTGATTCCACGGCGCTTTTTTAAAGGAGCCGTCACCTGCCCTACATTCTCTCGCATTGCGCTTCGCGCCATTCGTTTTTCAAGAGAGCCAAGGTATCGCGTCGTATCAGTAATAACAACCTCATGTGAATTGTAGTGTCTACAATGCAGGCGAGGCGACCAAGTGTAAACGTAGTAGCGTTCGCTGAAAACGTAGCGACAAAAAAGAAGAAATAAAAACACGGTAATCGTTCTAACACTGCCGTAAACAAAGCGCGATTGCTTAGCTTCTACGTCGTACAGCCGCAATCCACCGCCGCCGTCGCTTTCGCTCATGAAATAGCACCGGAAACCTGTAGATGTGCGTTCCTGGCGATTTTTTGTGTGTGTTTGAGCAGCCGACAACGCAGCAGTTATTTTTCGACATCGCTGAGGCCCGCCAGAATCGTTAAATTACGATGAAAAACACATCCATCCGTGCACTCGCGTATAGACGCTCGCGGGAACACTGCTCGCCGGGCCCCGCGAGCGCTTCCGAGGCGTGGCGGCAGATGGCGTCGTCGGCGCTTTGCGCATCGCCTATACAAGCATGTGCATTTATTGCGCGTGTAGGTGCTCTTGCGAGCTGCACGCAGGGTCAGCGGCACCTCTGAGCAGTTAAACGAATATTTGCGTGATGAGCACTTACGCGCGCTGAAGCACGATATACAGTGCCTCTGAATTATTCATAGTCAGTATTTAATTGCTTTTATACTCGGAGACTAGTTACCCTTTACTAAATATCCTTTACTCTTCCGTATCACGCCGCCGTTAAAATGTATGTCGAAGGCGTCCACCAAGGTTCAGCACGATGTCCATTAATTCGCGAGTGACATGTCTCCCTTAAAATAGAAAAGATAATACTGTTGCGCTTCTGTATTGCGAACATCCGCGTGTAGTTGGTACTACTCCTGAAGAGATTGTGCAGTACGTATTTAAAAAATGGCATTATTGTACGCCTCAGTGAAACAGCTGTTCTTCAGAAAATAAGGGTTCATTTTAATTGGTAGGATATTTTTGTCACGGCAGGACACAACTTGACTTTTACGTGATTCAGGATTACACATAGCGCGAAGATGAGTGCAGCAGATAAATAAAAAAACGCCAGGCCTGCGCTGAAACCGCAGCACAGTCACAGCGAAAGCTGGAAGAGCGGCGTTTCTAGAGCCCGTTAAGCTCTCTTGGGGCTACAATACAAGTACACTAGAAAGGTACCCACTACGCCACAAATCAAAATTTTTGTGAAGTTGGGAAGCACCCACAAAGCCATTATTCGTCATTCTATGGAGAAGCGAGGCACCAGCTGCACGTCTGTAAGGCATTATGTGCACTTTGTTGACGTGACGACTGATGACGATGAAGAATTATGGCTCAGCCCTTTGTAATGGGTTGGAATCTTTAAACGGCCCACCAGTTATGTAATTTGCATTGGGTGACGCCCGGTCGCTATTTCCCTCTCCCGTCATGCTGTATACGTTGGCGTGGAAGAGAGACGGGGGGGGAGGGGGCGAAGAACTTTATTGAGACCCCGATGTAATGGATCATGCGCTTATGAGCTTCCTTGGCAACCAATACAAGTACACTTGCGAGGAACCCACTACGCTATAAATCATTGTAATCTTACTGAGACCCCGAGGAAGTGGATCATGCGCTTATGGGCTTCCTTGGCAACCAATACATGTGCACTTGCGAGGAACCCACTACGCTATAATAATTGTAATTTTTTAGAAGTAGGGCAGCAGGCACTGTGCCATTTTTCGTCATTCTACAGAGAGCGTTGGTACCTGCTAAACGCATGTAAGGGATTATGCGCACTTTGTTGATTCTGCGCCTGATGACGATGAAGAATTATGGCAGAGCCCTTTTGTAATGGGTTGGAAGCATTCAACACCCTACTCGTTGCGCAATTCGCAATTGTTTGACGCCTGGTTACAGAATTCGCGTTGTGCGGCGCTTGGTGCTTATTTTAATCTTCTACCACGCTATATTGCATATGCTAATGTGGTTCCTTCCCGACATGAAGCCTGTATAGGACCTTTTTGCAATGCAGTTTCAAGCACCGGCATGGCTCAGAGGTTGAACACTGGGCTCCCACGCAGAGGGCCCAGGTTCGAACCTCGTTCCATCCTGGAATTTTTTTCTTATTAAGTTTTTTTTCTTATTTCGAGCGATACTGGTTACGGACACCGGCGGCGGCGGCGGCGGCGGCGGCGGCAGCGGCGGCGGCGGCGGACAACTACGGCGCCAAAAACGCCCGGAGAAATGATCTCATAACAGCTTTCGCTGTAAAACTGAAAAAAGTGGGCGCCATGTGCACTCCTACTACCTCGTGTACCTGTAGTTGATGTCTAAATCTACTATACAAATTATGCGACCATTTATGAATGATCAACCCATCAAAGTTCGATCACAGTTGATCTGTTTCCGTTTACTGCCTGTCGCTTATTTGCACGATGTTTGGCAAGAAGCATCGGTTCAACCCATCTGGTAGAACGCAAGCATTATCTGTAGCATGCAGTGGTTCTCAAGGGGGGGGGGGGTGTCAGCGAAGCTATTTCTGGGGGTCCGCAAAACGCATCTTCACACAAAAAAACAAAATACGCTTTTTTTAAAAGAAACGATATGTCCAGTAGCAGCGGCCCCTCTGTTTTCTTTTTTTTTTGTTTCACCGCATAACGGCTATGCATTGCGGCGGAGCTGACCTATGCTTTCCATGAGATGGCTGTAAAGCTTTTACTGCAATTTTCTACCACATGTGCTTTTCCCGGCTTGCATATTTCAAGAGAAAGCGTAGCGAGAAACAGCTGAAATGTGGCGGCAGATCGCACAGCTTAGTGACAAGCTGTTAAGATTGAACTGGCGTAGCACTTTAGTTTGGCCATTCTTTGCCACGGAGAAACGCAAGGCACCTATTTCACGCTGCATGTTGTGCTAATTTATAAGCCCCCCCCCCCCTTACCTCTCACTGCAAGGGGTCCCTCATCCCTTCCACCAGGCCACAAGGGGTCTCCAAAACATCCATGGCTGAGAACCACGACCTATTTGTCAGAGCCTGAACAATTTCTTTTACATGTACAAGGATTTTTTTGTTTGAATGCATTACACATTCTTAAAACTTCAAATGATACAATAAATGCTGGTTGTAGTATTTTATTGGAATCAAAATAACATCCGCAATGTCAATGTAAATTATACATTTTCATCTACCACAGAACCTATGCTGATTATTGAACAGATGAAACAACATACACAATGCAACTTGAGCACTAATTCACAGCAGTAAAATATTATGAAAGTATAGTTCAAGAATTCATCACAAAGCACGACACATACACTTCGCAATGTCAGTATGCAAGTACAATCCAAAGAGATGGCATGCACAGCAGTGGCGTAGCCAGGGGGGGCACACCGGGCATCCCCCCCCCCTCGAAATTTCTTTTTGCTATGGCAACAGAGCCCAAAATGACAATTGACCACATCTGCCTGCCCGGCTCCCACTTCAAATCAAGTAGACCCCCCCCCACCCAAAAAAAAAAAAATTTCTGCCTATGCCCCTGATGTACAGAGAACTTGGTGTCTGCTTACACATGAAGGCAACTCGATAAGTAATAAAGGCTTCCAACACTTAGGCATGTTGGTGTACCAGTTTTCTTATATATTGCATTAGTTTGCCATCACGCATGAAAACATGTTACACATGATTGTGCAGTTCAAGTTTTTGCATAAAGACCTGTGCTGTCGACCATTGATCCACCTGCCAAGGTTTTTAAACGCAGTCGCTTTTATTCACATATTTTTAAGAAATAATGTAAATTTTTCAAGTTAAGCTTGGGAACATGACATTATTTCACAACCCTATTCACCCGTATTATTATGCATAACTAGTAGACCAATAGTTACAATATTTACGTGCCAGCTAGTGCCATCAAATGGGACCGAAAAAATGGTTCCTCGTCACCTTCCACAGCTCAATTTATGGCTCATGCAGAAGTACCACATTGAAAATGAATCCGAATACCATGACAGGAAAGTTACCTCGGAGTTAGGCAATAACATGCTTTGACTTAAAAATTGCCCATCAATACTAGTGGTGGCTTGGCACATTCGAGCCAAGGACTGGACATGCCATGAGGTTGAATAAAAATTGAACAGAGAATAAATAACGGCTGTAAAACAGTAAAGAATAATGCTTAGTAAATTAAATGAGTTTTCATTCAGCATCTTTTCGAGCCATGTAAAATTTTCAAATGCACACTGTTATTGAAAAGTTCGGACTCAGCATTGTGCATAACACAGTGCAGCAGTCCAAGTGCTGACAATCCTAAATACTGAGAGATGTGCAAGATCATCAGTATAATATACTGTAAGGCACAGGAGTGTTCACGGAAGAGACCGTCTTATAGACAAACAGGTGGGCCAGAAATGTTGCTGCTTTGCCAAAAGTGTTGAGTCTTCCTGAACAAGATATCAAGCAAAGAAGTCCATTAAGCTTTCTCCATCCATAAAAAATGCCCACTTGACTTCTCTTACTGCAAACTTTTCCGGAAAAAACACAAAAATACAAAATTAAGAAGCTGCAAAGTATTTTCTTCTGAGATATGCAATGTGTGCAGCACACTTTCATTCTTGTAATATCTAGAAAGACGCAGCATTAGAATACAGAAAGACGAGGCTAATTTGCTTGTCCATGTTTCGCTGCCATGTTTTTATACACCTGGCAAAAGAACAAGGCACAATAGCTAATGTGCGGTGTTGCTTGTTTTTTTGTGGAGGCAACTCCTATTACAAAAATAATTCATTTATCCTCAAAACTTAGTGCAAGTCCTCCCAAATAGATTATTTAAAATCCTAGGCTAGACGGCACAAAATATAGATATATAGTACTTATGAGGCATGCCACAGTGGACAGCCTGGATTTTTTAATTTTTATTTATTTATTTATTTCATTATACTGCAGGCCGAGTGCCGGCACAAAGCAGGAGGGGCATACATATACGCCGACATGAACGTGAACAAGCGTATCTAGAATTTACACATTCATAAAAAAGGTTTAGTAGACAAACGAAGAATTGCATGTACAAGCAGCATTACAATAAGGCTTTCATAGGTAAGGTTAGAAACAGGACGCAAATGTAAAAGCGCATAAAACAACCAACACATCAGACATCAAAAATGCACTGGTATCATATATTCACTGACAAATATACCTCTAGACAATGATGAAAATCGTGTGTTTGTACGACAAACTCTGGCAGCTTGTTCCATTCCGATATCGATCTCAGGAGAAACTATTAAAGAAAGCAATAGTACGAGCAAATATAGGCTTCAAAGCATGGGTGGATGTGTGACGCGTTCTTCTTGACGTCAAATGCCCTAGAAATGACGGTGGCGTTATATTGATCCTTTTGCACAGAATGCTACGCAGGAAAGATAAACGGGCTATCTTTCTACGTATTTCCACGGGCACAATTCGATTATTCTGCATTAGCTCTCTGATAGCCTCGTGTCTCCTATACTTTCCAAAAATAAAGCGAACTGCTTTTTTTTTAATGCTCTCGAGCTGGTGAATATCTTTTTTTGTATACGGGGCCCAAAGCGCACACGCGTATTCTAGTTTTGGCCTTACTAATGCTAAATACGCCAAAAGCTTGATATTAGAAGGCGTGTCCTTAATTTTACGTCTAAGAACGCATAGTTTACGAAACGCCGAGGAGATAATATTTGTTATATGAGCCGTCCACGTTAAATCGTTGGTCAGTGTGACGCCTAAGTACCGGTATTGCGTAACCTGCGGAATCACTGACTGTTTAAGGCTGTACTCGAAAACGCTCGGTTGCTTTTTTCGCGAGATCCAGAGTAGTACTGACTTTGAAGCATTTAATTGCATTTTAGAGTCCTCACACCACTAATCTATTTTCAACAGTGATTTCTGGAGAAATTCGTGATCGCTAATTGAATTTACTTCTTTGAATATAATGCAGTCATCTGCAAATAACCTCATGTCAACTGATTCCGGTAATATTTCTGTTATGTCGTTTATGAAAATAAGAAATAGCAACGGACCGAGCACACTGCCCTGTGGTACTCCAGACAGAACTGCCAACGTAGGTGATAAACAGCCATTTATGTCTACAAATTGTGATCTTTTTAGCAGATATGCAGTAATCCAATTAACAAGGTACTGTGGAAGCCCAATAACACTTAGTTTGTGAAGCAACTTCGCATGTGAAAATTTATCAAATGCCTTACAGAAATCTAGTCGAGCACATCTCCCTGTCCAGATCTGTCTAGTATTGCTGCGAATTCATGGACTGTAGTTACGAGCTGAGTGACAGTCGACATTCCTCGCCTAAAACCGTGTTGATGCTGAGACAGAATGTTATTGATTGTTAAAAATAATCAAGAATTTCACCGGTTACAATGTGCTCAAGAAATTTCCATGATGTACATGTGATAGACACTGGTCGATAGTTCTCTAAAATGTATTTGTCACCTTTTTTGTGGATAGGCACTACTCTGGCATTGTGCCAATCCTCTGGTATATCCCCGGACTGTAATGACACGTGGAATATTTTCGTCATGTATTCTGCTATTAGTTCAGTATAACGGTTTAGAAATACATTCGAAAGACCATCTGGTCCAGCACTTTTTCTAGTTTTTAGATTACGGAGCATTTTGAGAACACCCGCCACCGACACCATGGGAACATATCCGATAGAAGAATTGGGCACAGATGTCGCTGTAGTACCACTATCGTTATTAAATACGCTCTGAAAATATACATTAAACATTTGGCTATTGCTGCTTCATCCGTCACTAGTTCTCCATCAAGTTTAACTTCTTTTATGCAATCTTTACGGTTGGAAAGGAATCGTCAGAACTTCTGTGGGTCGCTCTTAATGTACTCTGGGAGTGTGGTCCTGAAATACTTTCCCTTTGCTAGACCAACCTTAGCGGTTAAGGATTGTTTAAGCTCTCGAAAAGTTTGTGTTCCGGTATTACGCTGCTTACCAAGTCTTTTTAATTTTCGTTTGGTCTGAATAATCTCGCGGCTGATCCAAGGGTTTCGACGCCCTTTTTTGACTCTTTTTATGGGTACAAAGTGTTCCGTGCAATGATTTATAACTTCCTTAAACTTCTTCCACAAAAAATGAACATCTTCAAAATCGTGGTATACTAATTTTCTTTCCAAATAATCAATAACACTTTCATCATCAGCACGAACATAGTCACGTATGTGCGCTAACGAGGTAATTCTAGCACTAGCAGCATGCGAAGTACTCCAGGAAAATAACAGTAACCTATGGTCTGAAATGCCGGGCTCTATGGTAAGTGTTCCATTTGAAAACTTTTGACTAATAAAGAAAAGATCTAGCACTGCGCTTTCGCGAGTTGGTTCCTGTACACCTTGGTCGAGGTTCATTGCTAAAAGTATATCTAATATCACATTGCAGGGTGCATATTTTTCCGAGTTAAATCGCTTCTAGTCTATGTCGGGCAGATTAAAATCACCAGTGATAATAACATTGCGATTTCGATGCGGCAACAGGAAATCATACAATTCCTCAAGATACGAATCAGCGGCATCAGGTGGCCGATAAACTGCGCAAAGCAGGAATGTGAAACCCAATATTGTAACATTTAAAAATAAACTTTCATAGTTTTGAATCTGGTCCATGAAAGTATAGCTATATTTTCTTTCGCTACAACCGCAACACCACCACCTCTTGAACCTCTATCTCGTCTGTACAACTTGTAACCTGGTGGTACAATTTCGTCACTACTTACTTTGTCTGAAAGCCATGTTTCAGAGATTACAACAAGCTGTGTACTGTAACTAAGCAGCAGCAATTCTAGTTTATCTATTTTATTTACAATACTTCTTGCATTCAGAGAGAGGATGCGCAGTTGCTGTGGCACCTGGCATAGCTATCTGTCATCCTGCGCATCAGCCATTTGCTTTACCAAAACACGTTCGTTTGAGGCATCGCTCCAGGCATAGAGTGAATTATCGATACGAAGCCTGTCGTTCACTAAGGAAACCTTCTTTCTGTTCTCTTTATCGGTTTTAGCACTTTGCCACAAGTTCTTTCGTTTCCTTTGCGTTTCGACAGAGAAGTCGTTTTGAATGAATATACGATTTCCTTTCAAGTTCCCTGATTTACGTAAGACATCTTGTTTTTCCAAGTAATTTTGGAAGTACATGATGACTGGTCGGTTTGATGACGCCTTTCCTAGTCTGTGTATTCGCGCGACAGACGAACAGCGAACCCCAAGCTTATCTTCAATTATTTCCTTAATAACTTTCTGCCTGAGCGTTTCGTGTGTTTCGTCTTTGGTTTCATTAATTCTAAACATTACAAGATTAGATCTTCTACTATGGTCTTCCAGTTCTACTAACTTCTTTTGGTGCGCTTTTATAGTTTCTTGAATTTCCCCTAGGATTACATTGGAGCTAGCCATAGCACTTGGTCTTCTTTGTTACTCCCTGAATTTCTTTTTCCACTTGCGACATTCTGTCCGTCAGGGACTCTATGTTTTTATCAGTTTCATCTAGCCTTTTTATGACGTCAGCCAAGTCGCTTCGTATAGCCTTCTGTCCATCTATAAGCGTTTGAAACATCTTAGCGACATCAGGACCAGGGTTTTCTTCAACGTCCCCACCTAGCAAAAGTTTACAGACATGAAAACACTGCGATAAAATTTTCAAAAGTCTATGTGGGCACGGCACAATCAAAATGCATCGATCATCACTCTTGTATGAACAGTAATAACTAACCTGAAAGCACAATAAAGAACGCATGTTCAGAGCTCTGCCGACTGCGGTTTCGCAGTCGGCAGAGCTCTGAACATGCGTTCGGGTATACGTCACTCCCCAGGCTCCCGTGGTGGCGCTGACTGCATCCAGTGTTATACGGCGGTAGCTCTAATCTGATTCATACTTCAAATATCAGCGCACCAACAAAACGAGCAGTTGTAATCTGAACTGTCCGATGCTGTCGTGATAGCCTCTGTAGTTGGTCGTTCCGTGTCCGAAGTTGGTGTCGCCGACACGATGGTTAGCAGCAGTGTCTGAAAGCACAGTAAAGAACGCATGTTCAGAGCTCTGCCGACTGCGGTTTCGCCGGGCCCACTGAAGTTTTCGGTCATCAGCGTTGGGTATATTGGCGGCGAGGAGTTACGGAGTCGCCCTCTATCGGACGCGCCTCGATTGCGTGCTAGGCAGGATGCCGCCGGCGCGCGCCCCATAGGTTTTGCTGTCGGCGCTCTACAAAATCACCTCGCGGAAGCCCTCCGGGACATTTCTGCAGGTACTTTCGAAAAGAAATATGTTCTTTCCTGTCAAAAGAATAATTTTCGACGAACAGAAAGCACAAGATAGTCTACAGTCGCTGTCTCTCTGCAGAAAACCGAGCACCCAGTTCACGCTGTCACCGCGTTGGAGACCCCTGAACCGGCTTCTTGCGTGAAAGGTAGTCAGTCGCCGAGTGCAAAATACGTGAAATATCTCGTTAGAGTAGACTGCCTGTATAATCAAACGGAGCATAACAGAAAGAAGCCTCAAGCCAGCGATCGCACGGGTTCGCGACGACTGACGGTGCCTCTGCATGTATGAGCGTCTGCATGTATGCTCGTACTGATGGTTTCGCTTTTGCTGCGAGCAAGTTTTGGCACCGAGCTGTGAACTTTAGGCCTCAGAATATCAGAATTTGTGAGTACACGAACAACTACTGTTGCGCGGATGCTATCAGAGCAGTTCAAAAACAATTTCGTTACAAATATATATACGGCTTCGGTGCGCATGTGTCACGGTGTACCGTCACGGTGCGCAGTATCCACCGTAGCAGGTTCCCAATTACAGGTAATTAGGACGAAGCACACTTTCTCTGACACACACACACATACATAGAATATAAATTCTTACAACACCCGCTTTATCTACGATATACAACACAACACTCGCGTCATACACAATAAGTACAAGGGTACTATCTAACACTTCAAAGTTAATAGAAAAGAAGAGAGAAAAGTCGATGTGCGCACATCACCGTTAGCACCTCGCTGTGGAAACCAGAGCGTCCCAGAAGCGACGCTCCGAAGTCTTCGTCTCGGTGCTAGAGGTTCCACGCGGCATCAGGTAGCCAGTCGGTGTGTTGCGAACGCGTTCCGTCGGTACTTCGCAGGATCGCTGACGTTTAGGTGCACTGTTCGGCCGTACACGACGTTGCGTCCACCGTTCATAGCAATAAGCTTGAAGGCTTAAACCATCGGCAGGAGCCAGGATTTCTTCTCACCATGGCTGCTTCTTCCGCCGTTCTGTCTCCATTCCACTCCTCTCTCCACGCGCCCCTGCTTTTTTCTTCTTTTTTTCCCGATCCTCGCGCCACGAGAGTTTCTCGCGTCGCTCCTCTTCTTCGTTTTCTTCTCGTGGTTTATACTCCGGTGTCACAGCAGCTTTCTTCTTATTTCGTTGCTGTCGTTCATCATTTTTTTTTCTTTCTTTCACGCACCTACACGCACCACATCACATCACCCCGGAGTTCAAGTTTTTTTTTTTTTAGAAAAAAAAAACCAGGCAAAGAAAAAATGAGAGGCATGCATAACACCAAGATGGTGTTGAGTAGCAGCATGAATAGCACTTCTGCACGCAAGTGACATCCACTATGACCTACACAATCTAACTATACAACACTGGGCACTACGAGCAGGTAAACAAATGCAGAACATCTTGTGCAAGCAATATTTTGCTCTAAACATGGTTTCATTGTAGCATGAATGCCTTATCACCGTAAACAACCAAGGGCTGTAAGAGGCTGTAAAGTACTCATCATACTCGGCTTAGAAAGTCTGCTCCCAAATTTTCGACTCCCTTGATGTGCACGACCCTAAAATCGAACTCTTGCAGTACTAACGCCCAGCGTAGTATGCGTGAATTCTCTAATTTAGCCTTAGCTAAATATTTCAATGGTTGATGGTCCGTCTGTACTGTGAACCGCCGACCGTATAATTACAGGGAAAACCTGCGAATTGCCCACACCAGAGCTAGACATTCTCGCTCAATAGCGGCGTACTTGGTTTCCCTTGGAAGTAATCGTTTACTGGCATATGAGATAGGGTGAAGGTTACCTTCGTGTTCCTACATTAAAACAGCCCCCAGAGCGGTGTCTCATGCGTCTGTACGCAGTATAAACTCCTTGGAAAAATCGGGCGCACGGAGTATTGGATGCTTTGAGAGTGCCCCTTTTAGTGTTTCAAACGCCATCTGATGTTGTGGAGTCCACTGGACGATGTTTGGCGCTTGCTTCCGTGTAAGCTCCGTCAACGGCTCAGCTATTAGAGCGTATTGGTCAATGAACTGACGGTAATAACCGGCTAGGCCCAGGAATGCTCGAACCTGCTTCCTTGTCTGAGGTCGCTCTGCTTCAATTACTTTCTGAAGAGTCGCTGGTAATGGTGCAATCACTCCTGAGCCGATTACGTGTCCAAGGAATGTAATTTCTCTCGCACCAATCTTGCACTTCTCGGGCTTTATAGTAAGCCCAGCATTCCTGATTCTTTTTAACATCATTTCTAACGTAAGCAGATGTTCCTCCCACGTGTCGGTCGCCACTAAGATATCGTAAATGTAGTGTTGGACGTTTGGTATGCCATTTAATACCTTCCTCATCAAAGGAGTGAAAACTGCCGATGCAGTTTTAATGCCAAAAGGCATGAAAAGGAAGTGATAATGACCTGATACTGTTGAAAACGCCGTTTTCTCCTTCGACAGCTCCGTGAGTGGGACTTGCCAATATCCTTTGACCATGTCAAACTTCGAGAAATACCGCTTTGCACTGACTTCGGCAAAAACCATATCGGTGCGGGGTATTGGCTCTGCGTCTGGGATCAACATGTCGTTCAAGCGGCGAAAGTCGATGCACGTTCTATATGAGCCATCCGGTTTTTTCACCAATACCAAGGGAGAGTTGAATGGGGATGATGATCTTTCAATGATGCCGAGTTTCAACATCTCCTGTATTTCATTTTCAATGACCTGCTACATGGAAAAAGGTATGGGATATTGTGTGGTATTCAGAGGAATGGCTGAGGTCAGTTGAAAGTCACAGTGTACCAGTGTCGTCGCACCGGGTTTGCTGGAAAAAACTTCCTTGTAGTCTCTCAGGACTTCGTTCACCTGGTGCTGTTGTGCACTGGTCAACTCCTTACACAGTGGCACACAGACATTGTCGTCATGCTTCACCTCAAGCGTGGGGATTTCACTTGGGAAGCCTGAGTCTTCGATTGCCACGAAGTTGGCTACCACATTTGTCTGGGGTGTTGGTTCACGATCTCTGTACGCCTTAAGCATATTTATATGGAACAATTGTTTCTTGTGCCCAAGGTCCAACAGATAATCGACGTCATTGTGTTTTGCAAGAATACGGAACGGGCCTTTCCAATGTAGAAACAGCTTGTTGTGACTTGTCGGCAGCAAGATGAGTGCCTTGTCTCCCACCTTTAGCTGTCGACGTGAAGTGCGCAAGTCATAATGTTTCTTTTGATACGCTTGTGCCACCTTGAGTTTCTCATGAGCAAGTCTTGTCGTCGCTTCCAGCTTTTCCCTTAACTTGAGGATATACTCATAGGTAGTTTTCACCTCCCCGTCGAGGTTATCCTCGGTCCACAGTTCCTTCAGCACAGTGAGAGGGCCTCGTACGTGCCGGCCGTAGAGCAACTCGAAGGGAGAAAATCCTAGGCTTGCTTGTGGGACTTCCCGGTAAGAAAAAGGGAGGGGAGCCAAATAACTTTCCCAAGACTTTGGTTTTTCCTGGCACATCTTTCTTAACATTAGCTTCAGAGTTCCGTTGAACCGTTCAACCAACCCATTACTCATCGGGTGGTACGGGGTAGTTCGCAGTTGTTTAATAGACAACAGATCGTTGACCTCTCTCATTAGGCTTGATGTGAAATACGAACCTCGGTCACACAGTATCTCGCGTGGGAAACCAACTCGTGAAAAAATCTGGATTAGTCCCTCCACAACAGACACTGAATCAGTCTTCTCAAGTGCGACTGCGTCCGGATACCGCGTGGCAAAGTCTACGACTGTCAGGATGTAGCGCTTTCCAGTCAAAGATGGGGGGGGGGGGGGACAAGGGGCCGATGATGTCGATTGCTACCCTTTCAAAGGGCGTATCAATAACAGGCATCTTGCCCAATCCACCTTTTCCCACCTTGCCTTTAGGCACAGTTCGCTGGCACTTATCGCACGAGCTGACAAATCTATTAATATCTGCTTGGATTCCGGGCCAATAGAAGGCTTCTAGAATCCTATCGGTGGTCCGTTTGATCCCTTGGTGTCCAGCTAAGGCACTTTCATGTGCCGTCTCCAAAATCTGCTGTCGAAAAGCAGCGGGAACAACTACTTGTTGGAATTCTTTGCCACTTGATAACTCGTAACGTCTGTACAAAAGTTCCTTCGATAGATAGAACTTCCATTTTCTTCCTTTACGACTGAATTCTCGATTCATCGCCTGGAAACAATTTTTCAAACTAGCATCCTCTCTTTGTGCTCTCTTAAGAACATCTTTGGTCACGATCTCCTTCTCAAAGTTAGCTTTTGGCATATTCGTAACCTTTGGGACCTTAGCAACTGCGAGAACGTCCCGTGCCTGTAAGTCACCCGAGGCCGAACCCTTTACTTGAAGTACGCCACGTGTTGTCTTGCTTTGAGAACATACCCATGTGGGGACGGGGTCGTTCGGTTCGCGAGCTCCTGAAATGTTCCCTAGGATCACATCGTAAATAGGCGATTCCATACACCTCGCCAATGTCTCTCCTGTAAAATGAGGTGGCGACAAAGTGATCCGGGCCTCTGGAAGAACGTGAGTAGACCCATCAACTAATATCACAACCCGATGTTCGCCGGTAAGGGATTCTCGAGGCACCAGGCTGCGGCGCACCACAACCGTATTGCTGCCTGTATCACGCAAAACTGAGACCTGGTGCCCATTTACCAAACCCTTTGTCACAGGCATGTTGCTAAATTGGTGAGTTCCTTTGTATTGGTCATGTAACGTGCTTATCATGTCACCAAGAGAAGCCCTTTGATTTTCTTCTTCGGTCGTCCTTTCACCAGACCCAGGCTCAGGATGCCCTAATTTCACCGTATCTTCGGACGCGGGATGGGAGTTTTCGAGAAGACAAGATGCCTCGTCCCGTCGTGACCCTTTCTCTGTGCACTGTTTCGCCTCATGCCCCTGTCGACGACATTTCGCGCAAAATGGTGCTTTCGTCTTGGCACGGAAGTTTGGAGCCGTGTGCCCCGGTCTGCCACATATGAAGCACTTTGTGATGGTAGTTTCTCCATCGCGGACAGGTTTTCAGTTGTGAGTGCTGCTTCCCTCCGAATCTTCCTTGAAGAATAACAAGTTCTTCTGTTGCTGAGCATCCATAAACATATCGGCTGCTTCTGTGGTAGCGTTCAATGTGCAACATTCTCTCTCGCGGAGGAAAGTCACTAGCTTCCTGTTGCAATTAGATAAAAACTGCTCCTTAACAACCAACTCGACCAGACCCTCGAATGTATTGGGAGTCTCCGAGAGCTCAATCCACCTGTCGAAGTACCCTTTAATTCTAGATGCGAACTGGGTAGCCGACTCCCCGTTCTCTGGTTTCGATGCTCGGAAACGCTCACGACAACCTTCGGCCGTGAAACGGAAACGCCGTAGAAGAGCTATCTTTACCTTGCTGTAATCTAGACAGTCCTCAGGAGGCAGTCTACCATACACCTTCAACGCTTCTCCTGTGAGGCACATACTCAACGCGATCGCCCATTGCGATTTGTCCCAGCTTTGTCTGGTCGCAACGCACTCGAATCTCTTGAGGTATGCGTCTAAGTCGTCCCGGGCATCCTCAAACTGCGGGAGAAATTTGCGCGGATTTATCGTCTGTGAACGAACCGCTTGTATGCCTTCATTCGGTTCTCCCTGCTGCGTTCGGTCCTCTCGTGCCGCGTCTAACTCCGCGAGCCTTATACGTAGCTGAAGGCTGCGTTCCTCTGCTTCGGCTCGCGCTCGTTCCGCGGACGCCCGTTCGGCCGCTATCTTCTCACGCTCCACGGCAAGCAGATCGCGTTCCTTCGCAGCTTCACGCTCAGACGCCCTTTCATCACGCTGACGCTTTTCCTCCTCTGCCATCCACTCTTTCAACTCTGCCCCCGACAAGCCTACTCGTTCTCCAAGTTCCACTAATGTCCACGTGTCCATTGCATCTGCTATGTGCCTGTGCGGCAGAGAACTGCTTCGTCCTGTCCAGCGGACGCCAAAACTGTCACGGTGTACCGTCACGGTGTGCAGTATCCACCGTAGCAGGTTCCCAATTACAGGTAATTAGGACGAAGCACACTTTCTCTGACACACACACACATACATAGAATATAAATTCTTGCAACACCCGCTTTATCTACGATATACAACACAACACTCGCGTCATACACAATAAGTACAAGGGTACTATCTAACACTTCAAAGTTAATAGAAAAGAAGAGAGAAAAGTCGATGTGCGCACATCACCGTTAGCACCTCGCTGTGGAAACCAGAGCGTCCCAGAAGCGACGCTCCGAAGTCTTCGTCTCGGTGCTAGAGGTTCCACGCGGCATCAGGTAGCCAGTCGGTGTGTTGCGAACGCGTTCCGTCGGTACTTCGCAGGATCGCTGACGTTTAGGTGCACTGTTCGGCCGTACACGACGTTGCGTCCACCGTTCATAGCAATAAGCTTGAAGGCTTAAACCATCGGCAGGAGCCAGGATTTCTTCTCACCATGGCTGCTTCTTCCGCCGTTCTGTCTCCATTCCACTCCTCTCTCCACGCGCCCCTGCTTTTTTCTTCTTTTTTTCCCGATCCTCGCGCCACGAGAGTTTCTCGCGTCGCTCCTCTTCTTCGTTTTCTTCTCGTGGTTTATACTCCGGTGTCACAGCAGCTTTCTTCTTATTTCGTTGCTGTCGTTCATCATTTTTTTTTCTTTCTTTCACGCACCTACACGCACCACATCACAGCATGGCAACTTTGTGATGTGCCGTCCCGACGATTCAGTTTTTTTTTTTTTTCGGTCTAAATTCGTGTACGTTTCAATGTCATTTGACAAGTTGTCTCGCACTGCGTATTGATCGGCCTTCTCGGCGGGCAAATGCCGCTGCTTCTGTTTCTTTATTCAGTGCATTCGTTTCGTATCGTTCTCACACAAAACGTGAGCAAATGCGACGCCTTTTTTAATGCTCCTTAATTATCGTTCCCTTTACATTCCAGTGAACTTGCCGCTCTCTGTAATCAACATATTCATAGACCAAAGCTTCACCACTTCGAGATTGCTGGTGGAAGGAGACGCAGCCTACGAGATCGAGCATGGTAGTAGCATGCAACGTCAAGGAAAACACAAAAAATACAGTAACGTTCGCCGGACTTGTTCTGCAAACGTCGGCTGTAAACTAGGACCCACGCGAACTTGAAATAGCGGTGAATAAAATAGAAGTTATTGCAGCAACCAGCAGCCGCAGAACAAGATAGTAAATATTTGACGAGTACCCCAGCAATTTTGGCAGCAGTGTCGTGTTTGACGCCAACAGGGTGTCATCTTTCCCACGGAAATAAATGAGGCTCCAAGAAAATACATGGGGTTGGAGAGGCCCAACGTCAGTTTGAGAGTGACACAAATAAATTTGGGACATAGTGTTTGCGTCAGGGGAACGCAAGCTTGACTGAAAAAAATGTTATTGCCAACATAAATGCAGCACACAGCCGCAGCATTTGACTCTCTCGCTATGTACGTCCACCAGCAAGCGTCGCGTAGCTTATGAAGGCGAAAGCCAGATCGATGCCTCTTCAAACGGGAAGATTGACCGTCGCGGCGTCAAGACGAGTGACGCAAAAAATAATCGTCCCGTTATGAGGTCAACATTTGACGTCATCATGACGTCACAGACCTCCTAAATTTTTAACTTCATTATGACATCACCATGACGTGACATAACGTGATGTCACATGATGACGTATTCACACGACATGGTCCCTTTGCATTGCCTCCATGATCGGTTACGGAGGCCGTGCAAAACCGCGTTAGGTGCAGAACGCTTTTGGAGGGGGGCGCGGGAGAATCAATACATCAACTGACAAGAAGAAGAAGATGGTTTTCACCTTCTAGTCATCTTTGGCGAATGCATAAGGGACCCTGTGAGTTTTTTTAATTCAACGTATCTAAACAATGACTTGCGCATCTGCAGCCGATTTTGTGGATGCTGAGCACGGGGCCGGAGATCAAGAGGTCGCATGGGAGGGTTCTGAGATGGTATCGCACGTGGTAAAAGGTAGCGCCTTTTCCATCCTGTGGCAGATAAGCATCATTTGCCGGCGGGAAGCGCGCGTGAGCCATCGTCTCAGTGCGCGCTGTATGCTACTCACCGAACATCGCAGGCCCGACGCAGTAACGAAAGTCTTCGTCGCGGAAGTGCTTGTTGCACACAAGTCTCGTAGCCGATGGCTACTTGCCGGTTCTTAGCTTTACAACCCATGCTTCACGCAGTCTCTTGTCCCGCGGGTAGCGGTGCATGCTGACACTGGGCTCCGTTGCGTAAGCCCGGCACTGCGGCACCGAGCGGTAGAGCCCCATGTTCGTCGCCTTCGGAGGCAGCCACTCCATTAAAATGGTTTCAATTGGGCAGAAAATGTGAGAAAACTTCCGTGTTTGAACAGACCGCAGCGCATGGGGTACTTGAAACTCGTTTTCAAAGCACGCGGCAGCGCTCCACAAGCAGCCGACGCGGCCGCTGAGACCACGTGATCCTGCCAAGCACGTCACGCCGACGGTGGCGCCGGCGTTTCCAGTGGTGGGCCTCGAGGCCAATAGGAAGCTTCACTGTGACGTCACTCCCCAGGCTCCCGTGGTGACGCTGACTGCATCCAGTGTTATACGGCGGTAGCTGTAATCTGCACTGTCCGATGCTGTCGTGATAGCCTCTGTAGATGGTCGTTCCATGTCCGAAGTTGGTGCCGCCGATACGATGGTTAGCAGCAGTAGAGTGTACTAGAACAGGGGAGTGCTCGGAACGGCCGCAGCACCAATGTACAGAAAGTGAAGTCCAAACAGGGTCAATCCACCTGCAGCGCTGCGATCGGTAGTTTGCAATGTGTCGTCGTTTAAGAGTTGGGCGCGACTCCACCGAAGTGGTGCAGTGGTAGAATGCCCGCTTCCCACTCAAAAGGCCCGGGTTCGAATCGCAGCTGTATATGGTGGGTTTTTATTCTTAGTGTCACCTTTTATAGCTGCGTTGGTTTTTTACTTTCTTTCTTAAAAACTAGCTTCTGTTGCTACGTATTGCTACAAAAAGTAACGTAAAGTGTGAAACTTTGTTTCGAGTCGCGTCTTCGCGAAAATCTCGGAGGCTATACTTTACGCTTTTGTTCAATCCCAGGCGGTGGCGCTGCAAATAACTGCGCTCGCTCTCAAATTTCTTCTAGTTTACTTCACATTTTGCGTTACTTTTTGAGCCAACACGTAGCAACTTAAGCTAGTTTTGAGAAAGAAAGAAATACCAATACAGCTACAAAAGGTGACACTAATAATAAAAACCCACCATTTGCAGCTCCGATTCGAACCAGGGCCTTTTGAGTGGGAAGCGGGCATTCCACCCCTGCACCATTTAGGCGGAGCCGCGCGCATCTCTTACACGACGACGCATTGCAGACTACCTATCGCAGCGCTGCAAGCGGATTGACCCTGTTTGGGCTTCACTTTTCGAAGCTCGTTCCGGGCACTCCCCTTCTAGTACACTCTAGCAGCAGTGTCTGAAAGCACAAAAAGAACGCATGTTCAGAGCTCTGCCAACTGCGGTTTCGCCGGGAATTAGCATTTAAATTTACATTTAAATATAAAAATCTGTTTATGCCAAAGCAGCATCTAGATGTTGTCTTTCTCACAGCACTTCGAACTAAACCAGCGGTGCACATAGCACCTGCCTGTAAGCACTGCACCATCCTGCTTCTGCCAACTATGAAATGCGTGCACACTGAAAATTTTCTCTGCTTGCTATTACCTTAAATCTCCCCTAGCCAACACAGACTAGACAAGCAATTAATATAACTATCAAGTGGAAATGAATGTAAAAATTTTGCTAACAGTGATAACTTAAATCACAAGGCGCATGCAGCCCATCCTATGTTAGTCCTGTTGTGACTCACAACAGGACTAACATTTGTGTCGCAAATGTGTGAACAGTTTTGCAACTACCGAACACAAAAATAAAGTTAAACACCATAATAACAATGTGCTGGTGAGCTTCAATGTATATTGATGTACATGCCACTTCATTGTTAAGGTAATGCATCACAATATATGACCGTTTGAAGCAAAACGGGAATGCTAGCTAGTTGGCGGGTAATAGGCGAGGTTCAAGTTTAGGTATATATTTTCTGCTGAAGCAATAAAGCTTTCAGTTGTGAGGAAGCGCTCGTGGTGTGCGCTTTCTTGTCCTTGTCTTCTTAGCACTGCCGTTATATAAGTACTGACCATTTCGCCAGGAACACTATGAATCCCTCACAATACAGTCAATATCATGCTACAGGTGTACGTCTATTATCGAGGCACTGCGCTGTAAATTCAATATAGTGTTATAGGCGTGAAGCGTCGGCATTTGCCCGCTGAGAAGACCGATCATTATGCAGTGCGAGACAACTTGTCGAATGGCACTGAAACGTACGTACACGAATTTAGACGAAAAACAAAAACATTGAATCGTCGGGATGGCACATCACAAAGTTGCCATATGCGCACCGAAGTCGTTGTTGTAACGAAATTGTTTTTCAGCTGCTGGTTGCCTCCGCGCAGCGGTATTTTGTTTGTACTCACAATTCTCATATTTTGCGCCCCAAAGATCACAGCACGGTGCCAAAACGCGCTCGTAGCAAAATCGAAAGCATGAGTACGGACATACATGCCGTTAAAAAAACAAGTGGAATTTCCACCTGGTTCCCATTGGTTCCATTTGTGAATTAGTACACAATTGGGCCATTTGGACCAATTGGTTGTATGCCAATTGGGTCAAATGGTGCAGTAGTACATAACCAATTGGGCCAATTGGTTGTATTCCAATTGGGTCAAATGGTGCAGTAGTACATAACCAATTGGGCCAATTGGTTGTATTCCAATTGGGCCGATTGGTTGTACTCCAATTGGGTCAAATGCGCCGAACGATGCTGACCCACCTCCTCACCTGGTATCGCATTGGGCCTCGCAGCGTCATCACACAAGAACTGTGATGTCATATCAGTGATACCACGAAACCACTACAAAAGCAGCCAGCCTCGCGGGTCACGCGTGTAATGGGCTTATTGGCAGCACGACAGCGACAGCTATGGCTCGACCTAACTGGCTCGTCTTTGCTATGCAGGTAACTATAACTGCCATTGTTTGTTTGCCAAAAAATGAGTTGTCGTACGCTTGTTGTGCTGCCGAGCCCACGTTGCATGCGAAAAGTGTTTTATGACTGTAGTTGTATATTACTCAAGTTGTTACTACTAGCCGGTGATATCGAAGCCAATCCTGGCCCTCACTCTGATTCTTCGTCGCGGTCCACTTTGAAGCGAAGAGTGCGTCCATATATTGACTTCAATGTTGACGAACCGACCGAGTTCGCGGGAGGCAAATCTGGGCAGACAGCGATACTTGATGAATTGAAATCCATTCGTCTAACACCTTTGGATCGCGAGAAATCGTTCAATGAATTTAAAACAAGACTTGAAAAAATTGAATCGGGGTGCTTGTCGTTCAACACTGCAAGTTGACGTGAAAAAACTTCAAGCAGCTACTCATGAATGCGCAAGCCAAGTTTCATCGCTGTCTGCTCGGATGGATGATGCGGATAACAGGTCCCGTCGCAATAATCTTGTTTTCTTTTGTTGTCAGTGATACGCAAAAAGAATCTTGGCAAGAAAGCGAACGACTAATCCTTGCTCTCTGCAAGACATCCCTTGGTCTAACCATGGGAACCATCGTTAAAAGCGCAACACCACACAACACAAGAGAAGACCAGACGAGACAGGCGCAAACTAACAACTGATTTATTGAAGGCAGATCTCCAGGCATATATACCAACAGGCTGCGCAGGCGCAACGTCACAACAATCCTCGGAAAACATCAAAAATATCGCGAAAGAAAATCAATTTCAGCTTTGTAAAGCGCAATGGAAGTGTCGCTGACACACGCCTCACCTGCTTTCCTGATTAGAAACGCTTCTAACGTTTCACGAGCCGTTTTTTGTCTGCTTCTACCTACAATTTTTGCGCATCGGAAACGTGGTTCACAATTCGGGCATGACATGCAATGGTCGACAAGATGGCTTCGCTCTTTGTTAGTTAGATTTCTTGCGTGTTCCCTGAGCCGGTCATTGAGGCAGCGCCCCGTCTGGCCGATATATACTTTGCCGCAGGTCAGGGGAATCTCGTACACGACGTTGCTGGCACACCGAACGAAACGTCGTTCATGGTTCTTTTTGCAGCCTCCCTTTTCCTCCGCACAGGTGGTGCGACGGCTCAGCTGAGCGAGCTTCTGGGGGGCCGAGAAAGCCAACGGCACGTTGAACCGGCTAGCCACTTTTTTCAGGCTATGTGTGACCTTATGCATGTACGGCACCACTTCTGGCCTCTGGGCGCCCACCAGGGGCTTCGCGGCATCTGAGTAGCAACGGTGCTTCAACTTCTTAAGCAGCGTCTCAGCAACAGACAGGACGACCGACCCAGGGAAGCCGGCTGAAAAGAGCCTCCCCAATTGAAGGTTAAAACTATCCTGCACCTTGTGAATGCACGACTTCCGAAGTGCTGAATCTAAACAGAGAGTAGCGATGCCTCTCTTTACCGTTTTTGAGTGAGCTGAATTGTACGGAAGGAGCTCTTTTTGTGCACGCGGAGAGTACGCCCAGCAAACATGACTTGTGACATGTTTGCTGGGCGTACTCTCCGCGTGCACAAAAAGAGCTCCTTCCGTACAATTCAGCTCACTCAAAAACGGTAAAGAGAGGCATCGCTACTCTCTGTTTAGATTCAGCACTTCGGAAGTCGTGCATTCACAAGGTGCAGGATAGTTTTAACCTTCAATTGGGGAGGCTCTTTTCAGCCGGCTTCCCTGGGTCGGTCGTCCTGTCTGTTGCTGAGACGCTGCTTAAGAAGTTGAAGCACCGTTGCTACTCAGATGCCGCGAAGCCCCTGGTGGGCGCCCAGAGGCCAGAAGTGGTGCCGTACATGCATAAGGTCACACATAGCCTGAAAAAAGTGGCTAGCCGGTTCAACGTGCCGTTGGCTTTCTCGGCCCCCCAGAAGCTCGCTCAGCTGAGCCGTCGCACCACCTGTGCGGAGGAAAAGGGAGGCTGCAAAAAGAACCATGAACGACGTTTCGTTCGGTGTGCCAGCAACGTCGTGTACGAGATTCCCCTGACCTGCGGCAAAGTATATATCGGCCAGACGGGGCGCTGCCTCAATGACCGGCTCAGGGAACACGCAAGAAATCTAACTAACAAAGAGCGAAGCCATCTTGTCGACCATTGCATGTCATGCCCGAATTGTGAACCACGTTTCCGATGCGCAAAAATTGTAGGTAGAAGCAGACAAAAAACGGCTCGTGAAACGTTAGAAGCGTTTCTAATCAGGAAAGCAGGTGAGGCGTGTGTCAGCGACACTTCCATTGCGCTTTACAAAGCTGAAATTGATTTTCTTTCGCGATATTTTTGATGTTTTCCGAGGATTGTTGTGACGTTGCGCCTGCGCAGCCTGTTGGTATATATGCCTGGAGATCTGCCTTCAATAAATCAGTTGTTAGTTTGCGCCTGTCTCGTCTGGTCTTCTCTTGTGTTGTGTGGTGTTGCGCTTTTAACGATGGTTCCCATGTCTGAACACCAACTAGCCCAACAGTCAACTCTCTTGGTCTAACCATTGATTCTATTGAGCGTGCGCACAGACTGGGCTCCTACAAACATGGTAGAAATCGACCGATAATTGTTAGGTTCGGAAATTTTAAAGTAAGACAAAATATCCTTTTTCAAAGCAAAAAATTCAAAGGATCTGACTATGGTGTCAAGACTCTTCGTCGCAAACGCGCTTAGCCCGCAAACAACTAGTGCAGTTTGGGAAGGCCCGTAAACTTGACTTCAAGCTCCGATACGACACCCTTTACTGCAATAACAAAACCTACATTTATGACCACTCTGCGCAGAAGGTCGTTGAGCGGGTATCCTAGCGCCAGATTACACATCGAAATGAACCGAGTCGACCACGCCGTACGCCCCTGTCATTCATAGACAAATATCCGTAGCTTACATATATTGGTTCCATTGGTGACAAATAGATGTCTCCCATTTAAACCCTATTGGTGCCAATACGTGTCCATAGTTCTATAAGTGACAAATAGCTGCCAGCTATAGGCACCAATAAAATATTTATTGGTCCTATCGGTGACATGTCGTCAATTGGTCTCTATTGGTGACAATAGAATTCTAATATAAGACCTATAAAGCTCCAATAGAGCACTTATACAACCAATAAGATTTTTATATAAGACCAATAGAAAATTCTATTGGCATTTTTGCTAGGGATGCGTAGTCCGGATTGCAAGGTGCTTGCTATGTCCCTAAGATGCGCCTCTACAAACCTCCTGCCTCAGCTGCTCTTCTATCTCGCCCCACTTCAACCTATTCCTGCCACCCTGCATGTTTATATACCCTATGCCTGAATTAGTTTGGACCTCGTGCTTACGTAGATTTCTTCTCCCATGGACTCTATATATATATATATATATATATATATATATATATATATATATATATATATATATATATATATATATATATATATATATATACGCGTCTTGAATATTTGTGCCCCTTGGAAATCGTCCTTGTCCACACTGTTGGCCTCAGGGCTCTGGGTCCCCCTAAAAAAGCTGTGGTTTGGCGACCCATTCTATTACCTACCATCCTGCCCGTAGCACCACTGTAATGAATGCCATCTTGTGCAAAGGGGCGAGAGCCAAGCTGCCGGCCCATACCCCTGACTCGGCCGCTGGATAAAAAGCGCTGATGACACAGCCTCCACCACTCCACCATACCACGGCCGCTGGATAAAAAGCGCACGGGTACGGCCTGCCGCGTGCTCCGAAACCGGCGTGACGGGCCTAGTTTCCCGGACCACCGCCGCGGCGCCACCGGGCGGGGACGGGTTTCGCGGACGCCCGCGGGATCACATGCGCGGCGCGCTTGCGGCAGTTATGCTTGAGCGCGTGCGTCTTCATGTGACGCCCGAAATCTTCTTCTAAAATTTATCTAGCGTGTACACATCAGTTAATTACCGATATTTCTTGTACATTCTTGCAGCGCTCGGGAATTTTGTTCTTGCCTTGCCAAAGATGCATCTTCGCGCACCGATCGCTTTTTGCGGAAGTAATCGCGTGGGCATATTTTTCTGGTATCCTAGAAGACCACACCTAACCAACCTGGAGGCGCTGCACCTTTCCTAATGCATCGAAATTCTTTATTTTGGCTCTGAGTATGTTGCTTCAGATTTAATCATTTCATTTCAAAAAAGTGATCTCGGAAACTGCAGCGGCCGCTGTTTATTTTACACAAAATAAGATAAACTTCTTCATTCCTCCAAAGATGTTTATAGTACACATACGGTACGGTATTGCATGCAACTGCCATGAAATATTGCTTATCGTATGTGCGACCATCCAAGGGCGTCCGCAGAACTTTTTCCAGGGGGGTGCATGAGCAGAGAGTGGGGGAGAGGGAGGGGGGCATACAGCATAGGTAGCTTTTGTTTCATTGCCGTGACATGACCGGCAATATTCGTCTATAGCAGTATGTAACGTGCAAAGTTGGCTGGTAATCCTGAGTGATGTTTCACGCGGATATGCGGGACTGGAGTGTGCTAATCAAGCTGTGTAGATTACTGCTACTGCATAGAAAATTATTATCCGAAATTCCAAGGGGGGGCAGCTGCCCCCCCTTGCGCCCCCCTCCGGACGCCCATGCGACCATCTCATAGAAGGAGATTCGAGTCACTTTGAAATTTCAGTGACTGCATCTTCAATTCTGACAATTGGGCGAGCTGATGCGGATTAATTAATATGAAAACGGTCAGACGGAAAGAGTGATGAAAAGGCTGAAAAACACACGAACACAACGGCTTGCATTCCTGCGCTTTTCAGTATTTCCGTCTCTTCCCGTTACGCCGTTTTCATGATCGTGTAACGAATTCAACGGTGAACATAAAATCTGGACAAAATGTGAGAAGTTATTTTATTTATTATGAATTCAGGGCTCATCCCTGCTAGTTGCTAACGGCGGCTTGTTGCAAACGTTGTTGAAATCCAGCGGCCGTGACACCACCTTCCCGTTTTCTCTTATCTCTCGTTTTTTTTTTTTTTTTTAGTTCCCACGTACCTTTCAGCCCGCGGCACCTTTGTCATCGGTTCCGGTTGTTTACGAACGCTGTCGCGTTGCGGTGGCGTGCGTTTCCCCGCGATGCCATGTTGTACCTATGTTGGTTTCCGTGAAAAGCACGTGTATCCCTTTTATTCAGAGAGTTGGCCCAAGCAACGCTGGGGCCGACTGCCGACGTTTGGCTGATCACTGGCAAATAGCCGGCAGCCGACTTCACTGGCCACCAGGCATCCGAAAAGGGTCGGCCGGAGGTGCGCTGCCAGCTACGTCGGCACTAGATCTGCTGCACGATTCGCGCCACCGTCGGTGGCCAAGTGAACGCCGAGCGCGCCAAACGCTTGTCGGCACTAGGTCGGCTGCACGATTCACACCACCGTTGGTGGCCGAGTGAACGCCGAGCGCGCCAAACGCTTGTCGGGGCGACAAGTCGGCAACACGTCGTGCCGGCCTTGGTTGCCGGCAGAGAATTCGAACAGCGTGTATTATTTTAGGGCAGCATAAAATACACTGCAGGAAGTGTAAACAACTCCTACAGTGTGATTTTTTAAACATTACAAAAATCACCTGTGACACACAACATACTTGTGGTCCTTGAGCTGATTACACCAAGTGATAGAGATTATTTGTGCGAACAATACAAATACATTATTGACTAAATAACAAAAATAATAGCGAGCCGTTACATTCGTGCATGGTTTCTCCAGGCGTGCGTATCTAGATTTTCTCGAGACCATCATTCGCCAAGTGTGCGACAGTATTTATATACATGGGCGTTAAACTAGGCTTTTGTCGTTGTTCGATGCTTAAAACGGATTCTTACAAAAATAAACGTGACTGGTCCAAACAGTGAATTACCTCAGATTTGATGGCATAAATATTAAATCGTAAGATTTCATTCCAATTATTGCAAACTCAGTGGCTACAGTTAGTCAGTTGCAGTAGGTAAGGCAGTGTAATTTGAAGGTCATAAGTGAACTTTATTTAGATAGGCGATTATTTATTTTGCTTTTTCATGCAAGTAATGTCACCCGCTTGCATTAAACCGAGCTCACATAATACATTTATGTCATTTCTGAACTAAAACGACCATTAAAAACCATTCTGTATAACTTAAAAGAAGCATCGTCTGTATACAGACAACATGAAGCATGAAAATTTTTGCGTGCTGCCCGAGCAGCGCTGCACCCAAACAGTCTGTGGATAGAGAGACGCAATGTTTTGTTCTAACAGCTGGTCCTTTATTATGTAATTTGCGCAATGGAATGAGTAAACGTTCTCATCTTTCGCTGACGGATAAGTCAGGCAAACGGAAATACCATATATGCTATGTGAAAAAAACTCATCAAAAGGCGTGGCCGCAATGTAAGATTTTAGTACCAATACACGAATAATATATAAACAAGAAATATTCTTTCAAGGTTGTTAGAACGAACACATAGCGATGGCAATCCACGGAAGACTCGTGCTGTGGAAAATAAAACGCAGAAGGTGGAAAAGTGCGGGAAAGAGCAAAGAGGGTCGGCCTAAGGCCAACATAAAGGAAACGCGCGCTTAAAAAAAAAAGCAAAATAACATGCGCTACTGCGGCCCGCGCCCCGGAAGCTCCCAGTGGGGAGAGGGAAACTTCTTTTTTTCTTTTTTTCCGCTGTTCTCTGGTTTTCTTTCTCAGCGTGGAGCCGCCTCCTCTTTCGAAGAAGCCGCACATCTGCAGGCCCGCCGTCAGTGCCCAGCAGTGCTTTTTGCCGCCAAGATAAGAAAATGGGACACGTCCGAAACAGCACCACTAAAGACTTGCGTTTGTCAAAATTTACGCGTGTACGTCTAGGTAGTAACAAGTTTGAATTAAGTTAACGCGAATTTATCTTTTTCTTTAATGTGCAATGTAGTTACACCTTTATCTCTTACAGATAATAAGCTCATATTCCTCGATATGCCTATTTGAAAAGTTTCTGTTATCCCATCACTTTGTCAGAGGTCGCCTTGCATATGTTTGTGACATTCATCATTTTAGCACAGCATTTCAAATAAAAATGAACCCTTGTTTTTAATAAAAGACAAAGCAGGTACACCGTAACCTACATTATAAAGAAGTTAAAATAATCCCAACGATGCACTGCCTCAAGATACGAAATAATGCCAGTCAGAAATCGCATTGTGGTCATTTTATACGTCTTGAAAATACCAAACAAAAAGATAAGCAAGCGAATATGATGCATGGAAATGCATGAGAAACATTCCGCGGATTTGTCTGATCTTCTGACTCATGCGTGTAAAAGAATCGCATAATGGAGCATTTGCGGCGGGTAACGCGCAACGTGCACTGCTGTTCTGTTGGAATGTTAATAAAATGTTTAATAGTTGTGTTATTTCACAGAATGATAATTATCAATGGGAGCAACACGTGCTTAAAACTGGACGCTGTAGCTTTATATTTCTATGATTCTATGGAGGCTGTAGCTTTATATTTCAAGACGCGTTAGACAAATGCGTAGCTAGTGCCTCGCGGTAATCTGCCGTCGTCGGCATGCAAAATGAAAAAAAAAAAGTAATAAAATTACATTGCTAATAGTTTCACGTGCCGTTGACGACATGTGTGGCTGACTGTAGAGGGTGCGCAACGTAAGTGTGCCGTACGTTCTACACATATGAGAACTTAATTATCAAGTCCCTTGCTGACGCACCACATGGGACCAGGTGCACTGCTCGACACCGTTAGATTGATTTATATATTTGTCCAGCCCTACATCGGCTGCATAGAGTGATGAGGATTTGTCAGCAGAGCTCATCAATCTAACGCCGTTTTTATCGAAAGCACAGCAAAATAACGCGACGTGGTGAAAAGTATTCGTCTCTGATCGAGTGACAAGTTGAACACTGGTCAATTTTACTTTGAAATTCAACATTTAGGTTTCGAGCTAACAAGCGCGAGCGCGTTTGGGCAGTATGTTGAGGAATAAGTCACGTAGTGTAGCTACAAACGCGATGACGGCCTTTGGTCAAACAAGGAAAACAGCAATGACCGTCAACCATAGACGTAAGGGAAACTTCCGGCTAAGGGATAACATCGAGTTTTGCTCTGAACTGACTCAAGTTAAGCTATTAATCGGATGCTGACTATAGATGCGATGGCCATAATGATGAGCGCATGCAATTGGCATCAATATGGAAGTTGGAGTTCTTCGGCGTTGTGAAGAATTATTCGATCGGAGAATATCGTTATAATATTTTTATAACCTTGAGAAATCGCAGGATTTGAACACTCTAGAGATCAATGTATTTGCCACCAGGAAGTACATAACGGATAAGAAAGTGCAATCACGCGAATTTATGTTTAATGTGGCTTTACAATGGTCCATTGTGCCGCGGTATAGAATTGACTGAAATAGTTCGCAAATGGCACGTTGATTGTAACCGACCATATACATTACACCATCTATTAATAATAAGCTTTATTGAAAATGAATTAATTCATTCTTTCTCCCGTCGGAAAGGTTTTGGCTGCTTTTAGCGAGACCAAAAAAATATTAATTTCGTCACACGAATTGTGCGAAATAGAGTTCTCGCGGACTGTACAACTTTAATGGAAAATTTCATATACGTGTTTCAGGGGCGCGAAAGCTCTAACTGAATATATGAAAAGCTGAATTGCGAAGTGATCTTAAAATCTGGCATTCTTGTAGCTTATTACATGTCCATTTGTCTAAGAATGACGTCGTATTTGCAGTTCTGCTCCAATCAATAACCCCAGCACTAAAGTTACATGTTTGCTGTGCCTCAGTTTTCCCGAATCCAGCCGAATATTTCTGATGTGCACATTAAGTATGTGAATAAGAAAAGGTACAATTGCGGAGTTGGTTAGGATGCGGAATTTAAATGTAGAAATTTTTCACCTGTTTCGCAAGAAACTTCAGAACCTTTAGCGATCGAGCCGCTGAGAATCCTCCGCCGCATTGTCATGAGCACCTTTCAAGCCTTATGATGACCTGTTATGATGAAGCACTTTATGCTCAATTTACAGTGGTACGACATGAGTGCTTTTCAAGTGTACCGAGCGTTTACGGTTTCTGCTCGAAGCTCAAGAAAATGTCCGACTTTGCATGCATTAGACGCAAAGCATTTGGTTGAACAACATCAATAAATGGGAATAAATGCGAGTACCGAGCAGAAATTTAATTTTGATCCTGATACTATAGCGCGCTAATCTCTATTAAAATATCGATGATTTTGAACTGTCCACCGAACTGTCCACCGCTTTAGCACGGTCGTGAATAAAAATATATGATTGATCTGATCGAGCCGCATGACAGAGGGAGAACATCAGATATAATGGAAACATTTGGAATATAGAATCGAATATCATCATACTTGATTCTGTCTTCGGGAATAGCCCATATGCGTTAATACGAATGTTTCAAAATATCATCTATGTCCAAATAAACACAAAATTAGCGTAAAAGTCGCTTGAAGAGCCAGAATTCGATAGTCCGCACACTCTGAAGAGTTTTAATATTTGTACTTGATGCTCAGTTTATGGTTTTCATGTTAATTTGTTTTAATGTTAGGGTGCCAACGATATTTTGTGTTAACAACGAAAACGGTTCAATTCAAATTCGATTCGCTTTTTGGACGCATTAGCGCTGCCCCAGAGTCAGGCATGTGCTTCAGTGGAAATTTCGCGCGCCTTTTTTTTCTCACCAGACAGAGCTGATATAAGCAACACGTGCGTCCCCCCGAAAAAAAAAAAAAGTGGTGAGATGGGGTCTTCGCGGTTCTTGCTTTGGAGAGAGAGCACGCGCAACATGCATCACATCCCTCTCCCAGAAAGAATGACAAGTCCTGAAAGGAGGAACGGAATGTGCCGAGGGCGGCGGGGCGTGCAAGCGGAGCGCCGGACCTCGGAACTCTCGCGCTTTTTTTTTCTTTGTTACCGCGCTGGGGAGGGAAGCAAGCTCCGTGGCGTGCGTGATTTCCCTTCCCGCGAAATCGTAGCTCTTTCGAGCGAGAAAGGCCTTCCTCACTGACCGAACGTTTACTGTGCGCGTGGGCGGGGCGACAAGTGCGCCGCGATCTGTCAGCTGTGGCGTCCCACAAGGCAGCGTCCTCAGCCCGTTTTTGTTTAATCTGGTGCTCGCGCCGCTCGTCAAGTGCCTACCAGAAACGGCTGTGTTCCCTGTTCGCGCAGTGGTGTACGCTGATGACGTCGCATTGTATGTGCGTGGTCCGACCCGAAAGTGCTCGGTGGTGCGCGCTTGCATGCAGGAGGCCCTCCAATGTGTGGCCGCCTTCGTGAGAAACATCGGACTCGCGATCTCGGCGCCGAAAACCGAGGCCCTCGTCGTCCACCCCCGTGCTGAAGCCCGACGACGTCTTCCGTGCCTTCAGCTGGATGGTGCACCAATTGTTTGGAGTAGCAACGTCCGCTACCTCGGCCTGACGATAGACAATCGCCTCCGATGGTTCCCGGCGGTGCGACGTGTACGACAGACGACGCGTCGCGTGGAATCGGCCGTGCGCCAACTACTCGCAGGCGGCAACGGCTGCCCCGCTGCCTTCGCCTGCACCATCTACGAGGCGATGGCTCTGTCTGCCATCCACTACGCACTGCCGATCTGCAAACTCCAGGCGCCACAGTGGCGACTGATTGACCAGGACCACCGCCGAGTCATCCGCATGTGTCACGGAATGCCTCGTGGCTCTCGTGTGGCCGAGACCCTCGCGGAGGCTCGTGCGTGGCCTGCGTCGCTCACGGCGGACCTGCGCGCATTGTGCCACTTGCAGCGTCTCCACCGAGCGCCTGATGCAGGTCCCCTCCTCTCGCGGTTACGTGCTGTGCCAAACTCACGTGTCGGCCAACTTATCGACGTGTACGACGGTGTTGTGGCTGACGACCCCGCACGCCTTTCGCGCTGGCCACCCCCTCACCGTCGAGTGCCCCTTCGAGTGAACTTGCACCTGCCGGGCATTCGATCCAAACGCCACACCCCCATCAGTGCCATTGCTCAGGAGGCCGCGGCGCGGATGTATGAGGACCTGGCCGGGAGGACGCAGGTGTTCACCGATGGGTCCGTCCTGCAGGATCGCTCAGCCGCGGCCGCCTGCATAGCCCCTCAGCTCAGCTCGGAACGACAGTGCCGCTTGCGATACTGTGCATCCTCAACAACAGCTGAGCTAGTCGGGCTCCAGCTGGCTGCAGACCTCCTGCGCAATTCGCCGGCCGTCACGAGCGCAGCAATCTTCTGCGACTCGAAACCTGCACTCCGCCAGCTCGCGAGGGAGGAACGAGGCCCCCTTCTTGCTCAGCGTGCCGCTCTCAGCCTGCTGGCCCTCCAGGAACGAGGCTGTGATGTGGTCCTTCAGTGGCTCCCTTCACACGTCGGCATCGCGGGCAACGAGGCTGCAGACGAACTCGCAAAACGAGCACACTCCGCCGAGACTTCGCTGACGGATTACGCCAGCTCGTTCGACTCGGCACGCAACAACCTTCGCCGGGAGCTGGTGCGCGAGCATCCTGACGCACGGGTCGCCTCCGGACACCCCCCTCCTCCCATCCCAGCCACTGGTTTCACTCGCCGCGAGCGCGCGCTTCTTCTTGCCCTGAGGACCGGTTCTGTGTGGCCCGCGGAACGCAGGCATCGTCTTCGCGGCGCCGCTGCACCGAACTGCACCGATTGCGGCGCGATCGAAACCCTGTGCCACCTATTGTTTGACTGTCCGTCTCTCAACACTGCGCGGAAGCGGCTCGCCATGAAGTACCGCCTCGTCGGACTGCCGTGTGCGACCCTACAGGACTTGCTCCATCCCACCGGCCACGTACACCGTCGCCGATCAGCCCTTGCGGCCCTACTAGCTTTTCTCGAGGATGCCGGCCTAGTCGAACGAATTTTCTAGCCGCTCACCACGGTGACTCGGACGCCCGTTCTCCTGCCCCCCCCCACCCCCTCACTGTTTTTTTTTTTCACTCATACCTTTCTTTTTCTTCTTTTACCATACTCTTTTCACTCTCACTGTCCCTTTAATCCCCAATCCCCCGTGAGTGTATCGGTTGAGGTGTCCTCACTTGAGAGACAGTTATCGTGCACTCCACACCCAATTTCCATTTTCATTTCCTTCTTCCTTTTAAGAATCACCCCCCCCCCCCCCACTACGCAGAGGCGGGCAAGCACTCAGAAGCATTTCGTTTGCCTTGATCCTGGAGGCGCGCGGCCGTCTCCCGCTGCCGAGGATTTGACGCGAACCCGTAAGTGACATTCTATTTCCTCGGCGTATCGTATCGTGACTTTTGTCTAGCGACAAAATCAAATTTTATTTGCGCAATTGATGCGTCAATCTGGTCGTCTCTTCTAGCGGGCAGATCAGAAATGTTCAGGCGAACGGTGGTTATATTTGTCCGTGGACCCAAGACATCGTTGACGGGCAAATATGTAAGATTTTCTTGTTTTTTATTTGTGGCATCTTATTGTAAGACCGTAACCTATTTTGCCGTTTTCTCTAAGGAACACTGCAACAAGGACTGGTGTGGATAGCGTGCTGCGCTGGTCTCGCCAACTGAAAAGAATTCTGGTAAGACGCATGCTTGGTTACAAAAGTCTCACGCAATCGCTTTTCACATTGAATTTGGTCGCAGTTGTGCTATGCCGACTGCACAATATGTGACTGGCCCGCGGCCGCTTTGAAGGTAAGATTGTGTTCTCATTAATCTATTTATTGTACCATTTGTTTTGCGGTGACATTACGAGCCAACAGTGAAAACCTCAATCCATCCTGTCTCCACATATTATCTAGTTTGTGCGCTGTGGAGCTTGAAAGCACTTCTCAGAATTTCAGCACACTGGCATTTATTGTAAGTGCAGTGTTTTTCTTATTTGTGCAGTGACAAAATAATTTTGTTTAGTTGTGTGAATAGAGTTTCTAGACGCGACATGACTGTGCAACTGGTCAAGTAAATAGTCTACCTTTCTCAGAGTATTATTCATTGTTCTTTCTTTCAGTATTTCCCGACAGAAGAACAATGCAAGTCTCACATCTTGATGAGGGTGGCGATTTACCCTCTCACATCTCGACGGTAAAACGTCGCATCTGCATACGTGTTCAGGGCCAAGAGCACGAGAACTGGCCGAAAGAAGGGAGCCGATCCAACAAGAATGCCGTCCGTTTTATATATATGTCAGCGCTATCATGCAGCGATCACATGGACTGTACGGTTGCGTTGCACAAGGGCTGATGCAAACGCTCCGTGCGAACAATGTTGCATGTAAAATTAGTGCATCTATATCATTGCAAAATAAACATATAAAGAGAGAAAACTTATATTCACGTCTTTCTGTTATTGTGTGTTACGTATTAACACGTTAGTGCAGACCGTTAGAGGCGTTTAATTCCGTCTTACATGTGCACTCTGCCCGTAATTAATTCAGATAGAGCTAAACGCCTCTATAAACTGCCCGTTCACATTAAATACGACACGCATCAACACACCAGAAAAACAATTGATGCGTTTTGTTAGAACAAGCACAAAAAATAAGAAAAAAAAAGCAGAGCAATACTAGCGAGAAACGTCCGCAACCGACCCACGGCCGTCGGTAAATCGACGCTTATGTGATGTCAGGCCTTGGTCAACCCGCGAGCGGCATGCACTCGGCATCGTCGGCCACGGTGGACGGGCCTACATCGGGTGCCGACGCAGGCCCACATGAGGCCAATGTCAATCCCCAAGACCGGCCCTACATTGGTTGCCAAGGTTGGGCCAACGACAGTGCAGTTGGCCAGCGACATCAGGCCGACATTTTGCCAAGGATAAAATGTTGCTTGGGGGGTTGTCTGTGGTCATTAGCGGTACGGGGCACAGACTCAAACTTACCTCAGCAAAACATGCGGAGACAAAAAAAAGTGCAGAAAAGCGGCTGGTGGGCGACGACAAGATTTCATTTCAAACAAATATACGTGGCAGCCAACACACACATTGCGAGCGACTCACAGGGACAAAGTTAAGGTGAGTCACGTACTTTTGACTGATATACGGTAAACAACAAAAACAAAAAGGGGGCGGGTACGCTTCTTATACTCGTCTCTGTTTTCTTATTTTTCATTATTCTTTTGTTATGCCTCCAGCTGTGAGCCCAAATTTCGGCTTCCCATGTCTACTTCCAGTCTGTGCAGACCATAAAACCTTCCGTTTTGCTCCTTTGACGTTAGCCGCTGTACAGACACTGGCGAATCTTCGTTGCACACCAACGTGATTGTCTTCTGGCAGACTCAGTCATGTGGTTCTGTCATCTATAACTGTTTATTTTTTCTATATATATTTTCTACAAAGGCACCCGTGCTCGCTCCAACAAAGGTACGTACTTGACTGTCCTACAGCAGCCGTGGTTCTGCGTGCTACTATAGTATACTTGTGTAAATATAAAAACGTTGTATATATATATATATATATATATATATATTATATATATATATATATATATATATATATATATATATATATATATATATATTGTGACGAAGAAACAGAGAAACAAGAGACAACGCCCGTTCGTGGGCCGGCTGTTCTTATTCTGAACCTCGTTCTTCTCCTCTTCGCGCATCCTGCTCTCGCGCCAGAGCCCCGGTGTCGTTCTTCGTCATTACACTCGGCCACGACTGCGAGCGGCCGCAGCTGCCGACTGTGTCTCTGGTGGGCGGCACTGGCTGCATCTAGGTGGCCGATCTCGGCCACGCAGTGATGTGGTTTGATGAGGTGTGAAACGTAGTTCAGGCGGGCGGCATTGACTGTGTCGTGGTGGTCGGTGTTGTATACGCCGCGACTTGCCTGCCGAGCTGCCGAGCATTCCGGAGGGCGACATTGGCTGTGTCGGGGTGGTCGTTGAAGGCCTTGGTCACGCTGTGACTTACCAGGCTGAGCGGCAGGAAATGACGCTAGTGGATGACCCTTGTTGCGCGACCTTGGGAGAAGGTTCAGCGCTGCCGAGTCATCAGTGTCCATAACTTTAGCGTCGCACAGAGGTGACAGATGTGTATGCAAGGAAACGTCTTGCGCTGGCGTCGCGGGAGCGTAACACTTAGATAGCAGAGGCATGTCTTCAATGTCTGCAGCTGTGTTGGTCTCCCTGGCCTCCATGGGCCTCCCGGCCTCCGGGGGGTCTCCCCGGTTCCCACTCGGCGCAAGGTCTGCTGTCATGGGCTCGTTCGGCTTGTGCACTGCATGCACGCGTGTCAGGCATTAGAGGAGCCGGAGTCTCCACGTTTCCAAGTGATGATGAGCTTGGGGTCCCCGTCATCGGCTTCGGTGGCCCGCAGGTGGTCTTGGTCTGGAGCAAGGTATGTCGTAAGGTGTGTCCAGGCGCGGAGTCTGAGGTCTGGACTGCGATGCCCGCCTTGCGGATTGCGTCAGTGTCTGTGGTGGTGCGTTCCGCAAAGCTTGCTGTGAATGAGGTACAGGACACAGCTGTACCATCGCCGCAGTTCTCTTCAGGAACTCGGTACATGAGAGTGAGCACGTCGGTGCAGGGCGCACCTGCACCGTCGGGATGATGCCCTTCAGGATCTCGGTCATTGAGGGAGGGCAGGGTGGTAAAGGCTTGAGCTGCACTGTCTAGGCTGTGGGTCTGACAGCTCCCATCCGGGGCTGACAGTGGATCTTGAGCTAGGTCGTCGCAGGCATGAGATAGCGGGCGAAAAAGACTCAACAGCTTGGCTGACCATTCCGGCCAAGATCCTTGCCGGACGCCTTCGTAGGCATGCCATGCCTTGGCGGCATCGCGAAGGTGATCGATGGCCACCCACCATTTCTGCTGGTCTGTCCAGGCTTCGCGTGCTCCCACAGCGTTGATGGTAGCCACCCAATTTCCGACGTGGTCCTGAAAGCCGCGGAACTCCGGTATTTCGCAGGCAGCCGGCGATGGTAACATGCCAGGTGAAAATCCAGAGTGAGCCGACGCTAAGCAGGCCAGTTGGTAAGAGAGCTGCGTGAGAGCATACCGCAGCTCTCTGCGGCTCTCGGGTGAGCTCTCTTCATGGTCTTGCGAGGCGGCGGCGGCCAACGCGGCATTGAGCGAGTGCAGTGCTGGCAAGGCGGTAGGACACAGCACGGAGATTGACGCTGCCATGGCGTTCACCGTGACTCGGAGTCGCGCGATGGTGGCGGTAAGCTCGGCGGCGCTCTCGGGCGATCCGCGCGTGGAGCCAGTGGTGACGTCCGAGGAGTTGGACACAATCGGTGTACTCACAGAGGAGGGACCCCTGTCCGAAGGAGCTTGGACAGCACCCCTAAGCGGCTCGGGTGCCGATGGAGCACCGAGTAAGCCGTTGTCGCTGCGGGAAGCGTGGATGGCATTCCCAGGCAACGGTAGGCCGTGTACTGTCGTGGCGGCGCCGGGAAAAGCCTGCCCTTGAGCCACTGAGGAGGCCTGGACGCCGTCCTTGAATGGTGGCACAGGTGCTTCCGGCCGAAGTAGCGAGACGGGCTGCATAATTGTTCCTTGGAGGGAAGGTCCGCAGCGCCGATGAGCCACGAGGACGCACTTACGGTTGATAGTTCGTAGACTGCGCCATTGTGACGAAGAAACAGAGAAACAAGAGACAACGCCCGTTCGTGGGCCGGCTGTTCTTATTCTGAACCTCGTTCTTCTCCTCTTCGCGCATCCTGCTCTCGCGCCAGAGCCCCGGTGTCGTTCTTCGTCATTACAATATATATATATATATATATATAGCTGCACTTGATCCCCGCCATTTCGTGGTTTTGCTTGATTCTTCGAGATATTAGTCACTCCAGTGATCGGCCTTATATACATATATCAATTTGATGGCATTGCCCTGCTAAGAAATGTCAAGAATATTTGCAAGCCACTTCTAATGAATATATAATTCCGCAGCCTTTTCAACGAAGTTACGAGGAGTGCGTCACTATACTTGGTATTCACGTGACGTCACGGCAGAGCAGGCTGGCGGCTGCAGCAGCGGAAAGGGCACGACCTGCGTTGGCCACTATGGTAGCGCCATATTTTTGGGGGGACGGTGCCAACGAGAACGGTGTTTCTGCAGCTCCGCGGCTGGTGATCTCTGCCTTTTCGTTACTTTAAAAGAGTTGCAGTAAAGCACCATTGCTTTGCAACCATGAATGTGGGCCCCTCAGTAAAGTTGAGTTCGTACGCGCAGAATTTAGAGGCGAATGCGAAGAACCGCTTTGCGGTGGCGTCGATCCACTTTTGCTTACTTCGAAAGAAACGTCGTTCGATCTCGCGCTCGTGCGTAAAGTAGAACTTTCGGACATCAAGGATTACATTGTGCACACGGCGAGTTTCATCACCCAAGAACAACTGAAGGCCAAAAAATCTCGAGTCGCATAATTACCTGACCAGCGGATTCGTGCAAAGAGCCCCAGCTGCGAAGACACGGCGATCAAAACATCGCGCGCACCAAGGTAAGACAATCTTTGACTAGGCTGACTGTATTTATGGATCGCATTGTAACGCTAACGGGTAGTGCTTGCCGATGTGTGTGACAGTGGTGTGATTAATGTTGGAAGTTTGCTTCGCTGCGCAGCGAGACCTCGTGAAACATTCACAAGTGTCTGCGCGAGGTCCTACATATTTTCGCTTCTGTACCGTTACACTACGACGCTACGCGAAAATTCCAGGAGTGCCTTTTTGCACAGCACAGTGTCAAGTAACACAGTTCTCTTCGGAGCTTAGGGAGAAGAAAAACGATACTAAAATAATTGCTTGTACACGTCATTTCCCATCGCGCTGCTGCTTTAGAAAGTGACAGTGTAACTACACTTTCCAGCGATTATCTTGCTGCGGCATCTTTTTCTTTTTGGTTTGCGAATACTCGTCACCTGCCTAAGTGCATTGCGTTCTACAAATTGTCGCTGCCAGCGAGGTAGCGGATGTTGCATGTGTCCGCACAAGTGTGCCTAGAATGGACTACATGCATGAAAGATGCTTGCTTGCGTTTTGCTTCAGTACTGTTGCGGTGATACCTACATTAGTTTCACTCATTGTTGATGCTGCAATTTGCCTTGCTTTGTGTGCGTTTAGGTGGCCTGTGTTTTCTGCGTGCGTAAAGCGAGCAGTTAAACGACTTCATCCTTTTGCAGGTTAACCACTCTCAGGCGATTTCACCTCAGCCACTAGAGCCATGGCTTCTAGTCAAGCAGGATGGCATGGTTAAAGCTGCGCATTGCACCTGTATGGCCGGTCTCGGTGAAGCCTGCTCGCACATTGGGACACTGCTCTTCTATTTAGAAGCAGCTTGTGTTGTGTTGCAGTGTTATCCCTACCTTCAGTGCTGCACATGTCTGGTCTTTTGGGAGGTTCTTGCTTTGACATGCGTGGCTTGGCATGTAATTTACATTACAAAAAACATGGTTGCTTAAGGCAAATGTAGGGGGCAAGATGAACTTTATTCCCAGCAGTTTCGTTTCTGTTGGCGCAAACAGTGAATTTTTAGGAAGATTCCTGCTTCAACATAATGGGCACAGCACGTGCATTATGTGCATGAGAAAACATATGGTCAATTAATGCAAGAAGGGATTCTAAGGACTTAAAAAAGCGCTTTTGAAAGACAAATTCAGGTAGACAAATGAACTTTATTTCCTGCTTTTGTCCTTACTGCATCGGTGTCTGAAACTTCGTTCAGAGTTCGTACAAGTTTCAGAGGCAGAAATTACGGTCATTGAAGACCCCCGTCAATGCTTCTTCAATGGACGCCAGGTCCTGCAAGGCCACTCCCAATCGCAGCCTCATTAGTGTGAGTACAAATTCTTGGAATTTCGCAAGAGCATTGTTTGGGCTGTGTGGCACACTACTTTCGACAAGTGTGAACAGTGAAATCAGAACTGTGAAGCTTGGTAGGCCCGTGTAAATTTGCACACGGGTGTTGTCATGCTCCAAAGAAGCTTTCGACAGCCGAAGTGTGTCCAGAGAGCCCTTCACCTCCTGTAACTCGGTGCGTAGGACCTGGTTATCAGCTTCAAAACTCTTCAGAACACTGCCTGTGATGTCAGTTTGAGTTTCAGCATCCTTTAGCACTGAAAGAAATGTATGGGCAATACATTACTACGCATTTGCCAGTCAGGTGCAGAGTGCTTGAGATATTTGTCACATTACTTACATGAAGTGGTATTTACTGAAGCTTCAGCTGTCGAAGTGGTGGCTTGAACACCAGCTTCAGAAAACTTTACATCTGATAAAAAATGCAGGAATGTGACTCTTAGAATCCCTTGTGTTAAACACTTCCGGTTTGCTCCAACTGAACGAATGCAGTACTCACAATATGAGGCATCCACTACAACTCCAACTGGAGAACCCATTTCAGCTGAGGCCCTGCCTTCCTCGTGTGATTGCACAGATGGTGGGTCTGCAATGAGGTGTCGTCAATCATTGAAGTTATGTTCCTAAATTAAAGTACTCGGGCCGTTTGAACTGAGGAAACACAAATCACTCAATAAACGTCAGCAACAGTATCATCAGCATCTTGAGCTACAGTTGAAGCTGGTACTTGTTGCAGCATGGATTGACCTGCATTGAAGTGTTGTCATTGCTATTTCACAACCACGAATTTTGTGCTCACATAATGGGCCCACTACTCCAGAGAGAGGGAAGCACCAAATAGTTTACGCTGTAGGACTGTTGGATATATGACGCTGTTTACTGCAAGCAATAGGGTAGAGGATGAGCAAATAGTGAGGTTTTGTAATTTTTGTCAGAAAGACCAACCATGCAAAAATTAAAAGTACACAACTTGCCACTGCCTGCTAGCTCAAAGACCATCGGGAACAATATAATTCCATTACAAGCACACTGTGATGTAAAATCCAGCCTGTATGAACAGCTTATCTAGGGCACTGACCTGAACCGCTGTTGAGTGCGCAACGAGACGCATGTGGCTCATCAGCTTCCTTGTTATGTGCTGTAACAGGGCGTGCAAGTGGTGTGCCTGTATAGAATCAAGGTGCTATAAAGATGCTGAATGTCATTAAAGGAAATAGTCCCCATGTATGAATAAGCCATTGTACCCGTGACAGTTCTGCACACAGCGCTGTGCTGCACGTTCAACACATTTGAAGGCTGGAGAACTCTGCTATTGCCCTCTTGGATCTCCTTTGAGGTCGCAGCCCTCTTGCAACGTCGCTGGTGCCTGAAATAAAATGTAAAGCCTTTATGTGAAAATGTCTATGCTGTAATCCTTGGCACTACTTACAGTGATGGTTGGATCTCTGCAATTGTTTGCTATTTTCGACATTGCTGCCCCGAGTTCTCACGACATTGTAAGCTACAACCTGTCTGCTCTCTCCTGACACAACTAATCTCAAAACAACTTGTTTAAAATTGGTGCTCATCACTCGATGATTGCATAACATATGCTGCATAACTCTTGAGTTGTGTCACAAGCAACCTGAATAACAAACAGATAACCTTCAACAGAATAATGCAAGAATACGTGCCAGTCTCTTAGACTTCTGCTGTTTGGAGTGCAACATAAAATGTGGCTGCCATCAACAAGACTGTATTCACTAGCACCCACTGAGGTCACATTGTCTCATTAATATTTTCCTTGCATACACACTATTCACTTGCTTGGCAGTTTCGAAATCTTAAATTTGTTCTGCATTACCAGCACGGGCGGCACCAGGGTTTTTTGGCTGAGCGGCAGCCATGACAAGTGTGTCGTTTTGAGGGAGGTCAGAAGTAGCACATTCAAACATACCTTGCTTCAGATTTAGCAGCTGAGTTTCTGTCATACCCCAAGCGTAAGCTGGGTGCCCAGTCTGGGTTTGTAACGTCCATCAGGTAGGATGGCCTTCCTGCAAGTGTAAACAAGACTGTTTGCAAACATAAATTCGCAGAAAACTGGCAGATTTCTAACGAGCTACTCGCTGCGGTAGCAAGAAGTTCAGTCATTACTTGGAGTCGAGCCACAACTACACGAAAAGCAGCTTTTACGCAAATGAATTAGGCACTGTTCTAAGGGGTCGTGCGCAAGATAATTTGAAGCAACGGAATCGACAGCACAAGTGTCGCTCGTTTCCAGAACAATGATAGCCATTTCACAAAAACCAACAGCAATAATGTCTGGGCATTAGTTAATTTCTGGTGTTGGCCAACATCACTTCGAGCACGCCGCAGTGGGGGATTCTACAGTAGCTTGGGTTCATTAACCAAACACACGGGCACTTTTGCATTACAAAAACGTGAAAACGCTGCCGCTGTGACCGACAATCAATACCGCGAACTCGCGCTTAGAAGCGCGAGTACGCGGTATGAAGTCAGTTTGATTTAAAAGAAAAACAAAAGGTGAATGGGGGAACGTCACAGGGCAGCACCCTTTACTAATGTTCATTGCTCTCCCTCCACCTTCTATCGAAATTTAATGACAAGTGGCCCCAATCTGCCACTCTAAGCGCTACAGTAAACGGTAGGATACGTCCACGAACTGCATGACATGACAATTACATTACTGCGACGAGTTCGTGACATCTTCACGATACACGGTGACACAGGCGCCAGCACTACGGGGAAAAGCAATGAGCACATAGCAAATTGATTCCGCAGCTCTTGTTTTCGGAGTGCACGCGTGCCTTTTTAAAGCAATGACGCTTACACAGCTATCTTTAAGCTCGCTACCTCAAACAAGCCAACAAACGTTATGCTAACTACAAACGCTACAGCATTACTAGCGTCGACCAACCTATGCAAGCCCAGTCCATGATATTTATGTTGCGCTATGTGTAGCAGAACGACAAAAAGGCACTCACCAGAAACGAAGTGTTCGCTGCAGACCTTGTAGTGAGTAGCGTTGGTATTAATGTAACCACGGTTGAGGCGACGAAACCATTCCGCCCGACGTTTCGTTGAGACCTCGAGGGTCTGGTTGCACTGCCGACGAACAACAGTCGGAACAGAAAAAAAACTGACTTTCGTCGTGTTTTCACCACAGTCAGCTTTCCGCCTTGACTCGTTGTTGCATCCCAACACAGCACAGTTAACCATATTTGGAATTATTGTTGATGACGCCTGATTACAATGCCCGGTCAGCGCAGCTCTTACGCTTCACAGCAGCACGAAACGAAAGCACTCCCCCAAAAACATGGCGACAGGAAGCGGAAGTCTCACCGCGCCGGTTCGAGCGCTTCCCGTCATGCCGCACGAGAGCGCAGCGTTGCTTACGCGTGAATACCACCTATATTTGTAAAATCCGCTAGTATCAAGCATCCGAAGCTGAATTAATTTTCGGCCCAGTATCATGCATCAGACATCATGAAAAAGATTCAACGGCACTTCCTGTGTATAAAGAACATGAACGTGTATTGTCAGATGTTTCAAATAAATACTTGTCAAGCATTTTCAGAAAGGTGCTGAAGAAATGTCACGGAAATCAATTAATATGCTAAAATAACAAACGATGCATTTATTACACGCACATAAATATTACAACCACTTTTTGACACATTCAGCGCCATATAATGTTGCTACGCGCATTGTGGAATATTCTTTCAGACACACAGCAAAAAGTTAGTCCTGGAAAAAGAAATGCCAGGAGCTCGGCACACGTACACGGAAATTTAAGTGGCTATTTAACCAGATTACGCGAACGAACTCAACTGAATGCATACGTCATGACTACGATAGATGAGACAGAAAAAAACCGCTTAGAACAGCTGAGTGAGATCGCTGTTGTGACCACCACCAACTAATTTGCTGCGGCTGCTGCCCCAATGGAGCCGCCGGCACCCATTTCCCCTTCCCCGCCCCGTCGCGCCGCAGCGGCCGCAACTGCAACTAAAGCCAACACGCGCTCTCCCATTGGCCTAATACCTTATCTACATTGATTAAATCTATGTTATTATAACAAAAAAATATAAATTCACGGTCCATCTCTCTGCCTCTTAAGGCAGAACGACCTTATTTTTCCCCCATTATTTATTTTTGTTCTTTATCTCTACTTTTCTGCCACCAATACTCTAACCGTACGTCTCTTACTTATTTCTATCGCGGACGTGTGCAGCTTTCCATTGTTGTCCCTAAAACCCAAGGCTTCATGTAGATTCGTGCCCACACGTATACCTGGGTGAATATCGCCACATTCAATCAGTACATGTTCCATTGTTTCCTTAGTTCCCCCGCAGCATGTACATTGTTCTTCTTCGTTACTGAATCTCGCTTTATAACTACGCGTTCTAAGGCAGCCCAACCTTGCTTCAAACAGTAAAGCGCTTCCCCTTGAATTATCATAAAACCGTTCCCTCCTTATTTCGTTTTTTCCCTTTCGGTAGTTACTCAGAGCCGGCTTCTTTTCCATCGCTGCCATCCAATAAGTCCTCTCCGCCTCTCTGACCTTCCGCTTAATGCTCCTTATTGCCATATCGCCCGCATTGCTAGCCGTATATTTACTGGTGAGCCTCCTAGTTCTTTTTCTCCACTGCGTGTCAACACTTTTTCTATACAAATACCTGAAAACCTTCTCTGCCCATCTACTCTTCTTCATTTTCCTCAGCCTCTCTTCGAATCTCATTTTGCTCTGAGCTTCCCTCACTTCAAAGCCTGTCCATCCCATATCACCCTTTACAGCCTCATTTGTCGTCTTCCCGTGAGCGCCCAACGCGAGGCGGCCCACCGTCCTTTGATTTACATCCATTTCTGATTGTACCTCTGACTTCATGCACACTACTGAGTTCCCAAATGTAAGTTCCCAAATGTAACCATACAATGGCCAGTGGCGCCCCTAGTGGCAATACTCCTGCGGTCGGCGCGCGTTCCCGACGAGCAGCGCGCGTATCGCAAGCGGTGAACGAAGTCGGGGTAGGAGAGAACGAGCGAGCGGAGAATGCTGTTTTGGAAAGTAGAAGCGCTCGCCGTCTAATGCGGTTCAGTAACGCTGCTGTGTGAATGTTTGTCAATACGACATCATGTGTCCGTTGAGAGCAACATGAAGTTTTCGCGGCTGTGCTGCGCCTGTTCACTGCTGGCATGCGGCTACCTCATCGTCGGCGCCAGGCGTAAGACCGTGCTGTTTCTCCCTGTGCTGTGTGTGTGAGGGGCAGGAAGCACGCTTTCCATTCTGTCTTTTGTTTTTGCAGTTGCAGTCGTTTTGTTGTTCTCGACTGATCAAGCTGCAATGCAAAAAGTCGGAGCGTACGTTAATGCCCCTCTCCATTTACATGTATGTGGCGTGAGCTTTCGCTTGAGCCGGCCTTGCGACGTGTTTTGACTCACTTGTCCGCTCTTATTTCTCGTTTCTCCCGGAGTTGTGGTGCATATTGCATGCTTTGCGAACGACCAGAAAGACGACCACCCGGCTCCGGGAGGAAAACAAGAAAGCAGTAAACTAAGCTATTGATTTCGAGCGCGCGCAGCCTCGCGTTGACCTCTTCTCCAGGTATGATGGGCCGTATTTCTTTTGCATCGACCTGGAAATACGAGCATCCTTTGTTCGCCGAACGTGCTTTGGCGTATGTCCCTGTTAACTAATCGCAGCGGAACGCAGTATCGCTCGTGCATCTGATCGCGTGCAAACTGTAGCGACAGAATACAGATCTGACACACCGCGATGACTTTGCGCGTCACCACAAGGCGTGAGTGCCGAAGTTCCATTCACGATGAAGCTACTGTTAATTCACGATTTCTGCTCGTTAATGACCTCGCCGCCGTGCGCTGAAATGCGCGAACACGAGAGGAACCAATACTGATTCGAGCAGACTCATTGTTTTCGAACTCTGAAGCCTGTGTTCACGCTTGGCCAAGTGTGGCACGCCGGATGTGACGCTCATGGTCAGGGCTGAATGAGGAGGCATCCGACTTCAGGCTAGCGCTGCTGTCACTGAGAAACGTCGTGCATTGGTTTCATTGTTGTGTATCATTCCTAACCATCCATGAGGCTAGTAGATTGTGTGCCATTTGCGTAACATCTTGTTTACTGTAGTGTCCACATCTGTGCAATGTATTTGGCCCGGCACAGGCGAATGCATGTGGTATTGGCAGAGCAGCTTTTCCTATCTGCACTTTAGGGATGCCTGATACCCATATCAGATAAAGTGCACTGAGCGTCACTTTATCTGCATGCTGCTACTCAGGAATGAGAACTGTAATATGACTTAGAAGGGTATCGGCTTGGGCTAGTTGGTATGTCATGATGAATTGTATAGCGCAAACGGGGTACTTGGACACGTTTTCTCTGACGAGGACAGGTCCCCGAAAACGGGGACCTGTCCTCGTTTTCTCTGTCTGTCCAAGTACCCCGTTTGCGCTATACAATTCGTCATGTAATATGACGATTGGAAAGTTAGTAGCGCAGCATATATTTGTTATTCCATTCAATATTGCTTAAGCAAGAATGTCATAAACAGCCGCTAAATAAACTCTAGGTGCAAAAGCAGTGAATGGGGCCACTGTACGGCATGTGCTCTGGTATGCCCCTGGCGGTGCTGGCCATAGGCTGCCCGAGAACACAAATATTACGTTAGTTAGTAGGAAGGGGAACAGCGTGCAAAGACAAAAGAGGCACAAGCAACTGTGCTGACTGACGAGTGAAGTGTTTATTAATGAAGGAACAGCTGTACATGTGTAGAAAAACCTGTACATCACCGTGCAAGAGAAGGGAAGCATGAAAATCTATTAGATAGTTGAGATTACGTGTCGTCAAAACTGTTGTTGTTAAGTTATTCTGCTCTCTTCCTATTCAGCACGAGACAATGCTACAGAGATCTGATGCATGATGCACTGCTGTTTGGGATTGCAGCGGCCTCAGAGTTCTCTGTAGCACCTGCGGACATGTTTTCTTGCACACGCAGATTGTAGAGGCTTTTCACTCATTTTGTAGAGTGTGAATGAAGCCTGTGTGGTGTATGGGAGGCCTCTACCCTACATGACCGGGCATCGCCTAAATGACCGCTTGCGAGAACACGCCTGCAGTCTTCGCTTTTGAACTAGCAGCAGCTTGGCCTTACCTTGTAAGGACCGTAACGTGTGCCGTGCTGGGGGCCTGATTTTTTGCAGTGCGTGGTCTGCAGATGCTGCAGTGACACTCATGCATCTTTGAAGCCACTGCAACTTCAAAGAGGGATGCGTTATGCATCCATCTGCAGAACGAAGGCCCTGTCTCGTGCAAGCTGATTCCATTTTGTTTCTGCACATTTCATAACTTGATCACCCACCTAACTCTTCTCCCTCGACTGCATTTTCCTTCCTTGACTGTCTACCCTACGAAACCACGCCGATCGAATTTTCTTTCTTAAATGTCAATGCAGATATCAGCTGCCCCTGTTTGTTCTGTAATCAATTCTGCTCTCTTCCTATCTTTCAACATTACACCTATCATTTTCCACTCCATTACACACTGTGCGGTACTTGCCATTATGTTGAACTGCTAGAACGCAGTGATTGTACACTTTTTGCTTTAGGGACAGTGGTAATTCATTATTTGGGAGTGTCTGCCATATCCACCCATCCGTATTCTCCTTTTCATGATTAGGTAACTGGGCTAGACATTTCTCGAAAGGGTAGAGTGGATCACAGCCATGCAGTCAATCGGGTAATGGAGAAATCTGCTGAGTTCACTTTATGTGCTTTTCATTGGTGGATACAATAATGCCTTTGACTCGGCTGGGATGCCAGCAGTTTTGAAGGCAGTACTTCACCAAGGAGTAATTGAGACATATGGGAATAGGAGCTGAGCAGGTTGGTAAGGATTCAGCATGAAAGAAGCTGTATGTGAATACCGTAGCCAACAGCTACCCACAAGGAGAGCAAAAAATAGCGATGCAAGAAAGGGGTCAGTGTTGTTGACTGCATGCTTAGACAAAGTATTCAATCGACTGCATTGGGGGGAAGAAATAGGAATAAAGATCGACGGACAAGATCTCGGCAACCTAGGGTTTGCAGATGATATCGTGCTAACGGAAGGAATAAGGCACCATTGAGACGAACACAAGAAGTGACACAGATCAACGCCTACTAACAGCTGATTTTTATTCGAAGAAAACGGGTATATATATGGGCTCAAACCTTGACAGCAGTAATCACGTGGTGTACTTAAGGTGGCGGTTCTACGGTCGCCATCTTACGAGTAGTTCTTCCCTGAGACACCAGACGACGCCACTCGGTCATGTTTAGAAAAAGGGAGCAAAATGTGCTTTGCACTGTCATAGCATGCAGTGGCGAAGAGCTTGCACCTGTTGCAACTAATCCCTCCTTTTGCAGCTGTTGCTATGGTGCAGCTGTTGCTATAACCTCCTTTGGGATGTTGCAAATGTGCCTGATGCCCAACCCCCCTCCTCCTCCCATCCCGTTCTCAAGAAAAAAAGGTGCACAGCCCAGAGAGCCTTTGTACTCCGGTCCAACTGTCCAGAAATGAGGTGCCCCCCTCGCTCTCGTGGAAGGGTAAAACTGTTTACAATAAAGTGGTTAAAAAAGAGAGAAGACCGTTCGTTTGTTCAGGGACTTCTCGAGAAAGTTTGACATTGGCCCTGAACACCGGCAGTGTTGGCTTGCGTGGAACAGCCCGGACCATGCGCACTTGCATAGTAATTAGAGATGTCCCCGCTGTCAACAGTTTTGATTCGACTGTAAAAGTAGTGCGCGCATGTGCCGCTTGACCTCATACATATGTCCCTACATTCAGAAGCTCCCCAGAAAGCCTTCGTTGAAAAGGTCCATAGGAGGGACACGCTTGAGCGCGTCTTATGTATTCTGTGAACGTCTCATTTTCTAGCTTTTTATGGCCACCTATAATGAGACGCTAAATAAGAGCTACATCAAGCGCTTTGGTCAGTAAGGGGTGCTTATAAAATATCACGTGATTTACATGTGCAAACAGATTATTGCTAAATTTAGTTCTTGTAGAGGTTATTAGTTCATATAGCATAAATTTTGCACGTGTTGTCTAACTATTTGGCACTGTCCAAGCTTTCTTTCTGCTACCTCTCTGCTAGATGGGTTGCCGTGCACTGCAACAACCAAATGGTAGTCACACATGAATGATTTTCGAGGGTATGATGATCATTCGAAAAAAAAAATGACGAAAGCGGATGCGTTACCATTACGTGAGTGTAATTATTACGCTGGTAAATACAATACATATTTCGACGACAAGATAATCTACTGAAAATCATGCGTTTCAAAACTTGTTTCACCCCGCAGGGGCGTCTGCGCAAGCAGGCGTTTGGTGTGTAGCGACACCACGGACCCGAGCTAACGGGGGGGTTTCGACCCCCTCCCACGCCTAGTCGTGCGTGGCTTAGCCGTGTCCGGGGAAAAGGGGATCCTGGGGGTTGAGCCAATGCCGGGTGATTGGACCTTTAAGGCCCCCCGGCAGAGGCAACACACCCCTTTGACCCCGGCTTCACGTAGACGGCACCCCTGGGCTGACCCACCCAGGGGAAATCGGCAGTCGCCTTTTCCTATCTCTCTCCCACATCTTCGTCTTTCTCTCTCACTGTTCACCTTTCCTGTCCTCTCCTCTCTTCAACTTACTTCCTTTTTCATGGTGGCAAGGGTTAACCTTGTGTGGGTAGCCAGCCTTGGATACGTCATATTTGGTTATAGCGGTAACGTACAGCTGGCGCTTGCAGGATATGCTTTTCACACTTGCTGCAGCATCCCCTAGTTGGGCTCCGTGGTGGGTGGTTGGCGTTACTGCCGAAACATACGACATCCATGGATAGCTCTTTCCCGAAACTTCCCAATCGTCCCCATAAGAGGAGGCGCACCGAAGATGTATTTCTCTTTGTTGGACACCAGAAAGAAACCTTTCCACGTTATCATGTCGTACATTCCGAAAAAGCAGGAAAGACAGTGAGAATGATCTCACCTTTCCTGGTCTCGAAAACTCTGTCAGATACAATTGGAGCAGGCTACAAAGCATCGAGAATGGCAAATGGAGATCTTCTCTTAGAACTCCGCGACCAAATACAGCATCAGAAACTGTCGAATCTAACATCATTTGGGGACGTCCCAGTGACAGTCACCCCCCACCGCACGATGAACACATCCCGTGGTGTTGTCTCAGATGATGACCTCATGGGACTAACTGAGGCTGAACTTGTTGAGGGGTGGAGTGACCAGAATGTCGTGAATGTGAAGAGAATTAGCATGACGCGCGATGGAAAGGAAATACAGACCAAGCATCTAATCCTTACTTTTGGCTCCAGTATCCTGCCTGAAACGATCGAGGCAGGGTACATCAAACTCAAAGTCAGACCCTACATTCCAAATCCCCTCCGATGCTTCAAGTGCCAGTGATTCGGCCACAGTTCACAAAACTGTCGCAGCCGCTCTACCTGTGCAAAATGTAGTGCAACTGAACATCCGTCCCGAGTCCTGCGAAAATGCTGCACACTGTGAGAACTGTGATGGGGACCACGCCGCGTACTCGCGATCGTGCCCATCATGGAAGAGAGAGAAGGAAATAGTTGTAATTAAGGTCAAAGAAAACATCTCCTTCAAGGAGGCACGCAGGCGTATTTCCCACCTACCGAATGGTAACTTTGCCGATGTGGCGCGACAGGGGGCAGCGTCACAACGGCTTTTGGCGGCTGTCCAGCGCACACGTAGTGAGCTGGCAGTGACGCCAACTTCCCCCTCGGCGGCTGCAGCCAGTGCTGCATCGCCATCTCTAAAGAAGGACCCACCAGCCTCTGAGCAGGTGGGCCCAAAGGCTCTGCCTCCTGAGGTGAAGCCTCTTCGGCGAACATCCAACGCCTCGCAAGAGGTGATGGACACTAGTTCGAGTGAGGCGGCGCGGAACGCACCAAAGGAGCGGTGCGACTCTGTCGACCGCTCTAAGAAAGGAAAAATTCCTATTACGGGGCCTAGAAAGAGCTCCGTAACTAGAGGTTTCTCTAAACACACAGCACTAACCTTCCATTCAAGATGGATACGCAGGTATTGCAATGGAACGTCAGAGGTCCTCTGCATAATCTAGACGACGTTAATGAGCTCCTGCGTAAATTCAGTCCAAAAGTGCTGTGTGTTCAAGAAACACATCTTAAACCGACACACACAAAGTTCCTCAGACAATATGCCATATTCTGCAGGGACCGTGATGACGCAGTCACTTCGTCCGGTGGTGTGGCGATCATAGTTGATAGTAGCGTTAGCTGCAGGCAACTCCATCTGAGAACACATCTAGAAGCAGTCGCTATTTAAGCGGTGCTTTTTAACAAGCTAATCACTGTCATCTCATTATACATTCCCCCAGGCTATAGACTTAGTAGAACTGAATTCCAGAACCTAATTGATGAGCTTCCTGAACCCTATTTACTAGTTGGAGATTTCAATGCACATAGCACACTTTGGGGAGATTCTCGTTGTGATGCGAGAGGAAGGCTGATAGAAAATTTCCTATTCTCTACTGGTGCATGTCTGCTCAACAAAAACGAACACATATACTTCAATGCCACGCACCAAACATACTCATCTATTGACTTAACCATCACATCCAGTACTCTAGTTCCGTATCTTGAATGGCAGGTTATTAAAAACCCATACAGAAGCGACCACTTCCCTATAGCGATAAGCTTAACAAAACGAGACAGTGGTTCCCCCCAGCTTCCCCGTTGGAAAATTAAGTCAGCAAACTGGGAGCTGTTCCAAGAACACACATATCTACAGTGGGATGACATTGCTTCCTCTAGCATAGACGACACTGTGGCGTATATAACACATTTTATTATAGATGCTGCTGAAAAATGTATTAAACAAACCAACAGACAGGTCAGAAAATGTCGTATGCCCTGGTGGAATGAAGAATGTAGGGAGGCAAGAAAAAAACAGAACAAAGCTTGGGCTTTACTTCGTGACCATCCAACAGCTGAGAACCTCGTTAATTTCAAGCAAACAAAGTGGCAGGGCAGACGAGTCCGTCGACAGGCTAGGAGAGAAAGCTGGCAAAAGTACATATCTAACATAAACTCTTATACGGATGAGGGTAAGGTGTGGAATAGCCTAAACAAATTAAATGGACGGGAAACGCAACCACTACCCTTAGTAAATACCGAAGGCAATAGCATGGAAGGCCAGGCAGACTTTCTGGGTGAACACTTTCAACATATTTCTAGCGCATCCCACTGTAATCCAACTTTCCTGAGGTTCAAGGAACGCGCTGAGCGGGAACGCCTTGAACGAAAGTGCGCAAAAGATGAACCTTACAACCGTCCGTTTAATGTAGCCGAACTCAAAGCCGCTTTGAACTCCTGCCACAACTCAGCACCAGGTGGTGATCGTATAATGTATGAGATGATCAGGAACTTACACACCGAAGCACAGAATGCACTTCTGTCTCTCTACAACACCTTGTGGGCAGCTGGGTACATTCTAACGTCTTGGAAAGAAGCCATTATAATTCCAATACACAAGCAAGGGAAAGATCCGTCCTTAGCCAGTAGCTATAGGCCAATAGCATTGACGAGCTGCTTGTGCAAACTCTATGAAAAAATGATAAACCGGCAATTAATCTATCTTCTCGAAAACAACAACCTACTAGACCCACTTCAGTGCGGCTTCAGGGAGGGTCGCTCAACACTAGACCACCTTGTTCGCATCGAGGGAATAGTTAGAGATGCCTTTATCCATAAACAGTTTTTTCTTTCCGTATTTCTCGACCTCGAGAAAGCCTATGACACAACATGGCGATTTGGAATCCTCAAAGACCTGTCCGCGTTGGGTGTTCGGGGCAGCATGCTCAAAACAATAGAAAGTTACCTGTACAATCGCACTTTTCGCGTTAGAGTGGGAAATGTACTGTCAAAACCGTTCACTCAAGAAACTGATGTGCCACAAGGAGGAGTGCTTAGCTGCACCCACTTCATTGTGAAATGCAAAAATGTTCCAAAAGCCGGGAGAGTTCATGATTAAAACAGATGCTCCGACTTAACACAACAAAATATAACAAAAAACTACACAGACGTTTCGCCACCTATGCGGGTGGCATCTTCAGTATGAACTGGCACCGAATGAGCGAAGGTAACCCCGTCTATTTCTAGTCTCGTGTATGTCTCTGTACACATCCGGTAGGGGGCCACGGTTGCTGTTGCACGCCGACCTGTCACGGCGGATGAACCACGACTCGAGAAGCTTTCTCTTGCCCCACCTTTGTTCCCGAGCCAGCGTCGTCGCATTACTGAAGTCGAAGGCATGCCCCGTCGTCCAGCAGTGTTCGACGAGTTCGCTCTTGGAATGCGTGGCATGGGTGGCTTTGGCGACGTCCCCTTTGTGCTCTTTGAACCTCGTTGACCGCTTCCTGCCTGTTTCGCCGATGTATGTAGCGTCGCAGTCCCCGCACGGTACCTTGTAGACAACCCCGCTTTGATCGTTCGCAGGGGTGCGGTCTTTAGGCTTAGTGAACACGTTTCCCAAGGTACAATGAGGTCTGAAAACGTATGCGAGGGGGAACAAGAAGTGCGGCACGAGAGAACACAACATCCATTGTTTCCATTCCTTACGTCCAGGGCGTGTCAGACTCTGTTCGGCGAGCACTTCGTCCGCTGGGCATTAAAACCGTTTTCAGACCTCATTGTACCTTGGGAAACGTGTTCACTAAGCCTAAAGACCGCACCCCTGCGAACGATCAAAGCGGGGTTGTCTACAAGGTACCGTGCGGGGACTGCGACGCTACATACATCGGCGAAACAGGCAGGAAGCGGTCAACGAGGTTCAAAGAGCACAAAGGGGACGTCGCCAAAGCCACCCATGCCACGCATTCCAAGAGCGAACTCGTCGAACACTGCTGGACGACGGGGCATGCCTTCGACTTCAGTAATGCGATGACGCTGGCTCGGGAACAAAGGTGGGGCAAGAGAAAGCTTCTCGAGTCGTGGTTCATCCGCCGTGACAGGTCGGCGTGCAACAGCAACCGTGGCCCCCTACCGGATGTGTACAGAGACATACGAGACTAGAAATAGACGGGGTTACCTTCGCTCATTCGGTGCCAGTTCATACTGAAGATGCCACCCGCATAGGTGGCGAAACGTCTGTGTAGTTTTTTGTTATATTTTGTTGTGTTAAGTCGGAGCATCTGTTTTAATCATTCATTGTGAAAATGAACTCCCTTCGTACGGTTATTCCTCCGGCAATGTTTTACTGTGTATATGTTATGACGTCCAAATAGGCTTCAAATCATGTAACCTCTCAATCTGTGAGCGACAAGTTCAGCTTGGCCTGAACAAAATAACTAAGTGGGCAAATGAAAATGGTTTTAAGATAAACCCCCTTAAAAGCTCGTGTGTTCTCTTTAACAGAAAAAGAGGCCTTGTATCAGATCCTGAGGTTACGCTAGATGGACAACGCTTGCAGATCAACAAAGAACATAATTTTCTAGGTGTCATTCTTGACTCAAAACTGTCCTTCATCCCACACATCAAGTACATTAAAACAAAGTGCCTAAAAACAATGAATATCCTAAAAATGCTGTCACACACAACTTGGGGAAGTGACAGGAAGTGCTTAATGAACCTGTACAAGAGTCTTGTCAAGACACGTTTAGACTATGGAAGTGTGGTGTATCACTCTGCCGCACCAAGTGCGCTTAAAATACTTGATCCGATTCACCATTTGGGCATACGCCTAGCCACTGGCGCCTTCAGGACGAGCCCAGTACAAAGTCTCTATGTGGAATCAGACGAGTGGTCACTCAGTTTGCAACGGTCATACAATATCTTCACGTATTTTCTGAAAGTGAATGCACAATCTTAACACCCTGCTTATCCTACTGTAAATGATACAGGATGTGCCACACTATTCCACAAGCGACCGGCACTAAGAGAGCCGTTCTCACTTCGTGTCAGGAAGCTTAATGAAGAAATGGATGTCTCGATTGTTACACACCATTTAATGCCTCCGGCGAGACCACTCCCGCCATGGCAGTGCCAACAAATTGACTGTGACATATCCTTCATCAGAACCTCCAAACATGCTCCACAAGCGCATATACATACACATTTTCTTGAATTACAGGCAAAGTACTGTTGTGCTGAGTTTTTTACTGACGCTTCCAAGTCGCATGCCGTTGTTCGTTATGCATCGATCGGTCCTTCATTTACAGAATCCGGCGCTATGCACCGAGAAACAAGTATCTTCACAGCAGAAGCCTTTGCACTATTGACTGCTGTGAAACATATCAGCAAAGAAAAGTTAGAAAAATTTATTATATTCACAGACTCTCTCAGTGTGGTGAAAGCCATCATGTCTCTCCGAAAGAATAAAAACCCTGTAGTGATGGAACTATATGCACTCCTTTGCACCATGTATGCATCTGGCCAAAATATCGTGTTGTGCTGGGTGCCTGGACATAGAGACATCGAAGGCAATGTCTTGGCTGACCAGCTAGCCACTTCTGTCCACGTAAATGCTACTAATACATCTATGGGGGTTCCCGTAATGGACCTGAAACCCTTTTTAAGGAAAAAGCTCAGGGCCTTCTGGCAAAGGTCATGGGATCTAGAAATAGATAACAAATTACACTTGATTAAGCCACACCTTTGTAGTTGGACGCCCACTGCAAAGACACGCCACACCGAAGTAACATTATGCAGACTTAGAATAGGACACACACACAGCACACACACGTACCTTTTATCCGGTGGTGAGCCACCCTCCTGTGATAAATGTGGCCAGCCACTCTCAGTCCTTCACGTCTTGTTGGAATGCCGAGAACTTGAAGTGCTTAGGAGAAAACATTTTCCAGTACCACTCCGACAGCAAATCCCACTACACCCAGCAATATTGCTAGGCAAGGATCCGTTTTTCAAATATGAATATCTTTTAAGATACTTCTAAGACCTTCGTAGTTTTCACATCATATACACAGGTGATCCGTAGCACGGCCTCTCACAAGAGGTCGATGTTGCGGTAGTCTCTTAAGAGAAAGCACCTACCTCAGGCCCTTGGTCTCAAGGGCGTACGTGAGGTTTTCGTGCTACCTCCATGCTCTATTTTAGTAACGCAAGCACTACTTATTTATCCCCACCACATACAATTCACGCCACTGTCATGATTTTAGCAATTATACGTTTTACGCACCGTCACTGCGAACAATTTTAGGCCCTTATACCGCCATCTAACATCCTCACTGATCACATCCCATACCATGACCTGGCACTCTTTGGCCACTGCTGGCCCTTGTGCCATAATATACCATATAGTAACAACAAAACTTGTTTCAAAATTTGTTGCGTGCGGCTGGGAGCTCCAGAGCTCGCGCAGCCATCTGCACTTTTCGCTGCAGTCGGGGCAATAAGACTCGCTATAATTGACAGCTTGCAAAATAGTTACAGAGCATGCGCGAGCAAGTTTGTTTTCCCCAGGAAAGGCTCTACCAGAAGGGCAGACAAACAATTTTTTCCTATTCACCACTAATCCCTGTCTTTCCTTTCTTTCGTTTCCCCCCTTTGTCTCAGTGCAAGAGGGAACGTACAATAAGGCGTGACATTCTTGCAGCATGTTTGGTGCTGAGCCACTGAGCCCGTGCTGGAATGTGGAGGGGTGAACACGCTTAGACGGAGAAAAGCAGTCATGGAACGAAGAGCTTTCTAGGAAAATTTTCTTGCCGGAAAGCCAACTTGCAGGTGTTTGCAAAGTGTACGCCAGGGGGCTCTCACTATTTTGCAAAGTTTCAATTGTTTTGCTGCTAATCCTATCGCTCAACCGGCGTCGCATGAAATAGTCAAACACACATACACTGCCAAGCACTCGCCACCTCATCGCGTGGTTTCTGGAAAGCAGGTATTGTCATACGAGCCTTAAAAATATGAGGAGGCAAGGTCAAGTTCTTTGTGTACTTCAAATACACTTCTACAGTCACCTGAGTACAGAGGCGAGCAACCGAGCAATTCCTGGAATCCTCGGCACAATAGCCTCACCTGCTGGCTATGCATTAATGATGTACAGTGCAACACGCTTTATTCCCTTCTCCTTTCTCTCTATCCCTCTCTTTCTTTTTTTCAGCAGCCCCACAGGGTTACTGTAGGGTTACATTGTGCACTGAAGAGGCGATGAAGTCTGGAGAAATAACCCATCCTTGTTTTGACGACTTAGTAAGGCCTAGAGGCGCCACTCTTGAGGAACGTTGGAACTGACGTAAAACGACTTGATATTTTTTTTCACAGATGGCGCCACCACCAAAAAATGTTTGCGAGATATATTATTTCTTGAAAATATTTTCTTTCAAGCACTGCTTCGCAAAGTTAGTACTGGTAATTACAAGACACTACGTGGTCCTGCAAATGTGCAATACTTGTTCTGAATTAACCTGTAAAAGGAAAAAAAAGTAAATTTGCACGAACCCGACCAGCAGAAAAATGAGCTAAATTCACTGCTGTCCTACAAATTTTCTAATTAACTTGCAACAATTTTCTCTTCAAAGAAGCCCAGAGAAAGGCTTGCTGCTTAAATATTGAAGATTTAAGAGTTTAAGCTTGGATAGTTTTGTCCCTTCGTCGGTAATGCCTCACCAAGTAGAGCCATAAATTGCCGTATTGAAGTAGTAATAATTCATGAACTGTTCATTAGAACACAAAGCAACTTCGCGTAGACATAAAGTACGATATAGCCTGGAAACCCATTAAATATTGTTCTACACAGAACAGAAAAAAAGGTATTTACTCATAAACTTTCATTGTTTTGCCCATTTTTATTAGAGCCTGCATCAATTTCTAATTGCTTTACTGGCAATATCTCTTCATAGAAACCTTGCATAACGCTTCATTAAAAGGCTCAGCGAATTTCATTTTGTTATGTTGAACAGTTTTGCCGCACTGGCAGTACAACGGAGGCTTGTACAGCAAAAACACTGTTTTTTTGCTCAAACTGTTTTTATTGCCGTGAAATAACGCTCGAGACTAGACAACAATACTAGCTGTCATTAGAAAGAGGAGAATGTAAACTTTCTAATGCAATACAACTCATATTCGTCCATTGAGTAGAGCAAGCACAGTGCGCCAGTAAACAATGACTAAAATGCCGAGCGGGTGCCGCCGGAGTGGGACCGCCACTTTAAAAGCGATAAAAGTTGTACTTCATGTTGTATCTTGAACAAAGAGAGAATATGTGATCTATGACACGTGGTGTATATGGCCAAAGTAACATGCAAATTAAAATGAAAATTATAACAATTACAGCGACAAATTCTATAAAGAGTTAACATAATAAAAAGAACATTTCTTTTGTTTCTCGGGCAAGCACGCTCGGTATTATAAGTAATGCGAGGAGTTGTTTCAACCAAGCGCTTCTAAAAAGGACACTTCACATTCGTACAACATTTTTGATGGTTTGCTGACGCAGTCTAGGCCCTTCCTTTTGATGAAGAAGGCTTCTTTGAGCTTCGTGCCACGTTGCCTAGACTCTTATCCAGAACCAAGGTGTCCTTTAAATGAGGAAGGCATCTGCAGGTTTACTATGGATTGCTAAATTAGACCCAGTCCCTTTGTTAAGTGAACATTCATGCTCTCTCAGCCATTCGTTTAAACAGCACCCCGTTTGTCCTATGTAAACCTTATTGCATGTAAGCGAGATCTGGTACACCACATTTTCCTTGCATGTGACAAGCGGTTTTGCATGCTGGGTTCCGCAGGTCATTTTGCCTTTTTTCTGGTTGTTAATCTGAGGGCACAAGGAAGCACGTTTAACAGGGGCTGAAAAAACTACCGGGATCTTGAAGTCATTTGTGACTTTTTTCAGGTTGTGCGCTACGCGGTGAGAGTAGGGTACGAATACAGGTCTTACCCTCCTGAATTTCTCTGGCGTGCTTGTACATATATTTTTACCTTTAATTTTCTGGAGCAGGGATTCTACGGCTGTTAGAACTTCTACGGCTTGTGCAGGACAGCTTGAATCATTGGGAGAGGCGTGCTGTGAATATGGAATAGGATGATGATTAGCGAACGTTTATTTGCATATTCACCATTTAGGAATTTGCATTGTGGCTTCAGTCATTGTACTGCTGAGAGCAAGGTCCCCACTTCAACTGCATTCTGATTGAGTGCACTGCTGTATGGATTCGTGTTTGAGAAGTCATCCTGAGCCCTGTACATGTGCTGCAGTTTCAGAGGCTGCAGGCCTAGGAGGCAAGGAGCAGGGAGGAAGCACCTGGCTGCTCCAAGTTGACCAAAGTGGCACCCTGCCCTCGACAACACTCAAGGAGCTCCTGGAGGAGAGTGGGGTATGACTATCAGTGTGTTCTCATGTCTTGAGAGGGTGGCGTTTTTATTCACTTACAGTTCTACTACTCTCCTCGGGGCAGGACAGTAATTCTTTATACAAACAATAAAAACAGACAATAATTTGTAAAGTAGTTTATTTGCAATACTATTAGGGGATATTCGTGATGATTTGTGCTCACTGGGCACATCCGCCATTTTGTGTGGTGCACAGTCGTGAAATCGTCTGCTAGGGCCTCCATAAGGAGAGGCCACAAAGCAGTTGACTGGCTGGCAGTAGTTGGTGCATCTTTCAGGCCAAGAAAATGCGACTGATTTCTTCGAAATCCAACGCCGAATGGTCAGCGGACCCTACTGTGTTGCCACAAATCATCGAGAACACAATATTGCAGTTCTGCACGCTTAAGAACTCACCCGGATGGCAGCTGCAAGAGGTGCATTGCTTCATGAAGCCGAACTGTTGTTTTGTAGTGACATGCACTCCTATCTAAGTTAGGCGTTCAGGGAAATTGTTCATTGCTGAGATGTGGCTGTCAAACTACTAAAATAAGCTTGCGCTGCATTACATCCTTATCTTGGTTACCATTGCGAATATAAACACACGTCGGATATTAAAATACATTTTCTTTTTTTCTGCACCGCAGTGCTCTTTGAAATATTGCACGCTTTGCTTTCTCATCCCACAACAGCATTGCATTACTGTCACGTATCTCAAGAGCAAGTCAGATGTGATTGAGAGAGAGGGACGGGAGACCGTGGTAGCACAGCAAACACCCTTTATATCAAACAACATGGTAAAAATCAACAAACACTCAAAATTCACACCCATAAAGAAACTAAGTGCACATAATACTCAGCTAGCGAATAATATCTCAACTCAAATAACAACCCATCCGAGTTAGGCTCAGCTCTACTACCCCAAGTCAGTCTAGCCACTGTGGATTCTTGGTCACTACCCTCGCTACCATTACTGAACGTTCTTACTGTTCAAGACGTTGGTTCTGTAACAACGTAGCCTCACCGTCCCGTCATGTCCGTCGTTGACGTTCCATGGTCGTCGATCTTCATCAGCAACTGGACAAACCACTTGATGCCGGTTTCCCGGTCATCATCATGGCCAACACGGAAACGTACAGGTTAGGCCTAGCTGCCTCCTCCATCCCTTGTTCCAAGTGCATCTGTGGCTTAAGTGACGACGTGGCGCTGCGGGGACTGTCCTGTGGGTCCGAGCTGTTCTGCCAACGAAGGTAGAGCGTTGCAGGTGCTTCGAGACCTGCTGTGACGAGAATTCTGCGAGTCCGTGGTAGCCTCGCCCGGTGGTAGCCGAAGTCGACATGGACTCTTGGTGTTGCATCTCCAGACCCGGCACCTGCCACTCTCTTCACCCGTGAGACGCTGGCATCGTCGACCTTCTTCGAACGGTACCCCACAGACAATGCCCGTTCTCTCTTCCTGGGTTCTTCACTACGGCTCAGGTCACGTGCCTCGAGCCTTCCACCAAACAATTGCGTGCGTGGCAGAGGTGCATGTTATGTTGTTGCTGTCATCAGCCTGGACGGTTTGATGTAGCGCCACAAGATGGCGTTCTTATCGCTTTTATAATCACTGAAATAAATGTGCTGCTCGCTGCATACGTCAGTCAGCATTTGGACTGAACTTCGTGTGTGTGCTGTCTCGGGAGAACATGACAACTGGCGACGAGAGATAAAATCTGCGAGTTGGGCGCGGCAGAAAGCACCCGCGCCTGGATTGAACAAGAATGTCATCCGTGGGCAGACTGGAAGCGTTCGACGCAAGCACAAGTGAGTGGCCGGAATATCACGAGCGTGTTTTGCTTTACTTCGCTGCGAATGATGTGGCCGAGGATAAAAAGAAGGCGGTATTCCTGACAAGCTGCGGCGCAGCAACATACTCGTTGGTACGGAACCTACTGTCGCCTACAAAACCGACTGATGCGACACTTGCAGCTATCTTCGCGGCCCTCGGAGCACACTTCAGGCCGAAAGTTTCCGAAGTGGTCGCAAGTTTCAAGTTTTTTTCGAGGAAAAGGCACGAAGGCGAGGCCGTTAGTGACTATGTAGCTGCACTTAACAAGCTAGTAGATGATTGCAACTTTGGCGCAGTGCGTGAGTGAATGATGCGCGACCAGATTGTCTGTGGAATTAACGACTCCGGAATGCAGACTCGCCTTTTGGAAAGTGCGGAACTGAACCTGGAAACGGCGAAAAATATGGTCATGGCGATAGAAACCGCAAGAAGAGACTCGCACATGCTAGGCGCCCCGTCCGTTTCTACAGATATGGTACAGTCGGCAAACTTTGTAGAGCGGCCAGCAAGAGAGATGACGGAGCTAAGGTGCGCCCGGTGCAGCGGCAAACACCAGACGACGCGCTGCCGACACCGATGCACCACCTGCTTCAAGTGCGGTCAACAGGGTCACCTCGCAAGGGTTTGCAAGACAGCTGCGTCTAATGGAAGGAATGGGACGGGCTCCCGCTCCGTGCACAACATGAATGAACTTTCCGAAACAGAGCCGGGACTAAATGAGGAATACACCTTCGGGTCTCTTCATGCTACCGGACCGGAACCCATGAAAATTGAAGCTCTTGTCAATAACGTGCCAATAGTGATGGAACTGGACACCGGGGCCAGTGTTTTGATAATAAGCGACGCGAAATTTAACGTCCTTTTCCCAGGATAGCCGTTGGAACATACTGACGTGCGGCTCAAAAGCTATTCTGGGGAGCTGTCGGCCATATTGGGAAAAGTGTCGGCCACAATAAAAGTCGGCACGCAGGAGGCAACTTTGCCGTTATTAGTTGTGAGCGGAGCGTGCCCGACACTTTTCAGAAGGGACTGGATGGAAGCGTTCGGTATTACCATCTTGAAGCCGTTAGACGTGAAAACAATCAGCAACGTTGAAGGCCTGGTCGAATAATTCGGCGACGTTTTTTCGAACAACCTTGGTACGATGAAGGGAGTCCTGGTCAGCATAACGCTACAAGAAGGAGCAAGGCCAAAATTCTTCAAGGCGCGACCAGTGCCGTTCGCGCTTGTTGACAGATATGTCGAAGAGTTGCAGCGGTTACAGCGCGAAGGCATCATACGCCCTGTAAAGACGTCCAAGTGGGCCGCGGCAGTAGTTCCAGTGGTGAAGCAAGATGGTAGACCACATGTGTGTGGCGATTTCAAAGTCACTATCGACCCAGTCACGGTCACCGAAAGTTACACGATTCCCAGAATCGAAGAGCTGTTCGCCAAACTGTGTGGCGGTAAGAAGTTTACAAAACTTGATTTGAAGGACGCCTACCAGCAGATAAAGCTAGATGCGCAGTCGCAGGAGCTAGTTACTATTAACACAGTGAAAAGCTTGTTTCAATTCACAAGGCTTCCGTTCGGCGTCGTTTCGGCGCCCGCGTTGTTCCAGCGGGAAATGGACAATTTGCTGAGCGACCTTCCGCACGTCGTTGTCTACTTCGACGATATCCTGGTGACAGGAAACACTGACGACGACCACTAGAGGAACGGAAGCCAAGTTCTCAAGCGCCTACAAGATGCCGGCTTGTGCCTGAAGTTAGCAAAGTGCGAATTTATGAGAGACCGCGTTGAGTACTTGGCACACGTCATCACCGCTGAAGGCTCTCATCTCAGCCCCAGGAACGTTGAAGCCATCCTTTCGGCACCAAGGCCACAAAACATGAAAACTCTGCAAAGCTTCATGGGGTTGAACAACTTCTACCGGAAGTTCATCCCTCGCTTGTCGGCGGTACTCAATTCATTTAATGCTCTATTGGTACCAGGTACACCGTGGACCTGGGCGCCACTTCAAGAGGAAGCCTTCAGAGAAAGTAAGCAGCTCTTGGCATCTGTGACGACATTGGCGCATTTTGACCCAAAGAAAACCACAGTGCTTGTCACAGATGCGTCGCCATATGGTCTCGGCGTGGTTCTAGCCCAGCGGGAAGCGTCGGGAGAAGAGCGGCCAATCGCCTTCGCGTCCAGAAGCTTGGCCACAGCTGAGCCAAACTACAGCCAGCTTGATACGGAAGCCTTAGCAGTTGTGTTCGGAGTAACACGTTTTAAGCGGTACCTTTGGGGACGGCGATTCGAGATGGCAACCGATCACAAGCCACTTTTGGGGCTTCTCGCGGCAAATAAGCAGATTCCAGAGTCTTGCTCACCTCGACTACTCCGCTGGGCACTCGTCCTGTCGGGCTATGATTACATGTTGAAGTACAGACCTGGTGGTCACATTCCGCACACCAATGCACTGAGCCGACTTCCGCTTCCAACAGCTGATATTCAAATCGAGAACCTGCCGGAGATTTTTATGCTCCAAGGGTGTTATCCCAGAGTGTTGTCAGCGCAAGCTATTGCTGCCGCTACGAGCAAAGACCCGCTGCTGTCATGTCTTCGCGAAGCGCTTTGGGCTGGTGGGGGAGTTCCCCTAGAAGCTCCATGGAAAGAGAACGCCACTCGCCTTCATGAAATGAGTGTGCAGAGTGATTGCATTCTGCTTGGAAGCAGGGTGGTTGTGCCCGCGTCTATGCAGGTTGATGTGCTGCGGCTGCTACATGAAGGGCATCCAGGAGTGGCGAAAAGGAAAGCAGTGGCCCGTAGCCATGTCTGGTGGCCAGCCATGGATGATGACGTCATGGCAGCGGTGCAAGCATGCCGCACCTGCCAAGAAAATCAGCGATTACCGAGACGGGTGCCAGTCAAGCCATGGCCGTTCCCGGAGAGACCGTGGTCCTGGATTCATGTAGACTATGCTGGAGCACTGAGGAATGCGTACTTGTTCATAGCAGTCGACGCATACTCGAAGTGGATAGAAGTGTTCCCCGTAACCAGTCCGTCGACTGCAGCCACCATTGGTTGCCTGCAAAAAATGTTTGCTACGCATGGACTCCCTGATGTAGTCGTATCCGACAATGGCCCAGCGTTCGTGAGTGAGAAATACAAAATCTTCCTGCGTAGAAACGGCATCCGACAAATTCTTGTACCACCGTACCACCCAGCATCTAATGGAGCAGCGGAGCGTGCAGTGCAGACCATTAAACAAAAGTTGAAGAAAGCACAGTCAGGGGATGATTTGCACGTACAGATAGCGAGAATTTTGCTGACATACCGGACCACTCCGCATGAAGTAACAGGTTGTAGTCTCGCTGAACTTCTCATGGGCCGGAAGTTGAAACCGGCATTGGATTTGCTACGGCCTGACTTGCGGACCACGGTGATGTCTCAACAGATCTCCCAGAGTCTCCGGGTCAACCGAGGATCGGCAGGAACCATAGCCACACCACCAGGAACGACTGTTTTCGCTCGCAATTTTCGTCCAGGTTCCGTCTGGGTACCGGCAACGGTGGAAGCAGACAAGGGGTACGCGGCAGTGCTACGACTACCAGATGGCCGCCAATGGACACGGCACCACGACCATGTGCGGACGGTGCCGTGGCAGCCTGAGCTGTCAGAGTATTCTGGGCGTTCCCACACAGACCCTCCAAATGCTTCAGGCGTGGAACCAGCTGGGCCTCTGGATGCTGTGGGTGCTACCGCGCCCTACGAACCAGCAGACACCGCCGGCACCGCTGCAACTACGGGGGCTTCGTCTGGGGATGTCGAGGGCACATGTGTCTCCAGTGATCCGGGTGGTTGTGCCAGTGCGCCGGGGGATGCCCCGAAGCCAGTGACCCCTTCTCAGACTCCAATTCGCCGCAGCTCGTGCGTGCGGAAACCAGTTATGCGTTACGTGCCCCAGTAATCAAGTTGAACACTGTGCTTGCGCATCGTAGTGCTCATTTTGTTTTTTTTTTTATTTCTGTTTTCTTTTTTCACTTTTTGTTAATGGAGGAAGGAATGTTATGTTGTTGCTGTCATCAGCCTGGACGGTTTGATGTAGTGCCACAAGATGGCGTTCTTATCGCTTTTATAATCACTGAAATAAACGTGCTGCTGGCCACGTACGTCAGTCAGCATTTGGACTGAGCCTCATGTGTGTGCTGTCTCGGGAGAACATGACAGTGCACACCATGGAGGAATTTTCCGCTCCTCACATACCATCAGAACTTTCCATCGTTGGGCGTGTGCCCCTTGCTCATGACAATTACAATGCGTTAATGTGAACAGCATACGAGAGCCCGTGATCAGCGGAAAGATGAGCACGATACACAACAAACAGTCCCATCCACTTATGCACTGCGTAACTAGCTCCGGGTTCGCAGCATATGCTGACTAAAGAAAGCAAAAGAAAAATAACACGGGAGGGATAAGGGGGTGTTAAGCAAAGGGCAGACGCAACATGTGGACTATGTACTTCGACGCACACTGCTTTGTGAAGCTTGCATAGAGATGCCTGTTGGGGCCTTTGCGCCGATTGAGCCTCGATTGATGGCACTGATTTTCTGTGGACGCGTGCAGCAGCGTCTGTGGCACCAATTTTTAATACATGTGCTTCTCAGCTTAAAGGGAGACTAAAGAGCAAAACGATTTTTCTCGCATTAGTAAAGTAGTCATCCACGATACCAAAAACACCACACTTGCTGCGAGAAGACGCTTAATAAGCGAGAAAACGCGCAAAACGAAAATACAGGTGGCGACGCCACCTTGGAATTCCCGCACCATTTGCCGTGACGTCACATATTTTTGACGGCGCCTGCTTGGGCCTACGTAGTTCCTAATCGGTTAAATCGAAGTACATTGTCCTCTGAGGCGACCAGAGACTTGACATAACGAGTTTGTGGAAATTTCGTCGAGCCAGTGGCGCCAAAATACGTTAAATGCTCCTTGAAATCTTTTACGTCGCGAATTACAAAGTTCGGCGCAAAATTTAAAAGTGGAGCTTTGAACTTGGTTTTCTCCTCTAAAAGTAAACCTATGGTGGTGAAATAAACTACACAAGAGTTCTCCGAGCACACTTTATCAATCTAAACCAATTCATTGTTTCTTTTTAGTGTCCCTTTAAGCTATCGACGGGGCCTTACACACGTTTATATAAGTGAATCATTGCTTTCATCATTCTGCAACACCGACAAGCAAATGTTGATCTATCATGTTCTCTCGCTTCTGTGCAACGTTCGTCCATTTAAGGGGAGATGCTACTCGAAGACACTTTTTCTTTAATATTCACCCTAGAGCAATGAAACTTGAGCTGCTTTTAGAACTTTTTATGCTGATTTCAAATATATAATTAGTTTTCTTGCAAGTTGCATACTTTTAGTTCTGCAACATGACAAAGTGAAAAACTTAAGCCTTTTGCCCCCCCTCTTTTCAGACCTAAACTTCAATAATTTTTTACAATTGATAGTTCATAATGTTTCAAATAAAGTGTGGAATGCAAGTAACTAATTAGGAAGTCCATACAAAATATGTACTAGACGAGAAAAATTTTAACGTGGGAAGTTCATATTTCTCCTACCCTAGTAAAAGTTTACATAACTTTTTTTTTATTATATAATAAGAATATTGAAACTTAAACAAGATAATTGCATTTAGCCTACTTTGGAAAAAATTTGGGAAAAATTTCATGCAGATCTGAGCACCAGAAGTACCCGAAAAAGGAGGGGCACATTGACAAAAATGGCAAAATTTGCGTTTTGAGAAAAACGAGTTTTAAAGTCAAAATTGCATGTTTATTTATCAAAGATGTCATTGAATGCGACTAAATTTGTACACAAGAAAGAGCAATCCTCCTTGTAGTGGCCACTGCCATTAAAATGCGCCAGCACCATAGGTTTGGCCCTCACGGCTCTTTCGAGCTGACTCCTCGACAAGAGATTTTTTCTTCAGCGAACGCCGACGAGCCCTTGCTTCTCCTGTTAGTTATTGAGACATTTTTTTCTGGCGTGTGCTCTCCCGTGATGTGCCAAGAGCAACCAGATCATGAGGCGGGAGCACGCCAAGCTCTTCCAGAACACGTTCAAAACTGGAGTGCCCTCGATTAAACCAACATGATCAGTGCTGTCATATCAGCAATCAACAAAGACTCGTCGTCCTGTGATTTTTTTTCGTCTTCGAAGAGTCCGATCTTTTTCTGGGAGGCAGTCACATATTCGAATACCGCGGCAAACTCGTCGGACGCATCGGCGTCACTGCCACTACGCCTTGCGGCAGCAGACGCTCTTTTCGTGGTTTGAGTGTTCGGCTTTGATTTGCGCCGGCGTCCTCGAAATTTGTACGCCGCGTGAAACTTCACAGGCCGGTGACCGCGCTTCCTATGGCTTTCTTCATCCATAACGGATAAGCACTCGAGAAAAGCGTTGTTCAGCTGCGCTGCTCAACGAGACACGGATCCTGCAAGTAGGCTTCACAGCACACACAGGCGCGCAGCGGCCAATGGCGGCTCCCGATCCGTACCACGTGATTTAAAGCCAGTCGCGGCGCTCGAAAAAGGCGGCAAAAGCGTGCGTCTCTTTATTATTTCTTGCGCTGCAGCAGCGCGGGAAACCGTCGTTATTTGAACAGTGAGGCTCGGCTCTTCGCCTCATGCGGTCGACAATGGCGAGCGGCGGCGCATTATCGGCGGCAAGGTGCTCGAAGACGACACACTTTCGGCCTTTTGACAGCCACCTTGTGCTCTTTAGACGCAATTTTAAAGAGGTTCCAGTTGAGTCTCGGCATTGATTTTTTTTTTTCAGAACAGTAGAGGTACTAATCTTAACAAAACAGGTGAAAACAAAAAATCGATAATTTTTTAGAAAACTCGCGTTTTTCGACCCGCATCTCCCCTTAAAAATGCATATATAGAAATTTTGTTCGGGAAGTCAAGCTTATATTGCAGGCAAGGTAACTAAATTGCACGGGGAAATAAGAGCTGAGGTTGAAGAAAGCTTTTGCACATGCCAGGTATTTCCGAGCCAAAGTACAGCGCCAATCTTGTTCACGAAAGAAGTTAGTGTCGGTACTTTCTTTTTCTTCGTTCAGGTGCCAATACATTCAATAAAAATCAGTGTTACCTTGTTCTCAGCATTTTCACAGCTCCCTCGCTGCCTGAACAGTGCACGAAGCATTGGAAGTCATCACAGAAAGACAAAATACATGGCTGATCCCTCCGTCATAGGAATCAGTATAACACTAAAGTGAAACATGTCTTTACAGAAGTAATTGATTGTTTAATATTGTACATTGATATATTAGAGTTTGTACATGACTATTGGTGTTTGGTAGCTATAGCACAGTGTTGTACTCAAAAACAGGAACGAAAGCTCGTTCCTCATTCCTTCCCAATTTTGAAACGAGTTCCCATTACAAGTTCCCTTAACGCGAAAGGAACGCGTTCCAGTTACAATTCGAAAATTGGAACGTGTTGTCACATTAACGTTACATTTCATTTTTTCATTGAATATAGTGTAGTGCAATCCTGAGACGAAATAATGTTAGCAATTTAATACTAACATTGAACTGTGCATACTATGCGAATTTGAACATCGCCAACAGCATATTATCTGGAGATGAAAAGACGCTCCAAGACCAATATTTTTCAAATAGCTCCGCACATATACTCCCCACATGTCTAACTGCAACTTAGGTGCTCGTCTATTGCAGGTGGAACTCGTATGAAACTTTCCACTTCAATCTTCGAATGCGCATTCAGGAGACTGCGCTTCAGAAGTGCAAATACAGTAAAACCTCGTTAATTCGAAGGCCTCGGGACCGAGAAAAATATCCCAATTAAGCGGGATTCCCAATTATCCGAAACAACGCGAAATCAAAGAAATCAGCCAGAAAACGTGATGTACGGAAGTCACACCTTTATTGTGGCAAGTCAGCCTACTTGGAGAAAAATTCCTCCATGCGTGACTGATGCGTTCGGTAGTTCCCAGCACTGAAAGTCATATTTTCCAGCCTGTCAATGAGGCGCAGCATATCAACCTCGCCGCCGTTGCACTCGACGAAGCTGCGCACAACACTCAAGGCATCGATGACATCCGCCAAAGGGGGTGCTCGGGAGGGCTCGTCATCGCTGTCAACATTAGAGGCCGAATCGGTCGATCTCGCAGCTATCTCGGTGTCGATGTCGGCGTAACACGTCTGCACTGTGCACTCGACATTTGCGTACTCGGAGAATCCGATTGGAGTGCACTCCTCGTCCGCGTGCAAAGCCTCATATCGAGCGCAGAGAGTCTCCCCTTCTTCATCAAACGGGCAAGTGACAGCGGTGACAGCAAACTCAGCGGAGGTTGCCTCTTCTTTCACAAAACCGGCGTGCTCAAAACACCGTCGAATAACGGTGGCCTCCACCTGCCTCCATGCGTGAACAATGAGGCAAATACCACCGAGGAGGTCAATGTTATACTCCTTTCCATTGTCATAGCAAAGGAGCATTCGCTTCAACAGATTGTAGCGATATATTTTCCTGGTATGGTGTATGACGCCCTGGTCCATCGGCTGCGATAGCGACGTCGTGTTCGGGGGTAGAAAGACCAGCCTGATTGCCTGCAGGTTCTGAATGTCGCCGTGAGCTGGGCAATTATCGACGACGAACAAAACGCTGCGCCCTGCGGCCGCAAACTTGCGGTCAAGGTGCCGCACGTATTCTTCAAAGAGTGCAGCCGTCATCCAAGCTTTCTTGTTGTTTTTATAGATCAGGTCATCCTTGGATGGCAGTCGTGCATTTTTGAAACAACGAGGCTTTTCTGTCTTCCCAATAACAAGCAGTGGCAGCTTGTGCTCACCGCACATGCTTGCACCAAACAAAACAGTGATTCTATCTTTGTTCTGTTTCCGCCCCTTAATGTCTGCCTCCTTCAAAGCGAACGTCTTCGTAGGCAACATTTTGTAGAACAGAGCAGCTTCATCAAGGTTGTAAACATCTGCTGCTTCGTACTTGGCGAGTAGTGGAGCCAAGGTGTGCTGCTTCCAGCCGTCGACAACAGACTGATCCGCGCTGCCACTCTCGCCACAAACAGTCACGAATGTCAGGTTGTTGCGCTCCTTAAATCGGCAAAACCATCCATTGCTGCATTTAAACTCAGAATGTCCAAGTTGCAGCGCCAACTGGTTGGCCTTCTCACGCAATATGGTCCCATTCACAGGAAGGTGTGCTGCGTTGGCTTTCTGCAGCCAGTCGATCAGAGCTGCTTCAACGTCGGCGTACGTAGGCGGGCGTACTCGTGTACGCTCTGACGAGTGCGTCTTGCTGTAAGCATCGAGAATTTTCTCCTTATTCTTGATGATGTTGCACAGCGTTGACAGAGGCACGTGGTGCTTTTCGGCGAGAGCCGTTTTCGACGCCGTCGACTTGCTGGCCTCTTCAATTAAGCACACCTTTTCGTGCAGGGACAAGCTCTTGTACTTCGGCATCTTCCTTCCAAGCACACCTCAATCAACTAGTTCACAGGGAAGACACTCAAGCAGAGACAGGAGACAAATGGAGCAGTCGCACCGAATCGCACAATGCTCGCCAGCCGACATCCAAATGGCACAAAGACTCCACAAAACATTCACTTCGCTAGAGTGGCTAACATCGCTGTTGAGATGATGATGATCATGATCGCAACCGCACGCATCGCCGCCTGGCAATTGCTAAAACATGGCGTCTACGACGTATTTCCGGTAAAAAAAACATGGCCTTCGAGATCCGTACATCAAAAAAAAAAATGCATGTTTTAGTTACAGCCTCCGAGATTCGCAACACCCTTTGCATATCTTGGAAGGCGCGGCCAAGTGTGCCAATTAACCGGGAAGTCGCAGACTGGCCGCACCAATTATCCGGTTAAATTTACATGTAAAAATTTGGGACCGCGCAAATAATACAAATTATCCGGGATTCCCAATTAACCGAGTACAAATTACCGAGGTTTTACTGTAGAAAGTTACTCCCAAGTATTAGTAAGATTAAATTTATTGCTCTATAAACTGTATTGAAATGAACAACGAGGAACAGTCGTAACTTCTTATCATCTTCCAAAATGCTTGTCTTCCTGGTCAGCTTCTAATCGAAAGTCCGGCTCGCACTACGTCACGCTACCCTTGTGACATCGCGAGTTTACAACAGTGATGGCAGTTTATGCAAGTAGTGGGTGTCACTTTACATAGCCTGCCAGTACAACAGAGTAAGCTCAGGCGGCGGCTCCAAGAAGGGGCCAACACGGCCTTAAGCCCTTGAATGTCGTTTCATCCGTTGCCTCGCATCCCCTCCACGGCTGTTGGGACATGGTCCGTAACTCGACGTTGTCATATAGGTACGGAAGTGGACCTGCATATGGGGGCCGTTACTCGTTCGTTGTAAGCTGGCACGACACGGTCGAAGAAGGACCTATTCCCACGGGATCACAGCCTAACTGTGTTAGTGCGAAGCAATGCTTTGCCGAAAGTCTTTAGAATGACTAATCTCTTCGTAGGAAGAAGGGTTTCACAAGGGCAGAAGATGTGGCACAACACCAGTCAACGGGCAAACCGGTGACTGTACAGCAGAGGTACGACGACCCCGCACTTCACTACACTCACAGAAACTATGCACCATGCTCCCGTGAAAGGCAAGCGGGAGTTCTTCGCGGCACATGTGGTGCCCCATCCGTTTCGCATGATGTGCTGCGTATGTGCGTGCACCTGTTCAATGCCGTGGAACGTTTAGAGAAGGAACGGCGTTCCCTCTACCATTCCCTCGTAAACGTAACGAGTTACTGTTACAGTTCCTCCATTCCTCCAAAAGGGAACCAGTTCCAGGAACGCCGTTCCGTACAACACTGCTATAGCACCATTTGATGTGGATGCACTCACTTTGATGTCTAGTGGTGGCACATCTACATGCTGACGACTAACGCCCATGATCACGATTGAACCCTTGTGGTAGCTGAAGTAGTTAACATGTACCTGGGCACAGCATATGATGCATCCCGCTCAAAGATGGAATCAACAAGCACATAATAAACACTGGTACTCAATATGCGCTCTTTCAAAGAGTTGTCAATTGAGTAGAGAAATGGCAAGGTGTGTGCTCCTTAGTAATAGGGTAACCTATGCCTGAGCTCATGCATACACTACCACACTGCGCTTCAGGAACGCGCGAGGCAGAAGTTCGTAGCTTGAGCCGTGGACACGCGAAGGCGTTCCGCTTTCCACTGGCGCGTGTCTCGTTCCACCAAGCCCCAACATTCACCTGTTGACATTGCTGTTCTGTAGTGTTTATTGCAGCAGTTATATTAGCTGGTGCTATCATACTCGAAGCAGTTGGCAGTGGAGAAACACCGCTGATCCATATGGAAGCTGCACTACTCGGACAATGAGCCGTGACACGCTAACACGACGCGAAAGGCAGAGCATCTAACTGCATCTAGGGCGCTTCGTCGATGCCAGTGCGGCCAGCGTTGGTTTGTTCGCATCAAGGTGCCCTAGCTGTGCCGAATCGCTCCCTATCGGCGCTCACTAGTGTCATGATGCAGTACTTCACTCTGCCATTTCCACACTGTGACACCATCCTGCCAACCAAGAAAGAGCACTGTGCGAGGGAGAATGTGTTTGTGAAGCCTTGCACATGTGCTTCAGTAATGCAGTGGGTTGAGTGCCTGGCACCTATTGTCATGGATCGAGAGGTCATGGGTTCAATTCCCAGGTGATTCACGTCAAGGCAACGTTTTAGCCTTGTCATCCGTTAGTGTGCGTTTTACCAACATCATATGCGTGATGGAAATACTTCAGCAAAGTTTTGGTGGACCCCAGCATAAAACACTTTCAGGTTAAAAACCAGCAGCTAGCACCTGAAAGGCTGCGATATGCGACTGGTTTTCGTTTTTGAGCCAGCAAAACACGGCAGATTGAGCTTATGGGCATGTGAACAGATGGTGCTCTACATTTTGAATGCCCCTGTTTACGATGTTTTCTTCTGGACGTGTGCTCACACCCAAAAGGAGAGTGCAGGTTGAAGAAATATTTTGGAGGAAGTTTAGGTGTGAATTAAGCATTCTATCTTTTGTGTGGGAAAAGAATCGGGGTATTTCTTCACATCTAAGAGTGGTTGTATCGTGGTGTTCAGTTGAGGCCTTTCATTCGTGCTCTGCTGATGAGGGCCTTCCATTTACAATCGGTGCTTGAACAAATACATGCGTAGTTGTGGAAACCTTCAAAGGCTTCCAGGAGGTTCTACAGCAGTCAGCCATATTTCTAACCTGGCATTCACACTAAGCAGCCAGAGAGACCAGAAAAGAATGAGCTGTCTCTCTGCCCAAGTTTTACAATTCTACATTCTGGTCAAGTTATAAGCAGATTGACCATATCCAGTTGTAAAAGCCATGTTTAGAATTTTCTGTCTTGTTTCTCTCTTTTTTTTTAATCTTACTGTTTCACTGCTTGTACACAAGAAATTTTATACCTTTCATGTGACTCAGTCTCGGCCAGATCTGTGTCCACACCATGGAGAAAGAATAGATGGGAGAGGAAATTCGGCTGCTTTCCGCATTGCCATAATGTCACGCCGGAGAGTGACGGCAGAGCGCCTCCTATAGAACCGCAGCCAAACTATTGTGCCACAGCGGCAGACACGGGAAGCGTGGAGCCCGGTCTTCTCGTCTGCTTGCGTGCTGCTGCTCGGTGCTTAAGCGTGCCTTTGCATTAGGATAACTATATCAGAGTATCACTGGCTAAACACGAAGCCCATCGCTAAACAAGACGGCGAACGTTAAAACGTGCTTTGGCTAAGCTAGCCGGAGGGCCGTGGGAGAGAGATCAACTGACTGCGATGATTATACGAAGCTGTGCATAATCACTAGAGCAATTTGCTTTAATTCTTTCACCTTCGCATGCTTCAGCAAACACGTGATGTTTGTGAAAATGTTGTACAGTATGCGCTAATGACGGGGCAAAAAAATGCAGTGGAGCCTGCCTGCAGCAACGCGAATAAAAGAGTTTATAATAATAATAATAATTGTTGGGGGTTTAATGTCCCAAAACCACGTTATGATTATGAGGGACGCTGTAGTGGAGGGCTCTGGAAATTTCAACCACCTAGGGTTCTTTAACATGCACCTAAATCTAAGTACATTGACCTCAAGCATCTTCTCCTCCATCGAAAATGTCGCCGCGGTGGCTGGGGTTCGATCCCACGACCTGCGGGTCAGCAGTTGAGTACCATTGGGCACGAGGCCCACCACTGGAGACGCGGGCGCTGCGATCGTTGTGATGTGCAGAGTTGGATCACGTGGTTAACGTAAGGGGAAGTGGACGGCTGAACGCATTGTATTTAACCACGATTTCTGGCGTTTTCCTCTTTGAACTGCGTTGTTTTGCTCTCACTTCATGTGTGCGGACACCTATATAGAGACTACACAATGTGGCAAAGTGCAGTCAAAGTTATCGGGAGCATGGTAGTTTATACTGCTCCGTGCCACAGTGCGAGCCTAGCGTGAGCTTTCACTTTCACAGTTACCCTGCTTTGCAAGAGCATGATACTGCTGTCACCTGACATTCCTTTATTGTTATTTCCAGCTCATAGGTTCTTTGCTTATGAAGAATGTCTGTAGAATGAGCCCATGCAGTGTGACTTCATCTTTATGTTAGGCTACATGCGACGTGGCTAGCTTCAAACACTGATTCACCTTCTGTAATTGTTCGGGTTTCGCGTCCGCAGTGGAGGGTTCTGGAAATTTCGACCACCTCCATGGGGTTCTTGAACGTGTGCCTAAATCTAAGTATATGGGCCTCAAGTATTGATTCACCTTCTAACAGCAGCCGCAAAGTGTCATACTGCTTATCAATGGTTGTAAATGCTGGACACTAGTATTACCACTGGAGCATAAAACTGGCAACACAGCTATCTGACCTTGTTGGAATCGGTTCATGCTTATGAAGCGCAAAAAAAAAACAAAGAAAAAACACAAGTACGAAGCATAGATACACACAGAACAAGCGCTTGTCCTGCGTGTATCGTCCCCGTGTTTATCGCGCTTCATCAGCGTAAGATTGCCTCCTAGACCACAGTAAGCCACCCCTTGCACCATGCTAGTGCATCAAAGTGCGCAAAGTAATACGGCTGGCACATGTTGCATTTACTATCGTAATCGAGCCCCATCGGGACTGTACATTTCGATCGAGATTGGCCCCTTTGTGTAAACTGCAGCACGCAGTAAACCGTCGAAAATTTTAATCCCAATGTGGCTCAGTGGTGATCGAAAATGCACCGTGTCACAACCCTAGGAAATTCGCGCAATAAGGAGCAATAGATAAATATTAATCGTGCCGCAGACAAACTTGTGCTCATGTAAAATGTTATCTAGCTACAACTCTGAATGAGGCGTGCACGTGCATATACACTCAAACCTCATTATAACAAAGTCTCATCTGCCACGAAAATAACTTCGTTATATCCGAAAATTCGTTATAAACGTTTATTTTTAACACTGTAGCTATGACAAGGCTATTCTTCATTTACTTCGTTATAACCTATAATTCGTTATATCCGTGTTCGTTATAACGAGGTTTGAGTGTAGCTATTGCCACACCCACTTGTTTTATTGCGATGTATTTGGGTTTGACCAGCAAGGACGATTACCAACGCTCGACGCTGTCTGCGCCGCAGTGCTCGAGAAGCTTCGCGATTGTAGTAGATCGTTTTGTTAAGATTGCACGCAGGACACGAATAGTCTGGATTGTTTCGGAGCTTGTGTGACCACGAGTGATAGGACTGGAAAGTTCAATGCGTGATGTATAAAAGACAGCGCGTCCCAGCCATGAGCAGGTGATCGACTGCCGACGCTCCGTTCGCCGCTATTAGTGCATACCGTGTGTATTGCTGTAAATTAACTTTCCGTTTCTCGGCCACAAGTTCAGCCAACTAAAGAGTTTCATCTTGGACACGTCGCCTGCGGTCTTCGTCGACGTCGAGCTGGATGCAGCCGCAACCTCAAATTATTGGACGCAAACGCAAAATAGTGTCACTACCACGTGACACTATTTTGCGTTTGCGTCCAATAATTTGAGGTTGCGGCTGCATCCAGCTCTGAGCATGTTGGGTCGCTTCCCATAAAACGGAGAAACCGCTTGCATCGTGCTTAATAAGGCTATGCGTACTAAATAGGAATATGAATTTGATCATGCCATTTCTTTCTCGTGTCAACCATGACAAGTCTTTAGACACGAACCTATAATGAATGAAGTTACACGGTAATCATGTTGCACGCATCTCATGCAGGAAAAATGTGTATTTTTCCCCCTAAAGCACACGCTAGACCCCATTAGATACGAAGTTTCAATTCGAAACAACATAGTTCTTTACCTTTTACAAAAGCAGTGCGCTTGGCCCCCGTGGCTTCCATATCGGTGGCCGTAGCAGTCGACGCCGGCAGTCAAGGTGGTGTCTAAGTCATTTTGAGGAATGTATTATTTTTTCGGAGCAGTTATTTCGCATTTTGTACAGTGAGTGACGAAGCCACAGCAGTATTTTACTGATTTCTTCAAAGGTGAAGCCCAAGAATAACAGAAAAAGAAGATGCGAAAGCGGCTGCAGGCTTAGCGGGAGAGGGCTGGTGGAGCATCCTACTTTGCATGTCACACGGGCGCCACGGTATCTCCTCGTGCCCAATAACCGCTAGACCACCGTGGTGGGTTCTGAATAAAATTCCAGCCTTCCAGCCAGTTCCAGCCTTGAAGAAGACAAGTCCACTTGTCGAAACGTCAGCTCGAGCGCCCACCCCCTGTTTACGGATTTTCTCATAACAAAAAAACAAGTAATTCTCATGTGTCCAAGCTCCTTCGGCAAGTGCTTTGTTTGGGAACTTCGTGATAATGATTCTTCAATGATAATGATTCTACAAGAAGCAGATATGAAAAGCTGAGAGGCACACCTCATTCTTGACACAGCTTACCTGGAAGTTTGAAGCAGTTTGGAGGTTGTCACTATGTTCGCCGAGGACTTCCAACTTGTAAGAGTCTCAAAGTACTCTCCACCTTCGCTACTTTTATTGGTAATTTCAGGGATCTTCCGGCTGGTTCTTGGTTTCTTTGCTGGGCGCAAGGCAGGTGCAATTTCCTAAATAACGCAAGTTACTACTCAAAGGAGCCTCAAGAACTTTGGCTGGTCAAGAATGTCTGAGCTTAGCGTTGCATTACGCCTGCTGAGCATTCCACTGCGAAAATGCTTTTTGTAGACGTAATCACTTGCTGTCAGTCCCCGATCCTCTCTTCCTATAGCTCTCGCCCCTTCTTGCATGCGTTCATGGTCAGTTGGAGCGAAATCAGGGGTTTGACGAAAACTCGTCTGGTCGGGAATGCTCATAGTCATTTCATTTTAAAGTTCTTTTCGTATTTGGTTGACATACAGTAAAAGCTCTTTAATTCAAACTTGAAGGGGACTACAAAATTGTTTGAATTAAGCGGAGTTCGAATTAGCGGGCGGGCGCTAGGATGTGTGCGACCGTTATGCCTTCCTTCTTTAGGAGTCTGCTTATGGCTTATAGGGGTTACTTTGTAACGAACAGATCCGCGCGTGCGAAACTGCCCCGTCTTTGGATCACACCGTGCAGGAGTGTAGTTACTTGCTACTAGCGCTACGCAGCAGCACTAACAGTCAGAGCTGGACCCCTAACCCGTGGTTCGCGTTGAGTCGCGACCACGGCGGGTTTCAGGCCAATGGTAACAGAGACGAATTCTTTGCCTGCCACAGCTTATTGTGCCAAAAGTGCCACCAACGCAACAAAAATACAGATAAAACGAAGCGGTGGAGAAGTTCCGCTCGACAACGTGAAAACAACAACAAAATGGGAAGCGCACGAGATTGAGAGCGATAAGGCTCGACTCACCTCTCGTGGCTTCGCAGTCCGGCCCTGAGGCAGTAAGTCACCTCACAATAGACCGGGCGTTGCGCAGGGGTGATGGCGTCTGGGTGGCTCCCGACTCGATCAAGCTGTGGTCGTCACCGCTGCTCGAGTCGAAAGACGAGGCGGTCCCCAAGAAAGCCGCGCGCGTTCCTTGGGGTCTGGAGAGGAGTCTCTCCAGAAAAGGGCAAGGAGGGAAAACGGGGCATCTAGACTTTGGCTAGGGAGCAGGGCGCGAAGGGCTGCGGGAGCGGCACATTCCCTCTCCCACGCAACCTCCCTCGCCACTGCGCGTACAAACGTAGCACAAAGCCGAGGTGCCGCCGTGTTGAAGACAATGGGTTGTGTGTGCAACCCCACATCCCCGCCTCCTTAATTGAACCCTTTAGCCACAAAGAGGACCGCCATCACCTGGGGCAACACAAAGAAGTGTTGTGCACTTCCTTGTGTTTTCGTGTTCCTTGTTTGCGCTGAACATGGCGAGTACGTTCCAATTAGCCCAATTTGCTACCTTACTTAAGAGGGGGCTAGCGGCTCCACCAGGAACACGGCGAAGTCCGTGTCGATGAGGGAGCCGCACGGAGACTCAGATCACCGTTATCGCTGAAAGGGGCAGTCACGTGGCGAGCCTGAAGAAGGTGTCAGTGCATGATAATGCAGGGCAGCTTCACAGTTGAAGACAGTTTTCAGGACAGCCGTCAGGACGGTCGTCGGGACAGTTGTCAGGAACGTGACAGTTGTCAGGAACCCAGGCAGCTCGGTCGGAATCAGCTCGGCTTGCTTCTGGCGTCGCTCGCTCGCTCGGATTTTGCGGCCCATGGTATTGAAAGGGGCACACGGCTGGATGGATTTCAGCGCCAGACTGCAGGCCACCTTGATTTGCGTTGATCGCATCGCCAGGAGAGCGTCATGTCGACGCAGGAGAGTAGGCTTGGGCGCTCATCAGTCATTGCCCACTGGTGGGGTAGAATCGTTCCCCTCCTTTTCTCGTTTCTCCTAGTCTTTGCTGCTCCTCCCACTCTTGGCTCTCTTTCTTTCTCTTTTTCTTCTAAGGCGTTTGGAGTCGAAATTCCCCCAACGCCTGCGGCTGGCCGGCTGCAACCCCCGCTCTGCGCAGCGGGATACCACGCTCGTACCGCGGGTGCACTCTGTAGTTCGGTCGCCGGGTCCGAAGCTTCACCGGGCTGTGCAGTGGTTCCGCGAATTCTCCTCCACCGAGGCCATTCGGGACCGGAAGCTGTTTTGCTGTTTTTTTTCTTTCGCCTTGACTCTGGCTGCTGCTGTGGGCTTTTGGTGTCACCGCTCTCTGCTGTAAGACACTTGCGTTGATGGCTTGATGAAGTGCCAGGCTATGGGGCATCTGCTGGCGAAAACGGTCGTTTCGGCTTGGCTGTTGTTGAAATGCTGCCGATAGGTGATCTGCGACTCGAACAATAAGTTAGCCCCTCTCTTACTCTCCGAAAAAGCAAACGCGTGCTCGCTCTCAAAGGCTGCATGCTAGATATCAGAGGAGCGTCCCATCTGATATCACGCACAATAAAGCCCCTACGAACCGGACAGAGTTAGTTCTGCCGAGATCGCAAGTTGTAACGTCGCACTGAGCTCGTACGTCGAGCCGTGCCTTCAGATGCCAATGCCTGCGGGCACGGGGAAGCGTTTCCCTCGGGCCACTCGTTCCCTCTGTCACAGTAGGGTTTGAGATCACAGACATGCACCGGTCCGCCGATCGGTCTTAGCGTTAAGTCCATCAGCTCGTACACAAGAGAAGAGACAGTGTCTCCTACCCGGTATGGTCCTATCCACTTCGGTGCCAGAGAAGCTGAGAATTTCTTACTGGCATCGCTTAGGACATGATTGCGCTTCAACACCAGGTCGCCCACTTTGTACTGAACGTCCCGATGAGAGCGGTCATACTGCGCTTTCTGCTCCCCACGAGCAGTGCTCAGGTTCCGTCGCGCTTTGCACAAAGCCTCCGTCACCTTCGCGCGCAGCCCAGCTGCATAATCAGCGCATGCCGACGAAGCAGCCAGTTCCGTGCTACGTTCCTGTAGAGTATGTTCTACGGGATTCAGCAGCTCTCTCCCAAAATTGAGAGTGGCGGGGTTAAAGCCAGTGGAGCGGTTCACGGTCGTCCTCAGAGCAAATCCGATTTCAGGGACGCAATTGTCCCAATCCTTGTGCGTCCCCACAAAAGCAACAAGCATGTGCTTGATGTTGCGGTTTACACGTTCGGTTGGATTTGCCTGGGCGTGGTACGTGGTTATTCTCTTGTGCTTAATGCCCAGGGCTGCACAAACGAGAGTCCACGAAAATTTTGGCGGTGAAATAGGACGTATTGTCCGTAATTAACTGCTTTGGATAGCCGAATCTCGTGAACACTTCGATGAGCTTTTGCATGATAATGCGTGCCGTCAGCCTTCGTAGGGGGAACAGTTCCACCCACTTAGTGATCTGTGACGACGAGAAGGAATTGGTTTCCTCTCGGTGTTCTTGGGTAAGGTCCCATGACGTCACAAGCCACTATTTGCCATGGTGTTTGGCTTTGGATCGGCTGCATGAGCCCGGGTGGGCATCCACCACGCGGCTTCACGCATTGGCAGACATTGCATGAGTGGGCGTATCGCGTTACATCCCGTTTCATGCCTGGCCAGGTAGCAAAGCGGCACAACTTAAGTCTTAGGGCCACTTGCATGCCCAGCGATGCACGTATCATGAAAGTAGCGTAACAGTGCTCCTCTCAACATGCGTGGGATCACCGCTTTGAAGGACTCATGTGTATCCTTCTCCGCAGGAATGTATCTCAGCAAAGTGCCATCAGAGTCGAGCAGGTAGGAATCCAATGCGCTCACAGCATTACCAGCTGTTTCAGAGCGCCGCGCATTAGCAGCAATACCAGCTGCGTCAACATGCGCCGTGGCCGCGCCGCCGGGCTCCCGGAGCCCCTCAAACACCTTTTTGCAAAATGGATCCTCCCGCTGCGCCTCTAATAGCTCCTTTCTGCTGAACACATTCCCCACTGAACTGATGCAGTTCAAGTGGTTAACGCTCTCCTCAATTGAAGGTGGGTTGTCCGCCCTTCCGTGAGGACTCTCGCCGTTGAGCAGTGTAGCAGTTACTCTGCTCTTAGGCTGAGTTTCAAATGTGTCAGGATGGGTATTAATGTTACCCCTCGTGACAACATCGAGCGTCGCAACAGTTACGTCGCTCTCGGGCACGACTACGGGCGAGGTGAGTTGAGTAGTAATGTTACTCTTCTCACAGTCAACGGGCATGCGCGAAAGTGCGTCCGCCACAACGTTGTTCTTTCCTTCCCTGTAGCGAATGGTAAATTCGTATCGCTGCAGGAAAAGTGCCCATCGTGCAAGTCTGCCGCTCGGCTCCCCTAGGCATCTAAGCCAAGTTAGTGCCATGTGATCAGTCTCGATAACAAATTGAACTCTGTCAATATAGTAATCGAACTTTTTCAGGGCAAAAATGATTGCCAAACATTCCTTTTCCGTCACGGAATAATTTTTCTCTGCGGGAGTCAAGGAGCGGCTAGCAAAAGGTACCGGCTGCAAGCCGCCTTCATGCTGTTGGAGCAAAACCGCTCCTAGGCCGAGGTCGCTGGCGTCCGTTTGGATCACAAACTCTTTACTCAGATCCACTAGCCTTAATTCAGTGGTTTCCGCGAGCGCTTTAACGAGGTTGCGCAGTGCCTCCTCTTGCTTGGGACCCCATCTCTACCACTCACCTTTCCTCAACAGAAGTGTCAAGGGGCCTTGCAGTGCAGCGCAGTCTGGGATAAACTGACGATAAAAGTTCACCAGCCCCAGAAAGCGTCTCAGTCCACCTATGTCTGTCGGTGATGGATAGTTCAATAATGCCTGAACCTTGTCATCACACGGCAGAAGGCGACCGTTATGCAACGTGAGACCCAGTAGCGTTACTCGGATTTCTGCAATCTGAGTCTTGGCCGGGTTTAGCGTTATTCCCGCCAACCTCAGACGCTCCAGCACGTCCCTGAGATGGCGTAAGTGCTCATCAAAGGTTCGTGAGTATACCACGACATCGTCCAGGTAAGCAAGAGCGTAGTGCCACCTTGCATCACCTAAGACGCGGTCCATCAGGCGCTGGTAAGTCGCAGGCGCACCGACAAGACCGAATGGCATTCGGGTAAACTGGAAAAGGCCCCTGTGACAAGTGAAGGCGGTCTTCTCTCGGTCACGGGGATCTACCTCCACCTGAAAGTATCCTCTGCTAGCATCGAGCGTAGTGAAGTACTTCGCTCCGCCAACATTGGACACGATCGAGGGAATGCTAGGAAGCGGATATGCATCCTTGCGTGTTACCTCGTTCAGGTGACGGTAGTCAACACAAAGGCGGGTCGTCCCATCCTTTTTCGGTACCAGCACCACGGGAAAACCCCACGGGCTAATATAGGGGTTACTTTGCAACAAACAGATCTGCGCGTGCGAAACTGTCCAGTGTTTGGATCACACCGCGCACTAGAGGAGCGTAATTACTCGCTACTAGCACTATGCAGCAGCCCTAACAGTCAGAGCTGTGACCCCCTATCCCGCGGTTCGCGTTGAGTCGCGACCGCGGCGGGTTTCAGGCCAGTGGTAACAGAGACGAGTTCTTTGCCTGACACAGTTTATTGTGCCAAAAGCGCCACCAACGCAACAAAAATACAGATAAAACGAAGCGGCGGAGAAGTTCCGCTCAACAACATGAAAACAACAACAAAATGGGAAGCGCATGAGATTGAGAGCGATAAGGCTCGACTCACCACTTGTGGCTTCGCAGTCCGGCCCTGAGGCAGTAAGTCACCTCACAATAGATCGGGCGTTGCGCAGGGGTGATGGCGTCTGGGTGGCTCCCGACTCGATCAAGCTGTGGTCGTCACCGCTGCTCGAGTCGAAAGACAAGGCGGTCCCCAAGAAAGCCGCGCGCGTTCCTTGGGGTCTGGAGAGGAGTCTCTCCAGAAAAGAGCAAGGAGGGAAAACGGGGCATCTCGACTTCGGCCAGGGAGCAGGGCGCGAAGGGCTGCGGGAGTGGTACATGCCCTCTCCCACGCAACCCCCCTCGCCACTGCGCGTACAAACTTAGCGCGAAGCCGAGGTGCCGCCGTGTTGAAGACAATGGGTTGCGTGTGCAACCCCACAGGCTTCACTGGTGCCTTTCACATAGGGGAGAGAGATTCGCTTCTGGGAAGGCGGCGACGCTGGGGGATTCGTTGGAAGTACTTTTCTTTTTTCCTGCCGGATTGCTTTCCGAATGAAATGGGGCGGGTGAACCGTTTTTTAACACGAAAGTGTTTTATGCCGGGGTCCACCAAGTATATTTGTCACGGATATGACGTTGATAAAATGGACTGCAATGGGTGAGAAAGAAAAAAAAAACCAAGAAAGAGATACCCCGCTGGGAATCGAACCCATGACGTTGCGGCCACGACGGCAAGTGCCCGACTCCCTACCGACTAAGCTAACTCGGGAGATGCTAGACACGGCGCGAATGCGCTTTATATCTTTCACACATTCTCTTTCGCGGTGAGCGGAGCGGGGCGGTGCCGCCGTCTGTGAGATGTGAAAAGAAGTAATGCTTCACGATTGACACTTACTAGCGCTTACTCCGAGATTGCGCGCGATATCGGCGGTCATGGTTAAAGCGTCTAGATACCAGAGAAGTAGACTGGCCGCGCTGGCGTCGCCGAGGCACCCTTGACGCAGTTACGTTCTTCGCCTTTGGCTTCGTGTTAGCGTGCGTCGGCTCATCGGAGTAGTGCAGCTTCCACGTGCACCAACGGAATTTCTCCGCCGCCGACTGCTTCAATTTCGAGAGCACCGACTAACAAAACTGCTGCAATATGCATTGCAGAAAGGACGCGATTTCGACGGGCGAATGTCGTGCCTTGGTGGAGCAAGAGCAGCGCCTGCGAGACAGAGGCCAGCGGGACGCACGCATTTGCGGCTCAGGCTACGAACCTCTACCTCCCGTGTTGCTGAAGCGCAGTGGGTGTTATGTATGCATGAGCACAGGCGTCGGCTACCCATTACTAGAAAGCACACACCGTGCCGTTTCTCTCCTTAATTGACGACGCTTTGAAGAAGTGCATACCGGGTACCAGTGTTGAATATGAGCTTGTTGATATCATCTTTACGCGGGATTCACGATTTGGTGTGTCCAAATATATGTTCACACCGTCAGCTACCACAGCAGTTTAATCATGATCATGGGTGTTAGTCGTCGCGATAGAGACATGCTGTCAACATGGGTGCATCCACGTCAAACGGTGCTATAGCTGCCAAACACGAATAGACATTGTACAAGCTCTCATATATCACTACACAATAAGCACTACTTCTGTGAAGACACGCTTCACTTTCGTGTTATACCGATTTCTATGACGGAGGGATCAGCCATGTTTTTTTTTTAGTTCGTTGAACATGGTGTTTCTTTCTTTCCTTCTGTCTGATTTTAATGTGCAATGCGTTTCCGTTCTTCTTATCAAAGTGTTGACTACTGATGTTTTGTGGCTTGCAGGGTGATTTGAATTAAAGTGCAGGTAGCAGCCTGTATGCGTGGGTTTGCGGTAGACTGAGAAACTTAGGGAATCTCCCACTCGCTTGATTAGTAAATCAAGGAATGGAAGGGATCCGTCTTTTTCGCGCCCGCAAGTGAACTGTATGTCCAGTTCTATGGAGTTTAGATGGCTGAGTAGGTTGGTGACCAACCAACGGAACCCCCTTGCAGAACACTTCGAAGATGCCGACCATCAGATTGACTTTGAAAAAAACAAAATCGTAGCAACAGAAAGTAACCAACAAAAGCGGCTATTACTAGAATCGTGGTTCATCCAGAACACCGAAGGCAACTTGAACCAATGCAAGGGGAACCTGCCGTCAGTATACATTCACGGTCTAACCACAGCAAGAAAACCAATGCAAACAAAGTCGCGAGTGAGCGCATCCGTCCCCGGCCGGCCCCCGCCCATCAATCCCACACAACTGCAGCAACCGCGGCAGCCACGACCCCCTCAACACTCTCACCACCAAAGAAGACGCGCCTTCCCTCCTTCTCCCCAGCTGGTTCGAAAGAGAAGTTAAGAGTTGCACCTCGACACCGCCGTTGTCTCTCCCCCTGTGGAAGGAATCGAGTTGATTCCGAAACGTCAGGAATTAAACCCATTTTTTTTGTTGGAGCCTTTCGAAAGTCTTAATCACTACTCTTGTTTTACACAGATGAAAGTAATGAGTAATTTGGGTGATCAATCTGGGCCGATTTCTGCGAGGAGGGACGAAAGCCAGAGGGCTCCCAGGTCAAATTAACTGTTGTGGATACAGACGCGTTCTAATTATAGAGAATTTTTCCCCATAGAAATACATAGGACTGTGCCGGGACCAGGGCATCAGTTCGAATTAGCAGTAAGTTCAAATTAACGAAGTTTGAATTAACAAGCTTTTACTGTATTCCTTTTACCTTTGACTGTCTTTTGGGGCATTGAAAGTTGGAACGTTGTCTGCACAGGACTTGTATCCGCATTTGCAGTTGGGGACAAACCATCTATGCCCTATTGTCGCTTATTAGCAAACGCTTGCAAAGTCAGCACTCACATCCTAGAGTAGCATCACAGTACTAACTGGCGTACTTACGAAGCATTGATTCTCACTGCTCGAAGCGAGCGGCAGACGTTCTGCTGTTCCGTTAGTTCACGTCTGCCCAAACGTGCTCCGGAAATGTATGTTCTCTTTCCCTGCGCAGTTCTTTATCACATTGATCAGCAATTTTTAATGGCGCATGCTAATGAGCTAGCATAAATGCTCGTGTTTTGTTATAAAGAAGAACTTGCAAATTGATCACCCATGTGTGATTTTCGACACGCACCTGGCTACAATTGCAGATCGGCTGCTTTTTGAAGTGTGCCAGTTCCTTCCTTTCATTGTATGAAAAGCATCTGATTCAAAATATAAATAATAAAAAAGATTGGCACTAAGATACTCTATGTGCACTTTGTTTTCTTGGGGCAAACCACTCTGTCAAAGCACTTTTTTGGCAACACATGACAACGTAGTGCAAGTGTCCATAGAAGACGACGCCTGGGTGCCATCGGAGACCGTGGGTGTGCGCACTCTCCTTCCGCAGGGGAAAGCAGGTAGTTCCTTGCGTCGCCGCAAGGCACGTTGCGTGCACATTCACCAACCTCCTCTCCCAGGGTGACGTTATCGCGGCACACGCTCGCCCTGGCGCCGACCTGGAGTCTCCCCTTCTGTTTTTCTTGCTGCATGGTCTACACGCACAAGGATGTTGAAGCGTACAACAGTGAACAACTTTTACCTTGCCCGTTGTAGCCTCTGGAAGGATAGGTAGCCCACGCTCAAGTTTGTGCAGAGCTGTCCGCCACCTCATCGAAAAGAAATCAACTACAGGTCACGTGGAGCAGTTGCGCTTGCTTGGTTTTCCTATTGTGAGCGTTGCAAACGTATTTCATAAAGCTTATAGTATATTGTTTTTCTCCCTATGGCTGCTGCTCCTTCATCATCCTGGAAAGCAGGTGTGCACTACTGCTGCATTGGAAAGTGTCACAAAAGTTGGAAAATAAATGAACAGCCGAAAACCGCTGTTTCCCAGGCAGCTGGTGCGAGGAGCAGAAACGACGGGAGTGGATTACGGCTGATTGCTGCATAAAATCATGCCTTCACTGTCATGTCATCTTAATAATAATGTAATTTTTCTCGTACCCAGTATCATCACCTATTAAAGGGGCCCTGCAACACTTTTGCATCACGGTCAGAAAACACTGCCGATCGGTAGTCGAGGCTCCTGAGAACATGGTTCTTGGATGTGAGCGCGAAAAGACAAGGACGAAGGGAAGAAGACACACACACTGGCGCTAGACACACACACTGGCGCTCTGAGAACACGCAAGCCAAACATAGCACAGTACGCGGCCTGTAATTTACAATGAATTCGCAAAGTCGGCTAGAAATCACTCCCTCTTCGCTTGACAAATAATACCATAAACCCAAATGGCTGTGCCATAAACCCAAAGTCCATGGCCATTGGCTGATTTGAGCATCATGAGCTGCATAGTTACCGCAGCCGCCACGGGATGCCGACAGTGCCTGCGCGCATGCTCACCATCGCACTGAAAGTAAGCTGCGTGTTCAAAAAAAAAAAGAAAGGGCTCAAGGTCATGACGCACACTGAAGAACATCTTGCCCCCTCGTCATCCCCGCCCCTCCCTCTGCGTAGCTTTCAGCGTGCTCGCTAGTAGCCATTGTAGAATTCAAGAGTATGTGCTGGCTTTCAGAGCCCATCGGGCTGCCCATTTGTAATGTGACAGCAGCTTAATACACTGCAGTTTAAATATCGTACAGTGAGTACCACATGTGTTTTATTCAGCTTGTGGAGGTACATCTTTCGTTGCGGCTCAAGGTAAACAGAATTAAGCGGAATGTTTACGCTGAACGTTAGCATTCGCCTTGCATGGAAAGGGGGGGGGGGAGTGATCAACATGCTCCTCCACCTATCTCTGTATAAATGAGTATGTGACTTTTATTCAGCCCTAATTTACAGGCCAAGCATTTCGATCGCCTGTGCGACAAGTCAGCGCTGTTCTTCCCGTTCAGCGCCAATCTAGCCTAGCTCAGGGGTGATGGAAAGGGAGGGTAGGTAGCCTATTGCTGAGCAGCCAGGCAGTAGAAGAGGCAATATGATATACGTAAAATTTGTAGAGGGTCCATCCTCCAAGGTGAAAGTTTAACATAACTTTAGTCTCTTACATGCCGGCACCACAATCTCGTTACGATTTGCTCCAGTAGGAGACTCCAGCTTTGTTTTTGTCTCCTAGAGGTTGCTTGTTTTGCACATGAAGCATAGTGCAGAGGAGTAGCGCATCATCCGGAGCCCCAACCATTATCTTCCCCAGAGGTTTTTGTCTCTGTAAAACAATGTCCCTTTGTTGTTATGTTTTGCAATGCTGCTGTTTGGCTTCTTGGGTGTTTTTTATTGTCATGCTTTGTTTACTTTGTTAAAACTTGCAACAGGCAGGGAAGAGTGGGGTAGTGCGGGCACGGGAAGCTTTAATTGTACCTCTGAAATCAAATTGAGATGGGCAAAAATAATTATCGGTAGCAAGTACCATTTGGTATTACACACCTTGTGCATAACCGGGGTTACGAATCTTTTTGGCAGAAGTTGTTTTTTGCATGAGTATTCGTGCTGATGTTCGGTGGTAAAACTGACCAATTGAAAATGCTTACCATGTTCTTTTCTCAGCGCTTCTATGGGCAGGTTGAAAGGGCACCCATCTGTAGACAGCCAAGACATTACACTTTTTTCTTGGCGAGCAAGTCTGTGCGAAACCATTCACTGACTCACTGTGTCGGGCATGCTTTGTGTGAAACCATTCACTGACTCACTGTGTCGGGCATGCTTTCTATTCTCAGAAGCATTTTGTTTTATTAGAACTAAGAGATGTCGCTATGTCATTCAAGACTTTTTTTGAGCCTGTCATAGCTGATGTGGGGACTTCAGGGGAGCTATTCTCGATGTGTCCACCTAGTGGACTGTCTATTTCGGCCGCTGCTGATTGGCTGGAGTTTGGCGAGCAGCGCGCCCCCTGTTCCGGTTGTTCTTCCGCAACGTCATTTTAACATCACGGAGCCTTCAGAACTCTCGAAAACATACGAGAGGGACAGTATGTGCTTCACTGCAATGAACGCAGCCTCCAGAGATCCGCTTTTTGCCGTGCGAATCTCAGAGGCCATGCATGAATATGGATCATGTGATCGAATGCCCTTAAATTAGGTTTAATATGAAGGCCGGTACACATTCCCTACATTGTTCTCAAGCATCCAGGACATGTTCATACGCGGGAACAGACTTGTCAAGTGTGTTTAAGTGTTCTGTTACTGTACATTTCGTCCACCTTCTTTCTTCTTACGCTGGGATTGTGCTGAGCGAGTTTGGTGCATGAACGAGATCAATAGCACAATGATGCCATGGCTCATCACTTTCTCGAGTAACTGAATGCACTCTGCCAAAGTGGACACATTGAGAATGGCACCCCAGCTGTCCATTCAGACAACATATTCCGCACAGATAAATCCGTTTGAGGTGCATTTTTCACTGAGTGTTTGACCTGTCATTGGCCCAAGATCCAAATTTCAAAAGCCAGAAAGGAAAAGAAGCGGGCCCCTGTGAAATAGCTGCCAGACAGGACGACTAACCTTTCAATTTCCATGGCCACAGACCCAAGCCAAGCTCTTGAAAAAAATCACACCATCTCCCGCTAAAGGGGACCATGAGACGATGCGAAGCAGTGTTTCGGCATGTAGAGCCCGCATTTCAGAGGTGGAGTGGTGAGGGGGAAAGGGGAGAGGGGAAGTGGAGAGCGGGAAAGGAGAGGGGAAAGGGAAGGGGAGAGGTGATGTAGAGAGGGGGAGGGGAATGGGGGAGGGGAGGAGAGAGGGGAGGGGAGAGGTGGAGTGGGGAGATGTGGAGAGGGGGAAGGATAGGGTAGGGGAAAGGGGAGGGGAGAGGTGATGTGGAGAGGGGGAGGGGAGGAGAGAGGGGAAGTGGAGAGGGTTTGCGCATATGCAGTAAGGGTGGTCACGCCGCACACCACCACCGGATTGAACTCCGCTATAAGATGCTTCACATCTAAAACAAATCGCGGCCACGTCCAGGGGTGGGCTCCATTATTCCATGAAGTCGTCTGGGGGGGCGCCCCCCCTCCGTAGTTGACGCTTATGGTCGCGGAGCAACGACTGGTTCGACAGCCTCATTGCCACTGAAGCGTACAGACATGAGTGTGCAATGAAAGACGTTTATTGGGGCAGATGCTTATTATTGCCTCTGGAAGTATGCCTAAAGAACACTCGCCGTGGTAAAGGAATGTGCCATTGACAATGCATCGGATTTGCAGAATGTAAAGAGCTGCTATTGTAACTTTGCACTATGTTATTTATGTGTGCTTTCTTAGGAACTGTCAGTGATAACACATTGTTAGAAATAATCACACTTAAACTTTTTTTTAATTAGATGGTCATAGGAATCTATTTTATAAGACTTCTTTCCAGTATGAATCTCAAATTTTGCTCAGGAGCTGTACATTCAGGAGTTGCAGAAAATGACCAGACGAGATATTTAAGAAAATATTTGAAAGTAGCAGATAGAGCTCGACATACTGCATAATTCTTTCAGTTAGCTTTGTTCTTTAAAAAGCCTGCACATCTCCCTTGGTGGTTGTTGCGACAGGACAAGAGGTGCTGATTCACTGACGGCTTGCACATGACGGTTACCTGGGAAGAATGAACATCACAACTCTTCCCATTTTTACTGCCATTATTCAACTCACTTATGATATTGGGCAGGGTAGTGAGAGCTACATAAATGCACGATAGGAAAGCAGTTCTTTGCACACTTTGTCTCTCTTGTTTGAATTCAAGTTGTCATGCTTCAGTTGTGTATTCACTTACATTTTTCAGGCCTCTGTTTATCACTTGTATATCTTCTTCTTTGTAGTGCGAGCCGCCTAAGTAAAACTTTACTAAAACGAAAGAATGTTTTTTAGTAGTGCAACCTGTGCGCTTATTAACACACCCACAAATGTTGGGGAATGTCATCATCATCGTTATGGTGCCCATTGCTCTGTGCAGCCTCGTGCAGCGCCTGACGAGCACAAGAAGAAGAACACAGTGGTGCCTGGGGCTCAGCGGGATGTCCGGCCAACTCCCCCTTGGGACACCCCAGCTGGAGCCCATCCATCGGCACGAACGGCTTGGCTCCTGGCCCTGGGCCTGGCAGCTGTGCTGCTGCTGCTCTTTGCTGGTCTCTGTCCCGTGAGTGTCCGTTGGAAGGCTGCTTCACTAAAGAGCTTGTTATGCAGGCACATTCCAACTCTGTTGGCAGTGGCTGGCTTCAACAAAATACAGTGATTCCACTCCTGCGCCAACTGCGCCAAAGTGCGCCAAATTGTATTTACTGCGCCATCCTGATAATGTCGACGAAAATTGCGCCAAACTGCGCCAAAGTCTCGGGTTTGGGGGCGTCTATCACCGGCAGCCGCACGGTCGGCGCGTCAGAACATGTGCAGTTTCATCTTGGGGCTGCCCAAGTCGCAACCATGGACCAAGAATTATTCCGCTGAATAAATAGCGCTCGCGCGTGCGTCCCGAGTAAGCCACGATGCCATGCACGGTGCCAACGCAGCTTCTGTTCTGCAAGTCGGCTCGACAGCAAAACGCGCTCTCCGCAGAGGCTCGTGACGTCTAGGCCTATCGGTAGCGAGAAAGTGCGACGGCGATTCATCGGCGGATGTCCTCTGTTCTAGAAACGCTGCTGATAGCTCGTTTCAAGCGTAGTACAGCATGTAAGGAAAGCAACGTTCAGTAATAACTACATGTGTGCTGCTAAAATGTCTGTTAATTCTGTTTCCGGACATCGCGGAATAAAATCTGGGATTGCTAGCAGTAGATATATGGGACAATATCGAATTTTCCTTGGTTCGCGTTTATGGAAGAGCACGCGAACGGTGGAAATGCGTTCACACTTTTCCTCAGATATACTTCATCCATGGATCTTCATTCGGAAGAGCTTTTTCGTAATTGCTTATACCAGCACGTCCGTGTTTGTAATCACTCTGCGGTAAATACCCCCTAAAAGGCCCTGCCCTTTCGAGCTCACGTGCTAGGGTTCCAATTCGAATTTTTTGCTTGCTTTTTAAAAATGTCGTCTCATTAATAAAAGCATATCTCCTGGTCGGAGCAGCCACAAATGCGCAGCTGTCAGTAGTGGGCCCGTTGCTGACGGCCCACACTGAAATGGCTACCCCATGTTACACGTCCGCCCCTCGCTTTCGAGGGTGAATAGCTGACTGTTAAAAAAACTCAGTTTCGCTTAAGGTCGAAGCAATGAATGCGATACCAACAAATTGTATTGTTAAACGAAGTGAGGCTAGCAGCTAACTCTTTTGGATCCGATCTCGCGTAACTCAACAAAACACTGGTTTAAGGGAATATGGCCGCACCAGGAACCGAAGCATTTTCTTGCTCTGAGTTCTCTAAACACGAAGTAAGCGTTGAGAGCACAGCAAGTTTACGAGCAGTCTCCTCATGCCTCGAGATAGCGCGCGTGCAAGCGACTGCGCCCTTCGAACGATGCGGTCCCCCTCCGCTCCCCTGGTGTCCTTTCATGCTCCTTACGAAAGACGGGTGGGGCGTTTCCTCTCTGTTTGATGAGCAATCGACGGCAGGCCCGCACGCAGGAAGATGTTATCTCATCCGCTGTCCGTGCGACGGAGACAGACGGCCGGCTAGTTTAATCTCCGCTTCAGCCGCGTTCGTCGCCAGCGCTCGCGAGCTTTTACCCGCGGCTAGAATGTGCGTGGTGATGTTACTAATTTGGTCTTTCTACAGAAAATTACGGCAATAGCGACGGCAAAAATCCGTGGAGAGTGTCCATATAATTGTTATCACAATAAACATTTTAAAAAAGTTGAGGAGCCATTTCACTCTGTGAAGTGGATGATAAGCGAAGCTGTTTCGCGCATGGCAAAGAGGTGACATGGTGGAGGACAGTTTGGTATGTAAGGCCAGGTTGTTAACGGTCAATACACAATATTAATGCGAAAGCCTCAGATGCTTTATTAAACACGAAAATTGACCGTCGGCGGCGTAAATCGATTGATGCAAAAAATAATCATCATGTGATGCCGTCATCATCACGTCGTAGATCGTCAAAACTTGTGACGCCATCATAGCGTCATGAAGGAAAGATTACTTTTAAGGGCTCGTTTTTCTTTGTTAGACACAATATTAATGAGAACTAACAGACAGCAATGCCAAGGAAAGTATAGGGGGTGTTATTTGTAGTAATTAGAATATAAATGTGAAGAAAGTAAAGTGGACGAAAAGATAACTTTCCGCCGGCAGGGACCGAACCTGCGACCTTCGGATAATGCGTCCGATGCTCTACCACTGAGCTACGGCGGCGGTCATCTCCCCGTCCACTTTATAGGGTATATACGTGGATTGAAACTTAGGAGTGTCAGTCAGCGCCAGTCGCAGCCATGGCGGCGAGTGTGGAACACTTTTTTCAAACACTCTTTTTTCAAACACAATTTTTTCAAAGTTTTGGTCAATTGCTCATAATTTTCTGTTCCATTGCATACTGTGTGGTCCCTAGCTTTTTCTCTAGTTTTATTGCTATCCTCCAAGTTTCTGCTGCATATGTTAGTACTGGCAAAATGCAATGATTGCATACTTTCCTGCTTTAGTGGGGGGGGGGCAGTAATTGCCTGCCATGATTTGGGAATGTCTATTGTATGTGCTCCAGCCCGTTCTTGTCCTTCAGTGAATTTCTTTTACTTGAAAAGGCTTCCGGTGTTAATAGTAGCTGACCTGGATATGCATACTCTTGCACAGATCCTTGGGGCTGCTGGGCAGTTGTGAAATCATTTTGTTTCACCAGGCTATCAATCATTACCTTTGTCTTTTGAAGGTAAACATTAGGCAGAAATCTGTCTGGTTGGGTAAGTAAACTCAGATAACTATTATTTATTCTCCAACCGAAGTTACGAAAACACGTAAGAACCTGGTGTTCCGGAACCAGCTTGGTTCCTTCCTCAGGGGGAACTGCGGCGGCTTGGCAGCGGCGTCTTTAAGGCACTGTCGCGGCGGCTAATGACCCCACGCATTACCGCGGAGCGTAGCCCATGCGCATACACTGGGGGGAGAGTTCCGACGGAACGGTTGATGTTTTGAGTGGTTCACTGAATGTGCCACCACTCCAGTAGTAATCTCCTCCTCCACTTGATTTCACTTTCAAGGATGGCCGTTCCGTTGAAGTCTATTTTGTGGTCAAACGTCTCGGCATGCTCGGTGACGGCGCTGCGCTCTTTGTTGAATTTCCGGACGTCGTTGACGTGTTGCCTAATCCGTTCGGGGAAGTTTTTGCTCTCGCCGATGTACGACGAAGGGCAATCGGTGCACGGTATTTTGTAAACGACGCCGGGCACCCTGTCCTTTGTTGGTCAGTCTTTCGGGCGGGGAAGGAAGCGGCCCAGCGTGCATGAAGGCACGTGCGCGATGTGCACACCTTCTTTTCTGAAAATCCGGGCCAATGCCTCGCTGGCTTCCTGGACGTATGGGACCGACACGCGTTTTGGAGAGCTGTTCATCAATGCTGGCTGGGAGTCGCGTAACCTCTTTTACTTTCTGAATGACATAATGCAGCGCTAAAAACACACACACCACAAAGTAAGGAACACAAACCGACGGGACAGGCGCTACACTCACAACTTTAATGAAACTACAAAATTGTGGCACATATATACACATCCCAATGCGCAAACGCAACGTCACAACCATAGGGGGCGTATCATATCAAAGATTTCAAAAAATTGTGTTCCGCATTGTACAGGAAGACTGACGTCTGACTGACGCAATCATCATTCTTCTCTTTGATGTAGAAAGCCTCGAGAAGTTCACGCGCCGTTTTATCATGGCTTCTGCCCAGAATCCTCACATCATTAAATCTTGGCACATAAGAGCAGGTCTTACAATGTGCCGAAAGATGCGCCGTGAAATCCTTCTTTAGAATGTTTGCGTGTTCCCTCATGCGGTCATTACAGTGCAGACCACTTATAACGTAACTGCATATAGTGCAGGACCGGTTATAATGCGGTCTTTTTCGACTCCCGTTCGCCCTCCCATAGAACCGCATGTATATGCATACCGCTTATTGTGCAGTCCCCCAAGATGAAATACCGTTTATAATGCGGTTGCGGGAAAATATTTCTGACAAACGCGGTAGCGAGTGCGGTTCTCAAAGGAGGTACGCCGCTGGGGAGGGAGCGACGAGGTCGTTACGAAGGGCGAGGGCACGCACAGTGAACGAACGAGGGGCGGAGGGAGGAAAAAGACCGCGGCAGCGCTGTGCGGGCTCGCCGAGTGGGGAAGGATGGTGGTTGCCTAGACGACGGAGTAGCCTTTGCACCGGCGGCGGCAAGGCGGCAAGACTCCGCGGCCGCTTGCCGGCAGCGCGTTACGCGTGGAGCGTACGATCGCGTCCTCATCGAGTGCGCTTTAAAGTAAGTTTCCTGTCGGGAAAAGCGTCGTCGTTATCACACTTGCTACAGATATCGCGTTTGCGACCTCGTCCGCAAATTGAAAAGTTTTGCGGCTTCATGACGCGAGCTTTCGCCTTTTCTGCCAGTGCGCGGACTTAAATGAGCTTGGCGGGCTTTTGTCGCCGTTGATCTCCCGGCCGCGAACACAAACTTCGTATCACGCGCGCTGTTCTTAAGTTAGTGCTTGAGTGCGATCTTTTCGACGTCCGATCTTCATGTTGTCTTGGACAAACTTCCCACGACAACATGCTGAACGGCACGCTAGGCCTAATCAGCGTTGGTTGCTTTTCGGTAGCGGAGTAGCGGTCGCGGGCGATAAAAGTTGCGGTTTGGTGCGGAATCAACGAAACTTTTTTCGGTGGCTGCACTTGAAGGGAAGAGAATCATATAGTTAATGAAAACGAGGGCACGGTTGGCACATGCAACTCTCGAATTGTGGTTCCGGATTCGATTGCAATGTCTTGGACATCGCGTGCGCGCTCCGTGAAATCGAACGATCGGTACCGCTGAGCACGTGAAATTACGGTCGCGATTCGACATGGTTTCTGTGTAATGCGCATACCTCGAGGTGGCCTGAAACGTAGTCGGCGAATTTCCGCGATGGCACTTTGTTTTGTTTGCTTTTTTCCCCCGTGTTCATTTCGTTGGCAATGCAGGTCTTTGGTGGTTAATTTTTGAACATTCGGACATTTAAGTGGTTGTAAGCGCCCCAAATCGCATATGTCGATTATCGGACACGCGAGGCTACATGCTCAACACGTTTTGCGCAAGTGCAGCCTTTGTAGAAGGTTGTTTTGGTTATAGTGCGGTACCGCTTATAGTGCAGATATTCGCGACTCCGGCGACTTACGTTATAAGCGGTCTATACTGTAACACATCTGCCCCTTTGTCCCACATAGGACTTCCCACAAGTTAGTGGTATTTCATACACCACCCCCGTTGCACACCGAGTGTATGGGGGGGCATGCTTGACTTGGCAGCCCGTCTTTGAGGCGCCCATGATGCGGGGGCACAGTTGGGCCAGCTTGTTGGGTGCGGAAAAAACCACAGGTACATCGTACCTGTGAGCCACCTTTTTCAAATTGTGGCTCACCTTATGCAAGTAAGGCACAACAACCGGCCGTTGGCCGCTCCGCTCACCAGCTGTAGCCGCGTTTTCCCGCGCCCCTGCTTTTAGCTTGCGGTGCAGAGAACCTGCCACAGATGCAATGACCGAATGAGGGAAGCCGGCTTTTCATAGCCGTTCCAATTGGTGAAGAAAGCTGTCCCACATCTTGTGCTCACAAGACTTTTTGAGTGAGGATCCCAGACAGAGTGTGGCAGTGGCCCTCTTCACCAGCTTGGAGTGGGCAGACTCGTGCGGCAACAGTTCTTTTTTAGCTCTCGGTAAATAGCACCAGCAAACGTGATCCTCTGAAAAAGTTAGTCTCAAATCTAAAAACTGTATGCTATTTCTCGTGGGTAAAAGCGAGGCCTTCACCATTGGCTTTAAAAACATCTAAAACCTTGTCGACTTCGGAGACTTTAAAAGAGCACGCGTGGTTCATCACAATTAAAAAGTCGTCGACATATCTAAAAACCTTTAAAACAGGCGTGCCCATGAGGCAGTTGTCAATGTTCTGATCTACTTCCGATAGGAAAATGTCACAGAGTAAAGGTGCTACGCACGAACAAATACAAATGCCCTTCTTTTGAAGATACAAACGGTTGTCAAAGGTGATAAAGGTATTCTTAAGGTAAGCATCAAGTAAAACTAAAAAGCAATCTACACTTATACCCACGGCATTTTGAAACTGAACTTCCCCATTATATTCAACACATTTCTTAACCGTAGAGAAGAGAGCATCATGTGGCACAGAGTAAAACAGTTCTTCAATATCTACAGAAAAAGCGTAGCCAATTCTCTGATTATCCTGAAAGAATCGACATATTTCATCGGAGTTACCAACACGAAAAGGATCACGAAGTTTCAGCTGTTTCAAGCACTTCAAGAGGAATCTACTAACATGCGATTGCCAAGTACCGCGTTCATTCACAATAGCTCTCAAAGGAACACTAGGTTTGTGCGTCTTAGCATTGAAAAAAATTGACAAAGCCCCACAAGCACTCTTATCTATGTTTCTCGCGAGTTGCTGCAAATTATTCTTATGACAAAGATTGAACAAGTTCTTCTTCGCTCTTGACATGGTAACTTTAACCGGCGCGAAATTCTTGTGAACAGCCTGTGATGCTTTTTCAGTAAACAAATTCTTAGGCATTGCAACAAAATTGCCCTCTTTGTCAGCCTGTAGAAGGCAAAGATTATTGCCTTTAAAATACCTAGTCAAGCGCCCTAGGGGGGCACTTTTGCTAAGGCAGTCTTTGTTTGCATATTTTTGTAGGCAGTCCATACCTTCTAGAAGACATCTTTCGCGTTGCTCAGAGTTCGTAGTTCCTGCCAAACGTCTGTTCAGTGCTGCCAGCTCATGCGCTGGTATCCGAGGAGCCACACCGTATTTGGGACCTTTTCCAAGAATCCTTGCGTAGTCGTCCGGAACGGACGCACCTCCCACTACTAGCAAACGAGTCTGCCCACTCCAAGCTGGTGAAGAGGGCCATTGCCACACTGTGTCTGGGATCCTCGCTCAAAAAGTCTTGTGAGCACAAGATGTGGGACAGCTTTCTTCACCATTTGGAACGGCTATCAAAAGCCGGCTTCCCTCATTCGGTCATTGCATCTGTGGCAGGTTCTCTGCACCGCAAGCTAAAAGCAGGGGCGCGGGAAAACGCGGCTACAGCTGGTGAGCGGAGCGGCCAACGGCCGGTTGTTGTGCCTTACTTGCATAAGGTGAGCCACAATTTGAAAAAGGTGGCTCACAGGTACGATGTACCTGTGGTTTTTTCCGCACCCAACAAGCTGGCCCAACTGTGCCCCCGCATCATGGGCGCCTCAAAGACGGGCTGCCAAGTCAAGCATGCCCCCCCCATACACTCGGTGTGCGACGGGGGTGGTGTATGAAATACCACTAACTTGTGGGAAGTCCTATGTGGGACAAACGGGCAGATGTGTTAATGACCGCATGAGGGAACACGCAAACATTCTAAAGAAGGATTTCACTGCGCATCTTTCGGCACATCGTAAGACCTGCTCTTGTGTGCCAAGATTTAATGATGTGAGGATTCTGGGCAGAAGCCATGATAAAACGGCGCGTGAACTTCTCGAGGCTTTCTGCATCAAAGAGAAGAATGATGATTGCGTCAGTCAGACGTCGGTCTTCCTGTACAATGCGGAACACAATTTTTTGAAATCTTTGATATGATACGCCCCCTATGGTTGTGACGTTGCGTTTGCGCATTGGGATGTGTATATATGTGCCACAATTTTGTAGTTTCATTAAAGTTGTGAGTGTAGCGCCTGTCCCGTCAGTTTGTGTTCCTTACTTTGTGGTGTGTGTGTTTTTAGCGCTGCATTATGTCATCCAGCAAGCACCAACTCGCCCAACAACACGTTCTTCTCTTTTACTTTGCGAGGCGGGCGACAGATCGAATGAAATTTTTTGGATAACCGTTTTTTCTGAGGTCTGCAATTACGCGAGCCTCTTCTTTCTGGCGTTCCGTGTCAGTGGAGCATATCTTTTTGGCTCTCTGAAGTAATGTGGTCACAACGGAGGCCTTGTGGGTGGAGGGTATTGGCCAACATGCGTCGGCGTCCTGTAAACGGAGAACTCCAAGTCACGGCCCCTTCTTGCCACCTGGACGTCGAGAAAGGGGAGGGTGCGGTCGCGTTCACACTCGACCGTGAACTGTATGGCTGGGTGAACAGAAATAAGGTGCTGTCTGAAGTTTTCAATTTCAGATGTCTTCATGACACAAAAACAATCGTCCATATAGCAAAGAAAGAGCTTGGGTTGCGGCGTGAAGGAGCCAAGTGCTTTCCCTTCTATATACTCCATGGTCAGGTTTGCCATTGTGACAGAGATGGAGGCTCCCATTGCGGTTCCACTGTTTTGCCTGAAAATCGTTCCTCTGTATGAAAAATAGAATTCCAGTGGGCGGCAGAGTTCGTCAACAGTGAGCGGAGTCCTTTGACTCAAGCTATCGTCACCCTCAAGAGCAGCACGGGCACAGGATACAGATAAGGGTACTGGCACATTGGTGAACAAAGATACGACGTCGAACGAGACCAGGCTCTCGTCTTCGTCGATGCTCACCTCTGATGCTAGCTGCACGAAGTGGCTGGAGTCGCGGACATGAGTTGGGGTCTTCCGGGTGAGACGGGTGATGATTTGGTGTAGGAAACTTGAAAGGGCTCGGCATGGAGAGGAAGTGAAGTCGGCGATCGGTCGGAGGGGGGCGCCAGGCTTGTGAATTTTTGGTAGTCCGTAGAAACCCGGTGCAGAGTCGTTGCAGCAGATTAGACTTAGGTAGAGTGCTTTTAGTTGTGGGTGGTGCTTGAAAATTTCGGAGAGTAGCTTGTTAAGCTGTGTCTGAGTTTGCTTCATCGGATCCTTTTTTAGCTGTGTATATGCGTCACCCTCTAAAAGAGCCGAGATCTTCCGGTCATAGTCCCGGCTGTCCAACAGCACCGTTGAGTTGCCCTTGTCGGCGGGGAGGATGACAATGCTCTGATCTTGTCGGAGTTCCCGAAGTGGCTGGCTTTCCTCTGCGGTCAAGTTCTTTTTCCCTTGTGACGGCAACTTCCTATGCACAGCTGGACATACCTGCCGCAACTTGTGGCCAACGCTGAATACAGGGAACGGGGAAAAAGGGGGAAATTATGACAAACGAAAAAACTGCGCGGTAAAACACAGGAATAAGTTTGTAGAGTGTCGAACTAATGCAGTATATAAAATCCCATGTTCTTGCAATAAGTTTTACATTGGGCAAACTAGTCGGTGCGTTAACATCAGAATCCAGGAGCATGCGCGTAATGTCAAAAATGGCACAGGTTCCCATTTGGCCATTCATTGTCAAAGAAGTGCTTGTAAAGCTTGTTTTGATAAAACGGAAATCTTGCATTGCCACAGGGACCAGCGCTCACGGGAGATCACGGAGGCGTTTTACGTGTCACTGGAGGATGATAATTGTATCAGTCAGCCTTCGTTAGCACTATCAGATGCAGAAGTATCATACCTCACAGATAGTTTACGTCACGTCCACGTCTCATCAGCCACATAGCCTTTCGTTGTTTGTTTTGTCACATTGAGCATGCGCGATGGATGTTTGTTTTCTTAGGTTTCCAGTTGCTATTTATTCTGCTTCTTTTTCGCAACTTCAGTTGCGAGTCAGCGCTGTAGTCTGTCTTTTCTATTCTCGTCCTCGTTTTTGTCACGCTAGTATTCGTTCAAGATGGAAGTGCTCCAACTCGCCCAGTTGTCAGTTCTGATGTAAAGTTATGCATGTATCTAGGTCACCTAACTCCTCTCGGGTATACTACTTAAATAACCTCCCTTTAGATCATGTAACATCATACAAATACTTAGGAATTCATATCTCATCCAACCTTACTAGGTCAACGCACATCAACTACATAATTAGTAGTGCTAACCGCACCCTTGGCTACCTCAGGCGAAACTTTTTTGATGCTCCAGACTCTTTAAAACTATTACTCTATAAAACATTAAGACGTCCAAAATTACAATATGCCTCATCAGTCTGGGACCCTCATAACACTAACCTAATTAACGCATTAGAACTAGTTCAGAATAGCACAGCTCGTTTTATTCTTTCTACTTATAACAGAACTGCCAGCGTAACAGCCATGAAAACTAGCCTATCACTTTCATCTCTTGCAGCCCGGCGTAAAATCTCCCGTTTATCATTGTTCATAAAATATTTCACTACACAACATTGCATGACATGTTCATTCATAATCCGCACTATGTATCGCGTCACATCGATCATTCTTATAAGGTTCATGTTCCTTCTAGCAGCACCAACACATTTTATCAATCATTCATTCCTCTTACGTCACTAGAGTCGAACCACTTTCCCGAAAATATTGTATCTATTAGCGATAACTCCTTGTTTCGTGTTGCATTAAACAGCATTGCTAACTAGATTGTCATTTATTTTCCGTATGTATGTTTGTTTTTCTTGTGTTTGTGTATTCATCGTATAACTTACCTTGATTTAATACTTTGTAATGGTTTATTTATTTTTTATTCTGTATTACATATTTATGCTTTACTTATGCTGTACAAACTTCTTATTGGAACCCACTCTCCTCTGCAATGCCTTGTTTGGCCTTGAGGGTATAATAAATGAAATGAAATTAGTCACAAACATAAATTATCATCATCGTGAACCGGCATGTGCTCTCTTCATCCTCTGCTTCGTTCCCAGAACATGTGGATCGATTTGTCTGGCATGGGATGCAATGACTCTGATGGGCGAGAGAACGCGTACAGGGAGAAATTCTTGGTGAAAAAAATTTCTTGGCGAGATGGGATTCAAACCCACGATTCAAAGGGGAACGTCGTAACCACTTGGCTATCTAGCCACACTAGCAGAACAAGCATTTATAGCATGGAGGAAGGAATACTAAGGAGAGGCCATTACGTCACATTTTTTGAAGCCGGATGTGGGGGAGGGCAGAGAGCTCCTCCTCGCAAGGTTGGTCACGCTTCGGCTCGCTTGCGCATGTGCAACTGACGTTGTGGTGAGCGAGTAGCCAGGCGAGCGTCGAGCTCGGTCGCACCGGGCCGCCGCCAACTGGCAGACGAGCCTGAAAAGTGCAACTTTTGTGCCGTTCAAGAGCAAACGTGCTGCGGTGTTCGCTTGTAGCGTGCCTGGGTGCCACTTGCAGTCTCATTACGGCCCCTATTGTGCTTCTGCAATAAATTTCCATCTTTGCACTTCGTGTTTAATCAGCTGAATGCAAGTAATCAATGGTGCAACTCAGCAGGATAATCGCCACGGACAGCTCAGTTTTTTTCTGCGGAAACGGTAAGTTCGGGGTATGCAACAGTGACATCTGAATTGATCTTGTTACGCAGGACGGTGATGTGCCTCCGCCTCCGCTTTATCCTTTGACGATGATGTGGTGATTTTCGGCAGCACACTGAACGAGCATAACAGACGCCTCAGTCTTGTTCTGGATTGCGTGGAAAAGGCCGGCTTGATCTTAAACTCAAAGAAATGTCGTTTCGGTGAAACGGAGATGTTAGTACTTGGGCATCTCGTTGACAAAAACGGTGTGAGGCCAGACCCACGAAAGATCGAGGCCGTCAGCTCTTTCGAACCACCTAAGTCCGTGAGGGAGCTGAGGAGCTTCTTGGGCTTATGCTTGTATTTTTGTCACTTCATTCCAAGGTTCACAGACGTGGCGCATCCTCTAACATGTCTTCTCCCGAAAGACGTCCCTTTCAACTAGACTTCCGCTTGCGACAATGCGTTCCGCCAGCTAAAGTTTCTGCTAACGTCAGGGCCCATATTGCGTCACTTCGATGCGTCCTCGCCTGATTTTTCAGAGAAAGGGCGTGGCTCCATCTGACACATCGAGGCACCGACTGTCCGCGTCGGAGGAGTTGGAAACAGCTGTTGGTCACCGTTGTTGGACATCAGGATCCCCAGTATTGTCGGAGGTAGTTGAGTGAGGCGTCGGCTTCGGCGTAGACCTAGCGGCAGCGTCTCCGTCATCTTGATCGAAGTACCCAGCACCTCCACCACAAAACTGTTGTGGGTACGGTTCAATTATGTTTATTTACAGGGCGAGGTTGATGGTTAGGTAATGATGGCGTCGGTAGGCTCAACCAGGTCACGTCTTCTGCCCCTTCTTCTAGCTTGTCTCATAGCCATTGCAATATATAGATTATTTCACGGTGCATTCAGTAACCAGTCATTTCTTTAATTGTTCATTTCTTGCAGTTTACGTTGATTGTTGCCTGTGTTCATAATAAATATTAAAGGGGTACTGGCACGAAAATTTTCAGTTGTCGTATTTTTGCATCAAACGAAAGGCCAAGCACTCAAGAGCCTAGAAAATGTAGTGCTAAGCGGGAGTGCACCCTGAAAAAGTAATTACAGTTTGTTTTGAAAATTAGTTTTGGTTCCTACTGTACCCTGGTGTCACAACACGATATGAGCTTCTCGTCGCGTGTTCACGCAAAATATAGTGACGTTTCCACAGCCGCTCTGCACAGTGGCTCCGTTGGCAATGCACAAGCGGCCATTTTGAGTGTTTTGGTGATGCACAAGCGGCCATCTTGGAAGTTTTGGTACCTGACGTCATCACAACTAGCCAGATTGCTGCGTGAAGTCACCAGAATTAGTGCTGCAGCCTGACGATAGTATCGATGTCAGTAGGTGCTGCATGAAAAAATTGACTTTAATATCAAAATAAAATATCTTATCAGCATTTGCTGAGCTTCACAGTTGCTCAGAGCCGTCTCTGTATACAGGAGAATTGTATGGCACAGTAAACTCGCCTTCAGAAAAATTTGTCAGTACCCCTTTAATAAGACACTTCGGCAATGCTTTGAACACTAGGAGTTGTACGGTATATTTTGCCATCTGCTCCTAAAACATCAATAGACCTCTCCCTGTTTGCAAACGGTGTGACGTCACTGGCAGTGTCCCGCCCCCAAGTCCCGCCTTCGGAGCAGGCGCAGGTTGGCAAGAAAGTTCCGCCGGCGGGATCTCTCTGCATAGCAGCGCTGCGTGTGTCTGCGTTACTTTGATAGAGATTTTTGCAAATTGCTATGTTCTGAACTCACAGCTGTTGAAAGGAAGAGTCACTGCCTATAATGAATGATTCTGTTAGGTCAACATATGATTTGCTCGTCGTGGATGACGGCCATAAAAAATCTTATGCTCTTCGAAAGCAAACGTACGTTCTCACGACGACTGGTGTTTGGAGAAATATTACCGTGGCATATGGATGTGAACGTAGTCAATTTCCGTCGCGAAATCTGCACTGCAGTTTTAAACGATGTACAGCATTGGCGGCTACTGTGCGCGAGGTCGCGGATTAGATTCTCACTCACGGTGCAAAATTTTCATTGGAGATGAATGAATGAAAAAAAAAAATGAAGGAAACACTCATTGGCATGCGATGCGTTCGGTTGAGGTTAACAAATCTCCATGAAAATTAAAGCGAAGTTTTCCCCTACGGCGTTTCTCATAATCCACTGTGCAGTTTTGAGGTGTTAAACACAGTATTTTAATTATAAATAATCTCTTGCGCGGTTATTTCGCTGTATCTGATGCCTACGATGTGTTTCCATACTTACTCCTTTCCTTTAGACTTGGTACACAAACTCGGAATGTCACTTCATAAATATCGAGCCATAAAGATAAGCTAACTAGAATATGACAAACAAGAATCTCCACTGCTTCCATTAAGACGTACATCTCCAATAAAAGGCGATACGCGTATAGTTCTCGGTATTCGCCTTGGTAGACCGTACATGCATGTTCGGCAATGCTAAAACACGCTGGTAGCTCATGCGTAGTCTCACCTTTCAGCCCGGACATCATGCACGTTTTTTTTTTTTTTTTTTTTGTGCATGCAGCACAACCCCCGAGTTGTACGCACTCGCAGATCATCGCGTCAAATAAAATGTCCAATCCTGATGTTCCATAGACAACCGGTCACTGCAAATGGCCTTTGTAGACACAACGCGCGATCAATGTTTTCGCAAACAAGATGCATCGTTATTCACACAGCACAAACCACACACAATATTGTCTGTTTCAACGTCCGCAAAGGTGAACCGATATCGTTGCTGCCTTTCAATGCACACTACACGCCACAGTAAACGCGGCACATTTTCGAAGATGATGCCGCTTGCTTTCAGCCATGTGGAGGTGCCGCCACGTGTGCCGCCCCGTGCGTTTGACCCAATTTTCAAACTCTGCTGCTCCTCCGAATGCAAGAGCAGCCTGCCCAACACAGCTTGGGGACCCAGTGTCTTGCGTCCCCAATTCTCAAACTCTCTAATAGCTCTGTGACGCACACTTGCCTCTGTAACACAGCGTTCCCCGCTTACGCTCGCCCCGAGGAAAATTGCGGCTGGGCTGGAAGGGAGACATGACGCGCGTTGTGTTTCCCTCTAGTCTGGCCATGGTCTCTGTTTACTTTTTAACATGCCGCGGGATGGCAACCTTAGCCGACGCTCTTCTGGCTGTCAGATTGCTCTCTCTGATTACGCTCTCACCGTTAACTACTACAGCTACCACAAAGGATTGTCTAATCGTTGATCATGGACGTTAGTCGTCGGGATGGAGATGGGTCACCAAGCGTCAGCTTGGGTGCATCCACGTTAAACGGTGCTATAGCTGCCAAACACCAATAGACATTGAGCAAGCTCTCTTACATCAATGTACAGTAAGCATTTAACTACATCTGTAAGGACACGTTTTGCTTTCGTGTTATACCGATTGCTATGACGGAGGGATCAACCATGTTTTTTTTTTCATGATAGTACCGCACTTACTGACTGTTCTTATGCGGTTTTTGTTGAGAGGTAGCTCACTTAACAAATGCTTGGTCATTTTCACAGAACATTGCGCAAAGTTCAACAACAGCATTTTAAAGGCTTCATTGAATTTTAATTGAAATTGTTTGCTTTGCCTTCTGCTTGTATCCAAATGCAATTTTTGCTGCTTCCATTGTGCTCCAAAATTGCATTTTGTCCGTTCCCAGGGCAAGACACATTGTGTCTGTTCCACTCTTTATACACTGTTTTGTGTTAATGTGAGCTCGAAAACTACGGGTAATTCTATAAGTGTCCAGCCTGACATATCTCATCTGGCTTGCTTATGAGTTTCAACTTGTGTGTGTTTACATGAAATGTATGATGCAATAAATGAGAACAAGCGAGAGATTTTTATGGTGGAGTCTGCCTGCTTCGTGACAGTTGACCCTGCAAGTATTGGGAAGGATGCAGCGAAGGCTTGAAGGCCTGGCATCTTTCAAAGCTGCACAAGTATCTTGGAGGCAAAACATTTCTGTTCACGATGAAGTGAAGAATGCAATCCGAGGACATATTGAAGACCAAGGTTGGGGCTATTTTTTTAATATCATACTTTGGCCAATGAGTGAGTGCTTTTCACAAAACAAATAGAACAGTGAGAAAGGGGAGGGGGCAAAAAAGCTGCAGATACTGCAGCTTGACGGTCCACCCTTGTAGGAGCAGGGTAGAAAAGTACAAAAACACAAGCAACAAGTACTTATACCGTGAGAAATGTGTTGTAAGGAAGGGAGATAACTACATATCAAAAAGTGGCACAGTTGTTTCATTTCTGTCACCATTAAAGTGGTCAGGCCAGAAACTTGTGGAATTACCTGTACGTCCACAGGAAGACTATGCTTACAAAGCCGCCAGCCATCTCAACTTGGCCACAGATTTCCTGCAAGGAAAGGCACACAGTTTGCTTTCAGCCATGTGGAGAGCTTCTACAGCCCATGATGTCTGATTGCATGAATCGTACTTTGCAGCTTCTTTGGTGGCTCCAGCGCAGCAGCCAGGCCAAGTCTCCGGGGCTCTTCTTCCAACCCCTGGAGCCACTGCCATCGCACTGCTCGCCCCCGGAGCACGTTGTCTGCCAGCCCGAGCCAAAGCTGCTGGCCGAGAGGTCCAGCGTTGAGGTCGAACAGGAGCCAACCCACACAACACCCGTAGACATCAGACCATCCTTGTAAGAATGGCAAATGGTTTCTTTTGTAATTCAGTGTAACTTGAACTACGCAGCCCGCAATGTTGTATCTATTTAACCCCTTGAGAGTTTTCGCCGTACATGTACGGCAGAAGCTTTCTGGTACCAAAGGGTTTTCGTCGTACATGTACGGCATAGTGTTTATTTTTAAAACGCGCGCCTTTTTCAATCATTTCTCTTGCTTGGCCTGTGCTGCCACACTTCGGGAATACGTGGAATTTTTTTCATACACCAATGTCTCTCCGTTGTATTTTTTTTTTGCTTCCCAAAACGGCGCGCCGGCTATCGCTTGCCCATCCGAGCGTGTTCGCGGTGCAGCTGGTTTAAAGTGCACGCCTTTTTCGGTCATTTTTCTTGCTTTGCATGTGCTGCCACGCTTCGGGAATACGTGGAATTTTTTTCATGTGCCATGTCTCTCCGTTGTTGCCTTTTTTATGCTTCGCAAAATGCCGCGCCAGCTATCAGTGCGCCCGCGGAGCGGTTGGTTTCAAACGCACGCCACCTTCGATCATTTCTCTTGCTTGGAATGTGCTGCCACGCTTCAGGAATACGTGGAATTTTTTAAATGCGCCGATGCACCTCCGTGCGCCGATGTCTCTCCGTCTTTTCTCTTTTTGCTTTCCAAAGCGGCACAGCGGCTTTCATTTGCACATCAGAACGCGCGCATGCGGTCCGGCAGGTTTCGGTTTCGTCCTTCGAGTGGTTTTCGCTTCTTGCACCCGCAAAGCTGATGGCTGTTTAGTTTCTAATCTCTCAAAGGGTGACCGCTTGTTACTCTCTCGTTTATTGCTCCCCGGGGCGCGATTACATCTGTTTCCATACGGCGCTAAATTACACAAACGACGCCGTTGTGATTGCGTTTCCTGTTTTCGGGTCTCGGTGGCATGAATTTGTTGACTTCTGGCAGAAGAGGGAGATGTAGAGGAAGAAGAAATGAGAGAAAAGACAGATGTCATACGAAGAAATATAGAGTGAAGAGAAAGAAGAAGACCATACATTGAAGGAGAATTGAATAAAGAACGCAAAGAAGAGGGAGAAAAAGAGGCACGAGAGGCGACGTGGCCGGCGAGGAGAAGGAGGAAGGCAGAGAGCGCTTGGAACGGGCAGAGGCACGGACGAGCGGTGGTCGTGGGAAGGCGTTCGCCTGAGGTCCGCCAGCACAGCTCCTGGGAATGTGCCCCAGCTTTCGCAGCAACGTACTGTGACCTGGGAGGCGTGACCAGGAGGGCGACCAGCGCACATCAGCGAGACCCTTCTCCTGAGGATGCGCAGACGTTCTGCGGCTATGCTCCGTGGGTCGCGCACCGGACTACGAGCGGTACAGCCAAAGCAAGTACCTGACGTGGCGTGGACCGGCAACTGCAGCTACCCGACGGTGCAACAGACGGTCGTGCTCCGGTGAAGCAACGCACTTCGCGGACACGACAAGTCGTCCCCTCAGCACCGGAGCTGCCACGTCAACGCCAGTAACCCGTGATGAAACTGTAAATATTTTTATTAGTTTTGGGATAGTGTGCACAAGGGATGTTTGTTTATATAGTCGGGCTTTCTTCACTACTTGTTATGTAAATAGTTTAGTGGTTTTTTCGCATAAAGCAATTTTTCGTTATCCTCAGTGTTCCTGTGTTGTGTTTAACCATCTAGAGACCATGACACTCGGAAAAACTAACTACAGTAGAACCCCGCTGTTACGTTCCTCACTGCTGCGTTTTCCCGGCTGTTACGTCGTTTTCCGCCGGTCCCGGCATAACTCCCATAGCATACAATGTATTGGGAACCCCGCTGTTACGTCGTAACTGTCGGACCGTTCCCGTATGATACGTCGCGAAGTGCGCTCGGAGCCGACCGAGTGACTACCAAAGAGAGCGGCCATGGTGCATTTTCACGCAGCTTGGCCTCGTTTGACCGTAATATTAGGCGCATGAGAGGCGCAAGCAACAGAATCTTTCAATTGATGCAAACAAAAGCATGGCCTTCGAGATTCAACTTGCAAAGATGGCGTCTATGACGTAACTGCTCGCGAAAGCAAGGCCTTCGAGATTGGCATTTACTATTGACAAAAGCATAGCCTTTGAGATTTGTACTGCACAAACATGGCGTGTATGACGTAATTGCTTGCGAAAGCAAGGCCTTCGAGATTGGCATTCACTTCTGCCATCGCGTTGGCGTAGACTCATCATCATCGTTATTTGTCGGAGAACGGGAGGAGTTCGAGCTGGTTGGAGCTCGCATGGTCGTGCGTGCGGTTCGCGGTCGGACTCGCCGCGCCGGTCGTGATTGCGTGTGCTTAGTTCTTTCATGCCTACAGCTGTTGGTGTTAAAAAAATCACATACGTTGATAACATTTCTGTGGATGAGGCCGTCCTAAGCTCCACGTTTCTATCCATCGACTAGATCGCGGCTGAGCGCGCCAATTTTCGTGCTGCTCGTAAGAATTGAAATAAAATTCTGTACCACTAAATATTTTGCCGTTTTTCTTGTTTTTCGGCTCTTACGTTTCCCGTCTCTTAAGTTTATTTCCTACGGTCCCTTCAAAAACGTATCAGCGGGGTTCTACTGTACGTCTTGTTGGCGATAAGACGAAGGATTACTGTAGCTTTTTCACTCGTTTTGCTTTCCGGATGGGCACACAACCATAGAGTTTCTCTTCCGTGCGCTCACTGATGCAGTTCGCTTACGCTATAGAAGCACGCGCCGGTTGCTCTGCTGCCGGTGAGTCGAGCAGCAATTCTTCCGGTGCGGAATATTCCCCAAGTGCCGAATCAGAATCTGATTCATTGGATTTCAGTTTGTTAGGCGAGGATTTTTTGACGAGTTCACACTCCGATGACGATCAAGGAGCAACATCTGAAAAGCCTGCACGGCGAGCCATGCTTCAAAGACTATCACACGCTGAAAACATTTTAGTGTTAGAGCACGAACATTTTTAACCAGAAAAGTACTCTGGTGCGCTTATTTTTGTATGAACATTTTTAACCGAAAAAGTACTCTGGTGCTCTTATTTTTGTATGAACATTTTTAACTGGAAAAGTACTCTGGTGCACTTATTTTTGTATGTCTGTGAGCTATGTTTAATACAGTGCATAATTTTTATTTATAAAAACTGTTAGTTTTTTTAGGATTTTGCTTGATTTTACTACTAATAAACCATGTGCATGTAACAACAAAAATCATTTTTTTGGCACTTTACGGTCACGAGAAATAATTTTAGACAACTTTTTTCTTAAATAGAATCGTCTGAGGAATTTATTTCAGCAATAAAAAAATTGCACATTTTTGGACTGGATCTCGCGAAAAAATTCGACCCTCAAAGGGTTAAATAGGGAAAACTCCTAGAAATTACAGCTCTAAGAACTACCAGTGAATATATTGTCACGGAGGTGACAGCACAAAAGAAGGAAATATATTTACAAAATATACAGGGAGACGTAGAAGCAGCTGCAGCCAAGATGACAGAACAGCATAGGTTGGCAAACTTACTCATGAGTCGACTCAGTCAGGCTCACTCAGGCTCAGGTCAAGCCATGAGTCTGAGTGAGTCCAGGTGAGTAATATTTTGGTGAGTTTGAGTTCGAGTGAGTCCAGCTGAGGAAAATATTAGTTAGTCTGACTCGGAGTAAGCCCTAAGCACAAAATATATTTCTTGAGTGAGTCTGAGTGAGCTCCATCTGTTATTGCCGACCTAATGTCCTCAGCATTACCATCAGCCTTATATAGGCTTAAGTTTCTACTCAAGTCTATTCACATATATTGCAAGGCGCTAGCGTTCGTGCACCATTTAAATATGTTTTGATCAGAGCCGTGAGTTGGGGGCATGACTTCCCTCCGCAAACTCTTCTACGGGAAGTTCATGATAGAAATATCTCATGTGAGTCGCTTATTTCATAAAAATGTCCTTACGGGATTTAAACCTAGATAACTCGCATTTGACGGTACAAGATCAAGTGGGGTATTGTAGAGCACCGATTATGTGAAATATTGGTGTTAAAGAGCATTGACAACGTGATAAGAAGCTTTCTTTACGCTAGCGAACTCGTGAGTCGACTCACTCAGACTCAGGTCAAGCCGTGAATCTGAGTGAGTGCGGGTGAGTAATATTTTGGTGAGTTTGAGTGAGTCCGGTGAGTGAGTCTGAGTGAGTGCGTCTGAGTTTGAGTGAGTCTGAGTCCGAGTGAGCCTGGTTGAGAAAAATATTGGTGAGTCTGAGTCCAAGTGAGCCCTCAGAGCAAAATGTATTTCTTGAGTGAGTCTGAGTGAGCTCCAATTTTTTTGCCGACCTACACAGAACAGCAACAACGTGGGCATTCGTCGTCTTGCTGGTGCATTCTTGTTCCTGCCATGTAACATATAACACCCACCGCTAGTAGCACCGTCTCGGTGTTTAAGGAAGAGTAGAATCGTGTGCGGAAAAGTATGGTTTGAGGTGAGAGATGTGCACGATATCAGTAACAGGTACGGATAACAACGAACGACTGTCCAACGGAGCGATCTCACATGTGACCTCAGTAAGCTGGCATAAGACCTTGTAAGGGAGAGAGCAGCTTCGACGACAGGCCAACGTGGCAGCAAGGTGTCCAGGAGAGTAGGAAATGACTCTGTTGTGGCTATTGTAGTGGGCCTTTTGAAACAGGATCATCGTGGGCGTACTCTGTAAGAGTGTGCGTAGCTGATGGTAGAAGAGTCTCAAAGGATAACGGCGGCCGTACAAGAGATAGAAGGGAGAGAAGTCAGCGGTGTCGTGGCGTGACGAATTGTACGTAAACATCACATGAGGCAAAGTGCTATCCCAATCACGGTGATGTGTGGAAACATACCATATATACTTGAATCTAAGCCGATGTTTCTTTCAAAAAAACGATGTGCGAAAGTGGGGGGGTCGGCTTAGATTCGAGTACAATGATTAAGTTGTGTTTTTTTTCTGGCCTTGCAAATTTCAGGGGTCGGCTTAGGATCGGGGCCGGCCTAGATTCGAGTAAATACGGTACATGGCTAGCATTGTGGTGAAGGTGTGATTGAGGCGCTCCGAGAGTCCATTTGTTGGCGGGTGGTAGGCAGTGGTGAGCTTGCGGCTTGTGGAACACGAGCCGAGAGTGTCGTTGATGACCTTTGAAAGAAATGAGCAGCCACAATTGGTCAGCAGCTGTCGCGGAGCGCTATGGTAGAGAGTAACGTCACAACAGGGACTTGCAACTGAACGTTCTACATGCCATTTCACATGCTATTTATGCAATGACAACAGATCGATAGTAAAACCAAAGAGGTGACGTACTATAAAGAAGCAGTACAGAACCAGCCCATGTCATCACTGTAATCGCACCACGACGCACCTAGCCATGTCATAACGATGACTCGGGAATTTTCTTTTTCCATAAAGCCAAAGACTGCTGACTCGCACATTTTTCTTTCACCTTGGCTATTTCGTATGCTTCAATGGTTTCTAGTTAGCCCTGCCTCGGGCCCTATTTACAATGCTCGAGTTGGAAAAACTATTCGTTCTGGAGTATTCTTGAACTTGTTTTGTGTGCTGACAATGTTTGGAACAGTATTTTGGTACCAAACATATTTTGTAGAGCTGTGCGAATAGCAAAATTTTGGGTGCAAAGCGAATTCGAATATTGAAGTGTGAGTGCGAATCGAATCGAATATATTTCGAATATTTCTCGAATATTTCTAGAATATATTTCGAATACTTCGAAGTGAATTTGCAGAAAAAAAAGTTAGAAAGGATTCCCAAGCATATTCTTATGATATAGCAACATGAAAGTGTTTCTTTTCGCTAGGTTGGTGAAGCACTGGCGGGGTGGTGTTTAATAGTTGTCTTATCAAGGGAATGAGGCAATGTAGAGGCCGAATTCTGTTTATGCACATGATTTGGTGCAACCAAAGTGTTGCCAACAACACTTTACACGTGATAGGCAAAGATGCCATTTCCTCAGCCTCTCCTCATCTTTCAACTTCTGTGGAGGCCCAACTAATGTGGCGGACAAGAATGTGCTCCCTTCAAGTCCGGAGTTCCAAATCTGCCTCGTAGACGTCGATATATAAGAACATCTGAAATTTTGGATGCTAAAAAGCTTCGGCGTCCAATTTTTCGGACTCCCTGCCCAAATTTCAGGTCCAAAACAGCATTAATTGCGCCCCCACCTCTGCCACATCTTTCATCTCCATGTTGGAACCAGCGTTTTCTTGAGTTAATATTAGAGGTGTGCGAATATTTGAAAGTTTCGAATATTCGTCGAATATTACATTCGAAATATTCATATTCGATTCGAAAATCGTGTATTCGAAAAGTTTCGAATATTCGATAACTTTGAATATTCGAAAAATTCGAATATGCGATTCGATTATCATGCATAAAATAACTCGTCTTCCACATTTCTGCTGCGTTCGTATAGCTAAAAACGTTTCCGAGAGGAGCGATAAACGTCGTAAGTGCACGGAGGAATGATATCTGCCTGCTACGAGCGCCCCAATACGTATGACTGCTGGTGCATCTCCGATGTGCAGCGCTGTTGGCGATCATGTAACCGTACATTTTCAATATTATGCGGCCGTAGCATGCCGCTCTGCCACTCGTTCACTATGCGGGACCACTTCTGAAGAAAGACAGTGACCCATGTGACTGGTGGCGGACTGTAGGCACCTTCAGATACCCCAGTCTGGCAAAGCTTTGCCCCATGTGCCTCCCTATACCAGCCACTTCTGTTCCAAGCGAGGGTGCCTTTTCAGTGGCAGGGGGGGGGGGTGTCTCTGTTAGTAGGGAGCGCCTACTGCCTGATCATGTGGAGCAACTCATACTTTTTCATGATAACATCTAGTCATTACTTTCATTGTGCCGTGATATTTGCTTGTGCTGTGATGTGCATTGTGCTAGCCTGGACATTGTGTTCTGGAGATAGCAGTGTATGTTGTGTTGACAGTCAGGCTGTTAATGTTTTTATTTTCAAATAGCTACATGTTAAATGAAATATTGTTACTCTGGAGGCATTTTTCCTTTGATATTCGATATTCGATTCGATATTCGAAGGTGGATATTCGTATTCGATTCGTATTCGAAAAAAACCCGCATTTCCCCGAAGGGGAGTATGAGGAAGTGCGAAGCACGGGGTGATGCTATGAGGGGGCGCGCGCGACTAAACTGCAGAGCCGAGCGAAGGAGACGGCAGCGAGAGAGCACGCGCCAGCCGACCCACGGAGGTCTGGCCGTTTTTAAGTGCAAAGCACTTTTACTGATGATGATGATCTGTCTGCCGAACTCGTTCCAAAGAACCCGCAACGCGTTCAACTTGTTGGCGGCGTTGCGCACGCCCGAGATGGGGCTCAGGTTGTTGTCGAACCACAGTCGATCGCACACCGCGCAGCTATATCCGAAGCTGCGGTCCAGGAAGTCTCGCTTGAAGCGCGCGTCCGGCCGATCGAATTCGAGGACCCGCGCTCGCTCACGCATCGCGCGTCCCCGCGCCAGATCGGCTTCGGGGTGCTCGGCTCGCTTCGCACGCTTTCGTTCGGCGTCTCGCCGCCGGCCTTCATCACCACAGGCAATGCGCGGGGCGCGCGCCGCCACGGAGCGGAGGGCGGAGCGCGCGCAGTCACGTGGGGCGTGACGTCGCTGCGCCGTTGCTACAGACGCTCCTCTCCGCTCCTCGCGCCGTTGCTATAGGACGGCGGATTCAGGGTCGCTTATAAAGTGCATTCGCACTTAAAATGTGATATTCGCACACCTCTAGTTAATACATTTGCGACCGTAGCGAAGCTTGAAAGGCAGCTTTGCCGCAATACGGGTGTGTGATGAGGTGAACCATATTGAAAAATCTAGGAACCACTTTCAATCGGGACGTTGACTGTGTCTTGACAAAGTTCGACCGTAACGGAGTTTGAAAGGCAGCTTTGCCGCAATACCGGGGTGTGATGAGGTGAAGCATATTGAAATATCTAGGGACCACTTTCAATCGAACGTTCCGACCGTAACGGAGCTTCAAAATGTGGCTTTGCCGCAATACCGGGGTGATGAGGTGAAGCATACTGAAAATGTAGGGACCACTTCCAATCGTACGTTGACTGTCTCTTGGCAAAGTTCGATCGTAATGGAGCTTGAAAGGTAGCTTTGCCGCAGTACGAGAGTGTAATGAAGTGAAGCAAATTGAAAATCGGACGTTGATCGTATTTGTTTTTGGGAAGTTCGAATAGTAAAATTCCAGTGCGAATCGAATCGAATAACAAACACTATTCGAAAAATATTCGAAATTTTGAATATTCGCACACCCCTAATATTTTGTTTTATTAATTCCTGTTTGATTATAAAAAATGCTATGTAAAATTTTTAGTCTAAGTTTGTGTCTTCTAGCGTAGTCTGGCTTTTATTTTCAAGATATACCAGCAAAGGGAAGATTGCTGACGAATTAGGCTTCCTGGCCTTGAACCTTTTTATTACAGCTAATTGTAATGAGTAGAAACCAGATTTAAGGCAAATGCCTATTTTGTTCCTTTCACCCCACCTTGATATGTGAGGATGAATTAAAGGTTCATAAGGGCTTTTGTAGTATTTTTATGTATAAATGCCTGTAAATGCCTATTTTCAAAATCGGTGCTTATATGAACACTATTTAACCTCGAATTTCGCTTTTCGGTGCAGTTTGAGACCGCTGTTAATTTCACCAGGCAAAATTGACTGTTCGGAACTCTAAGGGGTTCAACCTAGCCCTCCAGTTCAACCAACTTCCAGAAAACAACTGCTAGCAGCAGTGAAATGGGACTTGCTGGCCACCATACGCCGCAGCACTGACATGGTGCAAGCAGTTGGCAAATGTGCAACCGTGGAGAGCCGTCAGGGTAAAGGACAGTGAAGAGCAAAAAGAAAAATGAGCCGTTTTGTTTTGTAATGTACTTGTTAAGGTGTATTTAGAGCCGGCCAATACGAGGGCATCGGTCCCTTCTGGTCTTTTAGCGGTCTGTGCTGCCCTTCTCAGCCATGCCGTGGCCCAGGAGTGCATTGATGCGACAGTGTGACTCGCCATGCTAGAGATTTAATAAAAGGAGAGACCGTATTCTGCGCAGGAAAAAGGACACAGCTATCTTCAACTGTCATAAACAATAACATTTTTTGCTTTCCTGACATAGATACAGGTCATGCACGTCTTTGTTTTGAAATTCTGTTATGAGGACACAAAAGCTGTTATGCAAAAGCTGTTATGAGGCTACAACAACAGCCGATTATCCTCCTCAGTCCCAAGAATGCAATAATGAAAAAAACATTTGTGAAACTCTTTTATTTGGCTTCATGCCCATGGAAACAAACGGATAAATATTGCGAACCCGAAAAATTAAGCGGTTGTATCAAAATTTGATGGTACCCATTTGGGTGCTCTGGGTCTCAACGAGTGTGAAATGTGAGGAAGCAGTGGCGGTTCTACGAACTCAGAAATACATCGTACTTCAAGTATGTCACTGTTGCTTTGCGACCGCATCCTGGGTGGTGGCACTTCATTTGAAATGTGATCTTTTCATGCTGTGGGAAGTGTCCGACATGGTCGTACGGCACCTCATCAGGTGGAACTGGGATTATCTTGCTCCGCTTCACAGCGCTCTGTGATGGTTGCTCATCGTTCTTTCAACTGAGGCTTGATCTTACCCCCTGTTCAGTGTCAACTTTGAGGAGCACATTCGCTATGTTGGATTTGAAATCCAGAAGATTTGGTCTGTCTGTCTGTCTTGGGAGGGAGCCAGAGGCTTTTCGCAGTCCCTCTGGTATTCAATCCAGCTGTTGCAGCAAGCAATATAAAAAATATGTGCAGAAACTCGTAGTGTCCATTTGCACGTCCGGAGGGAAGTTCTGTAGTACGAGATGCAGCGATCAAATAGGTCCACTCATTCATGTTTGTATTGTACTTGCTCACCACGTGAGGCTGCGTGACTAGTCAGGTACTGGTTAGCCAGTGATGTCGGGTAATACAGTAAAAGCTCATTAATTCGGATTTCTAGGGAAAGGAAAAAATGTCCGAATTATTGAATGGTCGAAATAAACACAATAAATGCAAGTTTTTTCAACATACAGTAAAACCTCTTTAATTCAAAGTCACTGGGACTGTGAAAAACTTTCGAATTAAGCGGGTTTTCGAATTAACAAAACATACAAAAAGCAGGATGCAAGGAACTTTGAATTACTGAAAGTAATCAGAGGTGGTCGTTTGGCCTTCTAGTCTGTGGCTCCAAGGGTTGTTTTCCAGCAATACCTGATCCCATTTTTGCCGCGAACTCGGGAAAACTGCAGGCCTCGCGCTGCTATCAGCGCAAAAAAAAAAGAAAAAGAAAAGTCTCGTGGTCAGTTGAAATGCGTGCCTGCAGAAAAGAAGGCGTGCTTCACTGCAGCACAGTGGTGACACGCGGGCAGCATGTCACCTGCTCCTCGCAGCCTCAGCGCATCATGATGCGACCATTTGCCCATTCTTTCTGGTAAAATAAAGAATATGATAATGGCCAGTGTGACGAAATCTGCAATGTGTTCTGGCTGGAAAACATGATCATTGAAGTTTTCACCGAGTTTTCGAAGTAGGCGTTACAGGCAAGAACTCCGCCGGCAGTGCAAGTGCGGAAATCGCCGAAGCAACCGCCAATCGGATGTTCGCATACATCATGAATTTCGCCAGAGCGTCCTTTATTATCTTTTCTTTTCCCAAAAAGAATTGGTAAATCATGACGCGCTGACGTTGCGAGAAGCATGCGACATGCTGCCCGCATGTCACCGCTGTGCTGCAGTGAAGCACGTCTTTTCCACAGGCGCCCGTTTTTAGCTGACCATGAGACCGCGTTTCCTTTTTTTAGCAGCGAGGCTGCGTTGCTTCAACTGTCACTCATTAATATCGCTACACTGGATTGCCCTGTGGCTCCTAAGGGTCGTCGCTTCCGCGGATTTGCGGCGAAATTGGGATCGGGAATTCGCACATGGTGCCCAAAGTTTTCGAATTAACCGGACTGGCGCTGACCGCCGCTTCAAATTATCCACCCAGATTTACATTGCAAAATACGGGACCACAGAAACCCTTCGAATTATGCGGGATTTCGAAATAACCGAGTTCGAATTAACGAGGTTTTACTGTACCTTTACTTTACAAAGTAATCGCGGATGCGTGTCTGTTTTCGAGCAGAAATTCACGCGGACACAATTTTTCTGAGGCCTTGAAGGTGCTCAGCAGCTCGCATGCTGTCTGCAGTGCCAAAACAAAATTCTTCAAGGACGATGAGGGCCTCCGCGACTTCCTTCACAGTGCGAGGGGGCCCGTGTGGCTCATGGTGTGGCTGCTCCTCTTCAGGCTCTTCGTTCTCGGATACGTTGCCATGCATCACTTCCTTGCCGATTTGCTCATCAGTCAGACAGCCGGCAGTGGCAGCGCCATCATCGATGCCGATATAATCCTCTAGTGTCACTGCATCAGGCATAACACTTCCGAAATTCTGCCCATCGTCGGCACCGTCGTCCGGCGACACTTCGGCATCGCTGGAGTCGGGTACAACAAAGCCACTGTGCCTGAAACAGTTAGCAATGGCGTGCGCAGGTGTGTTCTGCCACACATACGCAAGAATGCTAACTGCGCTCAGGAGACTCACATCGTATTGTTTGTCGATGTCATGGCACAAGAGCAACTTCTTGTCGGCAGAGCCCATTTTTCAGGGCACGCAAAATTTCTACTTTGGTGGTGAAGTCCTTCGCCTCGTACTTGGGGCGCTTTGCCGGCGTTGCTATCGGCAGAGAGTGCGTTCACACGAAAAGTCAGCACAAAAGCACCAGCAACAATCAAGCTAAAGGAGCCGTACTGAATCGTTCCTCGATAAAACGACGTTCAACGATGCAGCACACCAACGGGAACAAAGCAATAAAACGGCACCGCCAACAACACACGTACAGTGTACTAGAATGGGGCAGTGGGCTCACTGGCATATCCCTGTGCCGCGCCGCCGCGGCCCTCTTCACGTCGACAGCTTGAGCGCCCGCCGGGGGTGCTGCCGCCAGTTTCTCCTGAAAACTCTTGCGGGGTGTGAAGCGCGTCCCTTTGGTCGGTAGGGGTTAGGCTGGTTATGCTGCAGTTGCGGGGGGATCAACAAACGCGGGGTCGGTGGCATGTAGAGGGCCACCACAACGACACAAGAAGATATCACAAAAAAAAAGAAGAGAAGAGGGGGTCGAGCATTTTATTCTTTTTTTTTTAAACTGGCCCATGTAGTTGCAGCTACTGTTTCCATTTGTGTGTGGCCTGCAGCGCATGTTCACGCCGTTCATTCGTTTGAAGGACCTTTGTCGGCACCACGCGTGCCGCTTTACTGCACTTATATATGCTTGTTTTTCTGAAGGATCGGCATCTGTGTCTATCCGCAAATCGCATTGTCTCAAAGACGGCCCGCCGCTGCATCTGGACGGGAGGGACGCACTTTTTTACAGCCTCAGGCGGTTGTGCACATAAAGCATGCAGCATACGTGCAGAGAAATTTCTGTGGCAGCATTTGACAACAAATGCTGGACCCAACGAACCTAGGAGTGACCGCAGAGTCAAGTGCGACAACAATAAAAGCAAGAAAACGCGCGAGGGTCCAAAGGGATTGGGCTCTCTTTGGGATGCCCCAGTGCCTGGTAGATCGACGTTGTCGTCGGCTGTCGACTGCAAGCATCGCCGGCGTTTCTTGCTGTCCTTTATTTTTCATTTTCGTAGTCGATTAGCAGATGTTCATACACGTTTGTTGCATCTGTTTATTGTTCGACCACGAGTGACAATTTCTTCATTGTTATCCATATTGTGATATGGCAAACATTTGCGCATATATAGGCAGGGTTTTGTGTAAATAAAATCAGTTTGTCAGCGCGTGACGCCGTCGAGTCTTTCTTCGTGTCCTGTTTTATCCGCGCTGCTGAAGAACTGGTGCAATTCTACGGTGCAATAAAAATATGTGTACGCACGTGACGCATGTTACTTGTGATGTACTCATAATAACTATGTATAATTTTTTTTTTCATTGGGCATACGTCCAACTGCAGTTTTGGTAACCTTGTACGACTGCAAATGAAAAATTTTTTAAGCGTACGGTGCGGATAGATTTATTACGAAGCCGAGTGATTGCGACCATTATTGATTCATGAAAAATAAAAGGACATTAAGTGGGTTAGTTACACAGACCAGCTCATATATATGCGAGAAAAAAAACTAATAAAAAAATGAGGCTTTGTTTATATTCGGCATAGTGGGGCTCAAAAGGCGGGAGGGAAGTCGCTATGATCGCTAAGTGGCAAAAGTGCATTGAAGATCGTATCGATCAGCAGGACAAAAAAAAAGAACGAACGCCCCCACCCTGTTTTTTTTTTTAAATCACACCTTGTTATTGCAGCGGCTGCAAGGAGGAGCATTCATCTATGCAATAGCCGCTTAAAACATCGCCCGCCCTCCGTAAATCAGTCACAACGACAGTAACTCATTTCACAACACACAGAAAACTTGCATGAAAATAACTTCCGTGAGTTGCGCACCGTAACTTTGACTTTTCTTGCGCGCAAAACAGCAACGCGCGCTAGCCGCGCCCTGCAACCCACCGGAAAGTTTCAGGGGATGCTGCGAGCCGCGCCGCCTGTCGGCGGCGACATGAAGTGCGTCACGCTCTGCCGCTCAGTGAGCGCACTACAAACTTCTAGAACACTGTAAACACACGCGAAGAAAAGGCGTTCAGCCAGTCTCATGTCAAGCCAAGTCGACAATTGATGTCCATGGCGATGCTGCGTTTGAGCTTCACTTCTGTTCCGAATTTTTCTTTTTTCATTTTCGAGCCTCGCCAGCGGCCCGAAAGTCGCCGAATTATCCGATTTGCGGTCAAATCTGTCCGAAATAACGAGCGCCCAGTCTCATAGAGTGATGCATATATTTACAGGGACCAGATGACGTGTCCGAATGAACCGATTTTCCGAATTAACGAGCTTTTAGTGTAGTAGCTACTGGTACCAGTGACGTAGGCAGAAATTTGTTGTTCTTTTTTGGGGGAAGGGGGGACACACACCCTTGATGTGTCTGGAGTCCAGGCAGGTAAGTGTAGTCGAGTGTCATTTTGTTCTCCGTATGTCATAGGAGCAAAAAAAAATTTCGGCGAAGGTGGGGGGGGGGGGGGGACACGGGCCCGATGTGCCACCCCCTCGCTACGCCACTGACTGGTACTAGTAGTCAAATACTAGTAGCTAGCGTGAATAGTCAAGTAGTCAGGTACCTAGCTCAAAAGCGTTAGAAACACAACTGAGACCCACAGTACCCAAATGGGTATCCTGAACTTTTGAAGTCTGTATGACTGCATGCAACAAAACCATAAGACCGAAATGATTTCCAATATGTTGTTTCGGGCGTCTATAGGTACAGAAATGTACTATAGATGGTGTTGCTTAGCCTATAACTAAGAAAGAACGCTTTTATTTACCACGAGGACGCAGCCGAGCGCTCGTGCAGCGCGCAGCCATCTTTGTTTACTCGTTTTTCGAAGATGACTGGACACACGGCGCCACTCATGGGCTTTAGGGAAAGCAACACAGGTCACTTGTGGCAAGGCGAATTTGAACACGAGAATGCCGAATTGTTGCGATGTGTATCCTATATAACAACGGTACCCATTTGGGTACTCCAGGACCAAGGAGGTTATGGTGCCGTAGTTGTCCACCGCCATCGGTGTCCGTCACCGCTATCACGCGAAATCAGAAAAAAATGAAATGAGAAAAAAAATCCAGGATCAGATGGAATTTGAACCGGGTCCTCTGCGTGGCAGACGAGTATTCTACCATAGAACCACGCCAGTGCTTGAAACTCCTTCTCAAAAAGACGCTATACAAGCGTCATGTCTGGCAAGGAATTGCATTAACATGTGTAATATAGCATGGTAGAAGAGCAAAGTAACTACCACAATGCGAATTGCGCAACTAGTGGGTCGTTGAATGATTCCAACCCATTGCAAAGGATTCAGCCATAATTCTTTGTCATTAGCCACAGGACAAACAAAGTGCACATAATGCTTTACCGATGTATGGCGGGTACCATGCTTCTCCGCAGAATGACTTATAATGGCACAGTGGATGCTTCCCTACTTCACAAAAATTATGATTTATGGTGTAGTGGGTACCCTGCAAGTGTACTTGCATTAGTTGCCCCAAGAGAGCTTACAACAAGCTCTAGAAAGACCAAGCTCTAGAAAGCTTTCGCTGTGACTGTGCTGCGTGTTTGGTGCAGGCCTGGCGATTTTCGCATGTATGTCAAAGTTTATTGTGCCTACATTTATGAGGCTGGAGGCCTGTCCTGCCTGCCTCAAAAGCACTTTTTTAATGCCTAAAATAGTGGGGAGCATCACCGTGTGATGCATGTTTATTACCGCCAGTGATAAGTTGTTGCAGTTAAAGCTTATTGGAGTGTTTTGTGCATCTCTGCAGGAGGAGACCATTTTCTGATGCTGCTGAAATTGTGCCCTCGAAGGTAGGCTTTGAGGACGACTTTGCTGAGACTGCAGCAGTGTTGGTGTGCCCAGCAGGAACGGCCTCCAGTGCTCCGGCTGTAGCATCAGTGACGGCTGCAAGTGCTGCACTGTGGAGCAGCTCACTTTCCGAGACAGATTCAGACCAGGGCCTGAGCCCAACACGCAGCCCCCTGCGACGCAAAACAAGGCGCCTTCTTGAGAGGCAATTTGCATTAAGATTACTAGATTACTTTACCAGATCAAGTGGCTGACAGCATTGTGTCTAAAATCACATTTTCAGTTTCTCATTCCCTTTTTCTGGTTCCCAAATATCCTCACTGAAAACCATCCAAAAGTGCCTTAAAAAGTTGTTGCGCCTGCTGAGGTGGGGAAAAGTATTGTGGAAATTACAAAAGACAATGTTCTTCAACAAATTATAGCTCCGCAATGGCGCAACCGGGCACCGCCATTTTGGGCTTGTCAGAAAGAGCATCTCTTCCTGTTCAAATTCCCCCCTTGAGCTAGCTCCTCCATTCAGAAACAAGTGCGCAAAAAGTAACTAGTATTCGAAGGTCGTTTCGACATCTTCGATGGACCACGTTCGCCATGCTGTTCCAACACGCCTCGCCATTGGTCCGATGCTTGCTCCGGGGGGAGTGTCTGCTGCTTGTGTGTCGCGCTGTCACAGCTGTTGGCACTGCTTAGTGATGTCATAGTCCCTCAATAGCTTTTCTGGTCACAAACCTTCCGCCCCAGTTTAATATAGAGCTAGCACTGACCGCTAGAGGAGCCACGGTGAAAGAAAGGCCACCTAGCCGAGCGGCCGCCGCACGAGACGGTTGTATTTTTAGAGCGCGGCTCTTAGGCGCCTGTTCCTGCATTGAGTGGCGTAACCAATGGACATGAAAAAATTAAATAAGAAAAAAAGACCCAGGATTACCGTATATTGCCGATTATAAGTCGACCCGCCAACTTGCAACCCCTTCTAGGGGGAAAAAATGTTGACTCTGAACACAGCCTCATGCTGTAGCCATAGCTCACCAATAAGTTTTTCAGAAGATGGAGTGATGCAAAGAAACATTTATTTGCCCGTGAAACATTGCTTACGACTCGTCGTCGCTTGACAGAAGGACGCAGTCACGGTCATTGCCATCGTGTGAGCCACTGCTGCTGCTCGCCATCGGAACAGGTGTCGATGGTCGTGAACCCAATCTCGAACCGCCTCCTCAATGGCAGGTTATCGTCCAGACATCGGTCCGCGAAAGGAACGGCGTGTAGCAGCGGACGCGAAGATCTTGGTCCTTTGTTTTCTCCATTCCCTCACGCACTTTTCCAACACATCAAACTTGCTCCCTGCTTCAACGTTGCTTTCCGACTCCGCGTAGAGGATCGCTTGCCTCTTGAAAGCAGCGCTGTACTGTTGCCGGCGTAGCGGTGGCATCTTGGCGTCCGTTTGGCAGCGTCGCAAATCGCGCACACCACTGCTCGCAAGTGAAGCAAAATGCAGAAATGGCGAACAGGCGTGAGTGCAAAAAGACGCGAAAACACTTGTGGGCGCATGTGACTTGTCATGTGGTTTAGTTTCTCGCGAAGTGTTGCCAGTCCACACGGACCCCGATGGTTTGTCAACGAATCGTTTCTATTGTATGAAAACAAAACTGTAGGGCGCATTGCAAGGTAAATTCCTCTTTATTCGTAGAGCATCGTTCGCCCTCTATCAAAGGTTTGAAATGCTGCTTTAGAGACCGTGTTTCCCAAGCAGTTTGCATTAATGCCGCGCGGCGGTGATTTTTAAACGCGCTCCGTAGTTTAGCCTCGTGTGGTTTTGCTATAGTTTCGCGATCGTCGTGGCAGATCGCAAAAATGTCCGGCTCCAGAAGCGGCGCGCTCGTGTTGGGAGATACCTGTTGCCACGACTCCGCTGCCTCTGCGGCTGATGTTATTGATGCGTCGAATAGCAGGAAATCCGAGGACGACGACCTTTCGTCGGACTCCACAGATAAGTCGACTTTACGATTCCGCATATAGGTCGACTCCGATTGTAGGTTGACCCCCGAACTTTGGAAGGTCATTTTATGAAAAAAACATCGGCTTATAATCGGCAATATACGGTAAATGGGATTTGAACTCAGGCCCTCTGCATGGCAGTCGAGTATTCTGCCACAGAGCCACACTGGTGCTTGGAACTCATTTGCAGAAAGACCCTATACAGGCGTCATGTCGGGCGAGGGATCGCGTTAACCTATGTAATATAGCGGAGCAGAAGAGTAAAAGAACAATCGGTCCTCACACAATGCTTATTGCACAACGAGTGTGTGGTTTAATGCTTCCCACCCACTGCGAAATGCTCAGCCATACTTCTTCATCGTCATCAGGCACATGCAGCATAAACAAACTGCACATAATACCTCAGAGAGGTGTAGTGGGTGCTGTCCTACTTCACAAAAATTATGATTTGTGGCGTAGTCGATATGTAACTAGCGGAAAGCCAAAACTTCAAACACAGTTGGCCTTGCCCCAACACAAAGCTGCGCTCAGAATTAGGCATTAGGCAGTATTGTCATTGTCGGTGAATTTTTTTCTTCTCTGGTACATAGCGGCCAACAGCCCTGCTTCTTATCAACGTTCATAGAGTTTCGTACTGTGAAACCTGGAGGGGAATCTCGTGCTAGTGTCTATGCTTGAGCAGCGCTTCATCCACCATGGGAATGGTGGTTGAAGTGCCAAATTCCCCTTTAGGTTATAGTATGGAACTCTATGCCAACATTATTTACATTCTATGTAACCTCTGGGTGCAACAGGCAGTGATAATGTCATGCTCTCAGAAAACCACATCATGCTAACGGCATCTGGTGGCAGACAAATTGTTGCGTTTCAGTTGCCAAGGGAATATGACGCATGTGTGGCTCTCACTCTGCCACAGCCACATAGAGCGCATTCGGCCACATTCATTTGTTGCTCCATCGCCTCAGACTCCTTTCATTTCATGAATAAATAAAGAAAAGAGAAAACCTACATGTCCGCTGGCAGGAATGCCGCAGTCATCTGCTCACTGACACTGCCAAAAAGCACACACGGGCATGTTCGCCTAAAGCCAGCTTGCGCAACCAGTCGCATTAATTTTTTTTCCTGCATCATCGTTGCTGCTCCATGCCGCACGGTGCCACCAATTGAAATGCTTTTGTTGGTGCGTGCTATTTTTGCAACGTTATGTGGACGCCCCTTCTAACGTTGAGTTTCACCTCCTAAATATTTCTTGCTTCATGATGTACATATGCTTTGGAAACACAGACTGTCGGGCTACTTGACCAGAACACTAAAAGAGTAAGTGCTTTTAAAGAATGACGAGCACAGACAGACAGACAATGAACTTTATTGTGGTCCTGAGGGGCGACTCGGAAAGCCCCCTTACGGGGGAGGAGCCACCGCGGGCAACTCCCACATCGGGACAGGCAGGCCATGCCTGACCGCCACGTCGCGGGCCCTCTGGACGGCCCATAGCTGAACGGTGAAGACGGAGCTCTTGAGCGCCTTCTGCCACTCTTCCTCCGTGGTTAGACGATCGTTCTGCTGTAACGAGGGACACCGCCAGAGCATGTGTTCTAAAGTGCAGAAAGCATCTCCGCAATCCGGACAATCGGGCTCGAACGAGTCCGCGTACCTGCTGACCCTAGCTAGGCTGGGATAGGGCCCAGTCTGCAGCATGCGAAAGGTGGAAGACTGAGGCCTGGAGAGCTTGGTGTGCGGCGGGGGATAAACAAAGATTATTTGTTGTTAGTAGCGCCAGTCCGTTGTCTACTCCCCTTTTTTGTGCTCTTTGTTTTTTAGCGCTTACTCGTTTATGTTTATGTATGTCGTGCATTACAGAAACTAGTTTTAGGATTGATGTTTTCTGGTTCGGAAGGGTTAAGTAAAATTTCTTGACTGCCTTCATCGTAGATCTCTCTTATTTTGTCACTTGTCTTAATTTTTTTACATTTGCAGGCGGGGTTCGAATGCATCCCTGACACTGGATCTGAACAAGGCAAGTCAGAATGGCAGAATCAGCCCAAATGGCGGCAAGGATAGGTGAGTTATATCTGGTGAATGAATGGTTCCATATTTTTTTTTTTTTGCCGAGACAGAGGCCTGTTTGTACAGTGAAGCACCACTGACACATTTTTTCAGGGGACCATAAAAAACAATATGCAAGCAGAAAAATGCGAGATCCAAGAAGCAGAAATATTGAAATGAGTCATAGCAAAATGCGCAGTTTTTATTGTAGTGCTTATGCTTGAGAATAAAGAATAGTGCAGCATTAGCTGGTGCAATTTTATTACGGCTGGTCAGCACAAGGTGTTTTACTGTCGAACCCGGGTATATCGAACTTGCCAAAAAAGGTTTATTAGTTCGATATATGGCATAATTCGATATAGGATTTGATGACACACAGGCACATACCAATAAGAAAAGTACTTTATTAATATGGTGGCTTACTTGCGTGCCCTACTTTGGAACAAAATAGTCCTGGATTTTCTTCTGTGTCAACGACTTCGCTGCCTGTGACAGCACGCACGCCTCCACGTTGTCCAAAGAGTCGGAGCAGCCTTCCATATTCACGCAATAGCGCCGGACCAATGCAAGTGCACTAATCACTTCGGAGGATGTAGGCAATGGGCCATCGTCAATTTCCTTATTGCTGTCGCTTTGCCTCATGGTCAGCACAACGTCTGCAACATACTCCTCATCTTGTAGCTGGCCCATGATGGCGACATCATCGTCCGCACTGACGAACTTGTCGAATGTGAATCCGTACACGGCGGCGACGCGGTTCTTGTACGCGGCGGCGACGTTGGACTTCTTCTCACCACGCTCGACTCGATTTATGATTTCGAGTTTCATGGCGAACGGCAAATTCTGCCTCTTTGCACAAGCCATGACAACAGCGCGCCAAGGAAGTTCACAGAGCGCAAACAAGCAACACCACCAGCATGGACCACGCTGAATGAGGACTCGAGGAAAAGAGGCAGCAGCAGGCACGCAAGCATAAAGAAAGAAAAAATGGCACTCACTTGTACCGCCTCCGCGCCTCGGAGGAAGCACGACGGCCTCTGATTGGCCGTAAGCGCTGCAAGCAAGCCACGATCATTTTTTGCAGGGGGGTGTTTGCCCATGCACAGCAGGGTCTAAACCACTTTTTCTAGGGTGGCGCCGGCAGTTTTCCCCGCCACCGCGAGGGAAAGCCAACTTGCTAGGGCACTTTTGAGGCGCATGGAGTTTGATATATCGGTTGTCGCTGCTATTTTCGTTCGATGTAACAGTAACTTTTGCTATATGTTCTCAATGTAAATTTACCGTGTTTAGAAATTGTTCGATATACGGGATAATTTGATATAAACGGGTTCGATAAACTTGGGCTCGACTGTACTTTATTGCGATAGCAGTCATAAGGACACATTTTTGCCGTGCTGCGTATAATGTCCCGTATAAAGTCCAAATCGATCACATCGCCCAGTGAATTGTGTGTTCTGTAGGGCTGGCATCAGTTGTGGCTAAAGCAGAAATGAAATGCCTCTCTGTCGCACGAAGGTGCTTGGAGGGAAGCCGGAGGGGGGCTGTGTCGCTCTGGCAGGCATGGTTGCGCACCATTGCACCCATACTACCTCAACGGAGATAAGCAGACAGCTCATGCCGTAGTACGGGCTGTGCTTGCTTTGCGTTGCGTCGGCCGTTACACCAGGTGTCACGCTAAAGGAGTGAGCTGCTGCTGCCCTGGCTTTGTGTAGCCCTTGAATTTGTTGCTGTTGCATTCAATATTTCACCCTTATTTGTGACAAAAGTGTGACTAACTTATTTAGTTTTATATGGGTCATTCCATGCCAACTGTTTCAGTCGGGGTGCTCGACAAAAATCAATTTCTTTAAAAAAAAAAAAACCTGAGAAAATTACACACATATAGGCATAAGTCATACAGTATTTTCCCAAAATAATTTGAAGAGCAAAAAATTTTTGAAAACGTGAGCGCCATTTGAACTTTACGAAATGTTGGAAAACCAGGTACGAAAAGAACATTAGCTATAAATCGACCGTTCTAGGCATTCTTTCAATCCTTGCTCTTTTTGCGTTTTTCGAGCATCGTGATTTCATTATAGGGCAGTTCCTTATAGGAGCTTTATATTTTTTACTCCTTAGCGCGTAGGTAAATTTGAGTAAATTGTCGTGTTTTGGGGAATTTTTTTACATAAGACAATTATTGATCAAATGCAGAAATTAATTTTATGAAACTCTTTTATGTAACCGCCCTATAATGAAGTCATGATGCTCGAAAAACGCAAAAAAGCAAGTGTTGAAAGAATGCTTGGAACGGTCGATATATAGCAAATTTTTTTTCGTACCTGGTTTTCCAACATTTCGTGAACTTCAAATGGCGCTCATGCCCCCAAAAAATTTTTGCCGCTCAAATTATTTTGGGAAAGTACTGTGTTACTAATGTCTATATGTGTGTAATATTCTCAGATTTTTTTAGAGAAGTTGATTTTTGTCGAGCACCCCAATTGGGACAGTTGGCGTGGAATAATCCATATATGTATATATACAACGAACTCATAACAAGCAATTAACAACCAGACAAGCAAGAAAAACAGTGATACAGAATGTGTTAAGCATAATCCCTTTCGCTCGAATTGTTGCGGGGTCTGTGGCCGACGCCTGCCTTTCCACGGGAAAGGTTGGGCAATCGGGACACCTGCGTGATGTTTCTGGGATGATGGCCAGGCTCGTACTGTTCCTTGCTGAACCAGACGGCGCGGCTAACAAGAACGCGAGGGGCCAGTACGGGGGCACTCTGCGGCCGATGAGAGACAACAACGAAGCATCCTCTTTGAGCTCCCTAAACCAGTTTAAATATGTAAATAAACTTCCTGTATCATTTAGAAACCTCAGTGTCATGGCATTATAGTCAACGACCCTGTTTTATAACAGAATGCAAGGCATTCTGTTATAAAACAGGGTCGTTGTTATAAAACAGGGTCGTTATAAACAGGGAATGCAACGCTTTGAGGGTCGAATTTTTTTTGCAAAGTGCAGTCTAAAAACGTGTAATCTTTTTTTTTGCTGAAGTAAATTCTTCAGATGATTCTGTTTCAGGAAAAAATTGTCTGAAATTTTTTTGCGTGATTGTAAAGGGACAAATAAATCAATAATTTTTGTTGCTACATACACATGGTTTATTCGTAGTACAGTATAACCTCATTACAACAGACCTTCATAGTGAAGAGGATTTCGGTCTGTTGTAAAGGGAGTATGTACAATCCAAGTACTGTTACTACAGACTTTTATGTAAACGCTGAATGGGTCAGTTATTACCAGAGAGAATTACGAGTCACAAACATGGTCTTATTTTTAATGGGGGACCAAAAAAAAGCGATTTTTGGAAAATCGCATTTCTAGTTTTTGTAGCCCATTTTCATCCGATTCCAAAATATCTAAAACTGCGTAGAAGTGCTATCAAAATTTTTTTTTGCGTCTGCCGACTTGGATAAAATTACGGAAGTAGCAAAAAAAAGCAACGTTTTTCAAAATTAAAGCTTGGTAACGGCGCAACCGGTCGCCACCATTTTGGGCTCGTCGTGAAGAGCATTTCTCCGTGTTCAAGTTCTCCGTTTCAGCTAGCTCCTCCATTCAGTAACAAGCGTACAAAAAGCATGTTTGAAGTTCAATTCAAGGCCTCCGATTGGCTGTTTCTGCCGTGATGCTCGCTTCGGGATCGTCGTCTGCTGCTTGTGCGTCGCGAGGTCGCGGCTGTCGAAAATTGCGCAACTTAGTGACGCGTTCGCACTCGTTCTGTGTTCACTGGTCGACAATAATTTAGAACGCTTTAGTTTGGCAGCTGCAAGCGGAATCTCAATCATCAGATTACGACAGCGCGCCACACTCGTCGCGAACATCGCAGACGTACTCGTTGGACCCGCTGTTAGAGCTAGGTTCTTCTTATCAGCACTTCGGAGCTTATGACGAAGACCACCACGGGACAACTCTTTGTGCTCGCAATCGAGCATGATGTACTCTGAAACATCGGGCACTGTGGCCGCACACATCACAACCGAGCTTTTTTTACTCGATGTCGTGGCTAGGCCTAACTCCGCTGACGGTGCCGATGTACGAGAACAGTCCGAACTTTGCGGGCAAGAACATCATGCTAGCGGACATGCGAAAGCGAAGAAGCCGCAATGTCCTTCGTCGCAAACAACGAATCGCAACGCCCGCTGGCTCCTCAGAACCGCGGATGGGCATTTTGCGCATCGACAGCGGACCCCCGGCCAAGCGCGCCGCACAGCGACCGCTCGGAGAATTGGGCAGTGGCTAGCAATTTCGCGCGTCAGCGTCCCAAAACGGAACACCAAGCATGCTGCGCGCCGATTTTTTGTCGCTACAGCTAGGCATAGCTGATCATTGACAGACCGGAGGTCGGTGGCCTTCGTTCTTAAATCGGTACGTCGATATCCGCGGCGTGCTGTTCCCGTCTCGAAAGTATGCTAAGCGATGTTTGAAGTCGAAAGTTATTGCATTTGGTATGTCCGTGGTAGAAAAGTCCGGAGTCCTGACCACCTTGCTGGCCTGACATTTTAGTCAATTATATCCGAATGTCTGTTGTACCAGAATCCGTTGTAAACGAAGCTCAATCAGTGGAGCATATACGGAGGTCGGCGTAACGCCGCAAATTGTTATGTAATATCTGAATGTCTGTTATAAACAGATCCATTGTAGTGAGGTTATACTGTAACATTAAGCAAAATCCTCAAAAAAACACTTATACAACTTTTTATAAATAAAAATTCTGCATTGTATGAAACATAGCTCACAGGCATACAAAAATAAGCGCACCAGAGTACTTTTCCGGTAAAAAAATATTCGTGCTCCCCAAAACAGGAAGCGCAACCACGGCGGTGTCGTTAGTATAATTTAGCGCAGCACGGGAACAGATGTAATTGCACCCCGGGGAGCAATAAACGAGAGTCACAAGCGGTCACCCTTTGAGAGAGTAGAAACCAGAGAGCCATCAGCTTTGCGGGCGCGAGAAGCGATAACCACCCAAAGGATGAAACCGAAACCAACAGCATGCGTGCGTTCTGATGCGCAAGTGAAAGCCGCCGCGCCGCTTTGGAAAGCAAAAAAGAAAAAAGACCAACAGAGAGACATCGGCAGATGAAAAAAAATTCCATGTATTCCTGAAGCGTGGCAGCACATTCCAAGCAATAGAAATGATCGAAAATGTGCACCTTTTAAACTTATAGGCAATGCCGTACATGTACGACGAAAACCTTTTGGTGCCTGTTAGGTGGTGCCGTACATGTACGGCAGAAACCCTCGAAAGGTTAAAGTCATAATGCGGTGAAGCCTTGGTATAACAAACTTCAGTATGACAAAATTTTCAATATTTTCATGTGGTTGAGACGTGGAAGAAGGCAGCAAAAACACTGGGAAATACAAAACTCTTCATTTGGGTGAACTTTTGCTCGGTAAATGAAAGCTAAGAATACAAGGGATACACACTGTGCACTGAAAGCGGCGAGAGCAGTCGTCGGCCATCGAGTAATCTGCCAAGCGGTGAAACAGTTAGGTATTTATACATGTGCCATCAAAGATTCCATCGTTATTGCTGGTGGCCACGAAGTTCCTGAATAAACTCTATAATGTTCGCGTTGTCCACATAATCTTAATGAAAGGTTCCAAAATAATCTGGACGGTTCCCAGTCGATTGGGTGCAGTTTGCACAGGGCAGTAGTTACACGTGTAATGAGCCAGTAACAGAAAAATAGAAAGAAAAGAGCACATGTGGTATCGTGCCGATGCTTGAAATGGAGCATGGTAGGAGAAAGAAATATCTGTACACAAACAAGGAACAATAATAAGGAAAGGAAAGAAGTAGTCCTTAGGTTTGGTAATGCATATGAAACAGCTTCAGGTCGTGTGCGGCACCACTGAGAGTTTGTGATGCTGTCCAAGATGACCTCGTAGTCCAGACTGCCGAGACATCAAAGCACCTTGTCTGGCCCAAAGTATTGCCGAAGAAGTTTTTCAATGAGCCTACGTCGGTGTATCAGTGTCCAGACCCAAACAAGGTCTCTGGTTTGGTATTCCATGTTGCGTCATCAAAGATTGTAGTTACTGCTGTCGACCCTCTGGTGGTTCTGGATACGCAGGCGGGCAAGCTGTCGAGCTTTTTGGGCACGCTGTAAGCAGGTCGTGATGTCGAGATATTCTTCATCGGTGATGTTCGGCAGCGTAGTGTCGAGCGTTATTGCCGGGTTCCTTCTGTAGAACAACTTGTATGGCGTCATCTGCGTCGTTTCTTGTACAGCTGAGTTTTATGCGGAGGTCACGTACAGAAGGATGGCATCCCATGTCTTGTGCTTGACGTCGACGTACATGGCCAGCATGTTGGCGATGGTTTTGTTTTGATGCTCAGTGAGGTCTGTGAGTAGTAGGCGGTGTGGTCTGGCAGTGGCTTGTCTGGCTGTATCTCAGGATCGCCCGAGTTAGGTCCCCAGTAAAGGCCGTACCTCTGTCAGTGATGAGGACCTCTGCCTGGCATAGCGGGTGAAGTAATCGGTAGCTACGACGATCCATTTGTTTCCGGAAGTCGACATCAGGAATGGCCCCAGGAAGTCCATCCTGATTTGCTTCAGTGGTCGGCGAGGTGGCTCGATGGGTTGAAGAAGTCTGGCTGGTCTAGTCGGCGATGTCTTCCGTCACTGACAGTCTCGGCAAGTCCTTATGTAATGGGTGACATCGGCAGTGAGGTGAGGCCAGTAGTAGTTTTGTCGTATCCTGCGTGTGGGAAAATCCAAAATGTCCAGCCGTTGTGTTGTCATGCAAAGCTTCCAAAATCTCTGAACGTAATAGCGAGGAGGTAGTTGGCTCGGTGTGGTAAAAGTTCTTTTTTAGGAGGACGTCGTTTTGCAAGAAAAATGACGCCAGTCCTCGCAAGGGCTTCTGGCCGCCAACTAGGTGGGGTTGGCCTCACACTTTCAAGGCGATTTTAGGTGCTCAACATTCTTAGCCAACTTGCAGATATCTACATCGAGGTTGCTCACCGACAGATGCAGAAAGTCGTGGAGGTGTTCATTGGTTAGTCAGGAATGCAATTTTGATTTAACTTCAGTCTCGAGAAAGACGTATGTGCTACCCAACACTGTTATCATGGCTGCTGCTAGATTATTCAAACCTTCTTTCTTTGTTCCTGTCTAACCCCATTTGAGTTCAAAAGTGCCATGTCGGCCTTCGGATAGAAAGTGCAGGGGAGGGGGTTCTGACGTTGTGCCGGGGGCCGCAGGTTTCCAACCCCTGTTCTAAGCAATCGCCATTGTTCAGGAAATGGCTGGTGCCAACAAGGCTCGTATTTTGCAAGCGATCTCTATCGGCAAGACACAAAGGACATTGCCACTTGTTTCGGGATATCAGAGAGGTCACTTTTCGCGATCCTGAACTCGGAAATAAGCTATTCTGCACTCTAATGAAGAATAGGATAAATTCCCAGCAAAAGCAGTTGTATCCAATTCATCTTTACTGCAGATAAAGGTTTTCTTTAGGAAGGGCACTGCTGCAACAAGTTTTAGGCATCCACCTGTGGGCTTTTTTTTTTAGCAGCGACACTGCTGCCAGCTCTATAATATTCTTTAGTGATAAAGACGACTTAAATGACTTGTTGAACCAATGCATAGTGGCAGCTGAAATTCCTCGATGCCGTACTGTGTTTTGCTTGTTTCCGATTTGCAGCAGCTTTCCATAGCACCAACCTAGCAGTACAAAACACTTTCATGCTCCCATCTCATAAAAATGTGCTTGGGTATCCTCTGCAACTTTTTTTGTAATTCCGCCTGGAAGTATTAGAAAATATTCAAAAAATATTCGATTCTTACTCCAGTTTCAATCTACGAGTTTACTTCGTACCCAAACCTTTGCTATTCACACAGCTGTAATATAAGTAACATGTAGTAACACAACCCTAATATAAGTAGCACCTGAAGAACCCTATATGATCGTCCTTTCTGGTAACCCACTTTGAGAACCCCTGCCAACAACGAATCCAAGGGGTAATGGCGGTGTAGGGTGGGGGTGGAGGGTTCGTAGCGACGCCCCCCCACCTTTCTTTCTCGAAAACTGAGAGGGAATGACATTTCCATGCGGTTTCTGCCACTCGTGGAAACCCGGTGTGCCTGACTGCCTTGTCACTAATGCTTCACCGGTGTGGAGGGTGGTTGTGCAACACAATATCTTGTATGTTGCAGGGAAGCCAGCATATGGCATTATTTTGTGTGGACATTCTGATCGTTGGCTGCTTTTCAGGACTCTGTAGTCTCTAGGGGTCCACACACAAGAAGTGAGAGCAAAACAACGCTGTTCAAAAGCGAAAACGCCACGAAATCCCGGTTAGAAGCACCGCATTCAACCGTCTGCTTCCCTACGGCAGAGCGAGGCGAATTCACGTGATCCAACCCTGCACGTCATAGCGATTGAGCGCCCGCGTCTCCAGTGGTGGGCCTCGCGCCCGATATTCGTGGCTGAAATTTGTCAGCACTATTTTTGCTTTGCCATCACACAGCTCGGCTATGCCTCTTGCGACGCAAATCTGACGGTTCAGGAGCAGGTGCTGATCCCCTCGATGACCCCTTCAAGGTCTGCGGGTTCTTCGGTGCCGACAAAAATGATGACGCTGGAGAGAGGTGGAACGGTGATGTGCTCTTCTATCACATTGAATGTGTGGTTCCCTGCAGTCGTGTGGGGTGGCAGCGCTTTTTCTGAGGTTAGTGTTATGGACTCAGACCTCAGGTCGATGACGGCGCCGTGACGACTTAGGAAGTTACATTTAGGATGACTGCCAGTTGGGCGTGTTGGTATAGGTTCATGATGAACGCGCTTCCGTTTGAGAATAAAGAAAAAAATGTTCTCTTGTTTGTTTTTTTGTGCTTTGGTTTTTTCTGATTGGTTATGCTCGGAATTTGTCGTCTGTGATGTATACTGAAGCATCGCTTTTACGTATGATGCATTGCTTCCTAGTTTCCGTTCATCTAGAACCGTTGCTATCGCCATGTACGAACCAATCTTATGAACAATCTTCAAGTTTTTGTTGCTTATTCTTTGGTCCTTTTTCCTTCATCTAGCAGTTTCAAAATAGCAATCAGTAGAACACGCGTGCAACCGCCAGATTCATGGAGCTTTCTTGTTATGCAATGTTTGGCAAAAAATGATTTCCTGCTGACAATGCTCATAGATATGATTTTCCGCTTACTTTTCTGCCTGATTATGGCGAGTGTCATGCCCTTGCTGTTCTGGTGTTCCTTATTTTCTCGTCAGTATCAGTATTATTTCTCGTCAGACAAATTTTTCTCGTCACTATTTACAAAAGAAGATCACCTAAACGTGCCTTATGTTCCAGATTCAGGTTATCCATATATGGCACCAATAACGGTCACTGCGGATGGCATTGCATGTCTCATAAATAACCTTAAACTATCAACATCTGCCGGTGTAGATAATCTAAACGCTAAGATATTGAAAAATACCCTGCCTCTTTCTAGTGAAATACTGTGCAGAATATTTAATCAATCATTGTCGACCGGCCAACTACCTAATGAATGGAAGATTGCTAAGGTTATTCCAGTATTCAAAGCTGGAAACAAGAAACAACCAGACAACTACCGCCCCATTTCCCTAACATGCATTTCCTGTAAAATGCTGGAGCACATAATTGCGTCGCATATCTGCAGTAACCTGGAGACTAATAATTTCTTTTTCATTAATCAACATGGATTTCGAAAACATCTGTCATGTGATATGCAGTTGCTCGAGTTTACTACCGACTTGCACTTTAACATGGACAACAATTTACAAACCGATAGCATTTTCCTTGACTTTTCCAAGGCTTTTGACCGGGTGGCCCATTGTCGGTTGTTTTCTAAATTAAATTCCATCGGACTGGACTCTGCTAGCTTATCTTGGATTAGAAATTTTTTATCATCTCGACAACAATTTACCGTGATTAATAATTGTGTTTCTCCCCTTGCTGATGTAACATCCGGAGTCCCTCAAGGCAGTGTTCTAGGCCCTTTACTCTTCCTCATTTACATTAATGACCTGCCCAATAATATTTCCTCAAGTATAAGACTATTCGCTGACGACTATATCATTTATAGAAAAATAACATCTCCTGATGATCACCACATCCTGCAAAATGACATTAACCTTATAAATATGTGATGTAAAAAATGGCTGATGGTATTGAACTCTGGAAAATGTAAACTCATCTCTTTCACTCGCAAGCAATCGAACTCAGATTTCCCCTACGTTATTAACAACTCTGCCATATCTCGTGTTCAGTCATTCAAGTATCTAGGGATAAACCTAACTCACAATCTTTATTGGCACCCCCACATTACTGCTATCTGTGCTAAAGCATCACAAACGCTTGGGTACACTCGCCGGAATCTGCGTAAATCGCCACCTAACATTCGCAAGTTAGCGTACCTAACGTTCATTCGCCCGCAGTTAGAATTCGCGTCATCTATTTGGTCCCCTCATCAAGATTACTTAATTACTAACCTAGAACTTGTACAAAACCGTGCCGCCCGTTTTATTACAGGAAATTACGAGCGCAAGTCCAGTATTACGAAAAAGAAACTCGAACATTCGCTGCACGCTCTTCAGGTTCGCCGGTACGTTTCCCTTTTGTGCCTGCTTCACGGATATATTTATAACACCAGGCCACATTCCCTCCCTTTGAAAACCCCACTGCACATGTCTAGGCGGCTCCATAATCAGGGCAGTTTTGAGCACATCTTTGGCAAGACAAGGGCATTTTGTTGTTCTGCGCTGCCACATGCCGTTAAACATTGGAACGATCTCCCTGGCGATATCGCTTCGATCACTAATCGCAAAGCCTTCCACGACCGCCTACTCGAACATTTCATGCTTACATAGTTTTCTCATTAAAATTTTTCCAGATCTGTTACTTCGTACGTTTATCTCATTTTTTTTTTTCTTTAAATATTGTGTAACGCTGTATTATATCACATTGTATAGTATTGTAAACGCTGCCAAAATTTGCTTTGTTTTTCAATCACTAACTGTCAATGTTAATTAAGTTCACATTTTTCCCGCTTCGCACATGCTCCTCCCTTATTTTATTTTTTCTACCTGGATGTTACTATTTTTTTTTCTGGCACTCGATTACGTCGCAGTATCTCAGTGCACCTTTCAGAATGTATAGTTTAGATTTTCAACTTTTTCTGTATTTAACAAATGCCATATTTAACCATGTATCGCCCCCCTTACACAATGCTTCGATAAGGAGCCTGTAAGGTATTGTTAATAAATAAATAAATAAATATATGTACGTACATTTCTTCAATAAACACAGTTGGAAGTTAGCGCCAGTCCCGTCCTCTCTGTCTGTCTGTGTGTTGCTTTGCGCTACAATTTTTTCCTTCAGGAGTCATGAACCAACTAACCCAACAAAACGTTTTGCTTAGCAAGGAGGTGATTGAGCAAGAGATGCTAGAAGCATATCTCATCCGAAAGAAAAAAGATATCTGTATTAGCGATACGTTGATGGTACTGCGTTCAGCTGAATTTGATTTTTTTGACATGTTTTTGAGCTAGCACGTGCATTGAGAGTGGCTGATTGTTGGATGTGACGCATGGTGTGTTATTGCACATGTGTCGCATGGTGTATATATAGCAGCGGATTTGCAAGAATAAAGGTAGTTGCGAGTTGACACTCTTTCCTTTCGCCTTTTCTTCTCGGTGGTTTGCGTCATCGAATTTTCTTGTAGCTAGATGAGATTAAGTAGCGGCTAGTTGAAGTAACAACTGTGACAGTTCGCGCTCGTACTGTGTTTACCTGTGCGTTCTTTTCGTGCGTCCTTCTTTTCATTTGAGCAGCGCACTGCAGGTGTCGAGCTGTGACAGTTGTTCGTTCGCACTCACCTTGTGTGTTTTCTTTTCCTGCGTCCATTGTGCTTGAGCAGCGCGCAGCAAGTTTCTAGCTGCTTGCCATTCTTCCTGTGACATTCAAATTTCTCGCTATTGCATTCATTGCTTCGCCCTTAAGGCGAAAGTGTGACTTTTTTTTCCTTTTCTACGTTTTAGTGGCTTTCTTCTAGTGAGCATGTTAAACAAGAAATTTTGGGAAAATTTGTGATATATGAGACGATATGGTGATTTTTGTGCATTGTGCCCATAGAAGAAGATGTAAACAGTTACACCACCAGCGACACATAATCTGTCATGCTGTGGCAAAAACCGCATTTCTTCCAATCCAGATTGTTACATTATCGTGCCACCCATGTGCGCTGTCACGGTGTAGCAGATTGCCCTCCTCAAATACTTCTTTACCGGTGATGTTAACCTTATTGAGCACATTCACCGCTGCACACGTTCACCCTGCACAGATTACCCATGCCTTATGTTGCAGGTTAGCTGCAAGACTCAGTGAAGTAACCAAAGCTGCATATCCGGTGTCACGCACAAAGAGATGTGCGATTTGAACAAGCCGTTACACAATTTGAACAAGCCATTACAATGTGCTCTTCAAAGGAGGAAAGGCGCTGGCTACATTGCCAATATAGGAAGAACATCTTCACCAATTAATGCTTGTTGGTGGCCTGCTTGGTTCTGATGCATATTGAAACAAAAAACAGCATGACAGGACAGGGACGTGTGTGTGTGTGTCCCTCTTCATCCTTGTCTTCTCATTTTGTTTTTCATTTCAATAAGCTGTACCAGCTCCCACCATTTTTTTTTCTTTGCAACCAAGCTATAAGAATGGAATTTTTGTGGCACTTGTATACTGTTATAAGTTCATTCTAAAAAAGGCAGGGCGTGCAAACACGGACACAAGAAAGAAGTCTGGACACCACAAACGTCGACTAGCTACTGAAGGGACGCACGACGGCGCAAAAGAAAGAAGGCACGAAAACTTATTTGCGCATGACCATGCAACAGGCGAACCTATCAATCCGGCACGCGTTGGGGTCTACGTGAAAGATAACTGTTAAGGCATTTGATTTCATCTTTATGCAAGTTAATAGACGGTTGGCTCACGCATGCACTACCACTATTCTCGATATGCCATGCTTCAATCATCAGACGCGTTTCTATATTTCTATGCCGGTACAACACTGCGCATTCATCAAATTTTGGCGTGCACTTACAATCTCGACAACGTAAAGACAGATTAGGAGGTGAGCCTCCTGTTAGCGATCTCTCATGTTCCAACGATCTCCGGTTAATGCATCGGCCTGTCTGTCCTACGTAGAAGCGGCTGCAGCTGAAAGGGACCTTATACACCACACTTGTACGGCAATCAATGAATTTGTTGGTGTGTTTTACGAAACAAATATCGGTCCGCTTCTTGTCATAAAATGTTATAAGTTGGTTCGACTGTACACATGAGCAGAAGTGTTCTGTAAGCTTATTTTCATGATTGAATGAGCTTTGTGAATGAGGTTGAATGAGCTTCGTGACGTCGACGAAGACAGCTGTCGGCGTTTTCAAGGTGAAACTGTTTATTTGGCCGAACTTGTGGCCGGGAAATGGAAAGTTGATTTACAGCAATACACATGGTGTGCACTGATAGCGGCAAACAGAGCGTCGACTGTCGATCAACTGACAAGGGGTCAAGCGCGTCGGCTTTTATACAGCCGCTATCGAACTTTCCAGCAATATCGCTGGTGGCGGCATTATCTCTCGACAAAGCTGGAACATTCGCGTGTGGTGCGCAATCTTAACAAAATGATCTACTACAATCGCAAAGCTTCTCGAACACTGCTTCGCGGACAGCGTCGAGCGTTCATAACCGTCCTTACTGGTCAATCCCGAATACATCAAAATAAAACAAGAAGTGGGCGTGGCAGTATTAATGTTTCTGTAGTTGTGGTGCTCCATGCTTGCATGATGTCGTGGCTCCACAAACCAACTATCTGCCTCCAGGTGCCAGGACCCGTATTTACGGCGAGCGAGTCGACGCCTGACACGTTCCCAACTGCAGGCTTGCCTCTCCAATGTGACAGCCCTGCACTCAGAGTTTTGGGTATGCATCTTCTTCCTACTCAATTATTCACCTTTTATCTGTTTCCCTCATGCTCAGAATTAATATCCGCTGAAGATGCTCGAAGAAATAAGAGAATGGCGGCTGAAAAAAAAAAACAGTGCGCACACACTTCAGTTTGTAAAATAGGTAGGCATCATTGACATGATGTAATATCAAATCTCATTATTTAAATTGATAAAAGTGATATACAATGCAGTCCCATTCCGACAAACACTGGTAAGCAGAACTCTTGGGTATACCAAACATTGTGGGAATGTTTGGTTAGTTTTTCATAGGCTCAATAAAAGTCTGCTTAATACAAACTGCTTCATTGTTTAAACAAACTTTTGTGGTGGCGATCAACAGTGGGTCTCTTTGATTTATGGAGTTCTGGGAGCCAGCTAGAGGCAGTCCTAGTAGGAAATGACATCTGGGTCACCTATACTGGGACTGTGAAAAATTGTAGAGAGCTGCAAGAGCAACGCACTCTGACAGTATTCTCCTGCTGTTGCAAATGAAGGTGAATACTTCAGTTCAGCTCAATTTATCACTTAAATATTTCACCTCAGCTCAGTGGGCGTGTGTGACGTGTTTGTCATACACTTATGTTTACCTATGCTAATTTTGGTATATACGAAGGTAAGGAAACGGCTGTGAGAGCGCCCGGACGTAGGCCGCTAGATAGAAAGAAAGAAAGAAACAGTCAAAGTGCCTTTGGTTTGGTAACAAGTGCTTTGCAGCTAGTTAGCTGTTTGCTAAGTATGAATTCTTTGTCACTGAAGGCACATGAAGTCTGCTGTACCTAAGTGAATGTGCACTGAAATGGCAACGCCGGTTGCAACATCACTTGTATCATTGTATGCACTCAGGACATCCCGATGAACCACCCTGAGAGGGCTGAAATCGCTGGTTGTGGGGCCAAGAACAGGTACAGGAGCATACTGCCAAGTGAGTCTGGTTTTTTTACTTGGATTTTTCTTGCCATATTTTTGCTACTTCAGTCTCAAAGAAAAGTCTGGGTCAGTGCCCATATTTCTTTGGAAAACAATGGTACTTTGACTGTTTCTATCTGTCTGTCAGTCCATCTGTCTGGACAGAAGTCCATCCTCTCCGTTTGCACCTGGGTGCTCTTGTGGTCATCTCCGTGACTTGGTACATACCAAAATTAGCATAGGAGGACATTAGTGTATGACAAACACGATTAACAGGTCATGACATAAATAATGTGAAGTGTCTGTCATGTACGTCATGAAACCTTTTCTCTCAGTCACGTGTGGTACATACCACAGTCTGTGGAATGGGCTCATATGCACACGTTTCGCAGTCTATACTAACTGACGAACGGCGAGAAGAGATTATAAATATCTGAATACAACAGCATTCAGGATGTCATGTCGTGGAAAATTTGTTGCTAGCGTCAGCGACATTGTTAGCAAATGAAGAATCCCAGTGGACACAAAAAATAAAATTCACAGTTCGAGCTGAAACCTAAGCCAGGCCTTGTGCATGGCGTCAGGTGTTCTACGACAGAGCCACGCCAGTGCTTGAAACTAGAGCACTGCACGGGCCGTGATTCTCGGCCCAGGTCCGGCCCGAGCCCGGAACTTGTTGAAGTTTACCTGCGCAAACCCGGCCCGGTGACTCAAAAGCGAGACCCGGGTCCGACCCGAACCTGAGAAAAAAATTTCACCTACCCAGCCCGACCCGACAGGGGCCCGAGCCAATAATCTAGGTGATGCTGCCCGCAGATGGAACCAACAGCAAAGTGTTTTGTTTTAACGAGCAAATATCTACGTTTTGTTGGTGCAGCAACGCTAGCAAGTACGCATTAATCTACGGTAATTCCTTGGTACTCTTAAAAGGGCGTCCGCCACGGTGGATCAGTGGCTACAGTGCTCGGTTGCTGACCCAAAGGTCGTGTGTTCGATTCCGGCCACAGCTGGCGCATTTCGGTGGAGGTGAAATGGTAGAGGCCCGTGTGCTGTGCAATGTCAGTGCACCTTAAAGAATACCAGATCGTTAAAATTTCCGAAGCCCTCCACTACGGCGCGTCTCATAATCATATCGTGGTTTTGGGGCGTTAAACCCCAGATGTTATTATTATTGTACAAAAGGGCCTCACTGTGGTAACAGTTGACCGGACATACTGGGTTTAATGAATGGTTTTTCAGCAGTGATATACTGTGCATATTTTTTCTACAAATACAATGGGAATCATCAAGAGCATTTGGTAGCAGATATTGTAGCAGGAGAAGCGATTTGCAGCATGAGTTCAGTTTCAACAGGGAACGCAATAACAGAGGAGACAATGAACAGAATGCTCTCATCACTCTGTTTTTATTGCGCTCCCTATTGAAATTTAAAATGTGCTCTACCACCAAACCCAATCATGCACCCTTCTGGATATGTAACACCTCTCTTCAGCCTAGTAGCACTTTGCCACGGCAAGAGAAATAGAGAAAAAAAGCCAAATTTATTACTTTTGTTGTAAATACGCTAACCTAGAAAAACTTATAACGAACTCCATGCACCACGTGTGCTTTTCGAAATATGTATAAACAGCTGAAAGAAAGAAAAAAACCATTTGTTATAGCATTGTTTTCATATATCACACCACTGCTAGTGTATACAGGCTACAGGGCCGAAGAATTTTTGTTGTCATTTATTGTTTGCTGCATTTCTTGTTTGCTTTTACTTCAATTTTTTTTACTCACTCCCCTCTGTCTGTAATGCCTTTGGCCTTGAGGGTATCAATAAATGAAATTGAAATCAAATAAGTTTTTTTGGCATAGGTTACAGTATATTTCTTTACATGTTATTGTGCGAAGTCAAATTATCAAGAGATTCCGGCTGTAAGCACGCCATGCTCTGTTGCGAAAAAGCGAAAAAGAAAAGTTCAGACAGGGATTCTAAAGCATGAGAGAGGCGCACTCTCACACGTGCCCCACTGCAGTTTACTCGTGACAAAGATATCATAGACCGTGGTGAGCACTGCACGCAGATTTCGGACGCTGCAAGCGAGGTCGCTCACTTTCCAGCCGTTTCTTCAGTGGCAGAATGACAGTGAGGAAAAAAAAGAAAACAAGAAATGGGAGGCAGCATGAAGACGGTACAAGCGAGTCATGCTGCCGTTCGCAAGTTCGCCGCCGCCGCGTCGTGCAAAGCCACTTGCGCGTTGCTTGCAAAATGCTTGCCTTCGTCGCGTTTAACAAACAGGCTGCAACCGTGCACGATCCGGAGTGAAGCATGCACGAAGAATGCACAAACGGACGCACACATTAGACTGCAAATGGCCCGTCATGTGACGGCGTGAGCCGAGTAGGTCACGTGCTGCACGCAGCTAGCCAGGGATGATCGGTTCCACGTGGTGGTACCGCGATTCAGTGAAACGGCGCCACTTCATTGCAAAGGCAGTTTAATTCACTCGTGAGCACACAGCGGGCATCACCTAACACACGAAAAGGTCTAATTTGTCACCAGAGGTGTTGTTAGCATTTTTAAATAAAAATATGCAGAAAAAAAACGGGGTTTGATTGCTATAGTGCACGTTTTTAAGAGTGAGTCCATATCCGAGGAACTACCGATATAATGGCCACTTATCATGGCACTTTTGAGTTCGTTATAAACGAGTTCAACTGTACTCCTATTACTCAGCATGCTATAGTCAAGTGTTGCTCGACCTCGGAGGAATCGCCGACAAATGCTGCTTATGATATGCACATCATCGCACTGTAGCGTGCACTTCCTTTCAATAAAACTGACCTCTGCGCCCTAACGTGTTTGGCGATGTTATGTTGGAATCTTGTTAGGCTACACTTTAGGTGCCAGTGTAGACACGTGCCTATTGAATCCTCGAGGCTCGTGACCCATTTTTAGTAAAGAGTTCAGACAACATTTTAGACTTCATGAAAGCTCACGAAAATGAAGGGCTAAAAGCCTTTTCTATTGATGTCACTGACTTATACTATTCCCTCCCTCATGCACAATTGCTAAAATGTGTTGAAACCAGCATTGATGAATTCGGTGTGGTCAAGTTCTCCACTGAGTCGGGCGTATCTGCTGATGACTTTATTGCCTTGTTACAATTTTATCTGACTTTGACATTCATTAAATGGAATGAAGAGATACTTTTACAAAAAAAGGGTATTTGTATAGGCTCATGTATATCACCTGTGCTAAGCAACCTTTTTCTAGCGGAACTTGACCGGTGTATGGCAGATCGTATCGAGGGGACAAATGTTCAGAAAGTGTTTAGTTATGTAGACGATTTTATTATTTTTATTGTCAGCTCGTGGAACAGTTTTGAAAGTGAGAGTGCCAATGTGTTGGATGTGTTTCACGAAGGTCTTGATCCCCTACAAGTGACAGTTGAATGGCCGAGCGAGGGGCGTATTACGTTTTTAGACTTAAGTCTCATTTGTTCTGACAACCAGCTATGCTGGAACTACGAACCACGTACTCAAAAAGCTTTACTCCTATTTCATTTGAATCATTCGAAACTAACCAAGAGAGGTATCGCAATGATGTGCCTCAGCAACGCTTTGAACAAATCTTGTGGCCACCTAACGATGCATAGCTTCCAGAACCAGATTTCACGCCTGAAGGAATCTGGCTATCCAAATCATGTTTTAGTGTCTGTCGCAGAGAAACAGTTGAAAAGAAGTCGCAGTATTTCAAGCCACAAGGCCGCGTATTGACAGAAACGAGACGCACTGCTGTAATCCCCTATGTTCACCAGCTGTCACATAATCTCAAGAAGGTGGAACTTCGCGATAATATTAGGGTAGTATTTTCAGTGCCCGATAAGCTCGGGAAACTGTGTGCAATGACAAATCCAGTTAGAGCAGAAAAAGTTGGTTGCACAAAAAAGCATGCAAACAAATTTGTTGATTGTAAGTGTTTTGTAATTTATCGTGTTCCTCTTTCTTGTGGAAAGCAATTCGTTGGTCAAACTAGCAGATGTGTCAATGAGCGATTGAGAGAGCACCATTACAAATCGAATAGAGTGGTGCCTGATGGGTTTCTAGCACTCCACGTTCATGCATGCGGTTGGGAACCATTGTTTCATAACACCGTCATTGTTGGTCAACATAAAGAAGGGATCACCCGTCTTATAGTTGAAGCCGAGCTTATCGATGCGCTTGGTGAGTTGTGTGTGAGGAAGCCATCGATAAAATTGTCATCTAAAGAGTTGGGGTTCTTGCGCAAGCGGTGATTTACAGTTTTATCCTGTCATGATTTTGCTTAGTTAAGTGGTTTTTTACGCATTATCTGAGTGATCCCACATGTTCAGCTGTCTGCCTGATTTTGATGGTATATAAGCGGTCTGGTTCTTGAAAATAAACATGTTCTGGTAGCGCTCTGTGGTGTTCCTGTGTGCCTTCTCGTGTCGGTGTTTCTTTTCGCGCTACACCAAAAGCCTTTCAAATGTGTAACCAACAAGCCCACGTTGCATCCCTCAGCGAAAACTGGTCGTTATATCAGTAGTTCATTGTAAATACAGTCGAACCCGTTTATAACGAACTCGAAGGTGCCGCGAGAACTGGTCATTATATCAGTAGTTCCTTGAAAATACAGTCGAACCCGTTTATAACGAACTCGAAAGTGCCGCGAAAACTGGTCGTTATATCAGTAGTTCATTGTAAATACAGTCGAACCCCTTTATAGCGAACTCGAAAGTGCTGCGAAAACTGGTCGTTATATCAGTAGTTCATTGTAAATACAGTCGAACCCCTTTATAGCGAACTCGAAAGTGCCGCGAAAACTGGTCGTTATATCAGTAGTTCATTGTAAATACAGTCGAACCCCTTTATAGCGAACTCGAAAGTGCCGCGAAAACTGGTCGTTATATCAGTAGTTCATTGTAAATACAGTCGAACCCCTTTATAGCGAACTCGAAAGTGCCGCGAAAACTGGTCGTTATATCAGTAGTTCATTGTAAATACAGTCGAATCCATTTATAACGAACTCGAAAGTTGCCGCGTTATATCAGTAGTTCATTGTAAATACAGTCGACCCCTTTATAGCGAACTCGAAGTGCCGCGAAAACGGGTCGTTATATTCAGTAGTTCATTGTAAATACAGTCGATCCATTTATAACGAACTCGAAGTGCCGCGAAAACTGGTCGTTATATCAGTAGTTTCATTGTAAATCAGTCGACACCCATTTATAGCGAACTCGAAGGTGCCGCGAAAACTGGTCGTTATATCAGTAGTTCATTGTAAATACAGTCGAACCCATTTATAACGAACTCGAAAGTGCCGCGAAAACTGGTCGTTATATCAGTAGTTCATTGTAAATACAGTCGAACCCCTTTATAGCGAACTCGAAAGTGCCGCGAAAACTGGTCGTTATATCAGTAGTTCATTGTAAATACAGTCGAACCCCTTTATAGCGAACTTGAAAGTGCCGCAAAAACTGGTCGTTATATCAGTAGTTCATTGTAAATACAGTCGAACCCATTTACAGCATAGACCGCTTATAACGTAAGTCGCCGGAGTCGCGAATATCCGCACTATAAGCGGTACTGCACTATAACCAAATCAACATTTTTGAAATGTTGCACGTGTGCAAAACATGACCAACAGGCAGGCGCGCGATTCCGACTATCGAGGCATGCGACTAGGACGTAAGTTTGCATCTGCTTACATTTGAAAATGTTGAACGGTTAGCGTCCGCGGACCTGCGGTGCCGACATAACGAACGCGGAAAAAATGCGCCGTCACGGGAAGTCGCCGCGGTAACATACTGCGCGCGCGCGATGTCGAGAACGGTGGCGACCACAAACCACCACTCGAGTGTTTCACACGCACGCCCGCGTTTTCGTTAAACATGTAAGTCACCCCTTCTAAATGCAAAATGTTTCATTGACTCGGCACCAAACCGCGACTTCTGTAGTCCGCGGCCACCGATATGGCAGCTAGCACCAGTTAGGCCTAGCGTACGCACTGCAACTTAGCATGCCGTCGTGAGAAGCTTGCCCTAGACAACACGGAGATCGGGCGTAGAAGAGATCGCACTCGCGAGCTGAGGGCATCACGCGTGAAACGAAGTTTCGGTTCGCGGTCGGGAGAACAGCCGCGGCAACTATCCTGAAAAAGTCTTTCAAGCTTCTAAGTCCGCCTGTTGGTGGCAAAGGCGAAAGCTCAATCGCGTCTCAAAGCATTGTTACTTGTGGGGGAATCGAGGTTGCACGCGCGATATCTGCGCTCTACGACGAAGCAACTATTTTCCCGACGGACACAAACAGCGGTAACGCGCACTTGATGCGGATGCGCACGCCCGTACGTAGCGGAGCGCGCATGTCAAGCGGCCGAAGAAAGGGGGGCAAAGGCTTCTCCGTCGGCCACGCAACCGCTCCCCCTTCACGCACCACACACCCGCGCCGGGCTGCTGCCTCCCACAGCCGTCCCTTCTTTTCTCTCCCCCCGCTCCTTGTTCGTTCGTTCCGCATCCCCTCCTCCTTCGTAACGCCGTCGCCGCTCTCTCCCCCGCCGGCGCATCTCCACTGAGAAGCACGCTCGCTCCCTCGCATCTCTGAGAACGTTCCGGCAGCCGCATTATAACCGGTCTTTCATCTCGGGGGACTGCACAATAAGCGGTATGCATATACATGGAGTTCTATGGGAGGGTAAACGGGAGTCAGAAAAAACCGCATTATAGCCGGTACTGCACTGTAAGCGGTTACGTTATAAGTGATCTGAGCTGTATAACGAACTCGAAAGTGCCGCGAAAACTGGTCGTTATATCAGTAGTTCATTGTAAATACAGTCGAACCCATTTATAACGAACTCGAAAGTGCCGTGAAAACTGGTCGTTATATCAGTAGTTCATTGTAAATACTGTACAGATTCCTTTGATGAAGGGGCCAGCCATCTTCTTTTTTTGCTAAGATCACTACTATCTGCAGAGCACTGCAATCTTGTACAAAGGTAGAAACCAAGGCTTTACAGAAGTGGAACTAAAATTGTGAGTGTGCAGCAAAAACATTTTTTTTTACGTTTGTCGGCGTATGAAAATTGCCACTTATGAATGTTTGTTTTTTATGCTTAAAAATACAAATGCACCTAGGCATTCTAGTTCCAGTTATGTAAATGCCACTAGTTAAAGGGGCACTAAAGGCAAATAATTTATGTCAGAGTGAAAGCTCAATGTATGACGTCTAAAATGGCAATATTATCAACAGCACAGCCCTACTTACCGAGAAATTAAGCTAAATGTATCACACGATGTGCGCCACGAATGGGACATTTTGGAAGTGATCCCGATGACGTGGGAGAGTCTGAATACAATTAATCACTAGTAATCAAACTAGCTGAAATAAAAACAGAACCTTCCGTGCATCAAGAGGCGTAATAAAATGCTGCTTGTTTGTTTCTGTTTGATTCATGGAAAAAAGAACCTCTTTGGCGTTGCCATGGGGAATGGCGCGCGTGGTTCAAAAGTTCCGTTTTCGCCAAACTGCGCTTCGCCCGGCGCCCTGCTTCGCTCACACGGTCGCGCCTCAGTGGTAATTTTGGTATCGCTTATTGCCACGTGTGTTTTGCACACTCGTGAAAGTCGCGATGACAGAAAGTTCGACAAAATAACGCATGCATGTGATGTTGCCGAATGGCCGAATGGTGCACGCCGCCACGCAGTAAAGGCGGGCAACGTTGGGCATGGCAACAGTGACGTGCGAAATACCGTTTTCAGGCGGGTGAGTTGAAGTGCGCTAACGCGATGCGGACCACTAAAACGTGATTTTATTTCAAAATAAGCACTTCCTTGGCATAAAGTAGTACAGTCAACTGCCGATTTTTCGGACGCCCGATTTTCCGGACATGTTCGAAAATTCGGACGCTTTCGCGGACCGTCACCAGCGCTATAGACGTCAATGTATTAGAACGTCCGAAATTTCAGACGCGGAAGGTCTGAAATTTCGGACGCTGAAAGTCTTCCGCGTCTGAAATTTCGGACCTTCTAATACATTGACGTCTATAGCGCTGGTGACGGTCCGCGAAAGCGTCCGAATTTTCGAACATGTCCGGAAAATCGGGCGTCCGAAAAATCGGCAGTTGACTGTACTACTTTTATGCCAACGAAGTGCTTATTTTGAAATAAAAATGTCTTCCGTGTCCAATATTTCGGACTTTCTGCCCAAATTGCAGGTCCGAAAGGCATTATTTGAAGCCTCCACCTCTGCCGCATCTATCATCTCGTAGGTTCGAACCAGCAGTTTCGCGAGTCGATCTGTTTGCGACAGTAGCAGAGTCCGAGAGTCAGCTTTGTAGTAATGCCGAGGCGTTATCGGGTGAAGCAGACAAGAAATTCAAATGGGTCGCTGTCATGGTGCCGTGCGGCGATGTCTTTACGGATAAGCAGCGGAAATGCACGGAGGCGTGATGGTGGCAGCTGGCGAACGCGCCAGTACGGCTTAATTGCTGACAACCCTTACGATAAGCATCTTCAGTTAACTGCTCGGTAGTGCATGTGGCCTAGCGCATTGCATGCATACTGCACGCATTTAATAGGCGAGAACCCAAACGCGCTGCGCCGCCGTTCATGCTGCCTCTTTGTGCAAGACCGCTAAGTGCACCGTACAGATGCGTTGCCTTCACGGACGAAACCAGCTCGCCATTGACGCGCCCGTATGCGGCCAGGAACAAAGTGTGCATCACGAACCCTTTCATGATAAATGCGTGCGTACGATACAGCAACAGTACAGCTTAGTTGGTGATGTGCTGCACACAAGTATAAAGGATCGGCTTCACACGGCAGCAAATGCTGCGTATCGGCGGAGATTCGGCGATTCGCAGCGTTTGTGTGTATGCATCGTTTACATGCGCACACGCATCGGGGAAAGCCGGACGAGTCGTCTGCTCTTCTGCCGCAGTCTTTGTGTTCTGCGTCATCGTTTCCAAATGCTCCATGCGAGAGAGCCGTAATCTATCCCGCGCTTTGCTGGTATCAGTGGCGCCCATCACGTGATGCAAACTTTTAAATGGCGGTTGACACGTAGTTAAGCGGGGTTCGCGGCAGGTACCGAATGTATTTGCGAAAGCCTGGGCGCGCACCAAAACGCCTGATAATTGTACTGGGAGGCATTAAAGCTTTTTCGGACGTGGCTGTAGCAATTTGACTGCTTGAGTGGAGTAAAAAAGCATGAATTTGTTTTTTTGGACTGCCCGATTTTTCGGACGATTTCGCGGTCCCTAGGAAGTCCGAAAAATCGGACGTTGACTGTACTACGAGGTTTCTGGACCACTATTTCAACAATCAACGTCGACTTAATATTTGCTTTTAGTGTCCCTTTAACACATGTAAGAATTTTTGTTTCCTTGTGCCGCACAGTTCCCATGAAAAAGGTACACAAACCCTGAAAATGTTGTTTTGAGAAAAACGCAGAGACAATGTAGAAGTACAACCACATTTCCTGTCGACGTGTCAAAGAAAAAGGACCAAAAATTATTTTTGAAACAGGGAGTACTTAAGTGTGATAAATTTTCTGAAGGATAAAGATATTCTCTATCAGATGATTGCAAAATTTCAAAATCGAGTTTTGTGACCAAACAAAGTCTCACCCCGCCTGAAGAGTTTGACACACGATCAACGAAGGCCAGACCATCTCGTTGCTTTCTCAGTCAACATGCGATTGTTAGTGCGTGCAGTTTGTCCACTTTGTAGGTGGGTGTTAAGTTTTATTTGCAACTGCTGGTAAGATAAAGGTGTAGATGTTTAATAACATTTGCTGGCAGGCTAGTGATGCATAGTTCATGGGTAACAAAAACAGCACAAACCAGACGATTAACACAAGGAAGACACGGTACAGAGAGGTTACTTGAAGTCAGCACTCTGTCCCGTTTCTTCCTTGTGTTAATCGTCTGGTTTGTGCTGTTTTTTTACCCATGAACTAAGTAGATGTTTAGCTAGAAGTGGCAGAGGCGGAAGATATAGTCGGATGCAGACAAGCAAAAAGTATGAATTGACTGAATTTATGCAGTGGAGCAGTTTGAATTAAGTGGCTTTAAAATACATTGAAAACATAAAAACGGCAGGAAGTGGAAGATGGAAGCTTGCGATGAAAAAATCCGTAAACAGGGGGTGGGTGCTCGAGCCGACGTTTCGACAAGTGGACTCGTCTTCTTCAAGGCTGGAACTTCAAGGCTGGAAGTTCCAGCCTTGAAGAAGACAAGTCCACTTGTCGAAACGTCGGCTCGAGCACCCACCCCCTGTTTACGGATTTTTTCATTGAAAACATAGCAATTTAATAGTTGTTTGAATTATCGAGTCTACTGTGCCTGGCTCTGCCAAGTCCAGCAATCGATGATGACAGTAGGGCCTTGGTAGTGCCACGGTGCCCATTTTGCTGCCTCATTGCTGGTTTCCAGAACTTGAGCGGCTTCTGATTCCCCCACCACACCTTGTGGCCGCTTGTGCCAATTGTGGCCCACCAGCACTTGGGAACGCTTGCTCTTACTGGTTTGCGTTCAAGTTCACTATTTTTCATGTTTCACTTCCTATGGTCATGTTATCTTTAAACTTACGAGCAAGAGGCAGTCTGAGGACTTTCTCAGCTCTGCCTGCACTGTTGATCACAGCAGTGTTGTTGTAACAACAAGTGTGAGATTTGACTGCATGACAGCTTGCTCATGTTTACTGCAGTATAGTATGTGGCTGATGAAAGTGTTTGTTTAGGCACCAGACCACTAGATATTGGGAACCTGTGCAGATGAACACAGCCGGGTGCGACTGCGTCATGGTGTGGAGGAGGAGTACATCAATGCCAACTACCTGAGTGGCTATGGGGGCAAGCCTCGTGCCTACATCGCCACTCAAGGACCCCTGGCCCACACGGTGGCGGACTTCTGGGCCATGGTGTGGCAGGAGCGGGCCCCAGCCATTGTCATGATCACCAACCTGGTGGAGGATGCCAAGGTGCGCTAGTCTTTGCCAGTGTAGTGAACGCAAGGCAGTTCGCTTAAGATGCCGTGCGGCCACTATTAAAGGGGCCCTGCAACAAAGTAACCATCAAATGGCATACCTGCCAACTCTCACGAATTGTCCGGGAGACTCCCGAATTTGGACCTAATCTCCCGATTGTACGAATGTCATCTCGAATCTCCCGAGAAGTGGCCACCACAGCAGAGGCGGGTTTTTTTCTCTCTATTTTTTTAAATCATGCCCGTACGTCAGCCTTTCCTGCTGTGGCGGTGCTGCGGAAGAGCACTCGCCACCACACTTCTATTTCATTGTAACCATATCGTAGAGTACAGCTGAGTACATTCTAGGCACTGCGCATCTGGGCGAAGGCTGGCCGCGAGAAGCGCTCGCCACCGTACCGAAAGAAGGCGAGGTAAAAGGTACGGTCTCAACGGAAAAAGATTGCCAAATGTGAATGGCGGCCGGAGCCGTGGCGCTGCACGAGCGCTCCGATAACGAGACGGCGAGACTGTCTAGCACATTCCATTTAAATTTTCCAAAGGAGGGGTGGCCGGCAGACTGGCGGTAAGTAAGCGGCCCCCATTGTGCTTTGCACTCTCGATATCGGCGTGCTTGGGAGAAACAGCGCCGAGTGTTGCAATCTTGCCGCTCTGGCCACTGTTCAGTTCATTTGCGGCAATCGTTTCCGTTCAGCCTAGCCAGAACTTTTACGTCTCCTTCTTGGCCACCGCATTTTGTACGCTACGCCGTCTGCCGTGGGGGTTGCGTGTTTCCAGAGTTCAGTTAGAAGGTCGATGACGGCATCAAAATCAAAGAAGTGCTTGCAAGTGTTTCTAGACTCATACACAGCTGAGTTTCCGTGGTTTGTGACATCGCGGAAAGGTGACAAGTACGGATACTGTACCACGTGTGTCTGTGAAGTGCCAGATGCCTTCACAAATAAAGAAGTTCGGTTCAAGCAGCTCAAAACAAACATCCTTACCATTTTCTGATCTCAATCTCTAGTCTCAGTAATTTACGCTATGGAAGAAGACCCCCCCCCCCCTCCGCTGCGGTCTCCCGAATTTTCATGTTGTGAGGTTGGCAGGTATGAAATGGCTTCATTAAGGGAGTTTATTGCCCCATGAATCGACTGCTACAAAAATTTTTTTGAATCTGTCAAGTACGAGCGGAGTTAGAGATTTTGTCGCACGCTGTAATTGCTTCCTCTCTTCTCTTGTCCCGACAAGCATTCTGGAAGCTAAGCAGGGAGAGATGGCCTGGGGGGAAAGAAGTTATGTCACGCGCACGTCATGACCTTGAGGTGTTGTCCTTTTTTTTCTTCGAACATGCGGTTTACTTTCAGTGTGATCGCGAGTGCGCGCGCAGGCACGGGCCAGCCTCTGTAACTATGCAGCTCACGATGCTCAAATTGGCCAATGGCCGTGAATTTGGGTGTATGGCGCAGTCATTTGGGTATATGGCATCATTTGTAGAAAGAAGAGGGAACGATTTCTAGCTGACCTTAATAATTAATTGTAATTTCCAGGCTACGTGCTGCGCTGTAATGTTTGTTTCGCTCACGTGTTCTCGGGAGCCTCGACTACCGATCGGCAGTGTTTTCTGTCTATGCTGAAAAAATGTTGCAGGCCCCCTTTAACATTTGCATCAACTCTGGACTAGACAGCAACTTTCACTGCTTATACAGTGGAACCCACTTACAGCAATACTGGTTTTAATGATATGTTGGACACTACAATGAGCAGCTGTGGTGCAATCAACTTTTGTATGTGTTCTGCGGTGAAATAAACCGCTTTCTTTCCAATGCCACAGTTGTGACAATTAAACCTTCCTTCCGAGTGTCTACATGGAATTGAAAAGAAAGGCCCAGAATGCCAATGTGTGGCATACATTCATAGAATGGAGACAGCTTTCCAGCCATCTCCACACCTCGAACATCACATACCCATCACCCCGTTGATCTCGGATGGACTGTGCCATGTAAAAGATCCGATCATGCCTTGTGAGCCAGGGAAAAGTAGAGCTGGGAAGGATGTGTATCGCTCTACTTCACGTGCAGTTATGGCGGGGAAAAGGACAGATGTGCAGAGTTCTTCAATCGTATGAGTTGCAGAACTCCCCATAGGCTCCGTCGATGAAAATCCAGACATGCCATGGACCAAAACTGATCAAGTCGGCTGGTTGTATCGCCACCTGTTCTTAAAAATACTGTGGCACTTTTGTGTGCTGCGTTGCACAGCTCACATGGGATGCCGCATTCATGAAGCGAGCACTGTGTTTACACATGCAGCTAACATTTTGCATTTTGCAGCAATAGAACCTTTCTGAGAAGTACTTCTCCTAGTTCTTGCTGCGGCAACTCTTGTGATGACAGTGCAGACTGCAGCGATTGTGGCGTTGAGGTGTGCTTTCTTTCATCACTCCCAAGTGGCGTGTCAGGTTGTCATTCTCCTCAAATTTGACAGCTCCGGATTTCAGAACAGTTTCACAACTGGTATGATTGAACAACTCTGGGACACGTGTGGTTTGGGGGAGTGCTCTATCTTGCAGGTAGTCTGCAGTAGATGGACAAGCCAAGGTAGTGGATTGGAGCTTTTGAACCGGCCGCCAGCACATAAGTTCTGAAGGAAAAAATTGTAGCGCAAAGCAACACACGGACAGACAGAGAGGACGGGACTGGCGCTATCCCGTCCTCTCTGTCTGTCCGTGTGTTGCTTTGCGCTACAATTTTTTCCTTCAGAAGTCATGAACCAACTAGCCCAACAAAACGTTTTGCTAAGCACATAAGTGCATGCACTTTGGCGGCTATGGCCTGTAGCAGGTGAGGTTTCCTGTTAAAACAGCCAGTGCAATGCACTGTTGGGACAAGGATTGCCATTATACCGTATATTGCCGATTATAAGTTGACTCCGATTATAAGTCGACTCCCCAACTTGCAACCCCTTTTAGGGAAAAAAAAGTTTACTCCGAACACAGCCCCATGCTGCAGCCATAGCTCACCACTAAGTTTTTCAGAAGAGGGAGTGATGCAAAGAAACATTTATTTGCCCGTGAAACATTGCTTACGACTCGTCGTCGCTTGAGAGAAGGACGCAGTCACGGTCACTGCCATCGTGTGAGCCACTGCTGCTGCTCGCCATTGGAAGGGGTGCCGGTGGTACTGAGATGCCGCATGTGGAAAACGCCGCGCGGACCATGTCGGTTGGCAGTCGAACCGCCTCCTCAACGGCAGGGTATCATCCAGACTTCGGTCCGCGAGAGGAACGGCGTGTAGCAGCGCATGCAAAGATTTTGGTCCTTTGTTTTCTCCATTCCCTCACGCACTTTTCTGACACATCCAACTTGTGCCCTGCTTCAACGTTGTTTTCCGAGTCTGCGTAGAGGATCGCTTGCCGCTTGAAAGCAGCGCTGTACTGTTGCCGGCGTAGCGGCGGCATCTTGGTGTCCGTTTGGCAGCATCACAAATCGCGCACACCACTGCTCACAAGCGAAGCGAAATGCAGAAATGGCGAACAGGCGTGAGTGCAAAAAGACGCAAAGATGCTTGTGGGCGCATGTGACTGGTCATGTGGTTTAGTTCGGCGCGAGGTGTTGTTGCCAGCCCACACGGCGCTGCCAGCTTTTCTGTGGAACGCTGATGGTTTGTCAACGAATTATTTCTATTGTATGAAAACAAAACTGCAGGGCGCATTGCAAGATAAATTCCTCTTTTTTTCATAGAGCATCGTTCACCCTCTATCAAAGGTTTGAAATGCTGCTTTCGAGACCGTGTTTCCCAAGCAATTCACATTAATGCCGTGCGGCGATGATTTTTAAACGCGCTCCGTAGTTTCGCCCCTTTAACCTCGCGTTGTTTCGCTATCATTTCGCGATCGTCGTGGTAGATCGCAAAAATATCCGGCTCCGGAAGCGGCACGCATGCGTTGGGAGATAGCAGTTGCTGCGACTCCGCTGCCTCTGCGGCTGATGTTATCACTGCGTCGAATAGCAGGGAATCCGAGGACGACGAACTTTCATCGGATCCCACAGATAAGTCGACTTTACGATTCCGCGTATAGGTCGACTCCGATTATAGGTCGACCCCCGAACTTTGGAAGGTCGTTTTATGAAAAAAACGTCGACTTATAATCGGCAATATACGGTAGTAAGAACAGTTCTCCGTATCCCTCTTTTTACCCCCCCTGCAACCCAGTTGGAATATTCACAGTATATTGTTATACAGTATAACCTCGTCACAACGGATCTGCTTACAACAGATGTTCGACTCATCATCATCATCAGCAGCAGCCTGTTAACGCCCACTGCAGGGCAAAGGCCACTCCCATGTTCCGCCAATCAACCCGGTCCTGTGCTTTCTGTTGCCACGTTATACCTACAAACTTCTTAATCTCATCTACCCACCTATTTTTATGTCTCCCCCTCATGCGTTTGCCATCTCTTGGAATCCAGTCAGTTACCCTTAATGACCACCGGTTATCCTGCCGACGTGCTGCGTGCCCGGCCCATATCCATTTCTTCTTCTTGATTTCAACTATGATGTCCTTAACCCCCGTTTGTTCCCTGACCCACTCTGCTCTCTTCCTGTCTCTTAAGGTTACACCTATCATTTTCCTTTCCATCGCTCGCTGCGTCATCCTCAATTTAAGTTGAACCCTCTTTGTAAGTCTCCAGGTTTCTGCTCCGTAGGTAAGTACCGGTAAGATGCAGCTGTTATATACCTTCCTCTTGAGGGATAGTGGTAGATTACCATTCATGATTTGATAATGCTTGCCGAATGAGCCCCATCCCATCCTTATTCTTCTAGTTATTTCACTCTCATGGTTCGGCTCCGCGGTTACTACCTGTCCTAAGTAGACGTACTCCTTTACAACTTCCAGTGTCTCACCACCTTTTTATTTATTTATTTTTTTATTTATTTAACAATACTGTAGGTCTTCTGCAGACCCATACAGGAAGCGGGCATACATCATCACAGGTAACCAATTAGATACAAAGTTCAGGAAATACAATATTTTGAGGGACGATACGCACAACAGCGAAACACTTGAAAAACTACGCATGAGAAACAATATATACTATGTACAAAAGATTACAATGCACCACTGCAAAACACGTTTTTCGTTATCGCAACAACAAGAACAGCAAGATGTAACTATACTGGCTCTGTTAACTGCTCCACAAAAGAACAAAATTCATCAATATTTGTAATATTAACAGCTTCACCTGGTAGCGCGTTCCAAGCGGTGACAGCGCGAGGGAAAAAGGAATATTTAAACACATTGCTATGGGCACTGAAGGGCCGTATACATTTATCATGGTTCGTCCTACTAGAACGGCGGCCAGGCGGATGAATGTAGTCGTCTTTACAGATTTTAAGGTGACCGTGAAAAAGGAGATAAAAAAACTTCATGGAAGCAACATGACGCCGGCTAGACAGAGTTGCTAGGTGCGCTTGATGACGCATGTCCGTTGCACTGTCGCGCCAGGAGTATTTTGAGTATATAAACCTCAGGGCCCTGTTCTGCAATTTTTCAAGTTTTTCGCGAAGATAGTTTTGATGAGGGTCCCACACTATACATCCGTATTCTAGAATGGGCCTGACCAGGGTTTTGTAGGCGGTTAGTTTAACTGCTGAAGGTGCTTTGCTCAATTTTCTACGCAGAAATCCAAGTTGTTTAACCCTTTGAGGGTCGAATTTTTTCGCGAAATCCAGTCCAAAAATGTGTAATTTTTTTATTGCTGAAATAAGTTCTCCAGACGATTCTATTTAAGAAAAAAATTGTCTAAAATTTTTTTTCGTGACCGTAAAGTGACAAAAAAATGAGTTTTGTTGTTACATACATATGGTTTATTCGTAGTAAAATCAAGCAGAATCCTAAAAAAAAAAAGCTTCACAGTTTTTTATGAATACAAATTCTGCATTGTATTAACATAGCTCACAGACATGCGAAAATAAGCGCACCAGAGTACATTTCCGGTTAAAAACGTTTGTGCTCTAACACTAGAAACTTTTCAGCGTGTGATAGTCTTTGAAGCATGGCTCGCCGCGTACGCGTTTCAGATGTCGCTCCTTGATCGTCATCGGAGTCTGAACTCGTCAAAAAATCCTCGTCTGACGAACTGAAATCCAATGAATCAGATTCTGATTCGGCACTTGGGGAATAGTCCGCATCGGAAGAATCGCTGCTCAACTCACCGGCAGCAGCGCAACCAGCGCGCGCTTCCATAGCGTAAGCGAACTGCGTCAGTGAGCGCACGGGAGAAACCTATGGTTGTGCGCCCGTCCGTAAAGAAAAACGAGTGAAAAAGCCACAGTAATACTTCGTCTTATCGCCAACAAGACGTAGTTAGTTTTCCGAGACCCCGAAACAGGACACGCAATCGCGGCGGCGTCGTTTGTGTAATTTAGCGCCGCACGGAAACAGATGTAATCGCGCGCCGGGGAGCAATAAACGAGCAAGTAACAAGCGGTCACCCTTTGAGAAACAAGCGGTCACCCTTTGAGAGATTAGAAACCAAACAGCCATCAGCTTTGCGGGCGCAAGAAGCGCAAACCACCCGAAGGACGAAACCGAAACCAGCCGGACCGCGTGCGCGCGTTCTGATGCGAGACTACAAGCCGCCGCGCCTCTTTGGAAAGCAAAAAAAAAGACGGAGAGACATTGGCGCATTAAAAAAATTACACGTAATCCCGAAGCGTGGCAGCACATTGCAAGCAAGAGAAATAGGAGAAGGCGCGCTTTTGAAACCAACCGCGCCGCGGGCGCTCTCGGTTGCGCAAGCGATAGCCGGCGCGCGGCGCGCCATTTTGCGAAGCATAAAAAAAGCAACAACGGAGAGACATCGGCGCATGAAAAAAATTCCACATATTCCCGAAGCATGGCAGCACATGCCAAGCAAGAGAAATGATCAAAAAAGGCGCGCGCTTTAAACCAGCTGCCCCGCGAACGCGCTCGGATGGGCAAGCTATACGCGGCGCGCAGTTTTGGGAAGCGAAAAAAAAATACAATGGAGAGACATCGGCGCATGAAAAAAATTCCACGTATTCCCGAAGTGTGGCAGCACAGGCCAAGCAAGAGAAATGATCGAGAAAGGCGCGCGTTTTAAAAATAAACGCTATGCCGTACATGTACGACGAAAACCCTTTGGTACCAGGAAGCTTCTGCCGTACATGTACGGCGAAAACCCTGAAGGGGTTAAATGCCTTGGTACATGTATTGGTAATGTGCTGTTCCCATTTTAAATCTTCCGAGAATGTGACGCCCAGATATTTTACTTTGTCAACTTTGCTAATATTGGAGCCATTAAGATTGTACACAAATGACAAAGGTCGTTTTTTCTTGGTTAGACTTATGAACGCGGTTTTAGACACATTTATTTCCATTCCCCACATCTCACACCATCGGGAAATGTTTTGTAAAGTAGAATTGAGTTTTAATTGGTCATCGGTACCGCGTATTGTAGTGTAAATAACGCAGTCATCTGCGAAAAGTCGCAATGTTACACCTGGTTCCGCACAAGAAGAGATGTCATTAACGTAAACAAGAAATAATGTTTGCCCCAAAACAGACCCTTGGGGTACACCGGAAAAAACACCGAGGCAGTCAGAGTCTACGTTGTTTAAAGTTACATACTGGGAGCGATTAGTTAAATAGGCCGAAATCCACGCAATTACTTTGCTATTAATCCCAAGAGATTCAAGCTTGGCTATTAATTTGGAATGAGGCACACGGTCGAAGGCTTTCGCAAAGTCTATGAATATTGCATCAGCCTGAAGTTTGGAGTCAATTATGCCAGCAAAGTCATGCGCTATTTCTGCAAGCTGTGTTACCGTGGAGAGACCCCTACGGAATCCGTGTTGCTTCGGGTACAGCATATTGTTAGATTCTAAGTAATTTACAATGGCTTTGTTGAGGATGTGCTCCATTAATTTACAACAGTAGGTCGTCAGCGATATGGGTCGATACGTGTCCACCAGAAATCTGTTACCACTTTTATGGATCGGAATTATTCTGGCGCGTAGCCAGTCTCTCGGAAGTGCGCCAGTTTTCAGTGAAAGCATAAATATTTTAAACAAAAAAGGAGCAAGCTGTTCTGCATAACGCCTAAGAAACGCATTTGGGATTTTATCTGGCCCCGGTGATTTCTTAACATCAAGTTGTAAAAGCAGGTTCAAGATACCTTGTTCGGTTATCTCGATTTCCGGCATGGCCGAGTCACGTTCAAAAAGCGGCCCTTGGACTGGGCATGCTTGGGTGAATACCGATTGGAAAAAGGAATTGAACGAGTTAACTATTGCGTGCGTATTTTCAGTAACGATGCCGTTGATTTCCATCTTTCGGATTGGACTGTCCGGCTTAGCTAGGTAACGCCAAAATTTCCTCGGTTGTGTTGTCAGTTGGTTAGGGTGTGTGAAAAAAAATAGGTCTTCGCTTCGCGCAACAGGCTTTTAAACTCTTGGTAGCACTGAGTAATTACAGCTGGATCGCATTTACGCTTCCGCATTCTTTTCAGCTTCCGTTTAATATGAATTATTTCTCGCGTTATCCAAGGAGTCTTTCGTTTTGTCCTCTTATGTTTCGTAGGAATGTAGGTTTCATCACAGTGAAAAATTGCTGCCTTGAATTTTAACCACAAGTTGTCAACATCATCGGAAGGTTCAGCGTCAAAATCGTCTAACTGCATTTCTAGGTAATCAATAATACTTTCATCGGCGGCTCTGGAGTAATCTTTAATAAATATATGTGAATTTTCATTGTCACTTTTTGCCGGGCTAAGATTGGGGAATTCAATTAAAACCATTTTATGGTCGGAGATTCCATCTTGCACCATAACTTGAGCATTTATTGAGCTAGAAATTAAAGCAAGATCTAAGATGTTGGAAGCAAGCCCTTGAATGCGTGTCGCTTGCGTTACGCATTGAGATAATGAGAAACTTAGCATAGTATCCAGAAGTTGCTCGCAGCTATTTGCCTCTCTATTGCTGGCGGTTAGGTTTTCCCAGACTATTCCTGCCAAGTTGAAGTCGCCAACAAGTACTAGCTTCGTTCGATCGTGCATTTTCGCGAGGAGATAGTTATGCAGTTCCGTAAGATAAGATTCAGGTGCTCCAGGTCGTCTGTATACTCCACCTATTAGTAGAGGTGTGGTTTGAAATGTTACAGTGCACCACAGACTCTCGTGGTTCAGTATACCATGTTCTTCCTGGAACGCTAAACCATCTTTTATAGCGATAGCCACTCCACCTCCGCGGCGGTCGCGGTCCTTGCGAAGTAGGCTATAGCCTTCTGATATTATTTCTGAATCATGAATACTGGGATGAAGCCACGTCTCGGTAATCACCAAAACATCAGGTGCAAAAGCCAGCAAGATCTCCTCTAGTTTGTCCGTTTTTTTCACTATACTTCTGGCATTGAAACACAACAAAGAAAACGACGGCGTGTTTGCTTGGCTTCATGTACTTGAGCTACTGCCTTCGTGGCCAGCAGTTTGGGAACGCGCCGGCTGCAGAGGTATCCTCTTTCCCACGTGCCTATCCCAAACGTAGAGCGTGTCATTTATTTTCAACTTATCGAAAAGAAGCACAACCCTATCGCCGCTGTCTCGGTTAGATTTTGAGGACTTCCATAATTTCCTGCGTGTTTCACGGACTGCAAGTGAAAAATCCTCGGAAATCGATATGTTCGTACCTTTCAACTTTGAACAGTTGCGCAGTATTGCCATCTTTTCAGCAAAGTCATAAAACCGCAGTATGACGGGACGATCCCGATCAGTTATTTTTTTGCCAGCACGATGAACGCGCTCCACCGTCTTCACTTCTTTCAGTAGATGGCTGAAGATTTCGTTTTCGACATATTTCCTCAAAGACCTATCGCAAAGCGCAGTTCTCTGCCAAGATTGTTCCACATTACTCTAGTTTTATGCATATTAATTTTCAGACCTACTCTTCTACTTTCCGTATCCAGTTCAGTAATCATGAGCTGTAATTCGTCTCCCGCGTTACTCATCAATGCGATGCCATCAGTGAATCGCAGGTTACTGAGATACTCTCCATTAACTCTTATCCCTAATTCTTCCCAATCTAGGGCCCTGAAAACCTTCTGTAAACACGCGGTGAATAACATTGGAGAGATGGTGTCACCCTGCCGTACGCCCTTCTTTATTGGGATTCTGTCGCTTTCTTTATGGAGGACTATAGTGGCTGTGGATCCACTGTAGATTTCTTCCATTATGTTTAATATAGGCTTCGACGATGCCCTGATTCCGCAGTGCCTGCATGACTGCTGATGTCTCCACCAAATCAAATGCCTGCTCGTAATCTATGAAGGCTATTTATAGGGGTTGGTTGTATTCCGCGCATTTCTCTATCACCTGATTGATAGTATGAATATGGTCTGTTGTTGAAAAGCCTGTACGAAATCCTGCCTGGTCCCTTGGTTGATTGAACTCTAATGTCGTATTAATTCTGTTAGCAATTACTTTTGTAAATAGCTTGTAGACAACGGACAGTAAGCTTATGGGCCTGTAATTTTTCAGGTCCTTGACGTCCCCTTTCTTATGGATCAAGATGATGTTGGCATTCTTCCAAGATTCTGGTATCCTCCCCGTCGAGAGACACTTCGTATACAGGGTGGCCAGTTTTTCTAACATAATCTCTCCACCGTCTTTCAACAGGTCTGATGTTACCTGATCCTCACCAGCTGCTTTGCCTCTTTGCATTCCCTTTAGGGCTTTCTTTACTTCTCCTGTCAATACTGGTGGGATGTCAGATTCCTCTGCGCTATTATTGCTTCTTACGTTGTCATCCTGACTGTCTCAGCTGCTGTACAGATCTCTGTAGAACTCTTCCGCTACCTCAACTATTCTATCCATATTATTTGTGACCTTGCCTTCCTTGTCCCTTAATGCATACATCTGATTTTTGCCTATGGACAGTTTTGTCTTCATAGCTTTGAGGCTTCTTCCGTTCTTTAGAGCATGCTCAATTCTCTCCATATTGTCCTTTCTTATGTCAGCTACTTTACGCCTATTGATTAACTTCGAAAGCTCCGCCAGCTCTATTTTGTCTGTTGCATTTGAGGCTTTCATATCTTGACGTTTCTCAATGAGGTTTTTCGTCTTGTGGGATGCTGCCAAAGGAACGTAGCATCCCAACATGAAACATAACAGCGTTTATTAACGTGTTAGTAGCAGCGGGGCGAACATGCCGATGCTGCGCTCGCTGTTGGATAAACAAGGTGGATCTTGGTAGCTTGCAGCCGAGTTTTGTATGCGCCGCCGGTGACGTATGCCTCGGATGATTCTGCTCGGCGCTGTGGCTTATCGGATTGTGGTGCGCATCGTGCAGCCGTGTCACGCCGAGCGAAATTATAGCGAGGTGTAGGCTGCGTGGTGGCTGTGCAGATTGTGTCGCCACATCACCCCCCTGCGGAGTGGAGAGCCCTCAGGGCTTGTAGAAGTCCAGGAGGCGTAAGGAGTTCCACCAGTTCCGGTGGACGGCACTGCGAACCATGCAGCGGGCGAGGACCACGATGATTGTGCGTGGCTCGCGGCAACGAGCCAAGCAGAGGGATGCGTTGGTGTTGCCGGTGGTGAGGGTGGTTTAAATGCAGTGGTCGACGCAACGCCAACAATCGTGCGTTGGACGCATCACAGCTGATTGGCGCGGGAGGGTGGTCTCCGTCACATGTGTAGCCGGTTGTTATCGGCTGGGAAACAGTTCCAACTGGCCATGGTGCGGGATCGTTTGCTGCTGCGGGTTCGTCTGCTGCCGAGGGCTCGTCTGCCGTCGCGGGCGCCGCCGGCTCGTCTTCCGTCGCGGGCGCCGCCGGCTCGTCTGCCGTCGCGGCTGCCGAGGGCTCGTCTGCCGTCGCGGCTGCCGCCGGCTCGTCTGCCGTCGCGGGCGCGAGGGCTCGTCTGCCGTCGCGGGTGCCGAGGGCTCGTCTGCCGTCGCGGGTGCCGAGGGCTCGTTGCCGTCGCGGGTGCCGAAGGCTCGTTGCCGTAGCGGGTGCCGAGGGCTCGTCTGCCGAAGCGGGGGCCGAAGGCTCGTCTGCCGTCGCGGGTGCGGGCACGGTTGCTACGGCGGGTGCGGGCACGGTTGCTGCGGTGGGTGCGATGCCGTAAAACTCGAGCACGGCGTCCCGCAGATCATCGTAAGGGCGAGGGCGCCACGCGAAGTAGGTGAGGCTGCGTTTGAGATCACGCGGAAGGTGGTACTCTAGTACCTCAAACATGAATGCTTGCAGCCAGATGCCGTTAAGCTCCAACGCCGCCGCGAACTCCTCAAACCAGGACTCAAGGTTGTATGTCCGGAACGGTGGCAGAGGCGGGTCGAACTGTGGCTGCCAGGCTTCAGCAGGCTGGAACATGGCCGCGGAGCTCGGTGGCAGCGGTGCAGCGCCGGTTGCGTGTTCATCACGTCCGGGTCACCAGATGTGGGATGCTGTGCCGAAGGAACGTAGCATCCCAACATGAAACATAACAGCGTTTATTAACGTGTTAGTAGCAGCGGGGCGAACATGCCGATGCTGCGCTCGCTGTTAGATAAACAAGGAGGACCTTGGTAGCTTGCAGCCGAGTTTTGTAGGCGCCGCCGGTGACGTATGCCTCGGATGATTCTGCTCGGCGCTGTGGCTTATCGGATTGTGGTGCGCATCGTGCAGCCGTGTCACGCCGAGCGAAATGATAGCGAGGTGTAGGCTGCGTGGTGGCTGCGCAGATTGTGTCGCCACAGTCTCTTGGGATAGCTTACCAGTGTCCTGTCTAACGACTGTACCCCCGACTTCCACTGCACACTCCTAATGATACTAGTCAGATTATCAGTCAGTAGATGTTCGACTACTACAAACCTATTTGCGGCGTTATGCCAACCTCCCTATCTGTTCTATTGATTGAACTTTGTTTACAACGGATTCTGGTACAACGGACATTCGGATATTGTCACGTCGTCGTGACGTCGACGAAGGCAGCAGGCGGCGTGTCGAATGTCAAACTCTTTTATTTGGCCGAACTTGTGGCCGAGAAAAGGAAAGTCAAACTAAAGCAATACACACTGTACACTGATAGCGACGAACAGACCGTCGGCCATCGATAAAACTGCTCATGGCTGGGACACATCACGTCTTTTACACATCACGCATCGAACTTTCCAGTCTCATCACTGGTGATCGCGCAAGCTCTGGGATAATCTAGACTATTCGCGTCCTGTGCGCAACCTTAACAAAGTTATCTACAATTGCGAACCTTCTCGAACACTGCGGCGCGGTCAGCGTCGAGCGTTGCTTGCTGGTCAAACGCGAATACATCAAAATAAAACAAAGAAGCGGGCATGGCAATATGATTGACTAAAATGTGAGGTTAGCAAGGTGGTCAGGACCCCTTTACAATGGACTTTTCTACCACGGACATTCCAAATTCAGTAACTTCCGACTTCAAACAACGCTTAGCCTACTTTCAGGACTGGAAGAGCACACCGGATATCGACGTACCAATTTTAGAACAAAGGCTGTCGATCTCCGGTCTGTTAATGATCACTTATGCCTAGCCACGGCAACAAAAAATAGGCGCGCAGCTTGCTTGGTTTTGCGTTCTGGGGCGCCGACATGCGAAATTGCTAGCCGCTGCCATCGCTGCTCCGAGCGGTCGCTGTATGGTGAGCTTGGCCGGGGGGTACGCTGCCGAAGCGTAAATTGTCCATCCGCGGTTCCGAGGAGCCAGAGGGCGATGTGATTCATTGCTTGCGACGGAGCACATTACGGCTTCTTCGCTTTCACATGTCCCCTAGCGTGATGTTCTTGCCCGCAAAGTTCACATTCGTCTCCTACGTGGGCGCCGTGAGCATAGTTAGTTAGGCCTAGCCATGACTTCAAGCAGAGAGCTCGGCTGCAATGTGCGTGGCCGTGGTGCCCGTTGTTTCAAGGTACGTCATGCCCGACGCGAGTACAAAGAGTTGTCCCCGGATGGTCTTCGTTACGAGGTCCAAAGTGCTGATGACCAGAACCTCTACCCGCGGGTCCGACGAATCAACGCTGTGCAGTCGGTCCGAGACGTGTGCTTGCTATGTTCATCACGAGTGCGGCGCAGTATCGTAATCTGACGATTGAGCTTCCACTTGAAGCAGCCAAAGTAAAGTGTAATTATATTCTTAATGATTGTCAATGCGTGAACACAGAATGCGTCGCTAAGTGGCGCGATTTTCTACAGCCCTGACCTCGCGACGCACAAGCAGCAGACGATGCTCTCCCAGAGCGAGCATCGGTCCAATGGCGAGACATGCTGGAGCAACATGGCAGAAGCAGCCAGTCAGAGTCGGGGTGTGCGAATAGTGAAATTTCATCTCGAATCGAATACGAATCGAATAGTGCCGAATAGTGGCCGAAAATGTTGAATATCGAATCGAATATTGAATACAATTGATTTTATTGAAAATTGAAAGAAAGAACAACAGTAATGTTGTGCTTCATCGTCATGAGTGCTCCGGGCCCAAAAATTTTTGGGCGCACGTTGACAGCAGCGTTTTAACTGCACGCCGGAACGATGGGAGTTTCTGAACGAGTGGTGCTGTGCGGCAGTGGCGACTCCACAGCTCGAACAAATTTTCACATGTCAAGCCAATCACAGAGGGTTTCGCGGGCTGAAGTTGGAACATTTTACGGCGCTTGCTGCATACGCAACCGAACTACGCAAGTAGTCCGTGCCTTCGTTTCGGAAGCACTGTTGAGAAGGGCTTGACAGTTCTCAAGTGTGTTCCTTTTGCTTGTGGAAATGGCATAAATCTCCTTTAAAATAAACATGCGCTCGCTTTGAACCAGCATATCGGTGGTAGTTTTAACGAAGGGCCTTCTGTAACGAAGTTACTGTTAGTTTTAGCCGCCCCACCAAAACCAAGTTGCACCGTTGGCCTTTTTCGCGTTTTAGATATCCGTCATGTCAAATTATTTGAAACTTTGAATACTAGCTATTCGAAAGTCAAATCAAAATAATCGATCAGGTATTATTCGATTCGAATTCGAAACTCGAATATTCGCGCACCCCTAAATTGGAGGCCTCGAAACGGACGTCAAACTTTTGGTTTTTGTACGTTTGTTTCTGAATGGAGGAGCTAGCTGAAGTGGGGAATTTGAATCCGGAGAAATGCTGTTTCCAATGAGCCCAGAATGGCAGTGACTGGCTGCGCCGTTGCGGAGCTATAACTTTTTCAAAAACGCTGTTTGTTTTGTTGGTTTTTTTTTGCAATTTCTGCATTAGTTTTTGCCACCTCAGCAGGCGCAACAAATTTTTTACAGCACTTCTATGTAGTTTCAGTGAAGATATTTTGGAATCAAATAGAAAAAGGGCTACAGAAACTGAAAATGGGACTTTAAAAAAATGAATTTTTTTTTTATTTTCTGCGGTAAGAAAGCTGTGTCCACCATTAAGAATGAATCCGTTCTTTGACCGCGTTTGTGACTCATAATTCTCTCCGGTTATAACAGACCCATTCAGCGTTTACATAAAAGTCTGTTGTAACAGTGCTAGGATTTTACATACCCCCTTAACGATCGGCCAAATTCCTCTTCACTATAAAGGTCTGTTGTAATGAGGTTATACTATGTGGGTTCAATTGTATTGACAAGCTTCATGGTTTTGTTGAAAACATACCACTGGCCGATATTGTTGTGGGGAATAGTATTTACTTAGCGGCCGCCGGTTGGCACCAGCGCACTCCATGTGCTGCACAAAGTGCACAGGCCAACTCAACCCCACAACAATGTCGTTGTCGTCTTTCTCCATCTGTTGCTGTCTGTTTATCGCAACTACGCTCTCTGTATACTAGGCCCATGTTGCATGCCGAGAGTGTTGTAAAACTCTAGCTGCATATTGTTTAGATTGTTACTACAGTCGAATCCCACTATAACGAATACCGCTACAACGAAATTTCCGCCACAATGAAGAATTTTCGATTCCCTGTCAGCCGCCCATAGAAAACAATGCAGTGATTCCACTCCTGCGCCAACTGCGCCAAAGTACGCCAAATTGTATTTACTGCGCCATCCTGATAATATCGACGAAAATTGCGCCAAACTGCGCCAAAGTCTCGGGTTTGGGGGCGTCCATCACCGGCAATCGCACGGCCGGCGCGTCAGAACATGTGCAGCTTGATCTTGGGGCTGCCAAAGTCGCAACCATGGACCAAGAATTATTCCGCTGAATAAATAGCACTCGCGCGTGCGTCCCGAATAAACCACGATGCCATGCACGGTGCCGACGCCGCTTCTGTTCTGGAAGTCGGCTCGACAGCAAAATGCGCTCTCCGCAGAGGCTCATGACGTCTAGGCCTCTCGGTAGCGAGAAAGTGCGACGGCGATTCATCGGCGGACGTCGTCTGTTCTAGAAACGCTGCTGATAGCTCGTTTCAAGCGTCGCACGGCACGTAAGGAAAGGAATGTTCAGTAATAACTGCTACATGTGTGCTGCTAAAATGTCTGTCACTTCTGTTTCCGGACATCGCGGAATGAAATCTGGGATCGCTAGCAGTATATATATCGAACAATATCGAATTTTCCTTGATTCGCGTTTATGGAAGAGCACGCGAACGGTGGAAACGCGTTCACACTTTTCCTCGGATATACTTTATCCATGGATCTTCATTCGGAAGAGCTTTTTCGTAATTGCTTATAGCAGCACGTCCGAGTTTATTCACTCTGCGGTAAATACCCCCTAAATGGCCCTGCCCTTTCGAGCTCACGTGCTAGGGTTCCAATTCGAATTTTTTGCTTGCTTTTTAAAAATGTCATCTCATTAATAAAAGCATATATCCTGGTTGGAGCAGCCGCAAATACGCAGCTGTCAGTAGCGGGCCCATCGCTGACGGCCCACAGTGAAGCGGCTACGCCATGCTACACGTCTGCCCCTCGCTTTCGGGGGTCAATAGCTGACGGGTAAAAAAAACTCACTTTCGCTTAAAGGGACACTAAAGGCAAATAACAATTTATGTCAGAGTGAAAGCTCAATGTATGGCAACTTCTAAAACGGCAATATTATCAACAGCAGTGCCCTACTTACCGAGAAATTAAGCTAAATGTATCAGATGATGAGCGCCACGAGTGGGACATTTTCGAAGTGATCCCGATGACGTATGAGAGTCTGCCTACAATAAATCACTAGTAATCAAATTAGCAGCAATAAAAAAAACCTTCCGTGCATCAAAAGACGTAATAAAATGCTGTTTGTTCGTTTCCATTTGATTCATGGAAAAAAGAACCTCTGTGGCGTTGCCATGGGGAACGGCGCGCGTGGTTCAAAGGTTCCGTTTTCGCCGAACTGCGCTTCACCCGGCGCCCTGCTTCGCTCACGCGGTCGCGTCTCAGTGGTAGTTTCGGGGTCACGTACTGCCGCGTGTGTTTTGCGCGCTCGTGAAAGTCGCTCGGACAGGAAGTTCGACAAAATGCCGCATGCAACGACGCCGGCACTACGAGCCCTCAGCAGCATACCGTGTTCATCGGGGCTCAAGTCGCTGAATTGGAGCCCAGCGTCGTGAGCCAATGTCTCCTTGTCAAGTTCTCCGTCCACATCCATTGCGGCGATTGTGGCAAGCTTCGATGGCTTTGATGGCCGTTGTTGCTGCTGTGGGTCCCGCTACTTTCGCTCTGATGCTACTAGTGTCGGCGGCCGCGCAGTAAAGGCGGGCAACGTTGGGCACGGCAGCAGTGACGTATGAGAGTCGGATTTCAGGCGGGTGATTTGAAGTGCGCTAACGCGGTGCGGACCACTAAAACGTGATTTTATTTCAAAATAAGCACGTCCTTGGCATAAAAGTAGCACGACGAGGTTTCTGGACCGCTATTTCAGCAATCAACGTCGACTTAATATTTGCCTTTAGTGTCCCTTTAAGGGTGAAGCAATGAATGCGATACCAACAAATTGTATTGTTAAACGAAGTAAGGCTAGCAGCTAACTCTTTTGGATTCGATCTCGCGTAACTCAACAAAACACTGGTTTAAGGGCATATGGCCGCTCCAGGAACCCAAGCGTTTTCTTGCTCTGAGTTCTCTAAACACGAAGTAAGCGTTGAGAGCACAGCAAGTCACGGCCGGGCTAGACTGCACGCGCGCGCGCGTGCGGTCTAGCCCGGCCGTGAGCAAGTTTACGAGTCGTCTCCAGATGCCTCAAGATGGCGCGCGCGCAAGTGACTGCGCCCTTCGAATGATGCGGTACCCTCCCCGCTCCCCTGGCGTCCTTTCATGCTCCTTACGAAAGACGGGCGGGGCGTTTCCTCTCTGTTTGATGAGCAATCGACGGCAGGTCCACACGCGGGAAGATGTTATCTCATGCGCTGTCCGTGCGACGGAGACAGACGGCCGGCTAGCTTAATCTCCGCTTCAGCCGCTTTCGTGGCCTGCGCTCACGAGCTTTTACCCGCGGCTAGAATGCGCGTGGTGATGTTATTAATTTGGTTTTGATACAGAAAATTACGGCAATGGCGACGGCAAAAATCCGCGGAGAGCGTCCATATAATTGTTATCACAATAAATATTCAAAAAAAGTTGATGAGCCATTTCACTCTGTGAAGTGAATGATAAGTGAAGCTGTTTCGCGCATGGCAAGGAGGTGACATGGTGGAGGACAGTTTGGTATATAAGGCCAGGTTGTTAGCGTTCAATATGCAATATTAATGCGAAAGCATCAGATGCTTTATCAAACACGAAAATTGACCGTTGGCGGCGTCAATCAATTGATGCAAAAAATAATCATGTGATGGCGTCATCATCACGTCATAGATCGTCAGAACTTGTGACGTCATCATGGCGTCATATATCGTGACGTCACGTGATGACGCCATCACGACATCGTCGCTTTACACTGCTTCCGTAATCGGTGCGCCGATCATGGAGCTAGCGCAAAACCAGGTGAGGTGCAGATAGCTTGCAGAGAGGGAGGGGGAGGATCAACCCGTCGATCGAGAAGAAAAAGAACCTGGCTTTCGCCTTGGAGTTTTCTTAGGGGAATACATTAGGGACAGTGTGGCTCTTTGGCATTGAGGCACTGCTGTACATCACGGCGTTTATCTACAATGTCTGCTGATAACCGCATAGATGTATTTAGTGTTGTTTCATAAAGTGCAATTTTATTGATCTGGTATTCTGTTTATTTGCTAGTGTCGAAAATAATCGCCCAAGAGGTTAATTCAGAACACTCAACTGCATGAGCCCTTATTTTTTCATTAGCGAGTCAAGTATGGAGTTCTCCTGAGATGATTTTTTCCATGAGATTTGCAATGAATCGAAATATTTCTAGCCTTCATAAGAGCCCCATAGTAATATTCCGGTGCTTGAATGTTATTGCAATATGCTTCTGTAGTGCACTCCAAGATGTAAAATTCGCTGCTCCAGAGTGCTCCCAGATGCAAAATTATCTGCTCCAAAGCGCGCCAAGATGAAAATTTTGCTGCTCCAAAGTACTCCAAAACGGAAATATTGCTGCTCCAAAAATTGCTCCAAATCAGAAGTCCTCGGTAGCATCACTGACAATGCGAAAAATTTGAAAACAATGCGAATAGTAAATTTGAGGTTCGAGGCAAATCCGAAGTGAATAGTGATTTGGCCGAATAATTTCGAATCGAATAGATCAAATAGTATTTACCGCATATTATTAAGAAAAATGAGCATTTTGTCATGACCCTTGCACACTATTTTTAATGATTCGAACTAGGTATGAGTGAATGTCACTTTTTTGGTTTGAAATGAAGTGGAAGCAGCCTTGAATACTATCAAGATTTGAATAACAGTAGGGTGCAAGCTACCGTATAAACTGGAATATAAGTCGAGATTTTTTCAGTAAAACAATGAGCTATAGTCACCCCTCGTCTTATATAGCAGTGTTTAGCCAACAGTGCGTTGCCGTCTGGCAACATGTGTGTGAAAAGCCACACATGGCCATATCCACATTCAAATCCAATAGCAGGCGTTTGATTTTTAGCAACGTTACTAGATCCTTTCCAGTTGTCAAACTCCACCTGAACCGCCCCGGAAACATGACCCCTCTCCGTTTACTGTCGCCAGGGGGCGCTGCCGCCACGGTCAGCCCGATTGGCAGGTTGGCTCGCAGCTAAACCTAGCTAAACACGCAGCCTTCTTCTGCAGTTCAGCGCGGTAACGGATGTTGTCCGTAGGTTCTGCATGCTTTTTAGGCTAACATTGTTCCTGTATTAGAGACAAATTGGTTGCTATTATCCAGAAAACCGGGAAAAGTTGAGTGGGCGACCCGCATTGCTCGCGATCTTCTGATTAGCGCATACCACGAATGCCCGGCTGCAGGCTCGGTTCGAAATGGCTAGAATATTTCCACACAACGTTTACACGCTCCGCCACTCGCAAGCGTGGTTGCTTGTGCTTGTTGGTGTAACAATTAGCGTCTTGACAACGCGAACTACCGGCGAGGATAAGAGAAAGAAGACGAGAACTCAAAGCGCTCGCACTTACCTTTACTGCAGCCTAGCACCTAGCTTTGCAGCGGCCGCAGCGAAAAAAAGTATGTACGGCCTGACAAGTATTTATTTCACGCACAAGCATGAGTACTTCACACATTCAAAGAACACAAAGAATCTCATCTGGTTGCTGCGTGATTTATCACAGTAGGCGCGCCTTTTTGTTCGCTATTGCCACTTTTTCGCTGCTTCCCGGACGGCGGTTCACATCCCGCGAGTAGAAATGCATGCGGGTGATGTAGAAAAAGTTCAACACTTGGCACGTGAATGCAGCATTGTGCTGGTCACAGCAAAGTCGAGAAAGGTGGTGCTCCTCCAACTCTTCCAACACTTTCCAAAATATGTCCCCACAGAGACCCTCCTTGTCCAGACAAGCTGAAATTATCTTGTTTGCTATTTTCATGAATGTCAGCATCTTCTGTGTTGGATGCTTTAAGCTGCCTTGCTTGAAGCGCTCCTGTAGTCAGTTAAATAGCTGTCAGAAGCAAGCACTGGCGTGGCGGAGCTGATGTCCTCTGTGCAGAGATGGCATGTTGCATGCTTGGTGAACTTGTGTATGACGTAGCCACACAGGTAGTATACAACAGTGTCCTCCACATCACCCCTGTAATACGCATGGTCACTTGGTCCTTGCTCAGATGCATTAGCAGAAGCAGTGGTGATTTCCATCATTTTGGCTTCCACTATGTCATGCAGGCGGACTTTCTCTTCTTGGTGGGCATCCTTTGTTCTCTTGAGTGTGTCAGTAACACTAATGAGCACAGAACATGGTGTGCCTTGCGCACTACCACGCAGAGATGTCTTTATCGGTGTGTAGAGGATGAGGAGGCGGAATATTTGACTGAAGTTGACAACAGTCGGGTGAGATTCGTCACCTCCAAAGTTTTTTTCTTACCAGTCCATAAGTGTGCTTCTTCAGATGACTTCTGATGCATTTTATGATGTGTGGGACATCACAAATGAAATGGATCAAGCGAGGCAGGGCGTCATCCTTGAGGCTCCATTTGTCTCGTGGTATGACGACGACGTCACCGCCGATCTTGTGCACGAAGTTTTTCACAATGTCTTCTTCCTGAAAGTGAAGGTCGCACACAACACAAGAGCTCGTGAGCTCCCTGTCGCTTCTTGGGATCGCGTGTTGCCATTCTTGAAGCCGCGAGGCGTCGTTAGGCGGTTTGAAAAAATTGGCCGCGTATCTGCTTGCTTCGCTGCAAATGTCGTCTAAAGACGATAGAAGAGGCGCTGCGTGAAATATGGACGCCATCTGGCAATACGTCAGGAAACATGAGTGCTGTGTTGCGGGCTGGTAGTCCCGGCGCAGCGGCAGGCGAAGACCGGTGGTGACCAACGCGACCGGTGGGGATGCCGGCCAGCCCGAACACGCTGTTTGGCGCGATGCGCCGAAGGAGAAGAAACGTCTGCACTCAATGAGTACTCTCCACAAACTCTCTTATTTACACGTCGCCTGGGTAAAACAGGAATGCCAGAGCGGCACCCCCTTTTGCCCCGCCACGGTGGTCTAGTGGTTACGGCGCTCGGCTGCTGACCCGAAGGTCGTGGGATCGAATCCCGGCCGCGGCGGCTGCATTTTTGATGGAGGCGAAAATGTCTGAGGCCCGTGTGCTTAGATTTAGGTGCACGTTAAAGAACCCCAGGTGGTCGAAATTTCCGGAGCCCTCCACTACGGCGTCTCTCATAATCATATCGTGGTTTTGGGACGTTAAACCCCAGATATTATTATTATATTATTATTATTAGAGCGGCGCCCCCTGTCATTCGTACACTGCAATACTGAACCAAAACACAACATGAGCTTGTGCAGAGGGCACGGAGGAAGACAAGTTTCAGCGCAGTCGCATTTTCAGCGCAGCTTAAGAAACTAGGGACTTTAAAATTGCGTATCTATGTATTTTCTATTAAAGGAACACACCACCTAATACTTACCTAATGATGTTGCGCCTCAGATATGCGTAATATTTACTTTTTGATCGACAACGTTCACAAGTAGGAACAGCCGTACCAGTTCAAGATGGGTGGGCGGTAAGCAAGTGGTTCAACTTTGGCCGGGTGGCTGAATTGAGTGACGTGCCGACAAACAGAAAGACAGACCAAAATTTCTGCGTTTAAGTTCCCCAAGAAAGACTATCGTCTTTAAAAGTGCCTCTTCTCAGCTGCACCCCTCGCAGAGTCGTAGCCGCTTTTGCAGCCGGTCACAAAGCAACGCGGCATTACTTCTCACTACACAGGCACAGCAGCCATTGACATCCTAAGACTATGCACGGGAAATCAAAGCAAACGCCCGCATGATAACAACATAACCAAAACGCCGCGGTCGTCTTTAGCAACGTTGGCCGTGCAGTCCGGCTCACGGCTCACCTCTCACCGAGCCGGGCAAACAGTGTCGCGCGCGCCCCCACGCGGCGCTCAATGGAAAGGCGTCACACGCAGCGGCGGAGTTTGAGAACTGAAAGAAAGATCTAGTAACGTTGATTTTTAGTGTTATGTTCTACTCGTTGCAGGCATTTGATTTTTAGCGTTATTTTCTTTTCATTCGTTGAATATGAGTAGCGGCACGAGGAGGCAGTTCTCAGCTGTGTTTAAACTAAATGTTGTAGAGTTCGCCGAAGCGAACGGCAACATGGCCGCTCGGCGCAGCTTTGGCATTTTGGAAAAAAGCGTGTGCTGCTGAAGACGCCGACGGGCCACCTAAAGAGGCCTCTGCTTGCGACCGTCTGCGGATGGGTGCTTTCCGCTTGGCGTTCCTTGCCAGATTCCATGGTGGAAAATGCTTTTAAGAAATGTTGCATCAGCAACGCGCTGGATGGCACGGAAGACGACGCACTGTGGGAGGCAGCCAGCAACAAACTCTCGTCTTCAGAAGACAGTGATGCTTCGTCTGACGAATAGGAACAGCTGCAATGGTGGCTGAAGGGAGCTCCGACGATGGGTGAGCGGTGCGCTGATTCGCAAATAAATGTGTTTCGACAATTTTGGGTTGTTTTCTGTTTTTTTTTTTTCTTTTTTGGTCACCTAACTTGGGGGGTCAACGTATATTCCCACCCGACCTATAGTCCTGTTTATATGGTAGTATTTGATGAGGGATTAAAGGCCTGCACTGACAATTCACTATCTACATTTCTGCTATCATGTTTTCCCGCATTCACGAAATATTCATTTACTGTATCGACTAAAGCTTCGCCTGTTATGACACAGTTATTAACCACTAGTTCTTCAAGAACCGTAGGAGCTGTAATTCTTCCGGCGATTTCATTGACAGATTGCCACACTGTTTTCGTGTTAGCTTGGCTATGCACGAATAGGTTTTGATAGTAGTTATCCTTTGCTTTTTTCAGATCTGAATTATGTTTGTTTCGCACCTTCTTGTACTCTGCGAAAAGTTCAGGGGTCCTACTAACAACAAAGGCATGATACATCTTATTTTTTTCTCGTATTCTGCGATGCAGAATGTGAGTAATCCATGGCTTCCTTATCGTTCCTTTTCGTGCCTTGGAATGTTTTAGAGGAAATGAATTGTCACAGCAACGTTTGAATTCAGAAAGAAACATTTCGTATGCTGTGTTTGGATTGCATTGCAGATATATACTGGACCACTGTGTGGACTGAATCATTTCACGAAAGACATCGATAGATCTACTATTAATATTCCTGTACACCTTAGTGATTTTAGTTTTCTTAGTGGAAGTTTTAGTCATAATACAATACTGCGGTAGGTGATCGCTTATATCGCAGGTAATTACGCCTGAGTTGAGTTGCTCTCTTTTCACATTGGTAATGCAAACGTCTATGCAGCTTGTACTGTTTGCTCCAAGGAGGTTGAAAAAAAACTTCTGGAGGGGAGGCGGCGCGCCGCCGCTGAAGCCGACGACCGCCATATTGCTCCAGGCAGAAAACGTGTGGGTCGTCGCTTGAGCCCGCGCGGAAGTTCCACAGATGGCAATTTTCTCCATTCTTTTGATGACAAGCGAGTTGTGGATGTATCATTTTTTGGACTGCGATCCACTCGATAACCACATTTACAATTTGTCGAAGACTGCCAAGCTGTACATAAAAAACGCCGGGCCTGCGCGCAGCACAGTCACCGCTAAAGCTGGAAGAGCGGCCTTTCTAGATCCCGTTCTAAACTCCCTTGGGGGAACTAATACAAGTACACTTGCAAGGTACCCACTACGCCGCAAATCATAATTTTTGTGAAGTACGGAAGCAATCACTATGCCATTATTCGTCTTTCTGCGGATAAGTGAGGCACCCGCTACACATCTGTAAGGCATTATGTGAACTGTTGATGCTGCCTGTGGTTGCTGGATGAAGAATTATGGCTGAGCCTTTTGTAATGGATTTGAAACAATTAACGATCCGGTCACTCGTTGCGCAATTAGCATTATGTGACGCCTGGTGGTTATTTTACTCTTCTGACACGCTATATTACACATTTAACGCGATTCCTTGCCCGACATGACGCCTGTAAGGATGTTTATGCAAAGGAGTTCCAGTCACTAGCGTGGCTCTGTGGTAGAATACTCGACTCCCATGGAGAGGACTGGGGTTCAAATCCCATATGAGCCTGTTTATTTTTATTTATTTTATTTTTCTTATTTCTCGCGATAGTAGTTACGGACACCGGCGGCGGCAACGGACAACCACCCCACAGCCGTTGTGATCTGATAACAGCTTTCGCTGTAAAATCAGGCTTCACCACATTTCAAAAGAAATCAACCGGAAGAAAATTCGGCAGATCCCACGCGTTGTGGAAATCTGTTTCATGCGAAGCAGTCAGCGAGTACTTCTATGCTGTATTTTATGGCTTTGAGCCAAGCGTTACGAGGTGGATCAACGTGTTTTTGTAAGTGCAGTAGCTGTGTCCACATCGTGGGCTTACCAGGCACGTCGACAACACTGGCGTTTAAAGGTAACTTATGGTGCAGCGTAACGCCAGCCCTCATGTAAGAGTACATAGGTCAGTATTATCGAACCTAAGTGCACGTTATGGTACAACCATGTGGATATGATACGTAGCTTTCGTTAATGTATTCCTCTGGGTCGAGCAATGCTTCAATATAGCTTGATGAAACAGAGGAATACAAATGTAATGTTTATTACACTGCTATAAAAGCAGCCAACACTGGAACCGCAGACGTTAATCTGATATGACGCCTGTATCATAGGAGTACATACGTACTCCTACGCATTGCTTTCTTGCAAAATGAGATAGCCAGCACCACAACCACACTTGACGTTGCCCCGAAATTACGCCTGCATAGGCTCTTTTTCCAAACCAGTCTATATACCCAACGTACCACTCTGGTAGAACACTTGATAGCCACGCAGAATGCTTGGGTTACATTCCTGCTGGGATCTTAATATTAAAGACAATAGTCTTTCTTGGGGAACTTAAACGCAGAAATTTTGGTCTGTCTTTCTGTCTTTCTGTTTGTCGGCACGTCACCCGATTCAGCCAACCGGCAAAAGTTGAACCACTTGCTTACCGCCCACCCATCTTGAACTGGTACGGCTGTTCATACTTGTGAACGTTGTCGATCAAAAAGTAAATATTACGCATATCTGAGGCGTAATATCATTAGGTAAGTATTAGGTGGTGTGTTCCTTTAATAGAAGATACATAGATACGCAATTTTAAAGACCTTGATGGTATGCGTTTAACGTTGAGACAGTAACGCGTTTATTAAAAGATTGCCACAGCTGAAGCGATCAGCGGTCCAAGCCGAGCAAGCGCGAGCGCCAACAACAACCGTCTTCGTCTTCTTCTTTCGCAGGCGTTTTTGTCTGCGCCCTACCATGTTACAAATCACTCCGCGGAAAAGGAGCCATCCTGGCGACCTAAGGAACAGGTACAACTGGTGGGTCATAATGCGGCTTCAGTCGATCGACGTGAACAGTCTCGCGGCCGCGACAACGGCGGTCCGTAGATGATTGAACAGGTTCAATCATATACTTAACTGGGGATGCTTGACGTAGGACGCGGTAGGGGCCTTCGTACTTAGGCAGTAGCTTTGTGGAAAGGCCAGGAGCGGAGGAGGGAACGCGAAGCCACACCAACGTTCCAGGCGAATACGACTGAGGAGGCAGGTTTTCGTCGTGACGGTCCTTCTGTCCCTACTCGCCCTACAATGTTACAACCCTAGTTTCTTAAGGTGCGCTGAAAATGCGACTGCGCTGAAACTTGTCTTCTTCCGTGCCCTCTGCACAGGCTCATGTTGTGTTTCGGTTTCGGTTCAGTATTGCATTGTACGAATGACAGGGGGCGCCGCTCTGGCAGTCCTGTTTTACCCAGGCGACGTGTAAGTAAGAGAGTTTGTGGAGAGTACTCGTTGAGTGCGGACGTTTCTTCTCCTTCGGCGCATCGCGCCAAACAGCGTGTTCGGGCTGGCCGCCGTCTCCACCGGTCGCGTTGGTTACCGCCGGTCTTCGCCTGCCGCTGCGCCGGGACTACCAGCCCGCAACACAGCACTCATGTTTCCCGACGTATTGCCAGATGGCGTCCATATCTCACGCAGCGCCTCTTCTATCGTCTTTAGACGACATTTGCAGCGAAGCACGCAGATACGCGGCCAATTTTTTGTTCTTTCCATTCGTCGGGTCAACGCTCCCGATGTCGGTTTTTCTTAACGCTCTCGCATTTAAAGTACCAATGCCTGTTTTCGCCGTTCCTGGGTAGATATAAACTGTCAATCACATGTGGCGCATACCCGTACACCACGGCCAGTGGTAAACGGCTATGTGCCACACGTGTCTGGAGGAAAGGGTTTGACGACCTACGCGACAGGATTTTCCTGTTATTCATGTTAGAGCTGTGCACGGGCCGTATTTCAGAGCCCGACCCCGGCCCGGGCCCGCTGACTTTGTCGAAGGCCCGCCCGAGCCCGACGGCAAAGGGCTGCAAGCCCGCCCGGCCCGGCCCGACGTACGAAAACACAATCCCAGACCCGGCCCGGCCCGGCTTTTTGAAGGTTCTCTTCGAAAACAAAACATCGTTTTCCGGTAATATGGAATTTTATTAAGCATATCGAATATGATCAAACTATTACACAGATTGATTGATCAAACTATTACACATGAATATGGTCTCTATTACACAGATTACAAACTGTCGTGCAAAACAGCAAGCAGTCCCACGATTCCGGCTTCAAAGGAGTGCGGCGCTTTTGCTTTATGTAGCCCGCCGAACTGAAGTTGCGTTCGCTGCTTGCACTCGTCGCCGAAATCGCTAATATCTTTTTTGCCAGCCTGGCAAGCTTGGTATATCTCTGCTGCTTGTTTTTCCAGAAGACTAAAACTTCAGGTGGACAGGCGGACGATTCCATAGAGAGATAATCGGAGAGCTCCCCTTTTGTTTGAAGTAGCGAATTAAAAGGAAAAGCGGTAAAGGGCGGTCGCGGAAAAGGCGCTGTATGCGTTCTGGAAAACAATTCCCGCTCATTCTCTATATTTCGGGCTTGAGTCGGGCTTTGCGCCGTGCCCGAGCCCGGCCCGATAAAACTCCAAGTAGCCCGAGCCCGGCCCAGGCCCGAGGTGGAAATGCGTCGGCCCGCCCAAGCCCGGCCCGCGGGCCGGCTCGGGCTCGGGCTTTCGGGCTACCCGGAGCCCGTGCACACCTCTAATTCATGTCATGATACGACAGCCATATCCGTCAAATCCTCTTACCCTCCCATGCCGATCTTGCGCTACACCAAGTAAAGGAGGCGATCATGAGAGCACCTCGGCGTAGGTGGCTAGGTAGATAGATTCGTAGATAAAAACGCTGAATGTGCCAAAGGTTCGCTAAGAAATGCCTAGCATTTAAAAATCCCAGAGCGGAGTAAGAACACGGCTGACAATTAAGGACTGTTATTTTTAAAAAATTTATAGACGAGTGTAAACAAGAGCTGCAGCAAGCTAGTCAATTAATCTGCTTTCGTGTCTCTTCTTTTTGCTGTGTTTACTTTTTAAGGGTGCGTGTTTCATATGGTTAGTTTCGTGATTGTCTGCATTATGCGTAAACCAGAGCTGCAGCAAACTGGTCAACTACACTATAACCTCATTACAACAGACCTTCATAGTGAAGAGGATTTTGGTCTGTTGTAAAGGGAGTATGTAAAATCCAAGTACTGTTACAACAGACTTTCATGTAAACGCAGAATGGGTCTGTTATAACCGGAGAGAATTACGAGTCACAAACATGGTCTTATTTTTAACGGGGGACCAAAAAATGCGATTTTTGGAAAATCGCATTTTCAGTTTCTGTAGCCCATTTCTATCCGATTCCAAAATGTCTTCAATGAAAACTACGTAGAAGTGCTATAAAAAATTTGTTTTGTGTCTGCCGACTTGGCGAAAATTGCGGAAATATAAAAAAAAAGCGTTTTTCAAAATTATAGCTCGGCAACGGCGCAACTGGGCGCCACCATTTTGGGCTCGTCGTAAAGAGCATTTCTCCGCGTTCAAGTTCTCCGTTTCAGCTGGCTCCTCCATTCAGTAACAAACGTACGAAAAACACGTTTTGGCTGCTTCTGTGGTATTACCGCAGAAGCAGTGAAAACGTGTTAATGCTCGCTTCGGTATCGTCGTCTGCTGCTTGTGCATCGCGAGGTCGTGGCTGTCGAAAATTGCGCTACTTGGTGACGCGTTCGCACTCGTTCTGTGTTTACGGGTCGACGATAATTTGGAACGCTTTAGTTGGGCAGCTGCAAGCGGAAGCTCAATCATCAGATTACGATAGCGCACCGCACTCGTCGCGAACATCGCAGACGTGCGACTAATAGCGTTGACTCGTTGGACCCGCTGTTCGAGGTTCTTCTTATCAGCACTTCGAAGCTTATGACGAAGGCCACTGTGGGACAACTCCTTGTACTCGCAATCAAGCATGACGTACTTTGAAACATCGGGCACCGCGGCCACGCACATCGCAACCGAGCTTTCTACTAGATGTCGTGGTTAGGCCTAACTCCGTTCACGGTGCCGATGTACGAGCCAAATCCGAACTTTGTGGGCAAGAACATCGCGCTAGCGGACATGCGAAAGTGAAGAAGCCGTAATGTCCTTCGTCTCAAGCAACGAATCGCATTGCCCGCTGGCTCCTCAGAACCGCGGATGGGCATTTTGCGCATCGGCAGCGGACCCCCCGGCCAAGCTCGCCGCGCAGCGACCGCGCGGAGAAGCGGTGGCAGCGGCTCGCAATTTCGCGTGTCAGCGTCCCAAATGCAACACCAAGCACACTGCGCGCCGTTTTTTTGTCGCTACAGCTAGGCATAGCTGATCATTGACAGACCGGGGATCGGCGGCCTTCGTTCTTAAATCGGTACGTCGATATCCGCGGTGCGCTGCTCCCGTCCCGAAAGTATGCTAAGCGATGTTTGAAGTCGGAAGTTAATGACCGTGGTAGAAAAGTCCGCTTAAAGGAGTCCTGACCACCTTGCTGGCCTGAAATTTTAGTCAATTATATCCGAATGTCCGTTGTACCAGGATCCGTTGTAAACGAAGCTCAATCAATGGATCTAATACGGAGGTCGGCATAACGCCGCAAATTGGTATGTAATATCCGAATGTCTGTTGTAAACAGATCCGTTGTAACGAGGTTATACTGTAGTTTGCTTTTGTATCTTTTCTTTTGCTGTGTTTAGTTTTTAAGGGCGCGTGTTTCATACGGTTAGTTTCGTGGCTGTGTGCATTATGATGCATTTTGAAGTTATTTTGGATTTGTTGCTTTATCGATTCACGTATAAACCACATTGTACATTCTTCTTTTTTCTTTTGAAGTTGTGTAAAAGCCGGGGGTGAATAAAATTTTATGTACCACATATTAACTCCTCCATGTGCTTCATTTCGGGAATGCTGGAAGCGAATTCTGCGTGTTATCAGGCACGCTTCAGCCCATGTATAATGGTGTAAAAAACTGCCTTCTTCAATCCTGCAGGACAACAAAAAAATTCGACCAAATAAGTGACACTAACTATCCAGTTCTCACGCTGAAACGCCCCCGCGGAAGCTCACAATTACGCTGTCCGCGCTCAAGCTGCGCTGCCTCTTGCCTGGAGCAAAATGGCTGCCAACCGGTTTCCCAGGCTTCACCCGCTCGCGTGGGCGCGTATAGGGGACCTCCACTCCAGAAGTTTTTTTTAAACCTCCTTGGCTTGCTCCTATATGTGTTGGTACATTGATGACATTTTGTGAGTCATAAGCATCCATTAGATTCCTGAAATCAATAGCATATGTTTCATTGCTAATTGTGTTAATGTTTATGTCACCTACAATAAAGAAAGGAGTGCTTTGAGGCGTCAAAAAATTTAAAAGGTTCTCCATGTAGCTGAAAAAATAACTTTTTAAACCAGCAGGCCGCCTATAGAATAGCAGCTAGCTGAAACTGCTTTGTACAGAGCGTGAGGCATTCTCTATTGGTATCTGATACTGTGTAATCATCTATGATGTCGTAGCTGTAGCCCTCTCTTAGGTATATTGTCAAACCACCGCCCCTTTCTCCTAATCTGTCGAGTCGCTCGCACGTGTAAGAACTGAGAAAAGGGGCAGTATCATTTTTTGTAAGCCAAGTCTCAGAAAATACAACAGCGTCAAACTGTGTTCCCAGTGATTCCAAGTATGTCTGCAGGTGATCATGTTTGTTTCTTGCGTTCAAATGAAAAAATGAGAAGGCGGACTGCTGTCAACTGTAATTTGCCTTATATGTTTGTGGCGAATGTACCACGCAGCCATCCATGATTTAGTTTTGACAGTCTCATTTTACCTAGGCCATCTTTGCGATATCGTCTTGACTCACTATTCACATAACCTCACTTTTCTCGTCCTTTCGTGCGAAGATCTTTCCTCCAGCTGTCCATGCAAATTTCCAGCCCAGTTCCCGCTTTTTTGTGATTGTAGCGGCAAGAAGTTGCTTGTTCTGTCGCGATAAATGTTCATTGACATATATTGGCGATTTCGCGTCCCTTTGTCCAATGTCCTTTCCAGGAATCTTTTCCTTTTTGGCTTTCTTAAGCACTGTGTCCCTCACAGAGCGTCTTGCAAAGCGTACAGCGATGTTCTTTTTTGCTGGGTCCTTAGTAGGCACGCGGTGACATACATCAATGTCATCTTCACGAATTTCTACACTAAAAAATTGGCATACTTTATGCACAGCAGTCAACGGGTCAAGCTCATCAGATACACCCTTTATCTCAAGCTTGCTGCCTCTTTGGTGTTGTTCCATTTCTTGAATCTGAAGTCTTAATTGCTTGTTTTCTGCTTCCAATTTTTTATAAGCAGCAGTGATATCTTTCATCTCAGTGCGAAGTTCTTTGATTTCTTTAGTCATTGTTTTGACTTCATCGCAGGTATCACTGCAGTACTGGATAGACTGTTTCAAACCTCTTAGTTCAATGCACAACTCTCTTTTGAAATCATCCAAAGAGGTAGCATACTCACTTCCTTTATCCCTGTCCTTACTTATTTCTATAGGTAAAATTGAGAGCAGTTCAGATGCAAGTCACTCAACAAAAGTTGCACGCACAAACACAACGTGGAACGTTCGGCAGCAGCGCAATACTAAATCTACACTATTATCTGTAGAAATTTCAACAGCTCTTACCTGCAAGTTGAGCAGTGAACTGTTAACCCTTTTGCTCGCTGTTGTGAGCTGCTGCCGAACTAATCCGATGCCGTCTACGATGCGGTATTTGTAGCTGTCGCCACCTTTCGGAGTGTCCCCAGGCACTTGTCGATGACTTCTGGTATTCCTTTTAGGCAGTTATCGTTGATGTTGCAGCCACTTTCACTGGATGCGCGGCACGTTCCTCTCGGGTGGCCCCAGGCACGGTACCTTCCTGCAAGTTGAGCAGTGAACTGTTAACCCTTTTGCTCGCTGTTTCGCGCTGCTTCCGCGACAGCAAACTTTTTTGTGCATCCCGACAATTTCATTGTACAGTAGAACCCCGCTGATACGTTTTTGAAGGGACCGTAGGAAATAAACGTAAGAGACGGGAAACGTAAGAGCCGAAAAACAGGAAAAACGGCAAAATATTTAGTGGCACAGAATTTTATTTCAATTCTTACGAGCAGCACGAAAATTGGCGCGCTCAGCCGCGATCTAGTCGATGGATAGAAACGCGGAGCTTAGGACGGCCTTATCCACAGAAATGTAATCAACGTATGTGATTTTTTTAACACCAACAGCTGTAGGCATGAAAGAACTAAGCACACGCAATCACGACCGGCGCGGCGAGTCCGACCGCGAACCGCACGCACGACCATGCGAGCTCCAACCAGCTCGAACTCCTCCCGTTCTCCGACAAATAACGATGATGATGAGTCTACGCCAACGCGATGGCAGAAGTGAATGCCAATCTCGAAGGCCTTGCTTTCGCAAGCAATTACGTCATACACGCCATGTTTGTGCAATGCAAATCTCAGAGGCTATGCTTTTGTCAATAGTAAATGCCAATCTCGAAGGCCTTGCTTTCGCGAGCAGTTACGTCATAGACGCCATCTTTGCAATTTGAATCTCGAAGGCCATGCTTTTGTTTGCATCAATTGAAAGATTGTTGCTTGCGCCTCTCATGCGGCTAATATTACGGTCAAACGAGGCCAAGCTGCGTGAAAATGCGCCATGGCCGCTCTCTTTGGTAGTCACTCGGTCGGTTCCGGGCGCACTTCGCGACGTATCACACGGGAACGGTCCGACAGTTACGACGTAACAGCGGGGTTCCCTATACATTGTATCCTATGGGAGCTATGCCGGGACCGGCGGAAAACGACGTAACAGCCGGGAAAACGCAGCAGTGAGGAATGTAACAGCGGGGTTCTACTGTAGCAGGATTTGACTGTACAAGCCGAAGATATCGAAGCCATTCCTGGCCCTCTCCCTGATTCTCGCGAAGTCGTCAGTGCAATGAAAGAGTTACAATCTGGCGTGACAGCGATGCTTTACGAATTCATGAGAAACTCGGATCATGAAAAAACTTTCAATGAATTTAAACTGAGACTTGAAAAACTTGAATTGGAGTGCTTATCATTCAACACTAAAATTGGAGATGCAAAAGCTTCAGATGGCCTCTGAGAATGTACAAGCCAAGTTTCATTGCTGTCTGCTCACATGGATGACGCTGAAAATAGATACCCCTCCATCATAAAACAGCTCCCACACACACCAAGACGAAAAAGAAAGAAACCGACGTCTTCATGTGTGCGGGCTGTTTTAGGGTGAAGCTTTACCAACTCACCGAAATTGCTACATTGCTGAAAATAGACGCAGTCGCAGTGATCTCCATTTCATGGTGCATATTAGTGATCTCAGAAAGAATCTGTGAAAGACAGCAATCTCTGCCAGAGTTGCCTCCATTCATCCCTGTTTTGTTGCACACTGGCTAGGCTCCTACAAACAGGGCAGAAATAGACCCATAATTGTTGAATTCAGCAACTTCAAAGAAAAACAAAACATTCCTTTTTTAAAACCAGAAATTTAAAGGCACAGACTGCAGTGTCAGTGAGGACTTCTCGCCACAAATGTGTTTAGCACACAAACAACTAGTGCAGTCTGATATAAGACTCGTAAACTTGATTTCAAGTTCTGATATGATTCCCTTTTCTGCAACAACAAAACATATATTTATGACCACTCTGCGCAGAAAGCAATACAGTTGAAACTCTATTTAGCGAAGTGATTGGGACCCGGGAATTAGTTCATTAAATCGGGAACTTCGTAAAACCAAGAGAACAACAAATTTCGTTCGAGGAAACGACAAATTTATTGGCCAGTCAAAAAGCTCGTGATTTTCGCCTGCACGCGCTTCTAGAGCAACGGGAGCACACAATTCTGATAACTGGCCAGTGAAATAAAAGCGTCCTCAGCACCCCCGTGCGCCCCAGCAAACCGCCTCGGAAGGTCGATGGCGTCCATCACCTGGCTTGGTGTGGGCATGGGAGCTTCGACAGTATCCGGATCGTTCGCATCTTCAGGCTCCTCTTGTGCGCCGGAAACAAGCTGCGCTATCTCCTCGTCACCGAGAACATCTGTTGTGTCAGTGTCCGCATCTGCATCAGTGATCACGAAGTCGTCGAAGTTATGATCTGCGGCCACCTCGTCACGCCGACAGAGCTCTTCCCAACAACTGGGCGATGCCTCTTCCTGCTCGTGTTGCGGGCTTGTGACGCCCGATGCAGCCTTGACGCAGCCTGGCTGTACACTGCCAGGCTGCGTCTAGAATGTCTGGCAGTACACTGCCAGACATTCTAGACACCATAAATTTGGAAAAACCTCTTTTTTTATACATTATTTTCCCTGGAATGCTTCGTTAAATCATGTTTGACAGCAAAGCTTGTTTCTTTATTTCGAGTTCATAAAAGCATTAAGCCTATGGGCAACTGCGGGGGGAATCCGAATTTGTTCGTTAAATTGGGAAATTCGTAAAATCGGGTTCCGTAAAATCGAGTTTCAACTGTACATCTCTCTAAACCATCAAGTCACGTAGTGTTCTTAACGAAACATGGCTTAATTTGTCCATCCATGATTCTTAGTTATCATTTCTTAATTTTGATGTCGTAAAAGTGGCCCTGACAGCTCGGGTGGTGCTGGTCCTCTTGCCACCACTAAACAGCCCATGCACTGCACTCTAGTAAACTTATTGCCCAATCTAGAAATCTTATGGTTATGCTACAATGCTACTTTCCCACGTATGTTCATCGCTGTGGCGTAGATAGAAAATTATCGTCGTCATGAACCGACACGCACTCTCTTCGTCTTCTGCTCCGCCCCCAGGACACATGCGCAGATTTGTTCGACGTGGGATGCAATAACTCTGATGAGCGAGAGAAAGAGATGGAAAGAAAGGGAAGAAAGACACAAAAAAAGTAGAACTGTTTGAATACCAAAATTTTTGGTGCGAAGCGAATTCGAAAAGTAAAGTTTGAGTGCAAATCGAATCGGATAATTTTCTAATATTTCTCAAATATTATTTGAATACTTCGAAGTGAAATTGCAGAAGAAAAGTTGCAGAGGATCCCTAAGCATATTGCAAGTTATATTCTAATAGCTCCGCAGCGGCGCAACTGGGCGCCGCCATTTTGGACTCGTTGGAAAGTGCATTTCTCTGTTTTTCAAGTTTCCCGCTTCAGCTAGGTCCTCCATTCAGAAAAGAAGGCCCTTCCCATATTTGATATATGGGTGATTTCTCAAGGGTATTTAGCGTCACGTTTCGAGAAGCATATCACTAAGTGATACCGATCTACACAATGAATAAAATCTCAACGCCAATCCAGAAGAATAAAGTTTTAACCGTGAAGCTGTTTAAGGCAGCCGTAATTTGTATCGGGTATGTGCCACAGAAATTTGGTAAATCCCACTACCCACCACTGGTTCACTAAAAAGGAAGAAGGCAGCCGTTAGCCCAACACTAGGGAACGGGAAAGGCAATGGCGGCCGCGAGAAGACCCCGAAGCAATGAAAGGCCTATGCCAACGACAACCTGCCCATATATCTATGAGAGGTGCGAACGCTCGGTTTCGGCGCAAGTTTCTGTCTCTGGAGTTTGGACATCTGTGTTGTATCTCTGACTGTTTGTGGTTTAAAGGGACACTAAAGGCAAATAACAATTTATGTCGGAGTGAAAGCTCAGTGTATGACAATGTCTAAAACAGCAATATTATCAACAGCAGCGCCCTACTTACTGACAAATTAAGCTAAGTGTTTCACCCGATGAGCGCCACAAGCGGGACATTTTGGAAATGATACCGATGACAGGAGAGAGTCCGTCTACAATTATTCACTCGTAATCAAACTAGCTGCAATAAAAAAAGAACCTCCTGTGCATCAAGAGACGTCATAAAATGCTGCTTGTTCGTTTCCATTTGATTCATGGAAAAAAGAACCTCTGGGGACGGCGTGCATGGTTCAAACGTTCCGTTTTCGCCGAATTGCACTTCGCCCAGTGCCCTGCTTTGTTCACGCGGTCGTGTCTCAGTTGTAGTTTCGGTATCGCGTACTGTCGCACGTGTTTTGAGTGCTCGTGAAAGTCGCTCTGACAGAAAGTTCGACAAAATGCCGCATGCATGTGATGTTGCCGGATGCCCGAATGGTGCACGCCGCCAGTGCATGCCGCCGCACAGTAAAGGCGCGCAACGTTGGGCACGGCAACAGTGATGTGAGAAAGACTGCTTTCAGGCAGGTGGTTTTAAGTGCACTAACGCGATGTGGACCACTAAAACGTGATTTTATTTCAAAATAAGCACTTCCTTGGCACAAAAGTAGCACTACGAGGTTTCTGGGCTGCTATTTCAACAATCAACGTCGACTTAATATTTGCCTTTAGTGTCCCTTTAACTCGAACCTCTCCGCGCTGAGAATCAACGCAAAGAAAATGTAGCATCACCTAGCTAAAGCCTAGCAACGACCTAGATGCGACCTAGAAACAACCCTCATCACCTATCTAAGGCCTAGATACAACCTAGAAGCAACCAGATTAGTCTTCAGAATCGTCCAGTTTCGCTGTTTCAAGGCTTGCGCGGCTTAGTGCTTAGTGCAAACTTCGCCCATTTTTTGTTCTGCAGTTATATTTCAACTCACTAAACAAATGCTTAAGACCAGCCGCGCTTGTGTAGCTTGTCTGCACAAAGCGTTATTAATCACGATATTCATTCTAAAAAGACAGGGCGTGCAAAAACATTGACACAAGAAAGAAGTCGGGACACCACAAACGCAGTTGTTGTCCTGACTTCTTTCTTGTGTCCATGTTTGCATGCCCTGTCTTTTTAGAATGAATACTTACCAACTAGCTCATCTCTCTGTTATTCTAATCACGATAGGCAAGAAAATATTGCGAGCACCGTTTAGCCATGTCACAAACAGTCACAGTCATAAAGTAAATATGGGACAAAGACTGTCATATGCAGGCCACAGGCCACGTGTTTGAGATCCCTGCCATGTGTAGTACAGTACAGCAAGGGGTGGGAAAGGGAACCAGCTCCGCTCTTTCCTCACACCACGAGCTGCCCCATTTCTTTTTAGGCTTATTTAAAGCTTGTAATAGATGCCACTGCTTTCTCTTTGCGCAGGTAAAGTGTGAGAAGTACCTGCCAGAAGCGCGTGACGTGTACGGCCCCTTCACAGTGGAGGTGGTTCAGACATCGGCACGTGACGGGTACACGCTGCGGGAGCTCATACTTCAGGTGGGTGCTTGCCCTTGCTCTCGGCCACACACTTGCACCACACGGCAGTATTTTACAGTGAAAGCTGTTATGAGATGACAACAACAGTGCCGCAGTTGTCAGCCGCCGGTCCATAACAGCTGTCGCTAGAAATAAGAAAAAATTCAGGATCAGATGGGATTTGAACCTGGGCCCTCTGCGTGGCAGTTGAGTATTCTACCATAGAGCCATGCTGGCACTTGAAACTCCTTTGAAAAAGACCCTATATTGGCGTCATGTTAGGCAAGGAATCACGTTAACACATGTAATATAACATGGCAGAAGAGTAAAATAACAACCAGGCATCACACAATGCTAATTGCACAACGAGTGTGCGGTTTAAAGCTTCCCACCCACTACGAAGTGCTCAGCCATAATTCTTCATCAGCCACATGCACCATCAACAAAGTCCACATAATACCTTGCAGTTGTGTAGCGGGTGATCCACGGAAAGAGGAATAATGGCAAAGTGGGTGCTTCCCTACTTGACAAAAATTATACTTTATGCGTTGTGGGTACCTTGCAAGTGTACTTGTAGTGGTTGCCCCAAGAGAGTTTAGAATGGGCTCTAGAAAGACTGCTGTTCCAGCTTTCGCTGTGACTGTGCTGCGCATTCAGCACAGGCCTGGCATTTTTTTATAGCAGTCATCATCATCATCATCAGCCTGTTAACGCCCACTGCAGGGCGAAAGCCTCTCCCATGTTCTGCCAATCAACCCGGTCCTGTGCTTTCTGCTGCCACGTTATACCTACAAACTTCTTAATCTCATCTACCCACCTATTTTTCTGTCTCCCCCTCGTGCGTTTGCCATCTCTTGGAATCCAGTCAGTTACCCTTAATGACCACCGGTTATCCTGCTGACGTGCTGCGTGCCCGGCCCATATCCATTTCTTCTTCTTGATTTCAACTATGATGTCCTTAACCCCCGTTTGTTCCCTGACCCACTCTGCTCTCTTCCTGTCTCTTAAGGTTACACCTATCATTCTCCTTTCCATCGCTCGCTGCGTCGTCCTCAATTTAAGTTGAACCCTCTTTGTAAGTCTCCAGGTTTCTGCTCCGTAGGTAAGTACCGGTAAGATGCAGCTGTTATATACCTTTCTCTTGAGGGATAGTGGTAGATTACCATTCATGATTTGATAATGCTTGCCGAATGAGCCCCATCCCATCCTTATTCTTCTAGTTATTTCACTCTCATGGTTCGGCTCCGCGATTACTACCTGTCCTATAGCCTGTCCGCGGTTACTACCTGTCCTTTTATAGCAGTGGCACAGAATAAATTCTGCCCGTTGTGGCAGCCCAAGCAGCTATGGTGTAGTGCCATTTAGCACGAGGATTCAGCTGTAGAAACACTCCTGCACACATTTACTGGTTGCCCTTGTAGTAGTGTGAAGCCGTGGACAGTAAAAGCCCATGTGCTATTATTTCTTTAGCATTTGTAAGTCACTTAGGATGCAAGACCTATTTAACCCTTTCATTCCCGTTGACGAGTACAGTCGAGCCCGACTATATCGAACCCGTTTATATCAAATTATCCCGTATATCGAACAATTTCTAAACACGGTAAATTTACGTTGAGAATATATAGCAAAAGTTACTGTTACATCGAACGAAAATAGCAACGACAACCGATATATCAAACTCCATGTGCCTCAAAAGGGCCCCAGCAAGTTGGCTTTCCCTCGTGGTGGCGGGGAAAACTGCTGGCGCCACCCTAGAAAAAGTGGTTTAGACCCGGTTGTGCATGGGCGAACACCCCCCTGCAAGAAATGATCCTGGCCCGCTCGCAGCGCTTACAGCCAATCAGAGGCCGTCGTGCTTTCTCCGAGGCACGGAGCAGCGCGGAGGCGGTAGAAGTGAGCGCCATTTTTTCTTTCTTTATGCTTGTGTGCCTGCTGCTGCCTGTTTTCCTCGAGTCCTCATTCAGCGTGGTCCGTGCTGGTGGTGTTGCCTGTTGGTGCTCTGTGAACTTTATTGGCGCGCTGTCGTCATGGTTTGTGCAAAGAGGCAGAATTTGCCGTTCGCCGCAAAACTCGAAATCATAAATAGGGTCGAGCTCTTTCTATGTTGAGTAGATCGTGGCCAGATGTCACGAAGGAGACGATCCAGAACTGCTTCAGGCATGCCGGCTTCCGCATGCCTGGTGATGACACCCCAAATTCCGATGACAGCACTGAAGACACCGCAGGTGTTTCCGCCGAAGTTTGGAGCGAGCTGGCAGAGTTCCCGGGAGCTATCGACGGATCGACATTCGACGAGTTCGTCAGTGCGGACAATGATGTCGCCATCATGGGTGAGCTACAAGATGAGGACTACGTTGCAGACGTCGTGCCGACCACGAGCCAAAGCGACAGCAATAAGGAAATTGACGATGGCCCATTGCCTACATCCTCCGAAGTGATTAGTGCACTTGCGTTAGTCCGGCGCTATTGCGTGAATGTGGAAGGTTGCAGCCTCAGCTGCTCCGACTCGTTGGACAACGTGGAGGCGTGCGTGCTGTCGCAGGCAGCGAAGTCGTTGACACAGAAGAAAATCCAGGACTATTTTGTTCCAAAGTAGGGCACGCAAGTAAGCCACCATAATAATAAGGTACTTTTCTTATTGTTATGTGCCTTTGTGTCAAATCCTATAGCGGGCCTATATCGAATTATGCCATATATCGAACTAAGGGCGACTTAGCCCAACTAACTAATTATCGCCCCATTTCATTGACGTCTGCATGCTGCAAGTTAGTCGAACATATTATTGCTAATGAAATAACGAAGTTTCTAAATGATAACAATGTACTGTCTCCTCACCAGCATGGCTTTCGCAAAGGGTTATCCACTGTAACACAACTTACGACAATCATTCACTACCTTGCTAGTACTCTTGACAAGTCAAGCCAAATTGACGTTATATTTTTGGATTTTAAGAAAGCATTCGACCTTGTTCCTCATAGTAAACTCGTAGAAAAATTGCAGTCAATTAACCTTCCAGCATACATTATTAACTGGGTAGCAGCTTATTTGTCTAATCGCAAGCAGTTTGTATCAATAGATAAGTATTTATCTAATGAAGTTTCCGTAACCTCTGGAGTTCTCCAGGGTAGTGTGTTAGGGCCATTACTGTTTCTAATATATATAAATGACATTGTTAATGAAATTTGTCCCCCAATACAAATTAGGCTATTCGCAGACGATTGTGTTTTGTTTAACGAAGTTTGTTCCCTTAATGATCAGTTAATACTTAACTCTAACCTTCAAAACATTTTGTCGTGGTGCAAGTGGTGGGGCATGGAACTCAACACTGAAAAAACTGTTTACATGTCTGTAACAAAAAAAGTTAACAAATTGTCGTTCATTTACAACCTAGGATCCACACCGCTCACCAAAGTAAACCAATATAAGTACCTTGGAATCACAATAACCAGTGACCTAAGCTGGAATAACCACATTTCCAACATCTGTAACTCTTCTTTCAAGAAACTTTGTGTCCTCAGGCACAAACTAAAACATGCTCCTCGTGACACTAGATTTTTGGCTTACACATCACTAATCCGACCAAAACTCGAATATGCTTGCATCGTATGGGACCCCTACACAAAAACTAACATTAATGCATTAGAGATGATACAACGCCGAGCAGTTAGGTTTATTTTTTCTAAATATAGAATAAATGACTCTCCCACAGCCCTAATGAAACATCATAATATTCAGACTCTACAACTCCGAAGGAAAATACACCGGTTAAAATTTCTTTTCCAACTTAGAAACAATTGCTTCTCTCTTAATTCACAGACTTATGTGTCCCCACTTACAGCACGTCGAACAAGGCATTGTCATGATCTTTCTCTAACGCCATACAGCACCAGAACTAACCTATTTAAGTTTTCCTTCTTCCCACGAACTCTAAACGATTGGAATAACCTGGAGGTATCGCAAATAATAAACGCAGATTCTATTGAACGTATAGCTATTTAATGTTATCAACAGTGTCACATTGATTAACCCTTCGTTCGTTAGTTTTACTGTTCCTGTTCTTGAGTATTTAAAAAGTGTTATTGCTGTCTTCGATCTTGTATGAGTGTTATCTAATGTTCACGCGTGCGCATTATGTTCTCTTATTACTTTTGTTTTGTTCTGATGTTATTGTTATTCTTTTTTTTTTGGTCTTTTAAACTTGTCTTATTTCGTTGTGGTTTCTGTGAATGTATGTATTTATGTGCTGCCCTCCTGCATGGACCCAATTAAGGTCTGCAGTATTGTGTAAATAATAATAATAAATAATAATAAATGTTTTTTGGTGAGTTGGATATACCCGGGTTCGACTGTATACGGTTAAACCTGCCTGTAACGAACCTCCATACAACGAATTCCTCGATATTATGGCATTTTTCTATTCCCCTCCATAGAGGCACATCTATTTGCGACCTCTATGTAACAAAGTGACAGTGGGAGACACTCTCGGTATAACGAATTTTCGCCGCCGACAACCTGGGGATTTTGCCGTGAATTTTGTCATTTTGGCACAAGCAGGAGCCGCATGCATCTTCTGCGTGACGCCACTGCCGACGGAGCACGAAGCAGTGGCGTCGCGCAAGACGCACTCAAAGCCCCGGCAACTGCGAAGGGAGAGCGAGCCCTCGTTTGTTCGTGGAGGTGTGCGCGAGGCGGATCTGCACCCCGCGAGCCGGCGTTCTTGCTACTGCAGGCGTGCCTTTGTCCCCCTCCCTTCCAACCTCACCCAGCCACTCGCGGGTGTCAAACTGCACCGGCTTTCCTTGGGGAAAAAAAAGGCTTTTGCATTAGCAGCGCCACTCTTCAGTTGCGGTAGTCTCTGAAGTGCACTTTGTTAACATGACGCCACTAAACAAAAAATTCTTGCTCTCTGTCATTTTTCGAGTTCGCACCACATATGTGGAGACACGCCGCATATGGAGAGCGTTTTTCCGTGTATTTTATGGTATCCGCGTCATTCGCTCTTCATTTTCCACGCCGTGCGCACGTGCGTGGCTTTACTGCGCACGCATGGAGCAGCCCCTGACGGCGTGCAGCTTTGCGACTTCCTTTTTTTTTTGGACAACTGTGTCGTCACTACCGAGGAGATGTCTGATTAAGCGTTGGTGGAAACTGTCAGAGACTACGGTGACGACTGATCTTCAGAGCTAGACTCATCACGCGCTTTGCCGTCTTGTGCCGCGCCACGGGTTTGCTAGATCGTGGCCTCTGCGATTAGCTGCTGCAACGCACCGTCACATTACCAGAGCCAGTCTCTGAGGCCACGGCTAGACGATGAAGGAGCAGCGTTGTATTGATGTCTTGCGAACCTTCAGTGTATTGCCATCCCTCACAAACAAGCAATACAGCAAAATAACGCAGTTTTTGCTGCTAAAGAAATGTTTTGGATGAGCTCTGCCTTCAGTTCCCTTTTTGTTTAATTTGTGCTTTTCTTTTCCGTATTTTCGTGCTGAAACTGCATATAACGAAAACCTGTTTGTAACGAATTTTTTCGGTCAATTTCGTTATATCCAGGTTTAACTGTATTTGTCATGAGATTTTGTACCAAAATGACCGATGACGACTATACTCGTCATCAACAAACATTTGTCACACAGGGAGCCGATGGCAACTACACTCATCATAGTTGTGTTTGTTGAGGCTAGATGGCCACACTTGTCGATGTTGTGCCATTTATGCCTCAGCTTTTATTTTATTGCCATCTTTAATAGGACAGTAGACTCCCATTAAGACGAACTCGAAGGGACCACGGTCATCTGTTCCTCTTATCAGGAGCTCGGCTTATCAGAAGTGCTCCCAAAAAGAGAGATGCTAACATGCCAAGTGCATCCAAATATGTTACTTGAAAACACTGAATGGAGTAGACTTACAATGGGGGCAAAAAGACAAGAAAAAGCATTTATTTGGCTCATCTAGATAAAAACTATGCCTTCAAGCAGAGTATTTACACGAATCGTACGAGCAGCTGATTTAGCGGGTTCAAAAATAAAAAATTTCATGAAGATACTGCTACCACATTTTAATGATAAAACTGTAGCACGCTCCTATGTTGACGATTACAAAAAAAAAAAGAGAGAGAAAAAGAGAAGCACAATTTTCCTTCAAATAATGTAAATTTATTGTCCTTGCAGTTCCTTTTCTTCTGTGAACCTGTTTTGCTGGCTCTAAGATCACTTCTGGATACACCTCGGTCACGTGCTGTTGCCTTGACAAAGTCATAATACGCTGAGTTGCTTAAGCAAGTCTGCAAGGTTTTCTTTGAGGTCCGGATATTTTCCCGTTTTCGGCCCGTAGTAACTTTTCCTGATCGACGGGCAGCTGAAGATATCCCATTGCGCTACTCACGGTCACAAGCCTCGCGCACACGAAAAAGACACGACGCAGCTCTATTCAGTGTACAAAATGGGCTTCCCTTGTCGTGCACTTCCATAATCAAAATGGCTCATCACAATTTGCACTTCACTGGGAACAGATACAACGCGAACCAAGTCTGACCACAAAATGTGCTCGGCCGCCATTGTGTGATGCTGATGACAATGCACCTGACCCCTCTGGCGGAGACAACGTACTCGATTGTAATGCAGACAATTTTTGTTCCCCTTGTCGCTTTCTCTTTTTTTCCCCTTCACTCCCCTTGCGTGTGCCCCTGTGACCACGGCAAGCTCTTGTGTTCTTCTGTTCCCCTTTGTACTCCAGCTGGGAAACCGAAGAAGACCGGGGGGGGGAGGGGGGGAATACAAAAGGACACAATGGCTTGGGGGTCCCAGTTGTAAATCCCCCTACTCTTTTTGTTGCTTTCACTGGGTTTGAGGGGGATACCGGCTTTATCCGCTGAACATTCTTTTTCCGGGAAGCGCTTTTTCTTTGCTTTTTTGCTTTTTCTCGGTCGCCAGAATGCCCCACCAAGACTGCAGTGTTCGTTTCGCAGAATCGCCAGCGTTGTCGATCACCGCGAAAGTTTGTCTTAACAGAAGAGTACAGTTGGGCGGTTCGTCTTAAGTGAATTTTTTTGCATTGCGTCTATGGGAAACCAAACAAACGGTTCTTCGTTGTTTGGCATAAGCGAGAATTTGTCTTAACCGAGTTCGTCTTAACGGGAGTTCACTGTATTGCGGTGCGATGAAGCCAAACGCAATTAGTGAATCAAAGGATTGAATTGAAAGAATGGTACCGTTTTATTCCGAAAAAGAAAGCTCTGCAATTTGAGGGAAAAATTTTATCGGTTAATTTGTTACAATATTCTTCTTTTTTGACGGTAGCGAAAGGGTTAATTTATTGCGTGCTGTGAAGAACGGTGACATGTTTTCTGTGTGGTTCATCGCACACCTGATAGTCTGCATTTATCGGATGACTTTGCTACAGTCGAAAATGTGGGGGCAGCCCATGTCGAGATTGACCACTTCCCTCGTTTGTACTCAGGCGCACACAGTTGTTTTGTCACATGTGCAATGTCAAGCAGTGTCACGTGCTAAGGACATGTGACACTGCTCTTTGCCGATAGAGTAACATGTAAAATAACTTATAATTCAAATGTTAATAATGATCTTTCCCTTATTTTTCATCAAGAAGATAAGGGAGCCTGAGAGAAAAAGCTGAGAAGCAGCTTGACTAGCTCTGGCCCCCAGAAGTGCACTTTGGCGAGTGTACAGCAAACTGCGGCGCGCACAGTAAAAATCAAAAAGGAACTTGTACTGCAATGAGACAAACAGGATAAACAGCAAGAAAATAAAAAAAGACAGCAGTATCAGCAATAATGCGACACGTTTTCTTAAGAAATAGAAATTAATAAGAACACATTGAAACAACTTACATTACTGAAAAAAAAATCGTAACTCCAGAATGCAGTGTTGTACTTATACAGGTGAAAGCAAAATAACATGCACCAGGTGTATGAAGAAACAATGCAATTATGCTTAGAGGATATCACATATGGTATCTAAAATGGTATCAGAACAGGATTGGAGGTTAATTTGCGAAGCTAATGAAGCAAAAAAAAAATCTGAAATTTCAGAATTAAACACGCAGTTCTTTTCTGGAGGACCTTTCCGGCAGCTTATGTCTTAGCATTTGTGTCCCGTAATCGGTACAACATAATAATATTTTCCCGGTTCCATGCCATTCACAAAATGCATGAAAGGCTCAATAAAACTTGCTGCTGGGCGAGTTGGTTCATGCTTGCAAGGAAAGAATACTGATACGCACACACATAAAAAATAAAAACATGGACTCAGGAGACTCGGACGAGCGCAAACTTTCAACTAACTTTATTTTTCGTCGTCAACAATATATGCCATCAGTCACGTGGTCACAACGCTAATCGCTTTTCACTGTCAGATCACAACAAGCCACGCAGGAATCTCTTTTCACCATGCAATAAGGAAACAGTAGGCTGGCTAACACACGCGTTTCCTCTAGCTGAGATAAAATAGGCTTCCAAAAGTTCCCGTGCGGTGCTATCTTGGCTTCGGCCCAAAACTCTGATCGCTCGGAAATTCGGTGCGCACGTGCAATGTCGGACATGCGCTGGTAAATGTGCGTTCTCTTTATTAATTATGGTCAATTCATTGCGCTCGTCCGAGTCTCCTGTGTCCATGTTTTTATGTGTGTGCACATCAGTATTCTTTCCTTGCAAGCATGAAAGGCATCCCATAGGTGATTTTCTTCAGCTAGAGAGCCATCTGGGCTGTGTAGAACAGAATTCTGTCTGCAAGGATGTAGACAGAATTGTCTGCATCTTTGAAGTAATGCCTTTTCGAGATCACTAATAAACAATAAAAATGGTAGTGAACTAAGTAGCAGATCATTGTGGCACTCCAGTCACAATGTCAGCCACAGGTGATTCTGCAGTTCCGTAGCCTACAAATGAGATCACTATTACATACCTGCCAACTCTCCCGAATTGTCCGGGAGACTCCCGAATTTGGACCTGATCTCCCGATTGTACGATCTCGAATCTCCCGAAAAGTGGCCACCACAGCAGAGGCGGGGTTTTTTTTCTCTCATTTTTTTTAAATCATGCGCATACGTCAGTCTTTCCTGCTGTGGCGGTGCTGCGGAAGAGCACTCGCCACCACACTTCTATTTCATTGTAACCATATCGTAGAGTACCGCTGAGTACATTCTAGGCAGTGCGCATCTGGGCGAAGGCTGGCCGCGAGAAGCACTCGCCACCGTACCGAAAGAAGGCGAGGGAAATGGTACAGTCTCAACGGAAAAAAATTGCCAAAAGTGAACTGCGGCTGGAGTCGCGGCGCTGCACGAGCGCTCCGATAACGAGACGGCGAGACTGTCAAGCACATTCCATTTTTCAAAGGAGGGGTGGCCGGCAGACCGGCGGTAAGTAAGCGGCCCCCATTGTGCTTTGCACTCTCAATATCGGCAATATCGGCGTGCTTGTGAGAAACAGCGCCGCGGGTCGCAATCTTGCCGCTCCGGCCACCGTTCAATTCATTTGCGGCAATCGTTTCCCTTGAGCCTAGCCAGAACTTTTGCGTCTCCATCTTGGCCCCCGCATTTTGTACGCTACGCCGTCTGTCGTGGGGGTTGCGTGTTTCCAGAGTTCAGTTAGAAGGTCGATGACGGCGTCAAAATCAAAGAAGTACTTGTAAGTGTTTCTGGACTCATACACAGCTGGGTTTCCATGCTTTGTGACTTCGCGGAAAGGTGACAAGTACTGATTCTGTACCACGTGCGCCTGTGAACTGCCTTGGTGCCTTCACAAGTAAAGTTTGGTTCAAGCAGCTCAAAACAAACATCCTTACCCCTTTCTGATGTCAGTCTCCAGTCTCAGTAATTTCCGCTATGCAAAAAAAAAAAAAACCACTCCCCCCCCCCCCCCCCCCCGCTGCGGTCTCCCTAATTTTCATGCTGTGAGTTTGGCAGGTATGCTATTATTGTCAGTATTGCGTAAATGAAGGAAATCGATTTTCTGCAAATAGTTCTCTCCTGTCTGGTTTAATGTCATTGAGAAAATTCAAATGGCCCCAAACTCCATAAAAGCAGTTGTCCCCTAAAATATATTTTGTCATATATTTTTTAGACATAATTGAAGGTGGTTGAGTTGGCACAGTTGGCATAAGATGACCATGTTTCCAATGAAGGGTGCGAGTGCCATGAGGGGTAGTGCACTCGCAGGGTCACAATGCAGTGCAATTTTTGATGTATCAAAAGTGACAATGAATGTTTTCAATGTATGTACAGTATGATAGTAAAGTGATACGAATCTCGCCTGGTCACCAGGAATATTTGTATCAACAGAAAACATGAAAAATTAGTATCCGACAAAAGAAAGCTGGCGTAGGTTTTATTTATTGTTTCTCAGGGCCGCAGCAACATTGTGAACAGCTCTGAGTGATTGCCAGTAAAGTTTTTAGACGTCAGCGATCATACTTGTACTCTTAAATGTATGGTGCGTGTGCACGTGTGTAATTAATGAACCAGATGTGCTGTGACCTATGACAGCTCGCAGCCCCTTCCAAATCTGCAGCGAAAGCGACTTAAAGGGACACTAAAGGCAAATAACAATTTGTGTCAAAGTGAAAGCTGAATGTATGACAACGTCTGAAACAGCAATATTATCAACAGCAGTGCCCTACTTACCGAGAAATTAAGCTAAATGTATCACTGATCAGCGCCACGAGCAGTACGTTTCGAAAATGATCCCGATGACGTATGAGAGTCTGCCTACAATTAATCACTAGTAATCGAACTAGCAGCAATAAAAAAAGAACCTTCCGTGTATAAAGAGACGTAATAAAATTCTGTTTATTCGTTTCTGTTTGATTCATGGAAAAAAGAACCTCTTTGGCGTTGCCGTGGGGAACGGCGCGCGTGGTTCAAAGGTTCCATTTTCGCCGAACTGCGCTGCGCCTGGCGCCCTGCTTCGCTCATGCGGTCATGTCTCAGTGGTAGTTTCGGTATCGCATACTGCCGCGTGTGTTTTGCACGCTCGTGAAAGTCGTTCTGACAGAAAGTTCGACAAAATGCCGCATGCATGTGATGTTGCCGGATGCCCTAATGGCGCATGCCGCCATTGCACGCCGCCGCGCAGTAAAGGCGGGCAACGTTGGGCACGGCAGCAGTGATGTGTGAAAGACTGATTTCAGGCGGGTGATTTGAAGTGCACTAACGCGATGCGGACCATTAAAACGTGATATTATTTCAAAATAAGCACTTCCTTGGCACAAAAGTAGCACTACGAGGTTTCTGGACCGCTATTTCAACAATCAACGTCCACTTAATATTTGCCTTTAGTGTCCCTTTAAGGAGCACTTGTGCACGATAGATGAAGGCCAGAAAATTTTAGAACCACTGTCCTATGTTGTTGTTGTTTTCCTATTGCTGCGGTGTTTGGGATGTTTTTCAGAAGATTTATGGCCATGCCCGAACAATCGGGAGATTTACTCAAAATTCGGGAGTCTCCCATGCAAAGTGGAGAGTTGGCAGCTGTGTGCGTCCCCAACAGTCGTGCATGTTGATGCTGCGAGGCCTAGCTCCTTCGCCAAGACCGTCTGCTTCCTCTTTCGCTCCTTGTCCACCTTTCATAGGACGTCTGGTTGTGAGGACATGGCGTGCATCGACGTGGCAGGCATATGTCAACACAGTACGATGACGCTGCCTTGAGCACAGCAGCACGCGTTGACACGTTGGAGAAGAAAGGGAAAAAAAACAGAGTGCAACACCAATGCCATTTCTAATCACGAAGGCGCATTAGGGTCTCCCAGATTCGCGCGCACAATTTCGGCGGATACGACGCATTGCTGATGGCCTATTCTGACAAACTGGCGGCCCAGCACGCATGCCCATGTTTGGGTTCCTGCGCCCGCACGTGATTGCCGCGCCTTCTGCGACAGCGGGGGCAGCACCTGTTCGTACCTGTGCAATAGCGTACGTTCGTATCAAACGTCGCGGGGTGAAAATCGGCTCACAACACCGTACTCTATTACACTGCAGGCTAATGGGCCTTGGCCGGGACCACAGAAAAATTAGTATCACTCCGAAATTCGTACTAGCTGCAATCGTATCACTGAGGTTCTACTGTTTACTTTTACTTCAAGTACCCATGAGGATGTTACAACTGTTCAATGTAGACATAAATTCATTATATCCAGGCTCGACTTTTTATTTTGAGCGTGGTTAGTACCTTTCTCAATGAGCTGTTTACAATGTCGAGTGCAGAAAAGTGAGGAGCAGCGGCGGGTGCAGCACCTCTGGTACACGGCGTGGCCCGACCACCGGGCACCGGCTTCACCCACCCAGCTGCTCTCGTTGGCCCTGGAAGTGGAGCAGCTGCAGGCACGTTCCCCGGGACCCATTGTCGTCCACTGCAGGTGTGTGTCTTGCACCATAACAAGCCAGTGCGAAAATGGCATCCTTAAGCTGACTACAGGTCACTGTTACACCAGGACAAAACGGAAAGGCTAGACACACACGTGTACAAACTTCCAGCTGTTGCACAGTTGTGCAACATTTTAACGTTTCCACACATGTTGTCCTAGTCTAATGGTATACTGCAGCAAGAGAGCAATGCTGTAACAACTAGAGCCCCAGTCGAAGCCTTATTTATAAACTGGAGGCCCAAGCCTTGTGAAATGCTGAAAAAATGCTGCAAGCACCATAATTCCTTCTCACACTTTCCATAACAAACTTCAATATCCTCAAATCTTTTATAAATGCAGTATCTTAGTATTTATGGAACACTATTTATTTTTAACTTCAATATTGCCACTCATGCTTCTTACTTTTGCACGTGTAACCACTGATCAGCTCAAAGCCATGCCAAACCTTCCCGATTGATTCAGAGTTTTCTGATCATATTCTGCACAAAACACAAGTAATGTAGTTTATTCTGGAACTCATGCGGTCACCAACGATAATGCTGGAATCTTCGAACCTGCGTGTATAAAAACCGATGCGTTTCACAAAGGATCAGATTAGTCGAGGCCCAATGTCACCGCTATCATTGTAGAGCGAGTATTGCTTGTACTATCGACCACCAAAGTTTGCTGGATCTGCAGCGTGTGGCAAAGCGACGAAAAATTTTATTGCTGTGCCACTTGCCTTCACACAGCGTGGTGTTGATGCAGCTGCCACTTTCGCGCCAGGTACGCTTTGTACGTGTGTGTCCGCTAAGTACTGCAGAGTGAGCAAGTTGGTGCATTGTAATGTCGTTTTTCTATAGCGCAGCTCAGTTTGAGCATGAATCCTGTCATTTCCTTCTTTGCTCGTCTCATTCCTTCATGCTCAAACTGAGCTGCGCTATTGGCCGCGAGATCGAGCGGAGTCGCCGCCTGGCGGCTACTGGCTTAAGTGCACCTAGTGTGGATTGCTCCCTGCGTCGTCTGCTAGCCACGTCGTGTTTGCATGTGCGTGTACGTCCTGCCCGTTCTCAAAGGGCGGTTTATTATGTTATGTTAGCGTGAGTTTAACTGCTCGTACGTATGCCTAACATGGTGTGCAGAAGCAAATGGGCTTGCTCGGCTGCATGCGCATTGTAATAAGATCAGTGAGCGCGACTTCCGAGAGGGCTGTGTATTGGTGTCGTACCCTCCGTTCGCCAGAATCATTTCAGCGTTGGTGCCGCTTTCTGGTTTAAGAGCATCCTAAAGTGCGCTTGGCATAGCCCCAAACATGAGGAGCATTAAATAGTGTGTGAAGGCACCGTTTTATCGGCTCGTTGGTAAAAAAAAACGAGGCTCTAGGCCATGCACTTTCACGATTTTGTTAGGTGTATAACTGCGGCACTGTCGTTCATCGGTTATGCGATGAGCTTTAGTTGTGCTTAAGATGTCCTTTTATTGTAGTGGTCCCGCTACAGCGAAATATTTCTATCACGTGAAGTCTGATACTTCGGTACTCAAACTGTCACCTAAAAAAAACAGACAATGGAATGACACGGCAGTGATAAAATAGAGTTGCCACGCACAATTTTAACTTGGGGCTAAATTTGTGCGGAACCACCCGTGTGCTTAGATTTAGGTACGCTTTGAAGAACCCAAATGATCAAAATTAATCCCGACAGCGTGCCTTACATTTCTGTCCTATAATTTCACGCAAAACCTCATCATTTTTTTTTACATTATCTTGAGCGTTTTTGTGGAGTTGTTAGAAATTGAGTAGAAGGCAGCGGACATTATTAGTTAGAAAAAAAAAGAAAGAAAGGACACTTATTCCCATAAGATAACCAGACCTTTGTTGCATCACTGTTGTGCACGTAAGCAATCGATCAGAGCTCTGTGCTAAACTCTTACCTTTTTATTCTGTTACTGGAGCAAGAACAAGTGCGTACACGTTGAACGTCTCCGTGGCGCTAAAGCACTGTCAATCACATAGCTTTCCTAACTAAACTTATCAACTGTCCTACATTTCATGAAGAACTGAACAATAAAAAAATGCGTAGGCGTATTCGCTCGAACAGTACTATTGAACTCGTTGCACAGGAATATGGGCTGGTATACAAATGAACAGAAGTAAGCACTTGAAGTAGTTCAGTTGTGCTACAGCAGTGCGTAGTACACAGAACACAAGCTAATATGTACAGAGAAAACAACCAAAAATTTGCAGTGGCTGAGCTCGGCTATGCCAGGATATATGTAGCGTTAGCAAAGGTTCAGCTGATTATTCTTAGCTTTCCAGATTGTCTAGGATTATTAGTAGGGGTGTGCGAATATTCGAAATTCGAATATTTTTCTTATAGTGTTTGCTATTCGATTCGATTCGCACTGGAATTTTACTATTCGAACTATTCGAACTTCCCAAAAACAAATACAGTCAACGTCCGATTGAAAGTGACCCCTTCAGATTTTTAATATGCTTCACCTCATTACACTCTCGTATTGCGGCAAAGCTGCCTTTCAAGCTCCGTTACGGTCGAACTTGGCCAAGAGGCAGTCAACGTCTGATTGAAAATGGTCCCTAGGTTTTCAATAGCGCGCCGCTGCCATTGCCATGCGTTGAGAGCTCTGGCTATTACGAACACGCCAAGGAAAAAAAAAAAGCCGTTCTACAAGTTGGAGAACGTGCCCAGCAGGAGTACAGTCCGAGCCCTCTCGCCCTCACGTTTTTCGAGCGTTTCGGGTGTCGGCTGAGGCGCGGTGCCACGAAAGTCAAGGGGCTCAGCGAGTGCCAAAGCGCGCCTTCCAGCTCGCGTGGCGTGCGATATATCTGATGGCAGGTAAAAATATCGTTCGATATAGATGTGCGAATTTCTATACTTTTGCAAAGGATGTTCAAGGGGATAACTACGAGTTCGATATATCCGTGTTCGACTGTATAGCAACCTCACAGTGCTTACATTATCGGTTTGTTGCACAGGCTCTTGTGTACACCTGGATCGCTCGTTATGGCGTGCCACACACCATAACGACAGACCGAGGGAGACAATTCGAATCTTTCAGGCTCTCTCCCGCCTTCTAGGCTCAACACACATACGAACTACAGCTTACCACCCCACCGTCAACTGAAGGCATCACTGCGTGCACAAGACTCAACATTTCCATGGACAGAGTGCCTGCCTCTGGTTCTACTAGGTCTTTGCACTGCGGTGAAAGAGGACACACAGTGCTCATCCACAGAGCTGGTTTTTGGCACGACACATCGCGTACCCGGTGAATTCTTTGCCTCGGAACAGACATCAGCTGAGCTCTTACGGCGACCGCCTGCGAAATACTATGGCTACTGTTGTACCACCGCCATTGCGTCATTATTGCAAGACCGTTGATATGAGCCCAACATTACTCCATATCAGCCATGTCTTCATCCGTCACGATGCTACTCGTGCACCATTACAAACACCTTACGACGGCCCTTTTAAAGCATGACCCTAAGTACTTCACTCTTCTTGTTAACAGGCGTGAAGAGACCATCTCTATAGACCTCTATAGCCAACTCACGTAGACGCTGGCAACGCCATCTCAAGCAACTAAACAACAACTTCATTGCTCGGTGGGGGGAGCCATCGGACATGCGATAGCGCTGTAGTGGACTGTGTGCTTCGGTCCGCAAAAAAGAAAATAGACGAAGAGACAGAGAAGCTCGGACATCAGCTTAGTTTCCCCGCAAATACAGTGAACTCCCATTAAGACTAACTCGGTTAAGACGAATTCTCGCTTATGCCGAACAACACGGGACCGTTTGTTTGGTTTCCCATAGACTCAATGCAAAAGAAATTTGCTTGAAGGAGCACTGACACAAAATTTCGAAGGCGAGATAACCTGTGTGATGGATTTATGTGGACGAAATGTCAACAGATAATAATGCCTAGAACATATTTAAAATCACGTTTAAAGTGCGCGTTGCCCCACTCCACGCGAAACGCGCCTTCGGTGTCCTAGTAAACAACCAGCGGCCACCTGCGTCACGAGTTTGTGCTGGCTGCCACGATTGTTGCGGGCGCTCTCTCCCACTGACTCCTAGCAGGGCTTTTCTACGGAAAGAAGGGGAGACTTGCACGGGAGTACAAAGGCTGATGTCCTCGCCTCGGCAGTGCATCTTGGGGGGGGGTCACGCATATTTACAACGCCTCAGAGGGCATTGTAGCAGCACCAGGAAGCCTTTGTTGAAAAGAGTAATCGACGCGGTGCTCATGTGCACGCGGTTTTGTGTGCTCACGTAGCCAGCTATGCTTACACAGCCACCACTCTGGGTCCTGCCTCCCTCGGCGCTCTCTGAAACTGAAACTGCGACTAGGCACTATAAAACAGTCTCCAAATAACGGTTGCGCACTCGAGCAAACGAGCTTTCCAGCCATGATAAGTGGGTCGTTAACTAGTTATCGCAACAGAAAAAACAAGATGCAAAATTTTGGTGTCAGTGCCCCTTTAAGACGAACCGCCCAACTGTACTCTTCTGTTAAGACGAACTTTCGCAGTGATTGACAACGCTGGCGATTCTGCGAAACGAACACTGCAGTCTTGGTGGGGTATTCAGGCAACCGAGAAAGAAAAAGCATAAAGGAAAAAAAAGCGCTTTCTGGAGCAAAGACTCGAAGCAAATCGCGACGCAGAGGGCGCGAGATAAAAGAAAAATTGTAACTTGATTCATGGCTGCGCTAAAAACACGGACAACAGAAGAGACGTACACAGGATGGGCGCAACATCTCTTCTGTTATCGTGTTTTTAGCGCAGTCATGAATCAAGTTACAAGTTTGCACCAACTGGCCCAAATGAAAGCATTACTGTAAAAGAAAAAGAACTGGTCAACGGATAAAGCCACTATCCCCTCACCCCCAGCCTGTGGGTGGGGGCGGTGCGGGCTTTGTCAGCAAAGAAAGCAACAATACAACTGGGACCCCCAAGCCATTGTGTCCTTTTGTATCCCCCCCCCCCCCGGTCTTCAGTTTCCCAGCTGGAGTACAAAGGAGAACACAAGAGCAGTGGGGCCCCTCCGCCGTGGTCAGAGGGGCACACGGAAGGGGGGTGAAGGGGAAAAAAAAGAGAAAGCGACAAGGGGAACAAAAATTGTCTGCATTACAATCGAGTACAAAACCGAAACCACGTTGTCTCCGCCAGAGGGGTCAAGTGCATTGTCATCAGCATCACACAATGGCGGCCGAGCACATTTTGTGGTCAGACTTGGTTCGCGTTGTATCTGTTCCCAGTGAAGTGCAAATTGTGATGAGCCATTTTGATTATGGAAGTGCACGACAAGGGAAGCCCATTTTGTAACTGAATAGAGCTGCGTCGTGTCTTTTTCATGTGCGCGAGGCTTGTGACTGTGAGTAGCGCAATGGGATATCTTCAGCTGTACGTCGATCAGGAATAGTTACTACGGGCCAAAAACTGGAAAATATCCGGACCACGAAGAAAACTTTGCAGACTTCTTAAGCAATTCAGCGTATCATGTAGCAAAACTGCGATTCAGCCTAGTTGGAACAAGTTCATTTTGAAATACTTGCGCAGGCACACAAGGACAAAGAAGAGAGACACACACAGGCGCAATCTAACAACTGGTTTATTTTTTGAAAAACGTTCACTTAACACCCCTCGGAACTGCGCACTCTGATCACTCAAATTGATTTGAAATGCGCACATCGCGCTCTTATCACATGCTTATTGAACAGCAGACAAGAGTGAAATTTCCTTATCTAGCAAGGCAACAGATGGGTGACTAACACATTTTTCTTTCAGCCTGTCAATATGAAAGGCCTCCATTATTTCTCTTGAAGTTATGTTCCGATGTCTGTACTCTAAAGTAGTGTTTTCAAAACAAGGCGAACATGAGCACTCATTGCAATGCATTGCTAAATGTGTACTTGGGCGACCTTTCAGGCTCGACATATGCTCCCTTAGCCTCGTATTAATGCATCTGCCAGTCTGCCCCACATATACATGTCCGCACGTCAGAGGTATATTGTACACCACATTATTTGCACATTCAACAAACTGGAGCTTGTGTTTGATGCCACAACCCCATTGTGAACTGCTCAGTCCGTCACGTTTTTGGTTAACCAACGCGCATACTCCTCCGATTTTTTCTTTGGCCGAAAACACCACCTTCACATCATAACTTCCAGCTACCTTTTCCAGCTACCATAACTTCCAGCTACCTGTTGACAGACTATCCCTTACAAGAGACATTGCTCGGTGTGTACCTGAGAAAGAAAAGGACAGGTGTGTTGTGGAATGTGTCGACGTGGTGGCCAGAGCCTCGGCAAGCAACAAGCCCAGCCTTAACGTTGGTCGGGCAGCTAGGTATTTGGTTGACAATGACTTAAGGGTAGTGCAAGCGGACAAAGAAGGGTTCTTGGTTGCTCTACCTGAGAATATGTACGTAGAAAAAGCCTCTGCAGCTATGAGGAAGTGCTTCATAGAGTGTGAAGTGAGTGTGGAAAGCGTAAAAAAGAAGGCGGTCGAGCTACTAAAGAAATGCAACCTAGAAAAACTTGCTTCTGATGTTAGGAATTCAAAAGGAATGAAGTTGACGGCGTTTTTCACAGCCAAAACCCATAAGCAGGAGGTCCCTTTTAGGCCTATTGTTTCAGAGAAAGGGGCGTGGCATTGCCTCGTTGCTGGGTATCTGCAAAAAATGTTGAAATCATTGAAAGTGAATGATCCTTTTTTGCTGGCTAATTCTGAAGGCCTTACAAACTTTCTGAAATCAGATAGCACAAGAAATAGCTGGGGTATCAGCATAGATGCTCAAGACTTATATTACTCGTTGCCGCACGTGCCTTTAATGCAGTGTGTCCATGAGTGCATAACGGAAAATAACGATGAAGTGATGTTTCGTAACATGTGCGGGATGCCTGTCGGGTCTTTTCTAGAGCTACTGCACTTTTATTTAGAGAACACTCACGTGGGATTCGGGGAGAAAACGTTCATCCAGGCAAAGGGGGTTTGCATAGGGTCAAAGGTAGCCCCGGTTCTCAGTGACATATTTTTGGGCAGCGTAGATCGTGACTTGGCAGTGTGCCTACAAGATGTAGTCTACAAAATATACAGGTATGTGGATGACTACTTAGTTTTGGGGTGCGATGTGAACAAGGAGGACTTTAGAAAAACGGTATTAAACGCATTTAATTCGCTAGGAAAGGGACTAGCATTTACTTCTGAAGTACCGGTTGGAAAGAAACTACAGTTTTTAGATCTGAAGCTAGAGTTTTTGGCAGATCACGTGTGTTGGGCCTTTTCGCCTAGGGCTGGGAAACCGCTCATGAGTTTTGCTTCAAATCATTCGCGGCTGGTCAAGAATGGCATTGTCACGAATTGCTTTCGGTCTGCTTTGTTAAAATCTTGTGTACACACTGCTCATAGTTCGTTTCAGGAACAAGTTGCACGGCTTCTGGATGCAGGGTACCCTTTTTCAGTGATGTTGGCTGTAAGTATCAGGCTATTGAAGAAGCTAAAACAGGGAACGGGACCGGTTTTGGAAACGGGTGGGCAGACTAATTCTAGCTCTAAGGTGGTAGCAATCCCTTATGTACATGGGCTATCACATAGACTCAAAAAGGTAGCTGGAAGTTATGACGTGAAGGTGGTGTTTTCGGCCAAAGAAAAAATCGGAGGAGTATGCGCGTTGGTTAACCAAAAACGTGACGGACTGAGCAGTTCACAATGGGGTTGTGGCATCAAACACAAGCTCCAGTTTGTTGAATGTGCAAATAATGTGGTGTACAATATACCTCTGACGTGCGGACATGTATATGTGGGGCAGACTGGCAGATGCATTAATACGAGGCTAAGGGAGCATATGTCGAGCCTGAAAGGTCGCCCAAGTACACATTTAGCAATGCATTGCAATGAGTGCTCATGTTCGCCTTGTTTTGAAAACACTACTTTAGAGTACAGACATCGGAACATAACTTCAAGAGAAATAATGGAGGCCTTTCATATTGACAGGCTGAAAGAAAAATGTGTTAGTCACCCATCTGTTGCCTTGCTAGATAAGGAAATTTCACTCTTGTCTGCTGTTCAATAAGCATGTGATAAGAGCGCGATGTGCGCATTTCAAATCAATTTGAGTGATCAGAGTGCGCAGTTCCGAGGGGTGTTAAGTGAACGTTTTTCAAAAAATAAACCAGTTGTTAGATTGCGCCTGTGTGTGTCTCTCTTCTTTGTCCTTGTGTGCCTGCGCAAGTATTTCAAAATGAAAATCAGCGTATCATGACTTTGTCAAGGCAACAGCACTTGACCGAGGCGTATCCAGAAGTGATCTTAGAGTCAGCAAAATAGTCTGACAGAAGAAAAGGAACTGCCAGGACAATAAATCTACATTTGAAGGAAACTTGTGCTTCTCTCTCTCACCACCCCCTCCCCTTTTTCTGTAGTCATCAACATAGGAGCGTTACATTTTTATCATTAAAATGTGGTAGCAGTATCTTCATGAAACTTGTTTTTGAGCCCGCGAGATTGGTTGCTCGTACGATTCGTGTAAATACTCTGCTTGAAGGCATAGTTTTTATCTAGATGAGCCAAATAAATGCTTTTTCTTGTCTTTTTGCACCTATTATAAGTCTACCCCATTCAGTGTTTTCAAGTAACATATTTGGATGCACTTGGCATGTTATAGCATGTCTCTTTTTGGGGGCACTTCTGATAAGCCGAACTTCTGATAAGACAAACAGATGACTGCGGTCTCTTGGAGTTCGTCTTAACGGGAGTCTACTGTAAATGTTTGCTTGCTTCGAGCCTTTTGTTCCCACAGGTTCAAAATAAAATTCTTGCTCATCGATCACATCATTTGAAAGATGGCATTTATTCAGACAACGCTATATGGCGTACAAAATGGGCTCAGGAGCTCTGCCATCCATCGCAGCAGCCGAGGAAGTCTAGCAGCGATGGGGCTGCCACAAATGTCAAACAGGGGGAAGGGAGATGGGACACGCCTGACGCGGGAGCACTGGTAGCCTCGATACCACGTGGCACTGCAGGTGGGGCAGCAGTGCAGTTTTCCCGTCTTGCGGAAAATTTTGGTCAATCTGAGTCCGAGTCAGTTCTAAGCGAAAGACAATATTGCTTGAGTTAGTCTGAGTGAGCTCCATTTATTTTGCAACCTACAAACACATGTTGCCAATGAGGTTGGCATTTGCAAGTCATCTCAATCGGTGAGAAGAAAGACTTTCTTGCTTGTTTGCGGATATGGCAGAGCTTAATCTTTGTGATCTCGAAGCCAAAGCTTTTCTGGCCTTCTGAAGTATAGAATAAATTCCCACTGAAGGTCATCAGAACTCTAGACGCACTTACTGCAAATGAGTTTTTTCTTGGTAAGGGCACTGCTGCAACAAGTTATAAGCAACTGAGCTATATTTTTTCAAGCTGCTTGCAGTTACCAGCTGCACCACTATCAGCTCGATAAAATAATGTGGATGTTTTTTTTGGTTTGTTTTTTTGACAAAGCTGATTTAGAGAAGGCTTCTGTTGAGCGAATGCTTAATGGCAACCAAAATTTGCGACACCGTAACAGGTCTTTCAGTTCTTAATTCGGTGCATGATGTCGCAAATCAGAAAACATGGCCGCCATAAACGAAGGTGCTGTCGTTCAGGTTGTCCTGTTTTCCTGTGACTTTATACTGCAGCTCTTTTGTTATTGTGGCATGCGACTGTTTTCGATGTTGAATGTTCCTTGGACCGAGTTGAGAACAAGTGGTTTGGCTTGGTGGACATGATAATACTTTTGCGCAAAGAAAGTAGAGCATGTTAACATTGGCATTGCACCACTCTGGGCAGCGCCCAATGTTTGGATGACAAGCCACAGTGGCAGAATAGATGTGTTAGCTTCGCTTAGGACCTATTGTGACTATAAGTGTTAAGTAAAGCTTTGCGAATAGCAAAATTTTGGGTGCGAAGCAAATTCAGTGAAGTGTGAGTGCGAATCGAATCAAATATTTTTCCAATATTTCTCGAATATTTCTAGAATATTTTTTAGGGGTGTGCGAATATTCGAAATTTCGAATATTTTTCGAATAGCGTTTGCTATTCGATTCGATTCGCACTGGAATTTTACTATTCGAACTTTTCGAACTTCCCAAAAACAGAGTCAACGTCAGATTGAAAGTGACCCCTTCAGATTTTCAATATGCTTCACCTCATTACACTCTCGTATCGCGGCAAAGCTGCCTTTCAAGCTCCGTTACGGTCGAATTTTGCCAAGAGACAGTCGAATTACGGTCGAATTTTGCCAACGTCCAATTGGAAGTGGTCCCTAGATTTTAGATGCGAAGTATCTTAAGGCCGAGCTCAATCCGGTGGTGTGCGGCGTGACCACCCTTACTGCGCATGCGCATACCCTCTCCACACACCTCCTCTCCCCTTCCCCTCTCCACTTTCCCCTCTCCCCTTCCCCTTTCCACTCTTCCTCTGAAACGCGGGCTAGACATGCCGAAATTCTCTCCTGCGCAACGCCGCGATGAGCTCGAGCGCATGCGCGTCCCCTCCGCTTCTCTCTCCTCTCCCACGCTGCCCCCCTCTCGCCCGCCTGTCGACCGCGTTCCCCGCTCGCCCTGTGAGAATTAACGGCCAGGCTAGATGGAAGATACGACGCGCGTAGCGTCCCTCTTCGCGTTCCACGACGCGAGGTCGGTAGCATGCCCAACGAACGCCAACGGAACGCGATCGTGCAAGTGCTCCGGCTTCGCATCGCCTCATGGTCCCCTTTAGCGGGAGATGGTGTAATTTTTCTATATGCTTCACCTCAGCACACCTCGGTATTGCGGCAAAGCTGCCTTTCAAGCTCCGTTATGGCCGAACTTCGCCAAGAGACAGTCAACGTCCGATTGAAAGTGGTCCCTAGATTTTTCAATATGCTTCACCTCATCACACCCCGGTATTGCGGCAAAGCTGCCTTTCAAGCTCTGCTACGGTCGCAAATGTATGAACTCAAGAAAATGCTGGTTCCAACATGGAAATGGAAAGATGTGGCAGAGGTGGGGGCTCAATTAATGCTGTTTTGAATCTGAAATTTGGGCAGGAAGTCCGAAAAATCGGAAGACGAAGCTTTTTAGCATCCAAAGTTTCAGATGTTCTTATATATCGACGTCTACGAGGCAGATTTGGAACTCCGGACTTGAAGGGAGCACACTCTTGTCCACCATATCAGTTGGGCCTCCACAGAAGTTGAAAGAGGAGGAGAGGCTGAGGAAATGGCATCTTTGCCTATCACGTGCAAAGTGTTGTCGGCAACACTTTGGTTGCACCAAATCATGTACATAAATACAATTCGGCCTCTACATTGTCTCATTCTTGATAAGACAACTATGAAACACCACCCCACCAGTGCTTCATCAACCTAGCGAAAAGGAACACTTTCATGTTGTTATCTCATAAGAATATGCTTAGGAATCCTCTCTAACATTGTTTTCTGCAATTTTGCTTCGAAGTATTCGAAAGATAGTCTAGAAATATTCGAAAAATATTCGATTCGATTCGCACTCACACTTCAATATTCGAATTCGCTTCGCACCCAAAATTTTGCTATTCGCACAGCTCTAATATTTTTCAAATACTTCGTAGCTAAATTGCAGAAAAAAAGTTTGAGAGGATTCCTAAGCATATTCTTATGAGATAGCAACATGAAAGTGTTTCTTTTTGCTAGGTTGATGAAGCACTGGCGGGGTGGTGTTTCATAGTTGTCTTATCAAGAATGAGGTGATGTAGAGGCCGAATTCTATTTATGTACATGATTTGGTGCAACCAAAGCATTGCCGACAACACTTTACATAGTGATAGGCAAAGATGCCATTTCCTCAGCCTCTCTTCCTCTTACAACTTCTGTGGAAGCCCAACTGATGTGGTGGACAAGAGTCTGCTCCCTTCAAGTCCGGAGTTCCAAATCTGCTTCGTAGATGTCGATATATAAGAACATCTGAAATTGTGGATGCTAAAAAGCTTCGGAGTCCGATTTTTCGGACTTCCTGCCCAAATTTCAGGTCCAAAACAGCATTAATTGAGCCCCCACCTCTGCCACATCTTTCATTTCCTTGTTGGAACCAGCATTTTCTTGAGTTCGTACATTTGCGATCGTAGCAAAGCTTGAAGGGCAGCTTTGCGGCAATACCGGGGTGTGATGAGGTGAAGCATATTGAAAATCTAGGGACCACTTCCAATCGGACGTTGACTGTCTTGGCATATCGTATTGGTATAGTGCAGCTCAGTTTGAGCATAAAGAAAAGAGGCTACTGCGAAGAAGGAAACACAGGCAACAGGATGAGCTCTTTATGCTCAAACTGAGCTGCGCTATACCAATACGATATCACAATGCACCAACTTGCCCATACTGCAGTACGTGTCTCGGCAAAGTTCGACCGTGGCAGAGCTTGAAAGGCAGTTTTGCCGCAATACCGGGGTGTGATGAGGTGAAGCATACTGAAAACCTGGGGACGACTTCCAATCGGACGTTGACAGTGTCTTGGCAAAGTTCGACTGTAATAGAGCTTGAAAGGCAACTTTGCCGCAATACGAGAGTGTAATGAGGTGAAGCATATTGAAAATCTGAAGGGGTCACTTTCAATCGGACGTTGACTGTATTTGTTTTTGGGAAGTTCGAATAGTAAAATTCCAGTGCGAATCGGATCGAATAGCAAACACTATTCGAAAAATATTCGAAATTTCGAATATTCGCACACCGCTAGTGTTAAGCTTTTTTGTGTGTGTGCTTTTACACTAGCACGGCGCTGTGAAGAGGACTTCGCCAGCACGGCATCAAATTGTGGTCACCGGATCTCGGATTAAACAGCATTAACATTATACGTTATTGAAATTCGTTGTTTTTTCTTCGTACTGCCATATTATTTGAACATTCTTGCAGCACTTCCTATGTAAAAAATTAATCTTTCAGCAAGCACATGTCTTTGGAATCTTTGGAGAACGCTCTGCTAAGCTGTTGTATGCTAGTTCAGCCGTAATGCCTAAACTTTCTCTCTGAAAAAGTATGGCGCTGATGCATGTTTACGGAGAAAAATTTATATTAGCGTCCACAACGTGGTTTAAATCTAAGAGTGTTACAATTGAGATAGCAGAAACTTACTTTTGGCACGTGAAAAAGGCGATTTCCAGTTACAGAAAGGTCCATTCGCGAAAGAGGCCCATCATTACAGCCAGACAATTGGCACCATCTCATGAGTAGTCGGCTAACATCTTTGAAGTAACTGCAGGAGAGATGAACGAGCTGTCCCATTCTTTCCTCCAGACTACTGATAATTGAAGACACACTAGCATAAACTGAAGGAAAGGAGATTACTCTTAAGGGCTCGTTTTTTCTTTGTTAGACACAATATTAATGAGAACTAACAGACAGCAATGCCAAGGAAAGTATAGGGGGTGTTACTTGTAGTAATTGGAATATAAATGTGAAGAAACTAAAGTGGACGAAAAGATAACTTGCCGCCAGCAGGGACTGAACCTGCGACCTTCGAATAACGCGTCCGATACTCTACCACTGAGCTACGGCGGCGGTCATCTCCCCATCCACTTTAGAGGGTATATATGTGGATTGAAACTTAGGAGTGTCAATCAGCGGCCGTAGTCAGCGGTCACTCAGCTGCCGTAGCTCAGGGGTAGAGCATCGGACGCGTTATTCAAAGGTCGCAGGTTTGGTCCCTGCCGGCGGCAAGTTATCTCTTCATCCACTTTACTTTCTTCACATTTATATTCTAATTATTACAAATAACAGTCCCTATACTTTCCTTGGCATTGCTGTCTGTTAGTTCTCATTAATACTAGCATAACCTTGTCACTTGTGCTGATCACTTGTGCTTTGGTTGTTGCAGTGCGGGCATTGGCCGCACTGGCTGCTTTGTGGCCAGCAGCATTGGCATCCGGCAGCTGCGAGAGGAGAACAGCGTCGATGTGTTGGCCATTGTGTGCGCTCTTCGCAGGGACAGGTGAGTGCATAAGTTGGTTTAATTGTCTGGTGTGGCCACTTTAATGTACCTGTGATCAACTGGGCAATGGCTGATCCTGGCTTTGCTGAAACTCGATCCTCTGAAAAGCTGCTTAACTTAGCCTTTTGCTTTTACTTGTCACAGATCGTTTCAGAACACACTAGGGTTTGTGCTTCTGCTTCCTCAATCCTATGTCTCGACAGTTACATCCCAGTCTTTCCAGCTGCTTTGTTGATGATCGAATGACCAGTCATCAAATATTTGTCACGTCGAGACTGGTTGCAAAGGTGTCGGTGCACAATTTTCATAAAGTGATTGTCAGCTTTCTGGCTGCTAAACATGTGTGCATACTAGATCACCTTGCCTCTTTATGGTCAGAGTGTTGACAAACTGTGCAATCACTTTTCCATTGTGGTCCAGCACTGCATGCATTGCTTTGTTCCACTCCTAAAAATATTAGAAAAAGTAATCCACGTATAACCAGAGATATAATTCATGCAAAAAGAATGTTCAAACTAAGGCATAAAGCACTTCAACGCTCTGCTAACCCACATAATAATAAATGCATTAGAGATGTGAGCCAAGAACTAAAGTACGGTAGCTTATCACAAACTTGAAAAACAGCTTTTTCAATGCTACTTTGCTATCTTCCTTGAAAGGTACTTCTGGGGAATCCCTCACGACACACAAATAGTAAAATAGTAATGGCAGTAATACTACAGAAAGAGCTCAGTCTCTTGGCACTATCTTTTCTACTATTTTTACCAGAGATGATGGCTGTAGACCAGATTTTCAAGAAGTTACCAATCATCCTTTAATGAATGATATAGAAATGAGCAGGGTCTGTTAAACCTTTCGCTAAGCAGTGATACCAAAGTAGTCCAGGACCCGATAATATTCCCAATGAGTTTTTGTACAGATATGCTGAATGGGCTGCTAAATATCTTGCATTAATTCATCAGTCCTATATATTTGCTGGTTGCTTTCCATCTGCTTGGAAGGGTGCAAAACTTGTCCCCATTCATAAAAGTGGCAATAAGGCCCGTATTCACAAACCAACCTTATCCTTATCTTTTGCCCTCCTTACCTTTTCGGCACGTTAACGCGTTTCATAAACAAACCTTATGCCTCAATCCAACCTTTCCTTAACCTTATCGCCGTGAAAAGGTGGCGTTCGATAAGGTAGCCCGGCAGGTACCTTGAGGCGCCACTTATGCGGCGCGCTATGGCTGATTACGGAAGAAGCTTTACAAAATAATTTAAAAAAAGGTGACTTACGCTACCGGCGTCCATATGTGCAATTAACGCTGCGAGTGCTTGGCAACCGTCAAAATTCCATGGAAGAGTTCAGCGACGGTGTGTTGCTGAGTAGATCCTTGAAGCGAGCACTTCATGCCCCCGAGCTTGCCGCTGGAAACGAGCCCCCACTACGTCGGTTTTCACGTGCCACCACTCCTTCAGCTGCTGGTGGCGCTCTTCTACGGCGGAGGCACTTTTCAAATTGTGAATGCTGACTTGGTGGACATGCCCTAGCAACGCTGCCCCACATTAATAAACGTGTGAAAAAATCAGTCAGGCTACGGCGCGGAAGCCGACGTGTTTCACTGCAGGATGGGGTACTTTTTACCCATTTTTGCACTCACGTAGACGCTGCTCGGTGCTCATGCCGCTGTTGCTGCTTTGAATCGCTCCTACTTTCTCGTGTTGTCCTTCACTAAACACCGCGTGCTATCACAATGCGACGCTTTCAAGTCGATTAGCAGCGCTTGATCTTCAGTGAAATTCAATTTTCGCCTTTCTGTCACACTCAATAACAAGCGTATGTATGACCCACGTAAACAGCCACACACGCACACACGTATGCAGTCGGAGAAAAACCGCTCGCAACTTCACGCGCCTGTCAGTGCCCTTGTAGAAACCAGCGCTTCGTGCGCTTCGTGGACCGGCACGCCCGTCATCGCATGTGGCGGCGCGTCCGTAGTGCGTCTACGCGAGCTGCCGGTTGCCATGACAACGGTAAAACCTTAACAAAGAAAAGGAGCAGACGGTGCGGCCAGACGAGGCGCGTTCTTACCAAAACTTGCACGGGTATGCGTTCCTGCAGTTTTCTTATTGTTTTTAGGAGAATACACCTTTTTTTCTTGCTAAAAAAATAGTTCATAGCCTCGCCCCCATGCTCGTTCCTTATGACGACAAGGCCGCCTTCCGTAAGGCTGCCTTAAAACCGAATAAGGCGAGTTTATGAAACGCATTGAGACATTTTCTTATCCTTACACTTTTCCCTTCCTTATGAAAGGCCGCCTTATAGCATTAAGATAAGGTTGGTTTGTGAATACGGGCCTAAATCCAAACCCATTTCACTACTTAGTTACAAGTGCCAAAATACTAGAACACGTCTCCAAACACTTATCCGTCTACCTTGATGACTTCACTATTTTAGATAATCGCCAACATGGCTTTCCTAACCAGCACTTAACAATAATTCAGTTAGCTGAACTTACCCATGATTGTTTTTGAAAAACTATGAGCGCACAGAAAACACGGACAACAAAAAGACACACATATGCACACAAGTAGGCGCTACTTCCAACAAAATTTATTCTTGTGATCCACTGCTACTTATAGCACACAATCAGCCCATATCGATCCATTGCACTAACAAAAAAAGAGTGAATACCTGGGTGTGACAACGTCAAAATAAAAAGTGTCATCTAGGGGGGGTTTGGGAGTTTGGCGCATTGATATGGGCTGATTGTGTGCTATAAGTAGCAGTGGATCACAAGAATAAATTTTGTTGGAAGTAGCGCCTACGTGTGTGCATACGTGTGTCTTTTTGTCGTCCGTGTTTCCTGTGCGCTTATAGTTTTTCAAGATGGAATACCAACGTGCCCAAACCGCCGCACTGCTTACCCATGATCTTGCATATGCTTTGAACAAACATAAACAGGTAAATATAATATTTCTCAACCTTGTAAAAGTGTTTGATAAAGCTTCCCATTCTAAACTGCTCCCAAAGAATGACAAAACTTTCCCAAATCTATTAGTCACCAACATCCAGCAGCTGGAGCACGAATGGGAGTCCAACAGGAATTGCTATAAGATCCCTGTTGCCAACGCTCATTTTACGTCGGCCGTGAGGTGGCCAACGTTCTTGGTCGTTGGAAGAGGGCACCTGGTCCCCAATTTCACACGAGCTGGATTCACTCCAGCATCAGACTCGTTCACAAGGCCCTTTACATTGGCTCACACAACGACATCACAAGGAAAAGCAACCCTTTTGCACCTTTCGTGGGATGGTCACTCGCACATGGAACATACAACGAGCGGGGCGAGGTTATCGATTTGGACCTTATATGGAACATGACGGCGACATCAACAGCAAAATGTGCCTGGAGCCTCTGTATAATTGCTATCGCGATAACATCTATGTCTGCATAAAGAATTTGAATAGCAAATGGCAGCATTTCTAAATGTCTATTGCTAGTGGAATGCTTGTTAAATTGCTTTTGCCGCAGTACACTCATGTGTTGCGGAAATGCCTGCTAAGATTGGGAAGGGGGTGCAATAGCTGTCGTAAGACACAGCGCATTTTGTCCTGTATACTTACACATGCGTGCATGCATTTTATAATTACGGTTACCAGTATGATTGCTGATGTCTAAGAGCTTTATTAGCAATCAGTCAGAGTTGTGTGTGACGTTGCTGTGGCCTTGGAAAACAGTCAATAAGAGAAGTTCGCAGTTTTCTCTCCTCCCAGTTTGGCGGGTATCCAATCATCTGGAAGTGCTCTTGCTACTGCACAGACAAGTCTTGGGGAGGGGGAAGGGAGTTGGTTTGCTGAGGCTAGCCGAGCGGTGACATATTGCGTCGCAATTTTTGGTCTCTTCCTCTACCCAAAGCATGCATAGTCACAGTGCATAGTCACAAAGGTAATGGAAGAGCTGATCTTCTTGTTCCAAGTTTCACAAGCAGTTGGGATCTCCCACCTGGTCCGATGTGTTTTGTTAGGATTGAAGCACTGTTGCATTTTGCAGCATTTGTCTGCCACTTCTGTTGATTTTAACTGCAATATTTTCCTTCCATCGAGATTTGTGGCAGGAGCTCTGCATTTTGATAAACACATAATTGTATTTTAAGTGTTGTTTAATAAAATTTTATTGTATTGATCCAATATATATTCAATTTACATGCTTGTGCCAAAGGTATGAGCAGATAACTCATACCTTTGTGCATGCTGTGCGCTCATCGCAAAGTTTGTGTTGAAGCCACACAAACAGCACGAAAGTCACTTCGCTTGCTGCAGTGTCCGCATTTCAGAAAGCAGTTAGCTGCTAGTCTTACTTTGTATAACATTCCAATTTGTTGCTATTGCATTCATTGTTTCACGAAAAAGTTGTTGCTTTTTACAGCGAGGCTGTTAAAGCTGAGCTGATTTGGGATCTCATTTCCCAGCTTTTTTATACATCATCTCTTCCACCCACACAATATCCCTCATACTGCAAAGCCCATGGTGTATCACTGCTTCTGGGAATGCCCACGCCCACCGGGCCAGCCCCCTATTCCTTCACCCCACATTCCTCCAGCTCAGAGCCGCAGGAGCAGCTTCGGCTGATCCAACGTGCACGTGGAGTGCCAATGGGGCCCTGACCTAAGGGCTCCACCCTACGAGGAAGAGCTCATTCTTGCACTAATAAAATTTTTTCTCTCTCTCTCTGGGCACAGCGATGTTCGCAGCCGGGCCACAGAAATTGGGCAAGCCCCACTACTCACCCAGGGGTGTGACAGCTGTGCCAAGTGCGCCAATTTGATACAATTCCTTATTTTTGCACCGAGCTGAGCCGAAACCATGAAATTTGTTAAGTTTGTGCCTCGCTGCACCAGAATGTCCGACCAGCCTCACAATTTTCTCAGTTGCGCTAATTTTAGCAAGAAAGCTAAAATTAGCGCAACTAAAATTAGTGCAGCTAAAATTAGCCCAGCGAGGTGAGGCCTAGTCAGGGGGTTTAAGTCTTCCTTTTGCCTTGCCTCACGGGCAAACCCTGTATGTGTTATGCCCAAATAAAGTTTACTTTGCTTTACTTTGAAAAAAAATGGAGGCGGCATTGGTCGCGTGCAGTTTGGCAGTGGTGGGAAACCTGCGCCAATTGCGCCAATCTGCGCCAACTGGCAATTGCTGCTCCACACTGCTCCAAAAGAGTCTTTTTTGCATAATTTGCACCATTGCTGCGCCACAATGTTAGGAACTGAAACTAATATTTCGTGGACAGCGCGATTTGTGAGTGGATGTACGTCGTGGTCGCCATCTTGAGCTGCTGCATTTGTTAATGGCGCCACTAGCGTCCCAGTCGTCGTGACAGCCGACGCAATCCAATTCAATATCAGTGGCAACGGTACAGCAGCACTAACACCCTAGCTACCCTAGCAGCACTGCAACCGCACTGCAACCTTCGCTTTCTGCAAGCGATGCGTACTCCTCGATGCTGATGCTCTAGCTGTCCTTGCAGCGGATGGAGGTGCGTTTGTGTTGTCGCCTAATAAAAGCATGCAGTATGGTTACGACAGAGCTACGCTTGCTGTGCCGTACGCGTACGTTTATCATAATGGCGTGAGTGTAGCGTGGTTTCTGTGTGCACGATCCGCAACAGCGAGCTGCTTTCGTTTCTACAAAGCGGTGCGCGTGTGAATGCGGTCTGGCACAACGAGTAGCAACGATCGGCGGCTAAATGCGTGCAGTAGGCTTAAAGCAGCGCGACGCGACAGGGTTGTCAGCGTCATACTGGCGCGGTCGTCGGTGGCCGCCACCTCACATTCGTTCTTTCCCTATGCTTGCATCGCTGCAATCGCGCGGAAGTAGGAATCATTTATCGACCGATTTCCGCACTTTCTAAAAGAGACACTGTGGCGTCAGCAAGTTCAGCGGCGCAGTAAACTTTTATTGCGCAAAACATTATCGCGGCACGCAGTGTAACTATATGCATGTGTGTGTGTGTGTGTGTGTGTGTGTGTGTGTGTGTGTGTGTGTGTGTGTGTGTGTGTGTGTGTGTGTGTGTGTGTGCGCGCGTGCGCGTGCGTGCGTGCGCGCGTGCGTGCGTGCCTGCGTGTGTGTGTGTGTGTGTGTGTGTGTGTGTGTGTGTGTGTGTGTGTGTTCGCACGTGTGTGTATCGGGTGTCCCAGCTAACTTGTGCCAAGGGTTAAAAAATGCAATATTAGAAGCAGTTGAGTGAAATCGTTTGAATATTGATGACAGCCACCTTGCACACTACAGATATTTTTTTGTTTTGTAAATAATTTGTTAATTAGGATTATCAAGTCAATTGCTAAATATTGACTTTATGCAAGAAGTGGGATTTGCAAAGTTCGAGAGCGTCTTCACAAACCTCCATTGCATTATTTGCGAGAAAGAAAGTCTCACGTGTACCATTTCTTCCGAGCTGCAAAGAAGCCCGAGAAATACGAAAAAAAAAAAAAAACATGTGACTAGCACTTTCGCGCGCCGCGATTATGCTGCGACCGTGACTCGCCGGCTTCGTCACAGCTAGTTGCAGCGGTAGGCCGATAAGTTGGCAGTCGTTTCTTGGCCTGTGTCAGCCAGTTGGCGCGCATGACGGTCCAAGTTTTAGCAAGCGCGGGCCAAGCAACAACCACCAACTTATGGGCCTACCGCTGCAAGGGAGCCGGCGAGTCGCAGCCGCAGCTGATTTCGTTCGGTCAAACCACAGCATGGTGGCTACTACGACTGAGAGCAGTACGATGACGGCGCGCGAGTGCGCTAGTTACGTGGATTTTTTTTTATTTCGCGGGCTTTCTTTGCAGCTTCTATCATCTTTCACTCCCCCTTCCCCTTTCCCCAGCACAGGGTAGCCAGCCGGTCTGAGTACTGGCCAACCTCCCTGTCTTTCCGTTCTTCTCCTCTTCTCCTTGGCTAAATTTCTAGGCTAAATTGGCTAATTCTAGGCAGCTTGGCTAAATTCTAGGCAAAATTTTCTTCCTCTGTGTGTTTCATGAAAAGTCGGTGCCTGCTCCAAACACAGGGGTGGCTGCTCCAAAAGCAGATTTTGCCTGCTCCAGTGGCTGCTCCAAAATGCTGGAAGGCATTCCCACCACTGGTTTGGGTATCATCGTCTAATTCAATCCAGACGTGCAGACCATAACCCTAACCCCACATTAAAAGAAAAGAGAAAAGGACAGGGGTTTCTATTAATTACTCATATGTGCACATGCCACGTAATTACGAGTACTGCTAGGATTGCAGACGTCTAAAAAATTTACTGGCAGTCATTCGGAGCTGTGTATGTTGTTTCTGCGGCCCTGAGAAACAATGAACAAAAACATGCGGCAGTTTTCTTTTTTTGCCACCCCCACTCCCTCCTGCTTTACAAATGTCCCAAATTTCTAGATTGCCAGGTTAACATTAGCATTCGCAGCGCCTGTTTGACAGGCGCTGCAAATGCTAATGTGGACTTTGTCATTGTTCGCACTGTTAGGTGGTTCAACACATCGCATTTATTGAAATAGCAGTGCTCACGTGCACTGTGCACGAGTTAACTGATGTTGAATGGCGTGTAGGTGTTTTTGTTTTCTTTTCTAAAAGTAAGCCTTCTTTGTTATACTGCTCCAAATTTAAGATTTCGTGCTAAAAAATTGAGGGATTTTTTTTTTTCATAACCTGCTCCGAATTTGGATTTTCGTGCTCCAAAACCAACATTTTGCTGCTGCAAAAAATGCTCCAAACCCTATTTGGCAGTTGCACCCCTGCTCACCTATTGTCCACTAAAAACTCACAGGGTCCCTCATGCATCCACCTCAGTTGACTCGAAGGCCATATTCTTTTTCTTCCATGTATTCTTCCAAGAGCTTTCTGCAACTAACGTGGTTTTGCGATGTCTCCAGGATTGAGGCTTTGTAAGCTTTCTGCACATCACCTTGTCTTGCACTGACTCCGGGATTGGCCCAGCTTTGACCAAGCAATCATGTCGTGTGATGACGTCACGTTATGTGACGTCATTATTATGTGGCGTCACAAATTTTGCCGATCTGTGATGTCATGATGGCGTCACCATATGACAGCATCACACGATGATGACTTTTTGCATCACTCGTGTTGATGCCGCCGACAGGGCACGCCAACGTGGGACATCGGTCGATTTTCGCGTTTGAGGAGGCATCTAAGCTTTTCGCCTTAAAAATGCCATGCATAACTAGCCTAGCAGGTGTAAAATTGGGCACAGCCAGGAGAGGCATAGCGAAAGGGAATAAGCAAAGTACAGGTGAAGCCTAGTGTAGCAAGGAGAGGGCAAAGCAGGTCCAGGCAAGGGAGGAGATGACATTGGTGATGACATCCGCTTTCCTCAGCAATAGGCGAGATGGCAATCCTGTAAACCTTGCTAGACCATGCTCTACTTTGCCCAGGTTTGCGCTGCTTTGCACTCCATCACTGAGGCTTCCCGTCAGCTCCACAGCTGCCCCTTGGTCTTTACAACCTCAAGTTAGTTAAAGTCATGCATATTTCTTTTCGTTACTTCTCTGAAAAAAAAAAAAGACCTTCCCGTACTGTGAAATGCCATTGTTCTGCTCGGGAATGAATATATGCCTGATCTGAAATGACCTAGGCGAGTAGCATCGCCGTTACTGGTGTTTCCACTAATTTGGTGCAATCAAGCTTCATTGTTCTGCACACGCTTGATTTAAATGGTGAAAGAAACCTTTAACAAAAAGGAAGCCTTCTTGTACCGTACTGCTCAGTGTTGTGTAGGGGACTGTTTACCTACTCTTTTTCAAGGGCTACATGTCTGTGTGTTGTTTTCTATTTAACAGAGGAGGCATGGTGCAGACGGCCGAGCAGTATGAGTTTGTCCATCGAACACTGTGCCTGTTTGAGCGTGAGCTGCCTCACAGAGATGCCCGTTGAGATGCTCTTCGGCGGGGCTTGCTTGCAAGGGTGACGAGTTCCTTGCGGGTGGAAAGGACCGTGGGTGCTGTGAGGTGCCAGTTGCGCTTGTGGACCTCCTTCTCCTTCGGCACACCACTGGGTCAGGCACTCGGCTGTTGTCGAATGCGCCTTTTTGCCATTTCAGCCACACTCATCACTATTTCACTATTTCCTTTAATCCCCACGGGTGAGTGTGTGTGCTTCCTTTGCTATCGAATGTGTGAACCAGTTGGCATAAAGAACTTGTCTGGCTGTGCTGGTGCCATAAGAGTGATGGTACAAGTGGAAACATTCAAGCCGATGGGTCCCCCCTTTTAGAAGTGCTGCCAAGACGAGCATCCATCATCTGCTCTTATTCACTTGTTGTTCGGTGTCCGGCTGTTTGTGTTGCTGGCTCGTGTGCACTGTTTTTTTTAAAAAGAAGATGCAACAAGCATCAACTGACTTTAGTTTCATTTTGGATAAGCAGCAATTCCTGTCCAACCTCAATACAATAGACACGGATATTAAATACCATATATGGCGAAGTAACTTTTGACTTCCCAAACTATATATATTTTGCTGATACTAGTTTGTGCACTTGTAATCCAATTAAGTGAAGATATTTCCATGTCAACATTGCAACAAAGTTGTGCTCTGTAAATTCAGGAAATCGCACTGCATGACTAGAATGCAGACAACATCAGAATGTTGAGGACAAAAAAGCGTGAGCTGTGTCATTGGCTGGCAAGGGACACTACTGTCTCACTTGGCCTCTTCCATTGTCAGTGCCACTTCTGTGTCTCTCAAGTGGTGTCTTACCCATTCGACCACTGTCTGACAAATGCAGCCTCTCTCCAAAACTGTTTAAAGGGCCTCAGGTCACTTAGCTTGTGCATTATGAAAAAATGCTGATCATTTTCTTCTTCTTATTCACTTTCTCAGAATGGCTGGACCACTTTTGGTTATGCTTTGCAGGGTAATGTGATTTGGTTTGCACCAAGTGCAAAATTGTTGAAAAAGTGTTTCAGCATACATGTTTTGTTTGTGTAAATAAATGCCCACTTGCGCATATGGCAATGCTACATAGCTAATGGCAGGGTTGATATCTGAATTTTTTTTTTCTAAGGTCCCTTTTGATAGGTAAAAGAGAATTTCAGTTTTCAGGCGCTAGGCACAGGTTCCATTTGAATCACAAGTTTTTCTGCTGTTGTCAAATAAGGACATCTCGAAAGGCAATTTTTGCAGTCTGATTAGCAAAAAGAGCAGTGATATTTAAGTGGTTCATTTTTGCTTGAACCATCACAGGGTTGCTTGGGTGTAGCACATTTGCATGAAGCATTTTGCAGTAGCATTTATCAGGCTCATTAAAGTACTTTGTAATGAAATGCATAATAGGCTGAGGAATGGCACATAACTTCATGCGAACACAATAGCGAACACAATAAGAACCCCGAGTGTTGTTTTGTAGATAGCACCAGGTGTTTCAGCTACACCTATCTCAGCTTTAAGATATCTTTTTAACCATGAACTCCTTCGGGGCATATTTTAGTTGCAGATGTTGTGCAGTCATCTGCTGGTAATTGTGCCAAACTCCAGCTTTTTGTTGAAGGTGTGTTTCTACTACACAAACGTGTGAAGTTGAACAGCCATGTTATTTCAGTGTACACTTTTTATTCAGCATTTCACAAATTTGGTTGACCACTGCACTAGGTCAACCTTAGTTGCTCTTTAAGAAGTTTGTGAAAACTATTTGATCAGTAATTACCGTCTACAAAAGTTAATGTCTGTCCACCATGATAAATCACTGTCAGTAGAAATTGCCGCTTGCTCTTGAGTTTCTCCTGTTTCTAGTAATTGGAGTGGTGTTGTTGGAACGCTTCAAAAGTTTTGCTGTTTATTTACGAGCTTGAATTTCAAGATCACTCCATGATACTGAGAAGAACCATGCATTTTTTTTTGCCCATGCTATACACTGTGAATGTGAACTCTTTTTTTTTTTTGGCTTTGTTTGAAGTACTTGTGTGATAGCACAACCTTCTTCACTTTTGAAGCATTCAGGTTTGGCAAAAGTATTTAAAGGAGTCCTGACACAAAAATTTTCGCCCCGCGTTTTTTTGCTGCAGTGTGTTGCTGGGGGCCTGTTAATCATAACACGGCACATCGTTCGCTGCAGCGCGCGACAGATAATTAATTACAAGCTCCTCATTACCGACACAGCCTCAGTTTCGGTTTGACAGAGCTCCAAAAACGACAAGCCGCCGGGTGCAACTATCACCACCTAGCGAGTGAAACGCTCGGTCACGTGAGCACACAGAACGCTGGCGCATTTCCGCGCGTTCTGTCGTCGTCGGGCTCATCATCGTCTGATGGCGACGATTTTCTTGCGGCGGGGATCGAAGGAATTTGCGACGTGGCGAATCACTTCAGGTTTGACCCGCTGGCGAGGAGCGATTCGTCGGGAAGCGCGTCAAAACAGAAATGGCGGCTACGACGTCATCGTAACTTGTACCGGCTGCAACGGTTACGTTGGGGAAGTAGGGGGGTCACCTCGGGTCACCTCCGAGGGTGTCAATGCACTAGGTGCGGCCTATAATGCTGGATCGCGCTCGCGAATTTTAAAATTCATATAAAATACCTTCCAAGCTTTATTCGCTGTCGATATTTTGCAGATGGTACACGCACGTACACGGGAATCGATCCAGCAGCCTATCTCGGCCGCGAAATTTTGTGTCAGTACCCCTTTAATGTTGTGTGACACCGTGTGAGACAGCCATGTCCAGAACAACACGCAACCGTGAGATTGTCTGTGTTCACCTTTGTGCTATGGCCTGTCACTTTAATTACTGAGAACCGAACCTTTCGTTTGTTATTTCTTGCACATCATGCTAGAAGTGCCAGTTCATAGATTTCCATAAAACCAACACAATGTGTTGCACAGCCATTTCTCTTTTTTTTTTTTTTATCTGCATTATGATTCTGTTTTATTTGTTCTGTCCACTTGATGTTTCTGTCATTGAGGGACTACATTGTATCACTGATTTTGTCCAGTGGCTGAAGGAAACACTGGAAGGAGGTGAGCCTGTCTAAGTAGCTGGTTTTTCTATGACTGAGGTCATATCGATCACTTTTGGTGACGTTACACAGATCAGACTAGGCCAGCAGGCAGCTTGCACAAAAGGGAAAGCACGCTTGAAAGTGATTGGCCGACACTTGTATCTTGGTGCATTGCTGAAACGTAACAAAGAATGCATCTTGAAGGGCCCCAGAACCACCCAGAGGGCAAAATGTGGTTGTGGTGTTGCAATTGTTTGCAACAAACACGTAGCCGTGAGAACGCATCCGAATTATCAGATCTTCCGAATTAACGAGCGTTTACTGTACTTCATTTAAGGGAGTTTAGTGGTTCAGGTTCTGCCACATGCCTTGGTTTGCATCACTTAATAATCTTACCTCATTTGTCCCGAAAAAAAAAAAAAAAAGATAGAAGAAATGACCAGCTGTGTAGTTGTCTGTAGTGTGGAGAAATCACACAAACAATGCTTCCAAGTGTTTTATTGAGCAATGCAGAGCCATTGATGCAATCTTGCAGAATGACATAAGCAAAAAACAAAGCTGCAATTAGTGGAAATTTTTGTTACTTGCTGTCATGCACGACCACTGTTGCCTTGACAGAGTCTGTTCATTGTGATAAAATTTTGGCATCAGACTCCATTCTTACTCTTCATTAGTTCCTGAAAACAAAAATTTACATTTACAGATAGAAATCACTTCAATTGGACATGTTTGGAGTAGGATGGCTGTAATACCTCATTTTACATCTGAAGATCACAACAGGGCTTGTTGCTGAGCTAGTTGGTTCATAACTTGAGGTAAAACTGTAATGACGCAAAGAAGACGGGGACGAAGCGAAGACACGCGAAGACGAAGCGACAGACAGACACGCCCGTGTCTGTCTGTTCGTGTCTTCGCTTCGTCCCCGTCTTCTTTGCGTCATTACAGTTTTACCTGAAGATCACAAGCAGCAGCGGGGAAGTTCTCTTTGGTTGTTTATTTGGTCTTGCATTGGAGGAGAATATTTATTGTTTGGATGCTTCCAACGTTGGCACAGTCACTTGGTTCACATTGAGCACATTGTCCATGAATCGTGCACGTCAGCCTGGTGTTCATTCTGACCCGCTGTCACTCTTGCCATCTCATCGGCCTTGAATTCGAACTCTGGCTTTAGTTTTGTGCACTCTCTGTACAGAAAATGGTCGTTTACATTGCAGTTTCACTTATGAACACAATGTGGTTCTGTGCACAGTTTCACCTATTTTACAGACACTTTGTGTATAAGGCTGTCATATTTACATGTAATAATGAGTTCCAAGTTATATATTCCTATTTATTTTTCCCATAGCTTGGTGCGCTATAGAAATTAACACAGTCGGCTTTATAAAGTGGACAAGCTGTGAGGGAGATAAACATTTTAAGAATTTAAGCTTTCATCAGTTGGCACAATGGCCGCGACAGCATCCGGTACCAAGTACATGGAGGCATAGCATTAAAATACAATATCAGTATTGATGTTCAGGTTTTGTCTTTCTGGTCAGTTCTTTATGATGAAGTGGAAATGTATGGCTGGTTTGGCTTTCTGTTTCATGTTTTGAGTGTCCAAAGAGACAACACAAACATATTGCTATAAGTTGAGCTGCTATTGTCTCATCATTAAACCATCCACACTCGTGTTATTCACCATCCCATTTTCTGTTTCAAGTGCACTATATTCGGATTTGTACCGTGGAAGAGCATTGTTTTTAATAATGCGCGTTGTATGCAAGGTTTTTCTTCCTTGTCACTCGCAAGTATTTTACGCGTCTTTGTTCAACACGTACATTGCACCACTCTGCAAGATATCGGAAGTGGATTTTGTCCCTGTGTAGTGGCTTGTGAGACATCATCCTTCTAAAGACTTGTAAAAACCAGCTGCTTCCATTTATCTGTTGAGTGATTCTGATGTCAGTACGCTAGAGTGGTATAAGTGGCAATGTTAAACATGTGCTACAAATGTTACTCATTCACCAGAGTTTACTGTTATGGGGTCATATTAAAGCAGTGGACACTCCCACATCTTTCAGCACATTGTGTAGTTGCTTTACTGAATAGATGTTTGTAGTTGTGACATTCATTTACATTCACTCATAGTGGGTAGTCTCAAGTGCTTTGCACGTGTAAATGCATTTGACATGCAAATAAGTTTGTTTCACCAGCTGGGTCTGTCTGCCGCAATGGAAATTACAGGTTGCATCAGTCAGTGGCATTTAATCATCCAGCTTTTAATGTGTTGAATGATTAGAAATACCCTCCTCCTCTCCCTGTTGCGAACCGTAGCCAGACATGGCGGTATAGAGCATTCTGTCATTTGGAAGCTGAGAAAGTGAAGCAACCATTTCCTGAAGTGAGCAGGTTTGGTGAAATGTTTCCCAGCTGACAGTTCTACAAGTAGCCTAGCAAATGTGTAAAGAATGAATAGCTTCCAACTCAGCGTGTTGTAAGGAGAATAGTTTTTGAATGACAGAAAATTGAAGTAATGATGAGGCATGCAAACACGGACACAGAAGAAGGGAGTGAGACAACGCCAATGCCGACTATCAGCTGAAAGGGCACCAGAAAAGAAAGTAGACACAAAAGCTTATCTGTGCATGCTCGGGCATGGTAGCACCGCCTGTCATTCAGGCAAGATGCAGGTTAATCAAAGGCTGCATCTGCTACTCAGCAATTAAATATGTTTCTTTATTCTTGTGCCTGTACAACACTGCGTGTTGCAAATCCCTCAAGGAGAGGGAAATGGACAACCACCTGTTTGCATCACCTTGGGGCTTCGTACTACGAATCAACGTTTATAGATACTTTTTCAGTTCCGTATCTCCTCGCGGCGCGCGTAGGGAGGAGGCGGCCTGTCGCCGCACCCTCGCTCTCCTAGTGCAAAGCGCAGTCGCGCTTTGCACTAGGAGAGCGAGGGTCGTCTGCTAGCACGAAGGGCTTCTTCGCATGAGCTATTGCACATGGCCGAATGAGAATTGCGCGAACGCTGTACTTGGTCTTTACTCTTCTTACTTAACATTAATTGGACATTTACTTCAATTTGTGCGCGTTATATTGCTCACAGACTTGAAAAGACCTGTACAGACACGCTTCGCAGGCGTCAGTTTTGGGCAATGACAACGTGCTCGCATCGCTCTGCGCCTTTCCATGTCCGTTTCGTTAACACTACACTAGTTTGGCTATTGAGCATGCTCCAAAAATACGAATTTCAAACGTAGAAAACTAAGGGTTACATAACATCTCTCAAACACGGGGAAATTTACAACATTTTGTAGTACGAATCAAACATTGCTCTATCAACATACTCGAATTATTCGCCGAGAATTTTTCGCGGTTGGCAAGCGTGTCCCGGATTTCGCGAGAACTGACGGACACATATCATTTCAGTAATTCTAGTGCGTTTCATTAACACGAAAAAATGTGGTCTAGCCAAGAGCACACCATGTTCTGTGCGTAATAATTTTGCAACTTCACGTTATGTGACGTTTTCGAAAGCCTTGCATTGTACGAAATGATTATGTGCATTTGTATTGTTTCAAAACGACAAGCAACATGCATTTTGGTCAATTAATTCGAACATGGTGGCATCGCAAAAAATATTACATTGTGAAAGCAAACCGAGATCCTTAATTGGTATGCAAAATGAACGTGGAAATTTTTTACACGCGTAGATACTGCACAGCATTGTTGGCAGGCAGTAGCATAACCAGGCATTATATTCGGGGAGGGGGGGGGGCAGGCCCGTAGCCAGGGGGGGGGGGGCCTAGGGCCCCCCCGCCTCAAAAATTTTGAAGTATGTGTTTTTACCAAAAAATAATGAAAATAAGTGTTGTTCTCAAATAGTCAAGGTTTTCAGCAAGTACCCCGCAACCCCGAAAAAAAAATTCCGGGCTACGGACCTGGGGGGGTTCAATCACATTTTTTGTGTGTTCGTGCTTGTGTTTGTAAGAGTGCGTGGATATATACACATGCAAAATCGAAAAATACCGGACGAGGAAGTTTGACCCCACCCCCTTCCTGGCTACGCTTGTGTTGGCAGGTTTGCTGCCAGCTAATTGTTAAAGCTTGCTTTCTTGCGCTCTCTCTATGCCCTAATGGTACTGCTGTTTTCCAAGCATTTGGCTTGCGCACAGAAGTGCATGGGAGTAAATAAAAGTGAGGCCAACAGTGTGTTGTGCCCCTCGTTATAAGAGCATTCAGCACACCCCAAAACAGGTCACCAAAAAATGTGTCCTTGCTAGCCTGCTTGATAGCACGCTCTACCGTACGTGCTTACGTGGAAGCAGTTTCTCTGAAAGGCTACCACTGACACATTCGCGCACAGTGACCAGCATGGACTCAAGCGGCAGGGAATCCCGCCCACCAAGGGCATCGTATTTGCAGACCTCGCAACGCGTTGTTTTCTTCAATTTGAAAGCCACGTAGCCTGCCAGGTAACAAAAGGCCGTTGCTTCTGGTAATGGTGCACAGTACCCACAATCGTCAGAAGCACCTAAGAGGTCACGGAATGGCATGGACATAAGCTGTTGGCACACTTTCTCTTTCATCGCATGTTTCTGGACGAGGACTTCACGACGCTTTTTTTTTTTTTTTTTTTTTTTGCACAGATGCTTTCAAATGCACTAAGCAAGGTACAAGTGGCTAAACTTGGTCGCTATGGTGTATGGTCTTGCATGTTTTTCTCCGCGGTTTATCGTCGTGAGAAATAGCTTGCACCCAGCTTTCAAGATGCTGCGGATCGGGCGGCGGCGCAAAAAAGTGCCGCTTTTCTACCCGCTGGCACAGCCGGGCACGAAACAAGTTGGCATCGCAAAGCTTGAAAACTGCTTGACTTCCTGTGGCAAGGAATGCTCGGTTGTCTGAATTCACCGAAGTCGTCGAGAGTAACCTCGCGCATGCACAGCCAACACACTCAGGAAAAACATTCCATGTCAGCCCCGCACGCGGCGAAGCAACTACGGGAAAGAACACGTGTGCCCGCACGCGCGACAGCGCTATTCACGACTGTGGCGCCCTCTCACTGCCTGGGTAAAAGTGGCGGCCGCCTTCGGCGGAGGAGTTACGGAACTGAAAAAGTATCTATAAACGTTGCTACGAATGGGTGGTTGTCCATTTCCCTCACTGTGCATTCATCAAATATTGTTGTGCATCTACACTTGACAATACAAGGAAAGACTAGATGGCAAGCCTTCGGTGAACTTCTTATGTTCCATTGGTACCTGATTAACACATTGGTTCATCTGCCCTGCGTAGTGGTGGCCACAGCTAAAAGGAATTTCATATACCACAGCAGTATGCCAGTCTGCAAATTTGTTTATGTGCTTCACGAAACAAATGTCAGTGCACCTTTTTTCTATTGCATGCTCATTCTTTCCCTGCATGGCAGCGCACGTAGGCAGCCATAGAAACAGCGTTAATGCCATACCCACTTTCTTTAGCCTCTGAGATAAGCAATGCATGTAAAGGATACCTATGACATGCTTGTTACCACTGCTTTCTGCAACCATGCTCAGACTTGACAAAATGGACTTGTTTAAACATTCAGCTACAGTGGCCACTGCAACGTGAGGATAAGCTAACAGTCACTTGACCTGCACATCAAAGCTGGTGCTCATTTTGTGCATACACGACTTCGGGCATGGCATGGCTACTTCGATGAGAAGTGTAACAGACTGCTTCGATGAGAAGTGTAACAGCGGTTGTGAAGATGTCGGAGAAAATTGCCAGCGCACATGGTACTCCTGTAACAATAAGGAAACGACTAGAAATTGTGTTATGTTATTCTGAGGCAGTTCTTTAGTAAACTTCAGCCTTCCTTCATTTAATTTAAATTGTTCACTCACTGAGGTAAGCATAGATTCAAATTCAATAGGATCAAAACCTTTAATTTGTGTATTAGCTACACTGATACTAGCAATGCCATCAGAATTACGATTGAGCACTCTTCTTCAGGAACTAATCTAGAGTGACACAGGGCAGCAGGCTTAAAATGTCTACTGGTTTCACGTTAGGCTTAAAGCAGTATGTGGGGCCTAAAGCTAGGCACCTCCGAGGACCAGCAGGTTATTTGGCAGTGAAATAGTAGAAAAAAGTTTTTCACTTACTTGGTTGAAGCTCGTGAAAGTTCCTCCTACGCAATAATTCGGTTTGCTGTCCTCATCCAGTCGGCATGCAGATGTTTCTGGTGGTGATCGTCTCTTTCTGTCGATAGTCGGCATTTGTGCTCTCTTGTGTCATTGTTGAACCTTCTTTAATGAGAGTCATCTTGCTTGATTTTCTTTTTTCTTTCTCCGTGCATCGTTTATGAACTAAGCCTTCTGTGCCGAACAAGTGATTTTTTATTCTCTTTGACACAGGCATTTCCTGCGGCATGCAGTGTAGTACTTGGTTTATGTGTTTGCAGGAGCTACAGATAGGCAGCATTTTCTAACCATGTTCAAAAAGTGGTGCAGGCTCTTTTAAAGAAATTGCTCCTCACATTCTCGTTGCTAGCTTAAGCTTTTTACCTTGTTATCATTTGAATCCTGCCGCTGCTCACTGTTCTGCCATGTAGCTATCTAAATTGCGCTCAATGACACGAAAGTGATGAGTAATATGGCGGTCTGACCGGGTTCACCGCGTTAGTGGTTAGAACCTGCAGAAGTCTTGCTGCCTGTCTTTGTTCTTTTTTCTCATCACCCACGCATTTTTTAACCTTTACCATTGCCAACTGTCTGAATGCTTTTTCAGTGTCATAAATGGGATGGGGAGCATTTTTTCTTCTGTCTGCATTTAATCTGCAAAAGATTGCTAGTATTGGGTGGACTAGTTTTGCTGAATGACAAGAGTGCTCTTCATATTGCGTGGCTAGGGCGTGTGTGTGAGAGAGAGGCACTACATGAATCTGTGACGGGATTTGTGGGCTCATCGATTCCAATGCATTGAGCACTTTCTGCAGGCTGTTATTTGCCACAATGCTTGACGGAAATGTTCATATTGTTGTCAACCCAGTTGCCGGTGAGGCATCTTTTAGCTTATCCTGAGGAACAATTTTTGATGCTTTTCAGTACATGTTTGATGTGACGTGTGTGTGTGTGTGAAATTGATGCAAATGTACCTTTTGCAGCATGCTTCTTTCTGGAAACCTTCCAAGTACAAAAAAAAAATGTCTGTTATTGAAATTAAGACGTTTAAGATGTGCTGTTTGATCATCATCCGATGATTGCGTAACTGTGTCTCAAGCTGTTCGGGTGTTTGATTAAAATTTTCAGAAAGCAGTATTTGCAGCTGCCTGCCTTGCCATAGTGAATGTACCGGTAGATTGATCTAAAACAGCAGCAGCCAATACTGTCATACCCTTAGGCTACGATGGAGATGCTAGGCTGGTAGATTACACTTCCTTGATTGCAGGAAGACCAGCCTTCCCAGGCCAGCTTCTTGTGAGGCTTTATAATTAGCTACTGTTAAGCAAAGCTTAACAGGAAATATAAAGCTTGCCTGACCTGTTGTGAGCTTTTCTTGTGTAAGAAGAAACCATGTCCATGAGCTGATGTTCTGAATGTGAGGTCATGAATACAGCAGTATGAAGGATGAACAATTTTCTACATAGCAGCAGTGGCTGAGTTGGTACTGATTCATGAATGTGTTTTGCGTAACACATACACGGACGAGATTTGCACCCGTGGTGTCTTTTTCTATTTCGTCTGTGTGTGTGTTGCACAAAAAAGTCGGGAATCTTTCTGCGTGCTTAAGTACAGAGAAACAAAGAATCTTCGCAGCATGTTCATTTGGACTAGTTGGTACATCTCATTAACAGCACAGTATTGAAGAGGCTGTAAGCAGGGATGGGCAGTATCGTGATACAAGAGTATTGCGATAGTATCTCAGAGATACTATTGGGTATCTGTATTTCTGTATCGAGATGCATTTTTTGAAAAATGTATTTGTGTCTCAGTAGTGAAAGATTTTTATGATGTTCCGATTATATCGCGATACTATGCTGGGATCTCATTAAGTTTTGAGTCAGAAACGATCACACGTGTTTGCAAAGGGGAAGGGACACTTTTTTTGTGCTGAGCAAAGTAAAGGCATGCCACCGGTCAGCGACACAGGGAGGGTGGCAAAGGGCATGCACAGAATGGCCCATGTGGTAAAGCACCCAACACCGCTGATGGCATAATCGCGCCTTGCCTACAAAGTCGCTATCTCTCAAGCTGGTGCAGCAACCCTAATTTTTTTCGGGGGCCAGCCATTTGCCGAGTTTGTGTGTCTTGTGTGGAAGCCGAACCAACGCTATCTAGCAGGCAGACTGAGAAGCTGCTGTTGCGAGAGTGCAGTTCACGGAACAACCTTCTCTGTAAACCAGATATTCTGTATAAGAGAAATGTATGCTTCCTCTCAATTCACTGGCGTTCGTTAGTGATTCAGATGATATGGTTTACTTGCAAGTTTCAATGCGCTGCAACATTATTCACCATATTATGCTGCACTTAAAATGTCTTCCTGGAATATCAGCATTCTCAAAATAAAATGTTGTCCAGTATATGTATTCCTATATCTGTATTCCGGGATACTTCTTTTCGTTTTTTCGCAAATGTATCTCCAAAATATCCTGTTACGTCAAAGACAAATGCATCTCAGTGTCTGTATTTCAATATCTGTATTCCGGAATACTTCTCTGCCCAGCCCTGGCTGTAAGTGAGCACGCTATTCTGTTCTCCTTGTTTCCACAGTTGCACAAGTCTTTGTTAAGCCCTAATAGCCTGCATTGTTTTTTGGCTAAAGAAAAGCGTTCAAGTTGCTGTTGGAAATGCTTGTGTGCGAGCTAACAACATTCAAAATTGCTCTAACATTATTTCACTACTTGTAGACTAGACCTGAAAAACTCGAATGGGGCTTCTGACTCGAAACATTGTCTTTAGGCTGAAACGGTCTTTCATTTTATTTAAGTCTGCTAAGATGGTGATTTCAGTGGATGAACCTTAATGGATACAGCTGCACAAATTTTTGAAGCTTTGCCCTCCTTTGAAGCACCATGCGCTAAGAGTTTTTCGGCCAATTTGGAAACGGCACCACACTGTCTGGTTATTGCCAGATGGCCACACGTGGCATCCAAATTAAGATTTCTCAGTTTGGAGCATTTCATTCATACTGCAAGTCCAGTTCATCCAGCTGGGGCCAAATAACAGTGTGATTTCGTTTATATTTCTGGCGTAAGCGAGATCGTTTTTTATCACATCACTGTTTACAGAGGGCTTATCAGTTTTGGGTCTTGGAGGTGAATGTATTTTTTAGCGAGTGCAGATAGCAGGTTTCTGAATGTATCAACATCATCATCCTGGGATTTAGCAATATGTTCTTGCCCATTTATAATTTTATTATAGTTTGCTCAATTATGCATATATACAGTGGAATCTCGATGCGATTCTACTGAGGATTAAAAACAAAAACGTATGATCCGAAAATCGCATTATCCAAAACAGGGCCCAAAAGATCACTAACTGTACATACTTGACACAGAACTTGCTTTTATTGAAGAACTTTAAAAGAGTCGGTCACATTGCGCTGAACTTTTTGTTTTTCAATGTCCAGCAGGAAGCTTTTTTGGAACTCATAGAAACGAGCAGCAGTTTCATTACTGAACTCCTCACTTGCAACAAGGCTACGAAATGTGTCCAAAGCTTCGAGTGCATAGTCGGTAATTACTTGCCGACGATCGCCTCTGTAACCTCCTGCCTCTTGGTTGCCGTCATCGCACTACCACAAGCGTTGGGGTGCCTCGATGGGCGCGCAGGAATAGTGCCTCTCGAAGCGAAAATCTAAACCACACGAGGTTTTCATACGTTTAAGCGATCGTGTTATCCAAGCCCACACAGAAATAGTATCTTATTAGCCATACAAAAATTCATTACCTTTATGAGCTGTCGGCCGGGAACAGAAAAAAAATACATATTATGCCGAAGAACGTATCAAGCGGGATCATATGACAACAGAGCAGCAAGTTGGGCTAGTTGGTTGATGTTCATTCTTCAAAGGTATACTACGCTATAAGAAACAAGGACACAGAAAAGGGGGGGACAACACATGCGCAGACTCACAACTGGTTGTGAGTCTGCGCATGTGATGTCCCCCCCTTTTCTGTGTCCTTGTTTCTTATAGCGCTGTATACCTTTGAAGAATGGGATCATATGAATGAGATTTCATTGTACTTTTCTAATGTCATGGCTGTAAGAATTAGACGCAGAAGCATGAACTTGGCGTTGACTCTGTTGTGGCCACCAATTCCTGGAAGAACACAAACCTTTTGCGCAACGTCATTGGCAAAAAGCAAATGGAGGACAATGTTTCAGGGCAAAAAGCTGAGGCTCTGTTTGACAATTGCATCATAAACTGGCCTCCTACCCGTGGTGTCTGTTCATTCCAGCTTGGTAGGTTGAAGTCTCCTGCAAGGACGATGCTGTCATCTAGTGGCTGGGGTAGAGCTTAACAAACTGCCTATTTCACCTCTGGTTCCAGGTGGACAATAGACTGAACCCAGAGCAACCATATCGACTGCAGCTGTAACGTCAGTTCCCACATGGTGGAAGCATTCTTTAACCATTACTCCTCAGCCATGGCAACTTCTGTCACTTCTGCACACTTGATGGTGCGAAGGAAACATTGCGGCAATTTTAATCGATACATCTAGCTGCAACTTCGTGTGAAAGCAATGTCGGGATCTAGCGCCTCCAGTAGACCATCGAGGTCATCAGTTTTATTTTTAATGCATCGACAGCTTAGTGATGAAAGTGAGCATTCCGTTTTTCGGTTTCTTAGCTTGTGGTCACTTTTTGTTTATTTTAGCTACGGTCTGTGCATCGTTAGCCAAAGTGTAGGCTTCATTGTAAGGTGTAAAACAGTGCAGACATGGACAAGAGCACAGCTTTGTGCTGTTTTATACCTGACCAGCTTTCTTGCTGCTATAGGCTTCATAATTTATGATCAACTTATCGTGCACAAGTGACAACTTTCCATTATTTTCCTCTGGAATGTCTGTGTCCTTCAGTTTTCTGAGATTGCTATAACTTTCTGGGTGTCTTTATGTGGTAAAAATTGGCAATAATATGGGATGGTTTTGCCATTTAAGGAATATTTCGCAATCCTGTGTGCTCTTTGGATTGGTCCTGCAGTGACTCCCAGTTGGTGCCGGCAAAAATTTGATTAATTGTATTTTTCCGTTGTTTTCCAGCTTTCGTGCGGAAAGGCCATAAATGACAAGATTCATTCTTCTGCTATGGTTTCTAGTCCAGAGCTTCATTTGCTTGGCCAATGCGCTTTTGCACTACGTCTGAAACTGTGCACTATCTGCATGTTTCATGCTAGATCCTAAGGACTCAAGCCAATATTATTCAGTTTCTGATTTTGCCTTTGATGTGGGAGAAGTAAGAGAGAAGTTGTCGAAGCATTTCGCAAGAAAAGATAGCTGCATTATAGCTTTTCATCCAGGAAAAAAATGGAATTGATCATTTTTCCTTGTTTTGCTACTTTATTATATTGATGACCTACATGCTTTCACAAAATAAAGCCAGTCTGTGCTTTATTGTAGCGCAAAGCAACACACGGACAGACAGAGAGGCGCCAGTCCCGTCCTCTACAATTTTTTCCTTCGCTACAATTTTTTCCTTCAGAAGTCATGAACCAACTAGCCCAACAAAACGTATTGCTGTGCTTTATACGCACCTGTGTTCCTGTTTACGTCTTGTCTTGTTTGTGCAGTTATCTGTGAACCAACTTGACCAACGATATGCCTTACTTAATTGGTTGATACTTATTCTGAGTACCTTAAACGGTCAGTAAGTAGCAGCATTCAATTACTTTAATCTGGAAAGGTGATTTTTCATGACCATTTTCATTTATTTGGTGATCGAAAACAATGAGAAGCTAAGTTTTCCTTATTTGGCATGTTCGCATTCAGTCTGCAACAGAAGTATATTTTTGTGATGGCACAGATTTGAAATGACTTCTTTGTTCAGCAAAAGTTTGTCTGTACTCCTTTAGAATGAAAACGTACTCCTTGCTCATCGCAAACAGGTAGGTCAGGTGTAGCAGATGGGAAGGCCTCATATTTTCCTATACAATTCTTGTTAAGCGTATTTTACCAGTCTTGGCATACTTCCGGCGTTGCAATATACAGCCACGAGTTATGCATGTCGTCGTTACCATTTTAAGTGATAGTCAACAGCTTGCCCCGTGTCTGCACACACTTATGATGATGAACAGGCATGCTTACTTTGTGTAGACCCTCAAATATTACGCACCTTTTGAACCATGCCTCTTGTTGATCAGTGTCCATGTGTAATTTACCTGTGCACTCTGAGGCAACTCTGTCACTGCGCTCTGAATGCAAGTCCCATCTTTTCGCAAGTTTACTCTCTTCTTGAGGAAGATTTCATTTACGAGACCGGTTTGTTGAGAAGCAGTACAAGTGTCTGTTAAACCATATGCTGTGCTATGTTTTGCATTTCCTTAGAAATATGCAGCTGCTGTTCATCACAGCCTGAGAGATTTTGAGTGTATTTAGCTGGTGCAATTATCATGGATGCATGTATGTGTTGCCAGAATGCTTTATGCTAGTCAGAAGGTTGATCGTGCTCTGTTCTCATGAACCTCATTGTCTCATATTGTAATCATCAAGACATTGTTGGCAAAGCACAGCAGTTTTTTGCACCATGAAAGACAGTTGCTCAAGGAAGTAAAATACAAGGTGTTCAAAACAAAATGTACTGTGTTGGTGTATTTTCTCTGCCTCTTTGTTAGCTACAGGGCACTATGGGAAAGGAGTACTGGCACTATAATTTTGCTTCCTACTAATTGCAGTATAAAGCCTCAAAAAAGCTATTTTGCTTTGTTTTGATAATGAAAGAGGCACAAAGTGAAACGCATCTTAGCAGATGAAAGCTAGTTAGGCCATCACATTAGAGACTTGTGCACGCATACCATGACTGCTCCTTAAAGTTCACTGCTGAGCACTTTGCAGGATAAGACTGAGCCCCCGCATTTTCAAAGAAATAAGCAGAGGCATTTGTGTTGAGACCAAAAAGTATGGGATGGCTCATTTGAAAACATGGCCACTTGATTAAACCATTGCAATGCCATGATTGTGGCATGTGTGTGCAATACCACACCCTTTCCAGTCTAAAAAGAGACAGGGCGTGCAAACATGGACACAAGAAAGAGGTCGGGACACCACAAACGAAGAAACGTGCCGTAGGTATACCGTACATTCATTGCATATCTCACAGGCTAAAGAAAGTAGGAAGTAGATACGGCGTTAATGTTGTTCTCACGGCTGCCAATAAGCTTGGTAAGATTTGTGCCGCTGTGCAGAGGAAGAATGAGCGAGTAAAAGACAAGAAGCAGACCGATATTTGTTTCGTAAAACACACCAACAAATTCACTGATTGCCGTACCCGGCGTTTGTGGTGTCCTGACCTCTTTCTTGTGTCAGTGTTTGTACGCCCTGTCTCTTTTTAGAATGAATACGTACCAACTAGCTCAGCTCTGTTATTCTAACCCTTTCCAGGCTCCTGCTTCAACTGCACAGAACATGGTTTCAACTGAGGTGTTGTAATCATTTGATGCATTCTCAAGGAATTGAGACTTTTACCATGCTTGCCAGGTTGACAGCTACCCAAGCAGTTCAAAGCGAAATGAAGGCACCAGTATGTTTACACTGATGCTCTTAAAAGCGTTGGTCAAGCTCTTATCTGTCCAAAGTACCACATGCACAGTTCTATAAACCACATTGGCTCTCTCAACTAGCATGCCAGCTCCCATGGTAATTGCTGTGTTGCGGCTGGTAGTATCGGCGCAGCAGCAGTCGAGGAAGAGCGACGGTGACCGACGCGGCCGGCGGGGATGCTGTCCAGCCACGAACACGCGGTTATAGCGCGAAGCGCCGAAGAAACGAAACGTCCGCACTCTACGAGTACTCTTTACACTGCGTACGTCGCCTGTTGAACACGAAACATGGATGGATGGATGGATGCTATGAGCGTCCCCTTTATAACGGCGCGGTGACATGTCCGCCACCAGGCTCAAAGAAAAAAAAAAAACCTTCCTTGTTTCATGTTGGCCTAATACATTATCTCCATTGATTAAATGTATGTTATTATGCCAAAAAAATATAAATTCACGGTCCATCTCTCTGCCTCTTAAGGCAGAATGACCTTATTTTTCCCCATTATTTATTTTTGTACTTCACATTTTGGGAGATTCAGTAACGAAGAAGAACAATGTACATGCTGCGGGGGAACTAAGGAAACGATGGAACATGTACTGATTGAATGTGGCTATATTCACCCAGGTATACGTGTGGGCACGAGTCTACAGGAAGCCTTGGGTTTTAGGGACAACAATGGAAAGCTGAACACGTCCGCGATAGAAATAAGTAAGAGACGGTTAGAGTATCGGTGGCAGAAAAGTAGAGATAAAGTACAAAAATAAATAATGGGGAAAATAAGGTCATTCTGCCTTAAGAGACAGAGAGATGGACCGTGAATTTATATTTTTTTGGTATAATAATATACATTTAATCAATGGAGATAATGTATTAGGCCAACATGAAACAAGGAAGGTTTTTTTTTTTTTTTTTTCTTCGAGCCTGGTGGCAGACATGTCACCGCCCCGTTATAAAGGGGACGCTCATAGCATCCATCCATCGATCCATCCACTGCGTTGACCACGTGGTGGGGGAAGGCGGCAGTTTTAACTAGGGTGCCTTGATGCGCGTTTTGTACACTAGTTTTAACCCGTAGTAGGTTGTTTGGGTGCGCCTGTTTAGTTATATTAACGGTGTTAGACTGAATTCGTGTGTTCTGTTCGATGGTCGGGCGGGCGATGGTTAAGCGGACTGGAAAAACCACGGGCGCCAGTGATCTCGCGCAGTGCGGGGAATGCACGCGCTGGTGCTACCTAGATGAGACGGCCTTCACAAGTCTAGCCGACGCTGAGGAGGCGAGCTTCGTGTGCAAGCTGTGCCAGAAAGTGAAGGCAGCCGTGCAGCGCATGGGAGCTTGCATTGGGGAGCTGAAGGTGGAGCGAGAACAGAGGATTGAGCTCCAATTAGCGCAACTCGGAGAGGCACGTGAGCGTGGGGAGGCTCCCGCCAGCCTAGTAGAACAAATGGAGGCCGATCTAAGGAAGGAACGGGAAAGGCGGGCCGAGCTCGAAGACCGAGTAAAGGCGCTTATGGCGCTTGACTCCGGTCCCGAGCAGTGTGAGGCGAAAGACAAGGGCAACACGGAATCCCAGGCAGAAACAGGCAAGAAAGGGGACCTAGGAGCTGCAGTGGCACATGTAGAAACAGGCGACAGCAGGAGAAAAAGCTACAGCGATGTGGCGCGGCAGTCTTCCGGTGGGGCAAAGCAAGGAGCACCGGCAGCGGGCTCTTTATCGCGAGTCAGGGACACTCAGCGAACGGGGGATCATCAGCGGGCGCGAACAGGATCACAGCAATCGCAAGCCGGAAGCGAACGACTGGACCGTAGAAGGGTCCTAGTGGTGGGGGACTCCAATGTAGCCAGAGTCGAGCAGGGCGTCCTTACGACAGTGAAGGCAGACAGGAGGGTAAAAGTGGAGGCCCAGTCAGGAAAGTGCATGACGGATGCACTGGCCAAAGCAGGAGGTGGTGGGGGACAGCATAGAGGGTGAAAACCTCGTCATCATTCATGCTGGTCTCAACGATGTCCTGAAGGGAAAGAGCCAGAACCTTCAAAGACAGTTAGAGGATGGGGTGCGTAAGCTTCGAGAAGCTTCTGAGGGTGTGCATGTGACCATGTGCACCATCTCAGAAGTCTGGGGGCAATCTGGCGGTACGGAAAGGAGGGTCATCATCATCATCAGCCTGTCTACGCCCACTGCAGGGCAAAGGCCTCTCCCATGTTCCGCCAATCAATCCGGTCCTGTGTTTTCTGCTGCCACGTTATACCTACAAACTTCTTAATCTCCTCTACCCACCTAATTTTCTGTCTCCCCCTCACGCGTTTACCATCTCTTGGAATCCAGTCAGTTACCCTTAACGACCACCGGTTATCCTGCCGACGTGCTATGCGCCCGGCCCATATCCATTTCTTCTTCTTGATTTCAACTATGATGTCCTTAACCCCCGTTTGTTCCCTGACCCACTCTGCTCTCTTCCTGTCTCTTAAGGTTACACCTATCATTTTCCTTTCCATCGCTCGCTGCGTCGTCCTCAATTTAAGTTGAACCCTCTTTGTAAGTCTATAGGTTTCTGCTCCGTAGGTAAGTACCGGTAAGATGCAGCTGTTATATACCTTTCTCTTGAGGGATAGTGGTAGATTACCATTCATGATTTGAGAATGCTTGCCGAATGAGCCCCATCCCATCCTTATTCTTCTAGTTATTTCACTCTCATGGTTCGGCTCCGTGGTTACTACCTGTCCTAAGTAGACGTACTCCTTTACAACTTCCAGTGTCTCTCCACCTATCGCAAAGCGCTGTTCTCTGCCAAGATTGTTCCACATTACTTTAGTTTTATGCATATTAATTTTCAGACCTACTCTTCTACTTTCCGTATCCAGTTCAGTAATCATGAGCTGTAATTCGTCTCCCGCGTTACTCATCAATGCAATGTCATCAGCGAATCGCAGGTTACTGAGATACTCTCCATTAACTCTTATCCCTAATTCTTCCCAATCTAGGGCCCTGAAAACCTCCTGTAAACACGCGGTGAATAACATTGGAGAGATCGTGTCTCCCTGCCGTACGCCCTTCTTTATTGGGATTCTCTCACTTTCTTTATGGAGGACTATAGTGGCCGTGGAGCCGCTGTAGATTTCTTCCATTATGTTTATGTAGGCTTCGTCGATGCCCTGATTCCGCAGTGCCTGCATGACTGCTGATGTCTCCACCGAGTCAAATGCCTTCTCGTAATCTATGAAGGCTATGTATAGGAGGAGGGTGATAGAGGCTAATTGTGTCATCAGAGGTATGAGCCGGCAACTCGGCTACAGCGTAATGGAGGTAAACAAAGACGTGTACGAGCCCGCCTTCCGCCCTTTTGCACAAGATGGTATTCATTACAGTGGTGCCATGGGCAGGAGGGTAGGTAATAGGATGGGTCGCCAAGCCACAGCTTTTTTAGGGGGACCCAGTGGCCTGAGGCCACCAGTGTAGACGAGTACGATTTCAGAGTGGCACCAATATCCAAGACACGTAGATTCCGGGGGAGAAGAAATCCACGTAGGCACGAGGGCCGAGCAAATTCAGACATAGGGTATATTAACATGCAGGGTGGCAGGAATAGGTTGAAGTTGGGAGAGATAGAAGAGCAGCTAAGGGAGGAGAAGCTGATGGTATATGGGTTTGTAGAAACACATCTTAGGGACATAGAACAAACACCTAGCAATCCGGACTACGCATGGGAATATTGCAATAGAACAGAAGGCAGCAGCAAGGGAGGTGGTATCGGGGCATTTATTCATAAAAGTATAGACTGGCAAAGGGTCAAGCAGGAGTGCAGGGAACAGTTATGGCTAAAAGGGAAAGTGGCAGGGCAGATGACACTCCTGGGTTTTGTATACTTGTGGACAGGAGCAAGCCAGAGAGGAAAACCAAGAAATGATGCAGTGCATAGAAAAGGACATTGATGAACTAGGATAAGGGTGCGAGATAATTATATTAGGAGATATGAATGCGCACATAGAAGATATGGATGGATATACTGACCCAACAGACAGAATGTTGATGGATATGTGTGAAAGGCATGATTTAATCATTTGCAACAGTACCGAGAAGTGCGAAGGGCAGATAACATGGGAGGTGGGAAGGCTGCAGTCGACGATAGATTACGCACTGGTGTCACATAGGATGTATGATAGGCTAAGGGTGATGAACATAGATGAATATGGTTCCAGAAGCTTGGGTAGTGATCACAAACGTATCAAGCTGAGTTTTGGAAGAGAAATGAAAATAGGACAGCGGAGGCAATATGAGCAACCACAGGGTATATATCAAAACGTTTATTGAGGGGAAAAAAGTAAAAAAAAAAAGGTTTAGGGAGCGGGTGGGTGGGGCCCCTATTGCAGGGCTCCACTGGCTTGAGCGGCCCGCCGCGCCTGGTCGAGGAGTGCTAGTTGCACCACCCGATCCTCGCTGGCGAGCAAAGTCTCCCACTGCTCCCTTCCGGAAATTTTGCCGGCTATTTGCGGCGAGTTAATTTCGGGTGGCCCGTTCTGGCAATCCCACGTGCGAGAGTGGGCCTGCCTCCGCACCACGGACAGCTATCGCTGTACATTGTGGGGTGAATGGCATGTTTCAAATAAATGTTCCGATATGTATGTGTTTGTATACGGCGCCAGTCGTAAGAGCCCCGCCCGGATAGATCAGGGTGTGGTGGACTATACTGTCGCCGCTCAAGCCGTTGGTGCTCAAGGATGTCTCGCGATAAGAAAGGATGTTCGTCTGAGTGGTCGGCCGCTCGGTTGATAAAAGCACGAGGCGCGCCGTCCGCTCTCTCATTGCCATCGAGTCCTGCATGACCCGGGCACCAGATTATCGCATGGTCCTGCGTTAGGTCGGGTCCTAATAGGCGAATGGTGCTGTGCGGTAGTCTCCCGGTGAGAAAGAGTCTACACGCAACCTTGGAATCGGTTAGAATAAGTGATGATTGTCCCAGGATGTCCTTAGTTTTAATAGCTAGCGCTATGGCTGAAGCTTCTGCGGTATTCGCGGACGCGGCTCGAATAGTGGCGCATGTCAGAAGCCCTTGACTTGCGGCCGCTCCTACGACTGCGAGGGCGTACTTGTTGGTACCGCATCGGGAGACATCTGTGTACACCTTGTCAGGATTCCCCCCGGATTGCCGCTGTAACTTGCGAGCTCGAGCGCTTCTGCGACCTTTGTGGTATTGTGGGTTCGTGTTTTTGGGAACAGGGGCTACTAAGATCCTTTCACGTGCCTGTTGAGCCATGGACTCCAGTTCTTCTCCCGCATACTGAGGACGAGATGGGTAACCTACACGGCATAGCAATTTTCTCCCAGGAGTGGTTAAGCTAAGCCTTTCGCGCAGTGGCGTAACTAGATAGGACGGCGCCCATGGCAAATATATTTAATATATTTCCGCGCCCTTCATGATGGTAATGATAGTGATTAATAATAATAATAATAATAGTAATAATAATATATTATTATTATTATTATTATTATTATTATTATTATTATTATTATTATTATTATTATGTTCAAGAAAAAGCCATCTGGCTGTTCTGGGGAAGCGTATGAGCGGTTTCTTGATTGATTGTTCGCTACAGTGGGCTAAAGCCGTCTTGCACATCCACGCATCGTACGACACACCAGAAGTCCACAAGGTTAGAAAAAATGTGAAAGAAGAAGTGGACCTCGCCGCTGTCCTGTTGTCTCCTCGCTTTGCACTAAAAGTTCGTAAATTACATACAACCACACAAAAGAGATCGACGCATGTAAACGGTTTTTATCGTTTTTGGCTACATCACCATGAAATGTATTGTTCAAAATTATTTATGGCGTAGATCAAATCTGCATACTATGCCTACATTTTTTTTATCAATGCTAATGATGAATTCAAAAATTCGTTCCGGCAAACCCTGTTGTCGCATATATTATTGCCTTTTGGGGTGCCAGTGCTCATTTTGTTTGTGAACAATGGTTGCCAAGAAAAACGCGTTCTTTACATTTGACATGGCGCACGCGCATTAAAAAAGGAGCTGGCCATGCCTCTACGGTCACACATTTCCGCCGTCGGCTGCAGTCTAGACCAGGGGTCTCAAACACGCGGCCCGCGGACCTCTCGCTGGCGAACAGCGGCCCGCACGTGACTGCCTTCGTCGCATGTTTTTTTTTTTTATTATTATTATTTATATGCTACACAGGCATGACTTGTCTAAAGCATTTTCTTCTTGAGAGAACCCCTGCGATCAACATGTGTTGATACATATAACCGTGAAACAAAACTCTATATTTCAGAATCGTCGTCCAGATTTTAGTCATTTTGGAGGTAGATATATGTTTTTGGAATGGCGGCTCCAAATCGCCTTCAGAAATGACCCGTGTATGAGATAGGGGAAAGTTTTCAAATGGTAACGTTATCCATTTGAAACATTAGTCTTCTTTTGTGTGTGTTTTGTGCCTCATCCGGAGTCTATATCGACCAGATGACGCCACTATAACCCGTGTTTACAGGAAATATCAAACACAAAATCTTGAGCTCTATTAGCAGAAAATGAAGTGTCATTGTACCTTACCGCCTCACTGAAGCAGACAGTGAAGTCGATGCTCGTGATCCGCCTTCTCCCCCGAGGTAGTGTGTAAAACATGAGCGTATAGATCTTTTTCTGGTGTAACTTTCGTGCTAGGGCGTCCGATACGCACAGTCAGGAGCATTAAAGGTACGCTAACGAGAAATATGAAGGTGAGGTGGAATGAGCAGGGGCATTGAAGAATGCGTGCGGGTTGGGTGTGAAAAGATAAGTTATTAGTGGACATAATGCCATAAGCGAAGACCGAATATCTCTTACTCAATTTCACTCGCCGCAGACTCGGTGCTGAAGCGATGTCGTCACGAATCTGATTGCTCTCAGCGAATAAGAAAGCTCCATCACACGTCACCATGCGTGCAATTGACCGCTGCTTGGCCGCGGTGCAGTGAAGCCGTGGCTTTCACGAGTGCCGCGATAGATGTGGTTGCAGACTTAGAACCTCGCATTGAAGATCAAGCAGGATTGCATTGAAGGGAGTCTGATGATCCCCCGTGCTATCGCGGCGGCAGCGGCGGCGGCAGCTCTTTCTGCGCACGAAGCCCGGCTCCAACCGACGGAAAGCAAAGCGTCGTTTTCGTCGACGGCATGCGAGGCGTCCGATTGCCAAATACTGCTTATGTTCTCGCGTATTTAATTTTTAGTTTTATTTATTAATGGCGTTTGCCTTTTGGAGAACTCGAGCAGAGGCGCCATGCCATGAAGAGAGCCCCGGCAGAGCAGGGCCATGCAGGGCCACTCAATCCGCCCGTGGAATGCGGCACGCATCCTAAGAGCAGGAGGGAGGGTACCAGTGAGGAGAAATGTACCATGAGATCAGACTATCGAAGGACCATAGTTCTCTGCGGGACAGCGGCAGAACACGTGTGAAATCCGAAGCAGAATTGCTGCGAGGCTCGCTCGTATAAACTATGTCCACATCACTGGGGTCAGACTACACCTGGCTGCTGTTATTGCCACCGCGTTCACCGGCAGAAGCAAAATAACAAAACGAAACGAATGAGAAATATATCAAGATGAAATAGCTCTCGGCAAATCACGGCCAGACCTCGTTTTTGATCGCTACGATAAACGTGTAGGGGCGTTAGTACATGTATATATCCTTCAGTTTTTCGCAATTTTCTCGCTTGTTAAAGCTCAGTTCACAGTAATAATGGCACGAATGTGATCGTAATAGGATAATTTGCCATATTGCAGTTCTACTTCCTGTATCTCTTTGGTGCTATTGTGCACGAGGCCCACCACTGGAGACACGGGCGCTGCAGTCGACATGATACGACGTCACGATCACGTGTTGTCACCTTGCTTCACGGAACCTTGCTCTAAAGACGGGAAGCCGGTGGCCCTAGCACGTTTTTTTTTTCTTTGAGTTTCCCCCTTCAATCAGCCTCCTTTCACAACCAGTTCATGTGTACTGGCACCTAGAAACAACAAGAGCTTGGAAAGCGTGACCAATGCTTTCGGTGATGCTGTGTGACACAATTAGTGCACCACGCATGCAAAAAGAGTAGGTTGTAATTTCACATTTACGGTTTTACTTCAAGGATAACGAACGTCACGACGCACGGCTGATAAAGCTAGCTTAGAGGGGGCAATGAGCCGAAGTCCTGCGTACGTGTTTGCAGCACGCACTTCCGAGAAGGCGACTTTGTCTGCAGACTAGGCACGCAAATGTTAATTTGGTGAGTGACAGCGAGTTCACAAATGACACCTCCCTCTTCACGTGAAGACGCCCACACCTCGAAGACTCTTACAAAATTACTTCGGGGACGTTATTCCTCATAGTCAACCCCATCCTACGCACGCTGATCGGGGAAAATGTCGTGGGGAAGGTACCGATACACCGATCAAAATGAGGAGGGGCGACGCACTTTAATGGCAGAAAGCAGTCTGTGAACGAGTTTCTGATTTGAAAAAGACAACAAAGAAACCTCGCAGGAAAGCCCATACTTAGTTCTTTTCATTTCGTTATTTCATCCCGACGTCTGCCCATGAAAGCTTGCCGTAAGCTTGGAGACTCACATGTCTGATGAGTTGGTAAAGAGCTGCTCGATCGCAACCCTTAAGCAACAAGACCATGGGCAGCGCTTTACCTTTCCGATTTTCAGTACGGTTATTGCGTGTGGAAGAACCAAGGTGGCTTGGGCCGAGCCAGAAGAAAATGAACATTTCAAGCGACAAGTTCCGTGGCGAACCTCGAAGGAGGTTTGCAAGGTTCAACCCCCCACCGCCCCGATATTATTACATTTTGTATATGTATATGTATATGCACACACATACAAAAACATGCCAGATCACACAATAAAGGGAAGTCAGAACCCCATAAAAAAAGTCTTTGTCAACGGCCCTGGATAGGTACGTTCATGGTTAAAATAATGCTTATATGGAAACGACCTTCCACCGACCTTTTTATCTTATTGCTTTTCATGGGCTTGGATATGAGCAAAAAAAAAAGGGGGGGGGGGAGAAGGAGAGACATTCCGAAGTCGTGGTGCAGAGACGTGCGACGCCCTGGAAATCTCCTCGTGCCTCTCGCTGATCGACGCCCCGTGACGGCTGCCTCGACCAGGGGCGTAGCCAGAAATTTTTTTCGGGGGGGGGTTCAACCATACTTTATGTAAGTTCGTGCGTGCGTTTGTATGTGTGCGTGTATATATACGCAAGCAAAACTGAAAAATTTCGGGGGGGGTTTGAACCCCCCCAACCCCCCCCCCCCTTGGCTACGCCCCTGGCCTCGACCGCCATGCCGTGCGCCTCTCACCGACGGGGCCTTCGCCGCCTCGTCACCGCCGTGTATCGTGCCCCTGGCTGAATCGTGGTCCCATACGTGAACTCCTGCGACCGGCTCCCCAATCTTTCCTGTCCTCTTCTCTCTTCGTCGCTCTTGCCGACCATCTTTCACTTCTTTCTTTTTCTTTCTACTTTTCTTTTATTCTCACCTTACCCCCACACCTATAAGGCACTGCGCCGTGCTCCCTTAAGGGCTGCAGAAATTAGATGCCTTTTTTCCTTTCTTACGAACCACTGCAACAACAATAATGCAAAGGCTACAGAATATAGCGCAAACCACCACCTCCTCGAGAACAATTTCAAGACAGAAGATACGCTGGACCAGACGAAAAAAGGCAGTGCTGCTTACGCAGACAAAGCACCGACAAATTGAACGTCGGAAGCCACAGGCTTCCAGAATGTGTTTCGTTTGTTGAAGGAAAGGAGCACCATTTAACTAGTCAAAGGAGTCTCTAGCCTCACGGGTGGTGCCTGGGGAGAAGGCGAGAAAGGAAAGGGCGAGAAAGGTCGCCCCTGTAGGGGCGACCTTTCCACGAGGCGCGGGGCGCTAGCGCCCCGTTTGTGTCCTCAGGAAGTCCCCGAGTGCATGTCGGGCGGACTCAACTCGGCGCCCCCTCCCAAGTGGCGCCCGGGGCACTTGTACCCCCCTGCCCCACCCTAGTTACGCCACTGCTTTCGCGTTGAGAAATGAGCACTGCCGCGCGTAGGTCCTCATAATTATTGTGGATACCGAGGGCTTCTAGGCGTTCAGTGGATGTTCCGATTGGTAGGCCGAGAGCCGCTTTGTACGATGTTCGGATCAATGCATCTAGGGCCTTTAGATCTGTTTTAGTGGGGTCCTGGACAGGAAGACTATATGTGAGCCGACTGAGGACAAAAGCCTGAACAAGCCGGAGCGTCTCAGCTCCCTTGAAACCTTTTCGGTGATAGGTGACTCTATAAATCATACGGGAGATCTGCTTCACCGTTGTTCTGAGAGTTTTGATTGTGTGGTCCACTCTCTTGTTGCTCTGAAGCCAGAGTCCGAGGACTCGCATTTTCTGGACCTCTCTTATCTGGTGGTCTCCTAGAAAGAGGTTGACCGGCTCGTGAATTCTACGGCCTCGGCCTCGGATTCTAATAAATTCAGATTTTTCGGGGGCGCAGCTCATGCCGCTGCGGCGAGCGAAATTTTCAACAGCGGTCACTGCGTCTTGTAGGATTTGTTCTTTTTGTCCTCCTAAAGAGCCACTGGCGGCCCATAGGGTAACGTCGTCCGCATATAACGCATACCCTAGCCCTGGAATGCTGTCGAGGTATTTGGCTAAGCGCCTCATGCCGATGTTAAAGAGAAGGGGGGGAGAGTATCGCCCCCTGCGGTGTACCTTTATTGGGCATGTGGAAAGGATCTGAGCGCGTAGTGCCTATGCCTATTGTAGCAGAGCGAGCGGTCAGGAAAGAGCGGACGTAGTTAGAGATTTTTGGCCCACAGCCGATGTCAATTAGCTCAGATGAGATCATGTGACATAGTGTCTGTCGTGGTCGAGAACAGAGCACACGAACGAGCAGACGGATAACGACAACTGTTTAATTACTTAAGGATTAAAGCACGCGGGCACGCGCGGCTACATGTTAGCTCAACAGACACGATCACACACCCAGGTCCCAGAGAGCATCTTCCCGCCTGGACCTCCGCTAGCCACGTGATGCTGTACACATAGCGCCATCTCCTAGGCTGCGCCCGCGACACCTCCTCTTCTTTGAAGTGACCCTCCTGCTCTTGTCACAGGTCAAGCCGACTCGGAGCTCTTACGGTTCGTCAACTTCTTGTTGTCGCCACAGGTTGTAGCGGCTGGAGATGTTTGCTGGTGCGTCTTGTGAGACCTCCAGGTGTGCTCACTACATACGAACGAGGCGTGTGAGCTGGCCCAATGACGGTCCCTGTTGTTGGAGCACCAGACAGAATGCGGACGGCTGTCTGCGGTTGAATGGGCTCTCTTGCCAAGGTCCTGTGTCTCCGATTATATTGTTGGCCCTGCTTGACCTTGTAGGCTTCGTTTCGTTTAGTAAATTCTACGATGCTCCACTGTGGCCTCAGCACGTGTGGTGCCACGGGCACGTCAGTTCTTAGGCGCCTTCCCATGAGGAGTTCCGCTGGTGTGAATCCTTCTTTCCCTGGCGTGTCTCTATACGCGAGCAGAGCCTTGTGGATGTTCGGCGATTTCTTGATCAGCTGTTTAGCAGTCTGAACTGTTCTTTCTGCCGCGCCATTGCTCTGAGGGAAGTAGGGGCAGCTGGTTACGTGACTTGATCCCCATTGCTTGACAAACGCTTTGAACTGTGCCGAAGCAAACTGAGGGCCGTTGTCTGATCGTATGATAGCCGGTGCCCCAAAGCGCGCTAAGATCTGACTCAGTGCTTGTGTTATGTTCTCTGTGGTGGTACGCTTCAACTTTTTGAGTTCAAAGAAACGTGAGTAGCGGCCGTATAATGTACTTTTATTCCGTGTTCCGTATTCCGTTTTCCCTGTTACGTCACGCTTGAGGCGCCGCCCACGCCGGAAGCCGCGACGTTTTTCGAATTTGGCCAATAAAAAGCGCTCGTAGCCGCCCATAGCTTGTTGAGCAAGACAAGTGCGGCAGTTGGCGTTTTTTACGTAGGAATTCTGGGGAAATCTCTAGTATTTTGTAGGTATTTTCGGGGGGAAAATCTAGGGGCTTTAGTGACTTTTTGGCAAAGGGCCGCAAAGGGGCCGTATAACTCTTTTATTTCGTCCGCGAGCGTGTGACAAAAGAACAATTGTACGTAAATGAAAATAAATTTGTTTTATGAGCTTCTGGTGCTAAGGTTAATGAAGCGTATTGCGAAGTAAACGCAAAACAAACGTATTTTGAGAGTCGTAGCCACATGGGCGTTGCTTTTGCATCCAATCCAAGTCGCTTAAGGCGGCCGTTCCGAGAAAAACAGCTGATCGTCTCTGCGAGCCGTGTTTTCTGTTCTGTCACCTATAATGCTGCGAAAAGAATGTGATCGCGACTACCGGGGAGTATTTTCGTCGCAGAGGAATATCGGAAGCTGCGAAAAACAAGGAAAACATGGAATTCTAGCCGCAAGGTGAGTAAACAATGCTGTTACCGCGTTATGTTTACTTTGCTTTAGTTCTTACAGGTAGCGAAAAAAAAAATCGTTATGAACTGGGGAAGCCTGTATTTCTATCGTCTGATATCTAGTAAGCTTCACCTTTTGATTTCGTGAACGATAGTGCGTGAGCGAGCGTAGTTACAGCGTTCAGTTTTTCCCCTGTGCATTTTACGTACATTTCTGATGAATCGAACTTGCACAGAAGAAACTTGTTGCGTAAAACATTTGTGTTAACATGCACACCACGGTGTTTCATTTGTGATGATATAACGAATAGATTTGATAAGTATAATTGTTGTAGCCTGCAAAGAACTGTATGATATATGCTGCATTGGTTTACCGCGTTGCGGCGAGAACTCTGAAAAAAAAAGGGGGGGCGGGGGGGGGGGGGACTTACGGAGCCACCTCTCAGGCTATTCCAGCAGCGGCGGGCCTGTTTTTGGTGTGTGTGTGGCTAGAAGTGCTACGAGTGTTTCGCCAAGTTCCGAGGTTTTTTTGCCACGTAAAGGAGGCTCAAGTGTGAAGACTTAACGATGCTACATTGGAGTGCTTGTACCGAGGTTAAGAAGAAGCGGAGTTAATTCAGGGTCACATTTTCATGGAACAAAATAAGTGAAACCAACACTTCAAATCTATTTGAGTTCTTGTGGTTGGGCCCTGGTTTAAACGTATAACAAAAAACGGTTGGATTTTTTCTCCAGCTCAATGACAAATGCCTTGTCATCGCTGACTATCCGAATCAAACCGATGGAGCATTAGTTTGGTATCCCGTGTGTTCTTGCATTAAGTGGCCTGTAATACATTGTGAATTTCTCTAGCTGCAGCATCCCGAGCTGGTCGATGGAGTGAGGGGCATGCGTTCGGCTACCCAATGCATCGCAGGCACGCTCTAACATCTCCTGGCTGCCATTGGGCCTGGAGTTCCCCAGTCTTCACTGCTGCTGTAGCCACCTCGTCGGCCATGAACATTAAGACTTTATTTCCGTTGTAACATGTCTTCATTTTTGTGTTCTTTGTTTCATGTTTCTTTACTTGCGTGTCATCTTTTTGGTGTGACAAGTGTAGTGCATAAGTGTTTTTAAATCGATACTCCACTTTCTTGTGGTAGTGTGAGCACGTCTTCACAAGTTGCTTTGACATGTGATCGTCAGCCTTCTGAAATGATGCACACAACACATATCATGTGGCGTCATTTCATGCGGTAAGCCTGTAAGCATAGCCTTTCCCTCCAGTGAAACTCACAGTGCAAGATTTTGTGGCAGTGCTTGCTCTTCATAAGTTTTTTGACATGTGCTAGTGAGCTATCTGAAATGAATTGAAGACCATGCTTGACTGTACACCAAAAGACTGTAGTTTCATGATGTCACTTGAAGTTGAAATGTATATGACACAAGTGTTTTTACAAGTTGCACTAAAGGATGATATGCCTGTTTGCCACTCACAGGAGGTGCTTTTACACTGAGCAAAATAATCACACAGGCTACTATCTGTGTCCTTTTTGAAACTGCAGTTGACTTTTGCGTGGGTCACAGCTATCAATCCTTTTGCGAAGTTATGTCCTCGAAAACCAAACATATACTTTTTTTGCAAACAAATTAGGCCAGTTACATTGCAACATGCATTTTACATTTATGTAATGTTGACGCTATATCTGTAAGAAAAAACTTTGCTATTGCCTATTCAGGAAAGCATCCCGTCAATTGCACAGGCGTGTTTTGCACACTGTATACATTGGTTTGTCTTGCTGCTTCATGTAATACCATTGTTATGCAACTGTCCTTTCTTATAAACATTGACAAACCCCCATCTTGTGAGGGGTACTATACTACTCTGTAATATATCTGAAATGCATAGCTGTGCACACAATTGCCCACGTACCTTGTGATTCGTATACTGTGCACATTTCATGTGTCCCTCTTTTTTTTTTCATGCGGTATGATGGGATGCAGCAATAAGCAGAGACAACATGTGCCGAACTTAAACCAAAATTTGAGGTGCGCAGACATTGGTTACAGTATTGGTCCCTGCCACACGCGACGACAAAGGTGCTCCTTGAAACGCATATAACGCTTTTAGCAACGTGATATGTCATTAGTAGAAAGGCATGCTGATGTTATCTATATTTGCATTATAGTAGTCATTAATTACCCATGCAGTACGATGTCACACTGTGCTTCCTTCAGCACGATGTTTCTTGTAACTTGTGCATGTAATAAATGTCAGTAATGCTTTGAAAACATGACACTACAGTTTCACAATGTACATTTATTTACAGAATGTATGTGCCGTCTTTGCATTGGTGTGAACACGAATAAATTCTTTTTTTTTACAAGGTTCTGTCTTGAAGAGACTGCTTACATATTCTTTCACATTACTTCTTCATTCACAGATGAGCACACTTCTGAATGAGAAAAAGGTACTTGAAATGCCAGACGATCTGTTTCAGCATCAGTTGGCCCTTTCAAAAGGAACAGTGTGGTGGATGTGCAACAAAAGAGCACAGTGCCCGCAAGTTGTGCGTGAAGTAAAAGGCAAGCCCTGTGTTGTTATACACGAAGTGAGGAGACAAAGACTTGGTGTGCACTCCCAGTCATAGAACAGATAACGGTCACAGTGTTCGTGATTAGAAGACGGTCAGCAGTAACAAAACAATAACAAACCCTTGCTTTCCAGAGAATTGGCTATAGCACTCAGCTGCTGAGTACAGTGCGTTATATTGACAGTTGCTAAATGAAAAGTTCCTATCTACGGCCACATAAAAATGACCCAGTCACGTGTAGTCAAGTTCTGCGAAAGACCTGGTCATACAGCATATGATGAAACCCAGCAGCGATTTATTATTACCAGGAAATTTAACATCGAAACGTTTTCTTCCTACTTGTTAGGTAAGATCTTAGCAGGTAAGAAGTCACACTGCTAAGCTTCATTCAGCGCATGGGTCGGTTCCTGCTGACAGCGAACACATCTCCATGAGGGTAACGTGAAGGATCACTGCTGTACTTGCATTGAGATTCACGTTAAAGAGCCACAGGTGGTCAAGATAAATTCAGTCCTCCACTGCAGTGTGGCTCACACTTGTATCATGGTTTTGGCACGGAAAACCACATATATTATTGTTACTTCTTAGGCACATGTTTCTCACTGAAATGACACTTGCCTAGCGCTGTTGTCAGTGGTGCAGTTAGCCAAATAGCGGATTACCACTGCGGACAGCTTGTCCAGGAATACATGAGGAGCGTGATGGCCTTCCTTGTCTAAGCAGTGGTTCGGGGTCATCCCTGACAACACTGCCATGCTCACTATTGGAATCGTCGCTCGCTGAAATCATGAACATTTCTGTCACCTTCTGCAATGTAAAGGCAAGTGCAACACTGCACATGCTGCAGCAATGTGAGATGCACATTCTGATTCTTAATGGAGGGTACAACTGCACTGCTGAACGCAGCGGAAGCAGCTCTTCAAACGCCCAGCACAACGCTTCATTACAGACTGCATTGCAGCATGTGCGGTGTAGCACTTGCCTTTTTAACACCGCTTCTGAGAGGACAGCCTCGGAGAGGTGTCAGGAGCCATGGTCCTGGTTTGTAGCCTCTGTCACCTGCACAAATACAAGTGGTGTGTTGTAAATACTGCTTCCATGTAAGAGATCCACAAGGCTGATCCACACAAAGAGAGCAATGATAGCATCATCTACATGATCTAATGCTATACACCTCACCAGTCTGACTTACCCGTACTACGCGAAGCATGACTACTACAAATGGGCTGTCATGACAATGTGAGTCATTTGTCGATATTATGGAGCAGATAACCGATAGCTGCAAGATGACACACGTGCAGTGAGTGACATCCTGTAAGTTGTCACAGTTACCAAGTACCTGGAGCTAATCAAACAGGGCATTAACCATAGCGCGAGCAAATATTCTGTTAGCTCAAACTGTGAATATACCAACTTTTTGTTCTGCTCACCTAGAAGCCAGAAGGTACGGCCGCGGCAATCCGGGCCCCTTCGATGCGCTCACGCAGCCGCGTTGTCCGCCAGACGTGGGCGTCGTAGTCTGATCCCAAACTCAGTGGTTCACGGCAGGATTCCGATGTCTGCGTCGCAGATCTGACGAAAGCATGAACCACTGTGAGCCACATTTCGCTACGCGGACATGCGCTCGAAAGGATGGGAAGACCGATACTTACTAGCATGACGATGTGGGCATAATGTCCCCTGCGGGGATAAAATGCCGCCTTGTGATGGTCACCCTTCGGTGCAATGATGACGGCAACGCTGCGTCGCTGCCGTCCACGCATCCTATGACGCCGGCAGCAGTAGGAAACATTCAAGGCCGCCTTTTCATCCGGCGTCCACGGGAAGTGAACCCACTTGTTACGGATCCCGGCGTGCGCGATTGCCTCCGCCACAACATCGCACACAGTCTGCTCACCGCAGCTTGCATGTATCCTCGCTTCCAAACAAGGCTTGAAAGCTGCCACTCGCGAAAAACCGAAGGCCGCACAACACCCACAGGCTGCACCGAGAGCGAAGTCGGTCGCGCCGTCGCGCGCCTTCCTCGGCCACTTCGTCGCACAACCGCCGCACCTTCCTTTCTTCGGGCGAAAGTGACGGCGAACTCTTTCATCGACTGGCATGTCGAACGCGTCGTCGGGCGCTCACGGCGCCCACGGTGCTGCCGAGCCGCCGAGCGATCGCCGCCAACAACACGAAAAAGCTCGCCGGCACCGCCATGTTTGCTATTCCGTCGAAACGGGGCCACTCGCAGATTGTTCCGCGCTTGGACGGAACCGATTCCGTATATTTTAGCATAATGAGCGCGTACTCGTCATTTTGACGTCACCAAAATTTGGGCTTCCGACACGTCACTTGAGTGACAGCTGAAACGACCAATCACAGGGCGCTAATGGCGGCCAAAACGGAATACGGAACACGGAACAGCGGTTCATTATACGGCCGCGGTAGTCCACAACTACGAGGTAGTTAACACCATCCACACAGAAGAGATCGATTCCTATCGCTTCCCATGGGTGTTTAGGAAGTGGGGAGAATATCATAGGCTCGGCGTGTGGTTTACGGTGTTGTTGACAGACAGGACATCTTGACACATAACTTTGGATGTGCTGGTGAATGCCTGGCCACCACACCGATTGAGTGGCTCGAGCCCTACATCTCCCAATGCCCTGATGACCGGCATGCAAGTGTTCTAGCACATCACTTTGCATGCTTGGTGGAATGACAATGCGGCTGCCTTTGAGTAAAATGCCATCCACTTGTGTCAGTTCATGGGCAAATGCTGAATACCTCTGCACGTCCGGAGGTAGTGCCACTTCTTTGGGCCACGACGTCGTGCTGTAATCCCTAACTCTTGCTAGAACAGGATCGTTCTCTTGTGCTGCCTTTATCTTTTCAAGCATATCGTGGGAAGCAGGCAGAAGTTCCACAGTGAGAATTTCATGTTCTACGATGGCCTTGCTAAGGCTCCTTGGCCTGCTGTTGTCCGTTTCCTTCTGTGGTTTCCTTGAGAGCACATCGGCTGTATGCATTTCCTTGCCTGGGATGTGGGCAATGGTGTAATCGAACTCGAGGAGTCTCATACGGAACCGCTGCAGACGGGGACTAAGTTCGTCCAGGCGGCTTGATGACAGCAATGGCACCAGTGGCTTGTGATCAGTTTCCACGTGAAACTGCAGACCAAGCAGATAGGAGCGGAAATGCTCGCAGGCCCATGTAACTGCCAGAGCTACTTTTTCTCTATTTGCGCATATCGCGTCTCCGTGTCAGAGAGGGATCTTGAGGCATAGGCTACTGGAAGTCTCTGACCCGCTGTCTCTTGAAGGAGGACTGCTCCAAGACCGTACGACGATGCATCCGCCGACACAGTGTGATGACTACAAGGGTCGTAGTGAGTAAGCACTGGAGTCGTCGTCAATGCTTTCTTGACGGCGTTGAAGCTTTCTTGCTGTGGCTTCTCCCAGCACCATTCGGCGTCGCTGTGAAGCAGGTCACGTAACGGTTTTGTGAGCTGCGAGAGCCCCGGGAGAAACTTGGCCAAGTGGTTGGCCATTCCCAAGAAGGACCTCACTTCTGTTACATCAGTAGGCTCTGCTAGGTGACATAGTGCGCTGACCTTTTCAGGGTCGGCACTGATACCATATTCGCAGACACAATGTGTCCCAGGAATCTCACTGACTGCTGGTGTAGTACGCATTTTTCTGCGTTCAAGGTGATGCCAGCTTCTTGCAGGCGCTGCAGTACTTTGTGCAGTCGTGCGTCATGTTCTTCCCTTGAAGGGCCAAACACTATAATGTCGTCTTGTAGACACGCTTGGCCTTCAATGCCTTCTAGAACTCTTAGCATTTCTCTCTGGAAAAACTCGGGTGCTGTCGAAATTCCAAAGGGCAATCGGAGGAACTGAAACCGGCCGAATGGCGTCAGAAAAGTGGTGTACTTCTGGGACTCTGGTGCTAGCGGAGCTTGCCAATAACCAGCCCTTGCATCAAGCTTGCTGAACCATGTAGCTCCGGCAAGTCTGGCCAAACATTCGTCGACGGTGGGCATTACGACTCGTTCCCGCAAAATGTTCTTGTTTAACCCTCCGAAGTCGACGCAGATTCGAAGCTCGCCTCCTCTCTTTTTCGTGAACCAAGACGTCTATAGCCGTCCGTAGCCGTTTCGAGACGTCTTTTAGAGGTTTTGTGTTACATGGGTATTGCATCAGGAAAACCTTCCCGGTTGAAAATTGAAGACAGAAATTCAATGACGACCTCAGAAGTGACTGTGTGTGTGAAACAAATCTCTGGCCATTTGGAATGATAGTCAATGAGAGAAATAATGAACCGAGCATTTTGCGGAACATTATGCAATGGACCAATGATATCCATGCCTATTTTCTGCCAAGGCCGATCAGGCCATTCGACTGGCTGTAACGGAGAGAATGTAGGTTTGGCAGATTTATCAGCTTTGTGACATATGTGGCAGCTGTACACTGCATGCTCAACCTGTTTAAGGCTGGCCACCAGTACCTGTCTCGAAGGTTCTGTTTGGTGCGAACAATGCCTGGATGAGCCTCGCGTGCAAGCTGTATGAGCTTGTTACGGAAAGAAACAGGGGGAATTACGCGTTCACCGCGGAAAAGCAAGTTCTCGACGCAAGAAAGTTCCTGGCGAACTGCGAAGTAGGGCAAGAATTCAGGAGCAAGAGCACTTTCGGAAGGCCATCCTTCACTTGCATATTTGAGAACTTGAGACAAAGTGGAATCTGCAGCTGTAACTGCCTGAAGCTCAGCTTTAGTAATGCAAGAAGTGACTAAGGAGACAACTTCCTCATCCCGCTCTTCAGTGACCGGTATCTGAAGAGGAAGGCGCGACAGTGCATCAGCAACCACGTTATTGGAACCTTTGCAATATTGAACACTGAAGTTATAACACATGAGTTTTGCACACCAACGAGAAATTCGAATGGGGCGGCGGCCTTCGGATCCCGCAGAAACAAGAGCAACCAGTGCTTGGTGATCTGTGCGTAATGTGAAGTGCCGGCCCCACAAATAAACATGCCACTTTTCACAGGCAAAAAGACAAGCAAGAGCTTCACGCTCGCCTACTAAATACCTGCGTTCAGCAGGGGTCAAGGTACGAGATGCAAAAGCAATTGTGATCAGCTGATCACCTCTGAGTTGTTGAAACACTGCTCCCAGTCCAACATCGGACGCATCCGTCGTGATGACGATGGGAAGCTTCTCATTGAAAATACTAACAGCTGGCTTCGAGGCCAGGATTGACTTAACTCGAATGAAACTCTGCTCAGCTTCAGCTGACCAGGAAAAAGGCTGTCCTTGCCGAAGTAAAGTGCGCAGTGGTTCAACAACATCGGCAGAGTGTGAAACAAACTTGGCATAATAACCAACAAGGCCCAAAAAAGATTGCAAAGTTTTGGCATCAGTAGGCCGTGGGGCATTAACAATGGCCTGGACTTTAGATTCAACAGGTGTTAAGCCGCGGGAATTGACATTATGCCCTAAAAATTGCAATTCACTCACAGAAAAAATACACTTAATATTTAGTTTCATACCACATTCACTCATGCGGTTCAGAACAGCATGTAAATTGGCATCGTGCTCTTCGCGAGTACGTCCCCACACCAAAATGTCATCAAAATAACAAAGTGCGCCAGTGCAACCCTTAAGAATTATAGACATCACTTTCTGAAACACTGCAGCACGAAACACACGCGGCGACAACGAAACAAGCCTTCGTGCGATACAAATGTGGTTAAGTCCCTACTGCACTCGGAAAGTTCTACTTGGTGGTAAGCGGACGCGAGGTCCAACTTAGAAAAACATACCGCTCCGGAGAGCTGCTGAAGAAGCTCTTCAATGTGGGGAAGAGGAAAACCGTCTATGACGATCGATCGCCTTGTTCGGTTCCCGTACGCATAGTCGAAGGGATCCGTCTTTTTTCTTCACGACGACTAGCGGAGATACCCAGTCGGAAGCAGAGACAGGCTCGATGATTCCGCTGGCCTGAAGGCGGGACAGTTCCGCAGAGTCTTGCTGACGGAGAAGAAGAGGAATGCGGCGAAGTTTGTCACGCACAGGGCACACACCAGGACGACGCGTCACCTTATGCACAAAACCGAGCACGCAACCCAGTTCACGGGTGAACAGGTGGCGGAATTCAGAAGGCGCGTTCGCCGGAAGATCATCTTGGACGTCTACTTGAGCACACGTCATGAACGCGCCGAGAATATGGATGGACAAGGCCCTGATGGCATCAAAGTCCCAGAAGTGAGGTGCCATTAGCAGTAACATAAAAAGTAATAAACACAGGACGACTGCGATATGAAACTTGCGCAGTAAAGTGACCCAAATTATCAATTCTTTCCTTACAATACGTTTTTGTAGAACGATGTGTGAAGGCGAAAGCCGAATGTTGGAAATAAAAAATGGTTGATCCCTCCGTCATAGGAATCGGAATAACACGAAAGTAAAGCGTGTCCTTATAGAAGTAACTGAATGTTTACTGTAAATTGAAGTTTAATGTTTGACGGAAGCCCGTCTGGTCGGGATGATACATGGTGAAGGTAAAAACCTCGAGGCACTGCGCCGACCAAAATGAAAGTTAAAACACACAGCAAAGACGTTTCGGCTCCCACACGGGAGCCTTGTTCACAAGTGAAATGAAACATGCGTCAAGCAGTTCGCCTTATGTAGGCTTGAATACGTCACGCAGGCAGCGCGCATAAACTGGCGGCAGATTACCATCGCTCCTGTTGAGAGTGCGCGGTGTGGTCTGTATCACGAGCGACTCAAGATGAAGACGCCGTGACAGTCCTTTTTCTCTAGCGAGAACACGTGCCCTCCCCCAGTCGATTGTGTGTCCACCTGACGCATGCTCAGCCAAAGCACTGGATTTCACATTTCCCTTCTTCACGTCATAATTGTGCTGCTTGAGACGCCGTTCAAAGTCACCAGTCTCACCAATATATACGTCGTCACAATCCGCGCATGGGACAGCGTACACCACACCGGGGAACTTCACTTTGGGTAGTCTGTCCTTCACATTCACGAGTGATTGTCGCAGTTTCTGGTCTGGAACATGTGCCACCTGGACGTTATATGAACGCAGAATACGGCTTAGGGCTTCGCTTATGGAAGGGATATACGGTATCCCCGCGCGCTTTTTACCAGAGGCAGCACAGGGCAATTGTGGACGTGCCATTTGTCGTTCGACAGCGTTCAAGAAGGAATTTGGATAGCCACAGGCTGACAATTCCCGCCGCACCAAGCGTACGTCCGCTGCGTAGTCTTCTTGTCTTGTGCAGATTTTCTGCGCGCGACGTAGAAGCGTAGAAACCACTGCCCTTTTGTGAGCAGCAGGTTGCATGCTATCAAAATGCAAGTAACGCCCTGTGTGGGTCGTCTTCCTGAACACGCCAAACGTCAAAGTGGGCCCTTTCCTTTCGATGAGCATATCAAGGAATGGGAGCTTGCCTTCGACTTCTTCCTCCACCGTAAATTGAATTGCTGCTTCCATGCTGTTCAGGTGTGAAATGAACGCCTGAACCGCTTCGCGGCGTATGATGCAAAAAATGTCGTCCACATAGCGGAAGAACACCTTCGGAGCCGGGCTGAACGAGGAGAGGGCTCGGCTTTCAATCGCTTCCATCGTCAAGTTAGCAGCGGTTACCGATATCGAAGCACCCATAGCCGTTCCGTGAACTTGTTTGTACAACTTCTTTTCGAAAGTAAAATACGTATTCGACAAACAGAACCGTAAAAGCCGAACTAGGTCCGGTACATCGACAGGCGATCTTTCCGCTAGACTTGCATCCGATTCCAGAGCGGTCTTGCACACATCCACAGCCAGTTCTGTTGGCACACTGGTAAAAAGCGATTTGACGTCAAAGGACACTAAAATATCATCTTGATCGAGGACAACGTCACGGACTTTGTCCATTAAGTCGTAGGAGTTCCGGATGTGGGTGCCACGGTGTCCCACAAGGGGCGAAATGACACGATGCAAAAATCCTGATAGCTTGTGCAGGGGGGAGCGCGTAAAATCCACTATTGGGCGCATGGGGACGCCTGGCTTGTGGACCTTGGGCAGGCCGTACAAAGCCGGTGCTGAACCGTTGTGACAAAGCAATGTGAAATACAGGGACTTGCGTTCAGGGGGAACCACACGGAAGACATCTGCCAAGAGCTTTTGGAAGTCCTTTTGCACCTTGGGCGTTGGATCCCGGTCAAGTGGCACGTACGTGTTTGTATCCTCTAACAGCGTCAACATTTTCCTCGAGTAGTCGGCTCTGTCCAGCAGAACAGTCGCGTTCCCCTTGTCGGCGGGAAGGATCACGACCTCACGGTTGCCGCGAAGCCTCCTGACCGCTTGACGCTCTTCTGAGGATAGGGAAGACGAGGGGGGCGCCCGGAGTCTCGAAAGAACAGACACCACACGTGTGCGGGCCTCATCACGGTGGGCTGGGTCAACTTGACTGACGGCGTTCTCTACAGCACATACAAACTTCTTTTTATCCGTTGATGCTCCCATGTTGAAGTTGAGCCCGAGGTTAAGGACAGAAAGTTCAACCTCGTCTGGTTTGTATGAGGACATGTTGAGGACCGTGCATTTTGCTGCTTTGCGTTTAACGTCGCTTCGCTGAACCTGAAGTCTACGAATCTTGTTTTCATGCGCTAGGTCATCCTTTCGTGCGCGAAGACTTGCTTGAAAATTAGCATGCAGCTGTATGCTTGTGTCCCATGCGCGGATTGTGACGACGTATATATTGGTGAGACTGGTGACTTTGAACGGCGTCTCAAGCAGCACAATTATGACGTGAAGAAGGGAAATGTGAAATCCAGTGCTTTGGCTGAGCATGCGTCAGGTGGACACACAATCGACTGGGGGAGGGCACGTGTTCTCGCTAGAGAAAAAGGACTGTCACGGCGTCTTCATCTTGAGTCGCTCGTGATACAGACCACACCGCGCACTCTCAACAGGAGCGATGGTAATCTGCCGCCAGTTTATGCGCGCTGCCTGCGTGACGTATTCAAGCCTACATAAGGCGAACTGCTTGACGCATGTTTCATTTCACTTGTGAACAAGGCTCCCGTGTGGGAGCCGAAACGTCTTTGCTGTGTGTTTTAACTTTCATTTTGGTCGGCGCAGTGCCTCGAGGTTTTTACCTTCACCATGTATCATCCCGACCAGACGGGCTTCCGTCAAACATTAAACTTCATCAGCCTTCGTCAGGCGTATGGCCAACCTGTCGTTCAGCAGATTCGCCGTTTTGTGTCTTTGTCGACACGAGTGGCAGCGTTCCAAGGCCATCTCAAGTTCAACTCAAAATGCAAGACTCTGGGTTTGATCCCTCGTTCGCTGCGGCTGGGAAGACCGGTAACGACGCCCTTCGGCCTCAGCGTGGTCGCCAAGGCTGAGCGCCAACTCCTACAAGCACGGATTCAAGACTGCCGACAAAAGGTCAGCACTCTAGAGAACCAAGCCTTCTTTGCTCGTCGTCGCCTCGAGTATCACTTGCCGAACGATTTCACAAGCATACAGCTGCATGCTAATTTTCAAGCAAGTCTTCGCGCACGAAAGGATGACCTAGCGCATGAAAACAAGATTCGTAGACTTCAGGTTCAGCGAAGCGACGTTAAACGCAAAGCAGCAAAATGCACGGTCCTCAACATGTCCTCATACAAACCAGACGAGGTTGAACTTTCTGTCCTTAACCTCGGGCTCAACTTCAACATGGGAGCATCAACGGATAAAAAGAAGTTTGTATGTGCTGTAGAGAACGCCGTCAGTCAAGTTGACCCAGCCCACCGTGATGAGGCCCGCACACGTGTGGTGTCTGTTCTTTCGAGACTCCGGGCGCCCCCCTCGTCTTCCCTATCCTCAGAAGAGCGTCAAGCGGTCAGGAGGCTTCGCGGCAACCGTGAGGTCGTGATCCTTCCCGCCGACAAGGGGAACGCGACTGTTCTGCTGGACAGAGCCGACTACTCGAGGAAAATGTTGACGCTGTTAGAGGATACAAACACGTACGTGCCACTTGACCGGGATCCAACGCCCAAGGTGCAAAAGGACTTCCAAAAGCTCTTGGCAGATGTCTTCCGTGTGGTTCCCCCTGAACGCAAGTCCCTGTATTTCACATTGCTTTGTCACAACGGTTCAGCACCGGCTTTGTACGGCCTGCCCAAGGTCCACAAGCCAGGCGTCCCCATGCGCCCAATAGTGGATTTTACGCGCTCCCCCCTGCACAAGCTATCAGGATTTTTGCATCGTGTCATTTCGCCCCTTGTGGGACACCGTGGCACCCACATCCGGAACTCCTACGACTTAATGGACAAAGTCCGTGACGTTGTCCTCGATCAAGATGATATTTTAGTGTCCTTTGACGTCAAATCGCTTTTTACCAGTGTGCCAACAGAACTGGCTGTGGATGTGTGCAAGACCGCTCTGGAATCGGATGCAAGTCTAGCGGAAAGATCGCCTGTCGATGTACCGGACCTAGTTCGGCTTTTACGGTTCTGTTTGTCGAATACGTATTTTACTTTCGAAAAGAAGTTGTACAAACAAGTTCACGGAACGGCTATGGGTGCTTCGATATCGGTAACCGCTGCTAACTTGACGATGGAAGCGATTGAAAGCCGAGCCCTCTCCTCGTTCAGCCCGGCTCCGAAGGTGTTCTTCCGCTATGTGGACGACATTTTTTGCATCATACGCCGCGAAGCGGTTCAGGCGTTCATTTCACACCTGAACAGCATGGAAGCAGCAATTCAATTTACGGTGGAGGAAGAAGTCGAAGGCAAGCTCCCATTCCTTGATATGCTCATCGAAAGGAAAGGGCCCACTTTGACGTTTGGCGTGTTCAGGAAGACGACCCACACAGGGCGTTACTTGCATTTTGATAGCATGCAACCTGCTGCTCACAAAAGGGCAGTGGTTTCTACGCTTCTACGTCGCGCGCAGAAAATCTGCACAAGACAAGAAGACTACGCAGCGGACGTACGCTTGGTGCGGCGGGAATTGTCAGCCTGTGGCTATCCAAATTCCTTCTTGAACGCTGTCGAACGACAAATGGCACGTCCACAATTGCCCTGTGCTGCCTCTGGTAAAAAGCGCGCGGGGATACCGTATATCCCTTCCATAAGCGAAGCCCTAAGCCGTATTCTGCGTTCATATAACGTCCAGGTGGCACATGTTCCAGACCAGAAACTGCGACAATCACTCGTGAATGTGAAGGACAGACTACCCAAAGTGAAGTTCCCCGGTGTGGTGTACGCTGTCCCATGCGCGGATTGTGACGACGTATATATTGGTGAGACTGGTGACTTTGAACGGCGTCTCAAGCAGCACAATTATGACGTGAAGAAGGGAAATGTGAAATCCAGTGCTTTGGCTGAGCATGCGTCAGGTGGACACACAATCGACTGGGGGAGGGCACGTGTTCTCGCTAGAGAAAAAGGACTGTCACGGCGTCTTCATCTTGAGTCGCTCGTGATACAGACCACACCGCGCACTCTCAACAGGAGCGATGGTAATCTGCCGCCAGTTTATGCGCGCTGCCTGCGTGACGTATTCAAGCCTACATAAGGCGAACTGCTTGACGCATGTTTCATTTCACTTGTGAACAAGGCTCCCGTGTGGGAGCCGAAACGTCTTTGCTGTGTGTTTTAACTTTCATTTTGGTCGGCGCAGTGCCTCGAGGTTTTTACCTTCACCATTTACTGTAAATTGATATAAGAGAGTTTGCACAATGTATATTGATGTCTGTCAGCTATAGCACCGTTTAACGTGGATGTGCCCACATTGATGATTGGTGGTACATCTCCATCCTGACGACTGACGTTCATGTTAAATGATTACACAAAACCTTGTGGTTGCTGTAGCAGTTAACGGTGGAAGCGTAATCAGAGAACGAGGTGTGATAGCCAGAAGAGCGTCGCATATTGGACGCAGAACTTGGTCGCCATCCTGCGGCATGTTAAAATGTGATTGAACACCCCGGCCGGACTAGAGGGAAACGCAAAGCGCGTCGTGCCGCCCCGGTAGCCCGGCCGCGATTTTTCTCGGGGCGAGCGCGTGAGCAGGGAACGCGGTGTTACAGCCAGGTGAGGCAGGCGCGCGTCGCAGAGCTATTTTTGGTTTGGATTAGCGTGACGCTATGAGCGAGGCCGACGCTTTTACGACGCTTTAGGGAGCCTACATGACCGTACGACGCTTGCGCTAAGGTCGTCACCTCGCGGCATGGGCGTCCGGAGGGGGGTGCAAGGGGGGGCGGCTGCCCCCCCCCTGAAATTTCGGACAATATCTTTCTATGCAGTAGCAATAAGCTGCACACGTTGGTTAGCACACAAAAGGTCTGCATATCCGTGTGAAACGGCCTTCAGGACTGCCAGCCAACTTTGCACGTTATTTCATATTATTGACTAACCTTGCTGGTCAAGTCACGGCAGTGAACACCCCCCCCCCCCCCCCCCATGGATGCACCCCCCTGGAAAAATTTCTGCGGACGCCCTTGCCTCGCGGTGTGTTAAGGCATTGACAAAATTGAACTTCTATTGAAAACGCGCCGAATGGGACGGACGTGTAACCCGTTGCAGGTGCTATTCGCGGAGGCCACAGTAACGACGAATTACTTTACTTTACCGCTCCCAGACAACAACACCACCCCGCCGACCGGGAGAGTGGTAGATATAAAAGGCGCGTTTGTAACAGCCTCTAGAGTCTGTGACCGTGCCGCAGCGGATAGCGTGCCCGGCATGTGTTCTTGCGGACCGAGCGGTCGTGGGTTCGACGCCCGTTGACGGAACTCTTTTTCTTTGCCATCTGATCGTGTAATTTTTTACGACGTCACTTCCGTGACGGAAATACGTCACCGAAGTCTTGGTGGAACCCGGCATAAAACACTTTCGTGTTAAAATGACTATAAAAATCATCGGCGCTTATTAAGGAGACTGAAGCACCAGTGTCCACCAGGAATGACAAGCGCACATTGCCCACTGACGCTAGAATGCAGGGCTCGGACGTTGTGGGGAGGCCACCCACATTTAGAACGGTGACCGTGTTGGTCTTCCCAGTGCTCGAAGGAGCAGGTGAAGAAACTGGTTGAGGAAGATTTGTAGGACGAGAATTTCATACGGACTGAAAATGTCCGACTTTTCCGCACGCAAGACAAGTGCGGTTCCTCGCGGGACACTGCACAAAATTGGCTAAATGCCAAGCCGATCCGCAACGAAAACAATGCGTGGCTGAACTTTGAGAAGGAATGTGCGGACGCGAGCTAAAAGCTCGATGCTGCTCCGGAAAGACTGAATTCGGCGGCATGGCGTCGCCATTTTGACGGCATCCTCGCCCCCGCGATGCAGAGGGGCCGCCATGTTGACCGCCACGGAAGGAACGTGAAGGCGGGCGGCCATGTTGACCGCCGCGCCGAGACGAAGACGACGACGAGCCGCCATGTTGGCGCGTCCCGTGAAACAGAGCCTTCGCTGCCGTCGCCTTGGGCCCCCGCAGCGGAAAGCTGCTGCACTGAGTGCGGAGCGATTGCTCCAACTGAGAGCGAATGAGCTCATCCTCTCGCGCAATCGAAAGGGCTTCGGATAATGAAATCGAGGAGCCTTCTGAAGAAGCAGACAGCGAACGTTTTGCGAGGCTACCCCGGTGAAAAGTTGATGATGGATCATATCGCTCTCAAGCGCGCCGAATCCACACGACGCGGCTAGGGATCTCAAGCTTGTAATGAAATCGGCGACTGGTTCGCCCGGCAGTTGTCGCATTTCTTGAGATTTCGCATGTGCGAAATAGTCACGCGAGGCATCTTTGAAATGCTCGTCTAACAGAGCGACGGCGTCCTGAAAGACATCCAACGCCGGCGAAGACGCATTCGCGTCGGCGGCGGTCAGAGTATAGAAGAGTTTTAATCCGGCGTGGCCTAATGCATTGAGAAGGAGGGCCTTGCGACGCTCGGGCTTGGTGGCGTCCTCCCCGGCAGCGTCGGCGTAAGCGAGTCCTTGTCGCCATTGCTGTGTTGTGGGTGGCAGTCCCGGCGCAGCAGCAGTCGAGGAAGACCGGCGGTGACCGACGCGGCCGGCGGGGACGCCGACCAGCCACAAACACGCGGTTTGGCGCGAAGCGCCGAAGAAGAACGAAACATCTGCACTCAAAGAGTACTCTTTCCACTGTGTTTATACACGTCGCCTGTTGAACATCAATTAAAGTCACTTAATATAGAAAGTAGCGACACTCTCCTCCATATCCTCTCCCAAGTGTCCAACCCTCCTCTCCCAAGTGTCCAAACCTTATCTATATCCTCTCCCAAACGGCCACCGTACAGGCGCCGGCCCTATAACCCGGCTCGCGCCACTTTCCTATCAAGAATGCTATGTCACGCTGATAACGCGCGCGTTACCCGGGTGACGGCTCGTGAAGCGGGGCGGTGGAAGGCGGGAGAGGAGGGTGCTCGGCGTGGCGGCTCGGTTAAAAGAAAGACGGTACTTTCCCAAAAATATCCAGGGACTTTAACATCAATGCCAGAGCGGCGCCCCCTGGCATTCTTACTGAACAATTGAGAAACCGAAACTGGTGAATACACATCACGAACAATTGTGAAACCGAAACTGGTGAATACAATCACTACACAACAGTAATCTCACTTGATTTCGACGAACTGCAGTCAGCCGCTAATCTGTTAATTGTAAACGTGTTTCGATGCATGGAAGGGAAACATAATCCAACCACTAGTAGCATGAAGTTTCAAATGTTATACACTCTTTCTTTTTTTTCTTGAAGCATTTCAATTCATGCAGGTTTGTTTGTGCTTGTCCAGCGGAGCATTATTTTTTAGTGCCAGTGCAGCAAAAGTAGCAGCCATAGAATGTGTCTGTAGATAGATGTCAAGCAGTGCGTGAACGAATCAGATCTACTGGTATTTTGGCAATATTGGATATGTAATGGAATGTAGAAGGTATCATTATTCTTGATTATTTTTGTAGTGTGTAGGTGAATGCTGGAGTTACTGAACATAAGTCAACAAACAGACCATAATGAAGTGCTGCTTGTTACATTGGCTATGCGGCTTTTATAACTTGTAGATTTCAGCATCGTACACAAAAAGCCAGCGAGCATGCAGAAATGTGGCCCTCAAAGACCCACCACACTGGTCACATGCGTATTTGTGGCAATTCCAACAATTGAAGCGCTCATCCTTGTATTGCTTTTCTTTGTTCTTGTGCAAATACTGTCAAGACCAATTACTCATGCTTGTCGGTCATTTTTCTATTAAGGTCAACTTGTTGGCTCGTTGGTAAAGCATGGTGAAACGGGAAACAGCGCAGTAAAAAGCGACGACGAAGAAAGAACACAAACCACACCACACGAAGCGCTGACTGACAACTAAAGTTTATTCGGGCGAAAAGTATATAAATACACTCTTAGGCGCACCACGTCACAAACAAAATGATACAAACAAAGCATGAAAAAGCACAGAGACACAAAAAAATTCGGCAGATCTCACGTACCGCGGGAGTCGATATTATGCGAAGCATGCGGCGGGTAGGTGACTGTGGCGACACGTTATAAAATTACGCTAAAGATATGCATAAATTTTATACGCACACACATAGATATGTTGAAGAGCCTCATATGTGTTATATAACCAGTTGTTTATGGTTGGGTAACGCTGCCAATGGCAACGTGGGTATTACCAACACCAGAAGCGGTAAGCTGATATGTAGTGCTTATACGTGTCCCGAAAACGCACGCATGTTTCACGAACCCGTGTGCATGTGTTAAAGAAGTTATTGACAGTTCTTGAACAAGGGCATCATCACCGTGATCAGTGAGCACCAGCAGCTGGTCATGAATTGTTATAGGATCCGGTCGTGATCGTGGTGACGAGGGGTCCATGTGTAGTGAAGTATGTGGTACAGTAGAGCTGTTGGAATTCGTGGATGCCTTGGTCATTGTGTCGACAAATTGTCTGTCGACAGAGCCGGCGACGTGTCGGAACCTGAAGCCACCCTTCGCGTTGGTGAGGTATAGGCCGTCGAGGCTGGTAGGCCTGGATAGTGGTACGTAGACCAACATCAGTGGATGATGTTTGTCGTATTCGTAGACTGTACCTGAGCGTATGTGGCCTACGTAGCCTAGCCTACCAAGCGGCTGTCAGACAATCTGGCATCGTTTTCGGTCAGCATGAGGCCATCGCACAGCCTCGTAAGAAATGAAGATCCCAAGAAATGCTGCGTCGTTCTGGCGGTCTAAGTGCACTTTACGGTGCGATGATGTGAATATCATACGTAACTTTCATTGATTTATTCCTCCGGGGTCGAGCAATGCTTCAATATAGCTTGCTGAATAATAGAAATACAAACATATAGTTTATTAGACTGCTATAAAAGCGTAGCCAACACTGGAACTACAGACGTTAATCTGATATGACGCCTGTATCGTAGGAGTACACATCGTAGGAGTATCATGCAGTGTTTATTGCTTTCTTGTAAAATTAGATAGCCAGCACCACAGCCACAATTGATGTTGCACCGATATTACGCCTGCGTAGGCTGTTTTTCCAAATCACTTTACAGACCTGGCGTGGCTCAGTGGTAGAATACCTAATTGCCACGCTGAATGCTTGGGTTCGATTCCTGCTGGGATCCTAATTTTCATTCTTTCCATTCGTTGAGTCAACGCTGCCGATGTTGGTTTTCCTTAACGCTCTAGCATTTAAGTTACGAACGTCTGTTCTCACCCTTCCTGGGTAGATATAAATTGTCAATCACCTGTGGCGCATACCCGTACACCGCGGTCCGTGGTAAACTGGTATGTGCCACACGTGTCTAGTGGAAAGGGTTTGACGATGTACGCGGCAGGATTTTAACGTTATTCATGTCATGACCCGGCAATCATATTCGTCAAATTCTCTTACCTTCCCATGCAAATTCTGGTCTACACCAAGTTAAGGAGGCGATCATGAGAGCACCCAGACGTAGGCGGCTAGATAGATAGATAGATAGATACGTAGATAGAAACGCCCAAAGTGCCAGAGGTTCGCTAAGAAATGCTTCGCATTTAAAAAATTACAGCATATCCACGGGTGAATGATGAATAGCTTGGGCGAAGCTCCGGCAGCAATGATGTGTACACCGTGAAATGTTCAGTGGTTTCGCCCAGCAGTAATCAAAGCGATACGCCGCTTTGATTATTTTTCCTTTTTCCGTTTTTCCTTCTTTTATTTATTTTTCCATTTTTTTAAATTTTTTATATTATTTATTTATTTTTATTTCTTATTTTATGTATTTTTTATTTTTATTTTATTCTTTCTTTATTTTTATTTTTTCTATTAATTTTTTATTTATTTATTTTTTCTATCTCTGTGGGACAGCGCCATGTATTCTACTGTTCGGGAGATACTGCCGCGGTTACGCCTGACATGGGACAAGGTTAGACTAAGAGGAGCTACGCCCCTAAAAAACAGAAACCTTGGTCATCACCACATGATGCATCGTGAGGAGTAAGCGGTTCAGTTGAGACGGTTAGCCGATAAATACGAAATTTCTTTGTCAGATAGTAAAACAGACGGACTACTGACACACTTTTCTTTTAACAATGAAATGTGATGCGCTTCGATAATCTCTCGTGTCATTTGATTCTAGTTCTTAGCTAACACGTCACAAATCTCAAACTTGGGGCGACAACCACATTGCTTACAATGAATACCTATATGGCCACTAACGGAACTGGTCACGTTATTGTTATGCTCACGAAGTATATCATTTAAACACCGGCCAGTCTGGCCGATGTAGAATCTGCCGCATCACAAGGGAATGCGGTAGACGACGTTACTGATACATGACACGAAAGGTGACTTGCGTTGTTTACTACAGCCGATACTGTCATCGGGGGTGCTGTTGACGCGATTACACATTTTTGACAACTTATTAGGCGCACTCAAAACGACTCTAACATTAGCCCGCTGACCAATCCGCTTCAAATAGCGTGACACTTTATGCAAGTAAGGTAAAACAGTGAGTTTTTGACCTTGCGCTTGCACGTGCCGATGGGTTACAAACGTTTATTTCCTTAAAAAGCTTTCGAGCTACCGAAGCTAGCACGTAGTGCGGGTAACCAGCTCCTATCAATCTAGTCACCTGGCCTTGAAAACTGTCACACTTACAGTGCATTTGCGGAGCGCGTTCGACATGCACAACTTGGCGATTCTTCTTTTTCCTCGGAACTCCATTTCAAACGTAGGTCCGGAAACCTAATCGAATTCTCAGACGGCATTTCACAGGTTATTTCGAGGGGATTTGCACAAGATCTGAAAATATCTACTAGACTAGACGCGGATTCCTCAAACAAGCCTGAGTCACAGTCCAGGCACACCAGAAAATCGTCAACGAAACGGAAAACTTTTAAAACACAAGAATGGGCAATACATGAGGAAACCTTACGGTCAACACTGGCCAAAAAAATGTCACTAAGAATGGGTGCGATACATGACCCTATACTAATTCCTTGCCTTTGTAGATAGGTGCACCCCTCCCATGATGAAAAAGGGGATTTCAAATAAAATTACAACAGTTCAAGGAAGTTTGCAACAGCTAAACCAGTTGAATTTTTAAAATCCACAGCGCCAACATTATCTATACATTCTTCTACGCACGAGAGCAATCCTTCTTGCGAAATAGAGTAGTACAAATCTTTTAGATCTATTGAAAAAGCGGCAAATTTCCTCCGGCGTCGATGCTCAAGAAACTCGATAACGTCCTCACATCTTTTAATCTTGAGGGGATCACTAGGAGCAAGCAACGAAAGCTTGTCTTTTAGGAACAAGGAAACACATTTTTGCCAAGTATTACTTTCAGATACAATCACTCTGAAAGGGGCGCCGATCTTGTGTGTTTTAACTGTAAAAAACATCTTTAGAGCGTTGGAAGTACATTTGCTCATGCTCTGCGCAAGACTCTTCAGATTCATTCTTTTGCACAGCTTAAGTGCTTCAGACTTGACCTTAGCCAACGACACATCATCTTTACGCGAAAACACGGAGTCAATCGCTTGAGTTCCTTTCACCTTTTGTAAGGATTTCAGCATTACTGCGAAACCCCCTTCTTTATCTGCTTCAAGCAGAGAAAGGGAGCTCTGCTTCAAAAAAGTAACTGTAGTTTTACTGCTAACGGACACTTTTCAGACTTGTACTGAACTACCACATCCAGACCCTCGGAAACGCACCTATCAGCTTCAGCGTCATTAGCGAGGCGGGAAACACCTGACGTACGTCACAAATTCAGGGGCAGAACTCCTGGAAGGGACCGCAAATTTTGGTCCCATGCCAAGAACATCTCGCGCAAACTCAGGCAGAACGACGTCACCGTAAGTGTGGATTGAGTTACCAGAGGTGGCAGGTCTCCTTTGAATCAGTGCACGCAGAGGTGGGAGGGTGTGTTGCCAAACGAATTCCGTGGTCCTGTTGGCCATGCTTGAGAACAACCGGAACTGCTGTGTTGCGGTAGTAGGACGGTACGTTGAATGCATCTTCAGGTACAAGCTTTCCCTGAACACACGAGCCTGGTACTGTCACTCTGATCGAAGAATCTTGCAGACGCGCATACCATGAGTGGGGGAAGGTTCCAAGCATCCGAATATCTTCCTAACATCGGGGGGTATCATTCTATGACGGATACAAAAATCCAGAGAACGCGCACGACAGGCAGACACAGCGATGTACATTTTGCGGTCTCTCCCAGGAGTTCTGCCCTGAACTTGTGACGTACGTCAGGCAAGTTTCCCGTCTCGCTAATGACGCTGAAGCTGATAGCTGCGTTTCCGAGGGTCTGGATGTGGTAGTTCAGTACAAGTCCGAAAAGTGTCCGTTAGCAGTAACACGTACAGTTACTTTTTTGAAGCAGAGCTCCCTTTCTCTGCTTGAAGCAGATAAAGAAGGCGGTTTCGCAGTAATGCCGAAATCCTTACAAAAGGTGAAAGGAACTCAAGCGATTGACTCCGTGTTTTCGCATAAAGATGATGTGTCGTTGGCTAAGGTCAAGTCTGAAGCACTTAAGCTGTGCAAAAGAATGAATCTGAAGAGTCTTGCGCAGAGCATGAGCAAATCTACTTCCAACGCTATAAAGATGTATTTCACAGTTAAAACACATAAGATCGGCGCCCCTTTCAGAGTGATTGTATCTGAAAGTAATACTTGGCAAAAATGTGTTTCCTTGTTCCTAAAAGACAAGCTTTCGTTGCTTGCTCCTAGTGATCCCTTCAAGATTAAAAGATCTGAGGACGTTAAAGAGTTTCTTGAGCATCGACGCCGGAAGAAATTTGCCGCTTTTTCAATAGATCTAAAAGATCTGTACTACTCTATTCCCCAAGAAGGATTGCTCTCGTGCGTAGAAGAATGTATAGATAATGTTGGCGCTGTGGATTTTCAAAATTCAACTGGTTTAGCTGTTGCAAACTTCCTTGAACTGTTGTAATTTTATTTGAAATCCCCTTTTTCATCATGGGAGGGGTGCACCTATCTACAAAGGCAATGAATTAGTATAGGGTCATGTATCGCACCCATTCTTAGTGACATTTTCTTGGCCAGTGTTGACCGTAAGGTTTCCAAATGTATTGCCCATTCTTGTGTTTTAAAAGTTTTCCGTTTCGTTGACGATTTTCTGGTGTGCCTGGACTGTGACTCAGGCTTGTTTGAGGAATCCGCGTCTAGTCCAGTAGATATTTTCAGATCTTGTGGAAATCCCCTCGAAATAACCTGTGAAATGCCTTCTGAGAATTCGATTAGGTTTCCGGACCTACGTTTGAAATGGAGTTCCGAGGGTGTCTGTTGGAGTTCTGAACCGCGTAGCAAGAAACCCATTTTGTCGTTTCACAGCTCCCATTCAAAGTTGATAAAAAGAGGAATCGCCAAGTTGTGCATGTCGAACGCGCTCCAAAAATCGTGCGTGCACTGTAAGTGTGACAGTTTTCAAGGCCAGGTGACTAGATTGATAGGAGCTGGTTACCCGCACTACGTGCTAGCTTCGGCAGCACAAAAGCTTTTTCTTCGTGCACAAAATGCCTTTCTTCGTGCAGGCCGCCCTAATGTGGATCACCGCATCAATGCCCTTGTGCTTCCGAGGCAGCGGCTGCAACCTGGACTACCATCGGGACTTTTGGCGACAACCCGCCGGCACGGTCAACGCAAGCAATGTCAGGAACTACCCGCTGCCTTCAACCTCGGATCGTCCGCCGCGGTGGTATAGCGGCTACGGTGCTCGGCTGCTGACCCGAAGGTCGCGGGTTCGATCCCGGCCGCGGCGGTCCCATTTCGATGGAGGCGAAATGGTTGAGGCCCGTGTACTTAGATTTAGGTGCACGTTAAAGAACACCAGATGGTCGAAATTTCCGGAGCCCTCCACTACGGCGTCTCTCATAATCATATCGTGGTTTTAGATATTATTATTATCAACCTCGGATCATTTCCACACCTGGCAATCAAGTGCTACGCTCTGCGCAGCCACATCGGATGGACTACAAATACCGCCTACGCGCCACAAGCACTTGGGGCACGCCACCGCAGCTATGCTGGTCACGAGAATGCCTTTCTTCATGCAGCTTGGTTACTTGCCAAATTCGACTTGCATTCGCTCCGATAATGCATTTCTGCTTGCGGTGTCGTGCCCCACCGACGCCATTGATTGCTTTTGGAAAACATTGTCTATTACTTGTTACCAGTTGTATCAACGCGTATACCGTTTGCCTTCTGCTGATGTTAGCGAAGGACGTTGAATTTAACCCAGGACCCAAAGGGAATAGTAATCCTCAGCCCTCCCTTGAGTCTATCGCTATGGCCATATCCCACATTGAAAGCTCTGAAAATACTATGTTAAGCGAACTTGCGCTGATTCGCGCCGCTCAAGCAAAGGTTGAGGAGTCAATTTCTAGCCTTTCCTCGCGAGTCGACACCCTAGAAAAAATCGCACAAACAAATCAGTTAGGAAACCCAAGCTCTGCAGAAGACCCAAGTATGGTTAAACTTGCCTCAGATATTCAACTACTGTCGAATAAATGCGACGACGCCGAGAATCGTCTGCGATGCTCAAACCTGCTGTTTGGTATGGCCGATAAGCAAGATGAAACGTGGTCACACTCTGAGTCACGTATCCTTTCATTCTGCTCTAAGGAGCTCGATATCACCATTAATAGTCAATATATTGAGCGGGCCCACAGACTTGGCCATTTCCAGCCAGGAAAAAACCGCCCGATAATTGTCAAACTCATGAGATTTAAACACAAAGGGCAAATTCCTGTCTGCCAGTTCAAAGCTAAAAATCTCGTCGTTTTCAATCCGGGAAGATTATTCTGCGCGTGTGCGCTTGGCCAGAAAAAAAAAACTTTTTTCATTTGGTCAGCACAGTTCGACTTCCTTCAAGATCCGTTTTGACAAGCTTATTATGAGCAACAAAGTTTGTTTACGATGCTGGAACTGATTCCGTTGTCGAGCTGAATTCGTAGCGCTCACCGCAGTTACTCATGTCTTTTGCGCTCCACCCATTGAGGGCCGCCACGCGCGCTACCCCTCCCTCAAGAGATAAATCGATATCGGTTTTGCTAACAAATATACGAAGCTATTTCCCAAAGAAAGACGCTGTTGAAGCTATATTGGATGACAACCGCACCGATATCGCCATCTTTACTGAAACTTGGCTCACAAGTGATATACGCAATGATGAACTTGTGCAAGATAAGCAATCTTTCTCTTTTTTTCGGCGTGACAGACTCAATCGCAGGGGAGGCGGCGTGATGGTTCTTGTTAAGGATACCCTGGTTTCTTCTCCCGTTGCAAATATGTCTAAAAGCGAAATCCTTTGTGTGAACATATCACTTGCTCATCGCACCACTATTATCATACCCTGCTACCGACCACCTGATTTTGATTGCTCCTTCATTGACGACCTAAGCAGCACTCTACTTGATATGCAGAATCAGTTTCCCAGCGCAAACCTCATGATTTGCGGTGATTTCAACTTTCCAGACATCGATTGGGTCAACATCACTGCACCTTCGCGTCATTCCAGAGATTTTTTTTATCTTATTCTCTCTTTTAACCTTGCTCAAACTGTAGGAATACCAACTCGTGGCAGTAACACTCTTGATTTGGTCCTTGAAAATTCAATCATTGTCATCCATCGATGGCCTTAGCGATCATAAGGTGGTAATTTTCAGCCTTGCAGTTTCCATTCTTTCACGACAACTTTCAGTAAAGTACATTCGTGACTACAAAAAAGCAGATTTTACCCGAATCAATGATGAAATGGCCGTATTTCTTCAACACTTTGAACAATCAGCTCCTAACAGGACTATCGATGAAAACTGGTCTTCGTATAAAGCAAAACTTATCTCGCTATTAGAATCATATGTACCCTTAGTTTGCATTCGCGGTGATGCTGGGAAACCGTGGTTTACAAATTCATTAAGAAAACTGTGCAATAAGAAAAAGCGATTATTCTGGGAAGCCAAGAACTCCGCTTCAGCATTAAAATGGGAAAAGTATTTCGAGTGTCTGAGTAATTATACTAAATTGCTGAGGATCACTAAACGGCACTTCTACAACAGAGACATATTGGACATCCTTCGAACTAATAAAAAAAAATTGGACTTTATTAACTCCTAACCACAGTGGCTCGCATAACATCTCTTTATTAAATCAAGATGGTTCTGTCTTTCCGAAGGAGTTTCGTTCTGACGTTATGAATGCCTACTTCACCTCAGTTTTCACCCACGAACCGGTTGCTGATATTCCTGTTCCGCTCAATCCCAATTTTCCTCAAATGCTACCAGTTAATATTTCGGCAGAAGGAATCTGCAAGCTGATTGATAACTTAAAGATATCTAGTGCCCCTGGGCCTGACAACATATCTGCTAAAATTCTTAAAGGCACAAAAGTAATATCTAGTCGCGTCCTACAAATCATTTTCACGCAGTCTATTTCCAGCGGCCAAATCCCGTCTGAGTGGAAGGTTAGCAGAGTTGTACATACCAGTTTTCAAGGCAGGAAGCCGCTCCAATACATCTAATTACCGTCCCATCTCGCTAACATGTATTGCATGCAAATTTATTGAACATATAATTTACTCCCACCTGGCAAAACACCTGGACAATAATTCATTTTTCTTCCCGAACCAACACGGATTTCGGTCCGGCTTTTCGTGTGAATCTCAACTTGTTGAATTCTCGACTTACTTGCACTTAAACCTAGACTCATCCTTTGCAACCGATGTCATTTACCTCGATTTTTCTAAGGCTTTTGACCGCGTTCCTCACCAGCGTCTCATGACTAAGCTGTCTTGCCTTTCAATTGATCCGCTGATATTGTCATGGATTCACTGCTTTTTAACTGATCGCTCCCAGTACACCGTCATCGAAGGCCATCCATCTGCCGCCACTAACGTTATCTCCGGAGTCCCACAGGGCTCTGTTCTTGGCCCGCTTCTATTCCTAATCTTCATCAATGATCTTCCTGCTCAAATTTCATCAACCATTCGTTTGTTCGCGGATGACTGCATTCTCTACCGACGTATCTCTACTATTAACGATCAGGAATTGCTGCAGGATGACTTAACCTTAATTCAAGACTGGTGCTCGACCTGGCTCATGCAGTTAAACGTATCAAAATGTAAGTTTATGCAGGTGTCCCGTAAGAAATCTCATCTACACTTCCCATACACGATAAACAATACCGCTCTACAACCGACGGAATCTTATAGGTATCTCGGCGTAGAAATAACAGATAATCTAAATTGGTCTAAGCACATCACGTCACTTTCTGCAAGCGTTTATAGATCACTAGATTTCATCAGACGATCACTCACATTTGCTTCGCCCACAGTTAAACTAATGGCATACGAAACTTTTATACGCACCAAACTTGAATACGCATCCCCTATCTAAAACCCCCATCAAGAGTACCTAATCGAGGCGTTGGAGGCAATACAAAATCGAGCTGCTCGTTTTATAACTTCCAAATATGATTCTAGATTGAGCGTCACTAACATCAAAAGTTCGATTGGTCTAACCCCTTTGGCATTCCGTCACAAAATAGCAAGTCTTTGCCTTTTCCATAAGCTGTATTATAACTTTCCTCATTTACGCGAGAGCCTAATCCTGCCGCCCATGAGATCATCACGACGTCTGTTTAATTGTCACAGTGTTCAACGCATTCATGGTTCAACTAACGCCTTCAACAAATCATTTCTACCGACTGCCATATCGGATTGGAATGTACTTCCTGACGGTATTGTCAGTGAGGTAAACTGTGTGAAATTTAAAGATTTATTGTTACAGCACCACTGTCAGGAGGCCGAGTAGTAGCCCTGTTCTTTGCGCGTTTATACCTGCCTTCTCCATTTCATGTTTTGTTTTATTGTTTTTCTTGCTTTTTACCCCTTACTGTATTTTTTTTCTTGATTTTCCAACAGTATTTATGTCATGTAACCTTGTGACCCGTGGTTACCTATTGTCCCCCCCCTTATGTAATGCCTCATGAGGGGTCCTTAAGGGTAAATAAATTATGATGATGATGTTGATGAGACAAGCGTGAGGTCAAAAACTCACTGTTTTACCTTACTTGCATAAAGTATCACACAATGTGAAGCGGATTGGTCAGCGGGCTAATGTTAGAGTCGTTTTGAGTGCGCCTAATAAGTTGTCAAAAATGTGTAATCGCGTCAACAGCACCCCCGATGACAGTATCGGCTGTAGTAAACAACGCAAGTCACCTTTCGTGTCACGTATCAGTAACGTCGTCTACCGCATTCCCTTGTGATGCGGCAGATTCTACATCAGCCAGACTGACCGCCGTTTAAATGATAGACTTCGTGAGCATAACAATAACGTGACAGTTCCGTTAGTGGCCATCTGGTATTCACTGTAAGCAATGTGGTTGTCGCCCAAAGTTTGAGATTTGTGACGTGTTAGCTAAGAACCAGAATCAAATGACAACAGAGATTATCGAAGCGCGTCACATTTCATTGTTAAAAGAAAAGTGTGTCAGTAGTCCGTCTGTTTTACTATCTGACAAAGACATTTCGTATTTATCGGCTAACCGTCTCAACTGAACCGCTTACGCCTTCCAGTCACGACGCATCATGTCGTGATGATCAAGGTTTCTGTTTTTTTTTTTGTGTCTCTGTGCTTTTTCATGCTTTGTTTGTATCATTTTGTTTGTGACATGGTGCGCCTAAGAGTGTAGTTATATACTTTTCACCCGAATAAACATTATTTGTCAGTCAGCGCTTCGTGTGGTGTGGCTTGTGTTCCTTCGTCGTCGTTTTTTTACTGCGCTGTTTCCCGTTTCACCGGTCATTTGTGTTATGGCAATCTGATCTTTTATTGAGGTGACCTGTCACTTCACATTAGCACAGTTCATTGTTGCCTGGATATTTTTAATTGGTGACATGCATATGGTTTCCATGCCACTGCCTGCCGTAATGCAGAGCGTTTCACCGCAGCAGTTGCATAAGCTTTACCATTACAGGCACACAGGCCCATGAAGAACCAGCACAAGTCAATGTTCAAGTATGCATTTAGCATGCTTAGGGAGGTGGTTATTTGTGGCACTGTTGCCAAGCATGCTTATTATTTTATTTCTGTTATCTTGTTTTACCGACAAGAACTGTTACCACCACTCGTCGCAGATTGCACCGGTATGTTTAGAAAGTGCGTAATCGGGTGTATTCTAGAGCTAACACGAGCAGCAGTGATAATGCTGGAAGGTTTGATAAAGCATCTATAATTAAAGGCAAGGGCGGAGGATAAGCGACACAGAAAAGCGATACGAGGCGACACCGTACATCCACAACCTCAAAAAACTGGCGACTAGGCACAATGTGCACATCACAGCGCCGCACAAGCTGTGTGCGCACATCTCTGGTGAGGCAAGAAAGAATATGACCTGTGGAATAATGCACTCCAGGTGCTACATGGATTGTGCAGTGGCAGTTGTGTATGACTTGCCACTGAGCTGCGGTAAAACGGGCCAGTGTGTCAACCAAACGGGTCCGTGAGCATGAGTTGACACAAATGATCGACGAGCGTATCTTCCTGCACACTGCGCGGTGTGTGCCTTTGTTTTCAGAGTTCAAGGTGCTGGGGCACAGCGTGGAAAGTGTTGTGCATGTGAAGCTGTTGGAGGCGTTTCACATAAAAAAGAAGGGTGCAGATTGTGTCAGCCAAATGTATGTGTGCTTGCGGGGGAGTTAGTCTGAGCACGGCCGGGCTAGACCGCACGCGCGCTTCTTTGAGCGCGCGCGCGCGGTCTAGCCCGACCGTGGTCTGAGCTAGCAGATCTTTTGACTGACTTCATCTGCAGATATATGCACAGGCACGCCTCTGACGTACTGAGCTGTATATTTCCCTCAATGATTCATAATAAACCAGCAGGTAGTCGAGTGCTCGCCCAGTCTTATTGCCCTCTGCTTTTTATTTTAAGAGCATAAACCAATTCATCCAGCAAAGCATTCTGCTAGTAAAACTATTAGTCTTTAAAACCCGAGCACACAACGAGAGAAAATGTTCCCTCTCCCACTGATGTCAGTGCTTCACTGCACAGCACTTACACAGGGAAGTCTCACCTCATAGTGGCCCCAGCAACCACTGCGCACCTAGTGTCATGTAGCAGTTGTTTTCAGAACATGATAGTACTATCTACATATCTGATAAAGTATAGAAAACGTTTTGTTCATTTTTTGCACACAATGGTGTGGCCTAGCCCATACAAACATTAGGTGTGTCAAGCCCATCAAAACACACAGCCACTGGTGTCCTTTCCATTACCAAGAATTGCTGATGTGTGTTGCCATAGTCAGAGGCGGTTTCTCTGCTCTACAAGTTCTTTGTTTTTGGTGTTCCTGCTTGTGCTACAATATAGCCGCATTTCACAGTACCAGCAGCAGCAATAAAAATGACATGATTTAAAGGTGTCTGGATCATGTAACATTGACAATAAACTTCATATGTTCTTTGGACTTTGTATAATGAGGTATTTTTTTTTCTTTTTTGCGGTGTGTACTACTACAACTGCTTCCCCTCTCAATGTGCAAATTTCTTTGTTTCACCTTCCATGATTTATTTATCGACATTTTCGTATAACCGCCCCGACTCCTTTGGTGCCTGTAGGGTGGCATGAATTAATTTGTTTGTCACAGGGCCCCTTTGACCACACTAGAGAGCAAACTGGAATGGGTGCCTTGTGATAGATCACACACGCAGGTAGGTGAGAAATCTGCCAAGTACAACAAACACCTGGCTTTTGTAGATTACAAAATGGCGGCCTGTGATGAACGAGTGTGTGCATGCACGCAGAAGGCTATTTTTATTAATGGAGGTGACATGTTTACAGCACATAGGCTGCATGCATCAAGTAATTTTGCTACAGTTCTACATACTCGTTGCAAACAAGTAAAAAAAAAACAGGCTGTTTAATTTAGACACCATTTCACTAACAGCCATGAAGCCAATATAACTGCTTGAATAGTAACGCAGGAAGTGCAGCCGCAACAACTTGTGAATTTTCAAAATCACTGTTAAATCGATTAAGGACAGGCTCGATGGTGACCGCACGACTGTACTTAACATGGCAGCAAATAAAAACGTGACAAGTCCTTCCATGACCCAGCAGCCTATAAATGCACACCTTATAAGGCAAGCAACGTTGTTTTACAGCAACAAATAAGTTCTGCACAGGATATTTTGATAGGTATTCCTTGCATTTTATTTTTGCCAGGGGTTGGCATCAAAGATTTCTGTATGGCCCTGAAAAACTGCCCACGCGCTTCGTCATTACGTGAGAGAAAAGAAAAATGCGGCGTTAAACACCTTCACAGTATGTAGCGTGCACAAAAGGAATCGTGCATAAGTTGCCACCTCCGTGTGGGACTTTGGCCAGGCTGGTCGGTGCAAGCCGTTGCTTGAGGAGTGCACTGTTTTGTTCCAGGGCATTGTCAAGGCAGCCCAAAATGCAGCGCGATGGAAGTTGGCTTTCTTGGGGGTGTGCACTTCACTTATGTGGCTGATGAGGAAACGCGTGCCAATGCTTGCGCAGTTGTGTCATCTGTTAATGCGTTAATTCATATACAGAGTGCTCCAGCTAACTATAGCCAGGCACTCTATAGCAACGCAACCAAATGCTTGTTGCATGGAGTAAGCCGCACTATTTTTTCTCTCTTCTGCTTAATTAAGCAAGATTAACCCACCAACTTTTGATGCAACATAGCTGGGCAAGAAATCCCGATGAGAATGTTGCAGATCGGTTTCCAAATGGTCCAATTAGAGTTGCTAACTTTCTATCTATCAAGTATTAGTGTCTTTTCTGCTTACTGCAGCTGCTCGCGAAATACAAAAAAAATACTGTTAGTTCTCATTTTAAAAAATTACACCATCTCCCGCTAAAGGGGATCATGAGGCGATGCGAAACCGGAGCACTTGCACGATCGCGTTCCGTTGGCGTTCGTTGGGCATGCTACCGACCTCGGGCATGCTACCGACCTCGGATCGTTATTGACGGTGTTATTAACGTTGTAGACGAAGGTGAAACGGTTAACGAAGGTCTTTATTGAGCAGCGTGTAGTACTTGAGGTGTGCACTTTGCTTTGATGAGGACGGCTTTGTGGTCGCTGAAGTGAACCGTGAGGTTCACTTCAGCGGTGCAGTGGGTGGATCTTGAAATTCGCGCTGCGCTCTACCCGCTTAGAGGAGGAGAGTAGCGCTTGCGCCGCGAGAGCAGAAGCGAGAATGCAGGGGAAGCGCAAGCAGGGACTGGTAGAGAAGTGGAGAGAATAACGCGCAGCTGTTGGAGAGGGAAGGAGGATAGTTGCGCATGCGTACCGCATACGCACCCGAAAGGCCGTCAGGGCTCTGACCGCCCCGAAGAACGCACCACAGCCAGGCAAAGCCAGGAAGGGTCAGGTGAGCGCCATGACAGCACTCCCCACTACTACCCTCCTTCATCCCTGTAAAGAAAGTCGGCCCAGCAGACAACCGCGGCCATCTCGCCGCCAGCCTCGTCGCAAAGGCACCCAGAGAGCCAGAAACCCTCTCCTCAAAACCCGCTTCTGGAGCCGGCAAGCAGCAGCAACCGGGAGGAATGCTGTACACAGCAGGACAGGAAATTGGCCGCGTACCTGCGTGCTTCGCTGCAAATGTCGCCGAAACAGATATGGCCGATATATAGGAAAGAGATATAGCTGCGTTAAAGCCCCTTGATCTAGAAAGTAGCCACACTCTCCTCCGCGCGCGCGTTTTCCTCCTCAATTCTCCTCGAATTTCTCCCCTCCCCTGGCCGGCGCGCTGCGCACGGCACGCTGATCCCTCCACTGGCTCGCTGCAGCCGCATAAGAATCACTGCGCGCGCTTGTTTAATCGGCCCCTTGAAGCAATAAATGAGAACCTGTCTCTTAAGCAATAGTCATGACGAAAATGGGCTTCTGATAGAACGAAGTGACAAACAGATTTTTTAAGACGCTTCGATAAATACAAATAAGCGCTTCGAGAAAAAAAAATGAGTATACTAACTGGCGGGTGAGCGGTTTACCTCTCCGTTGCCGCCTCGGCTGTCCGTAACGCGGAGGTATATTAAGCGCATATAATGTTATTAAACGCACATACATGCAGACGCGATACAGACACGCATGCACATACATACACACGCGATACAGACACGCACGCACATACATACATACAGACGCGCATATGCATATGCAGTGCGTGCGTGCATGTGCGAACAGACACGCACGCACTTACATACACATGCGCATACACACGCGATATAGACAGGCATGCACATACATACATATACACGCGCATACAGAAGTGATACAGACGCGCACGCACATGTTGACGCGATACAGACACGCATGCACATACATACATACACACGCGATACACGCACGCACATAAATACACACACGATACGGACACGCATGCACATACATACACACGCGATACAGACACACGCACATACACAGCGATACAGACACACAAGTGATATCACTTGTGTGACAAGTGTATCACGCAAGTGATACAGACACGCGCGCGCGCGCATGCACATGCGACACATGCAAACACGCACATACGTGTTCGAAACGGGTGGCGCAAAAACAAGGGACAAAGGAAAGACTACACGCCACAAAGCGCCTGTGGTGCTCTGTGGCGCTCTGTGGTGTGTAGTCTTTCCTTTGTCCCTTGTTTTTGCGCCGCCCGTTTCGAACATGCATAACCAATTTCAACTTGCCCAGGCATCAATTCTTCTGCACGCACATATATACACACGCGATACAGGCACGCACGCACATACATGCACGCGCGCGAATACACACAAACGCACGCACGCGCAGGCGCACACATACACACACACATACGTACGTACACGCACAAACACGCGCGAAGACACACACAAACGCACGCACATGCACACATACAAACACGCATACGCCTCTGCACACACCCGTACACACACGCCTGGAGGGTTGACGCCTGGAGGGTTCATGGCGTGCGTCAGCAACTGAAAGCGCGCGAAGTTTGCTTGCGCTCGCTTCTTGTGACGTCAGGGTCACCTGACTGGGAGGTATCGCGCGTCGCAGCCATTCAGCGTTGCGGATGCGCCGGCTGCGCGAAAGAGAGGGTGAAGAAAGAGGAGGTTGACGGCGCGGCGAGGGTGAGGCGGTGTGGATAAAGGGGCGCCGCTACTTTCCAACATCATGGGGCTTCAAGCTGCGTTAGGGATGTTAAGGATTTCCCGTAGCATCACACGAAGCCGCCAACCACCGCGCTGCCACCGCACGTCCGTTTCCGCTCCGTTTTTCTGCTCCGTTCCGCTTTTCGAGGCGGGAGGCTTCCGCAACAGTCCTCGGTGGGACCGCACGAGCGGACAGCATGCGCGCGCTGATTGGCCGACGCGATGTTCGCGAAGTGCTGGCAACCGTTCGTCACTGCAGCGGTGTTCGATGGCGGCGACTATCACCAGCAGACGACTCAAACATATACTTTTGCTTATGTGGGTTTAATTTTCCGCATTTTGACGTAAACAAAGCATTTGCACGGTTACGTTCTGTTCTACAGCGGCACGAGTTGCATGGCATGCGGTCATGGACGCCCGAAACGCTGTATAGAGGGGCTTTACGCTGTACAATAGTTGAAATTCAGTTATTGCTGCCGCATCTCAGGCATTCTCAGCAACAATCAGCCCATTTGCGCTAGGTCGCGTTCGGCGCGACATCGCAGCGTTTGAAGGTGTGTGCGCGTCAACTTGCAAGAACACGGCGTCCCCGCACACGTCTCTAATGCGATGATTCAGGTAGGGAACCTGTCGCGGCAACAGCGCTGCACGCTCACGACGATCAGGCCATCGATCGCGACGTGCAGACGTGTAGGTCATGAATAAAATTTCTTCCTCTTCATATCATAGAAGTGCGCAGTGCCGGCAATGGGGAGGCGGGGGGGAGGGGGGGGGGGGAGGGGGGGGGCGCGGATGCAGTGCTGCTATAAACTAACGGCAACGCCTGCCACCGATGACACCGTTCTGAAATGCAATGAAAACAAACGCTCACTTGCACAAATTGTCTGTTTTCTTTCCAGCTAGCACTGCGGAATCTACGCAGTTAGCCGCAAAGGCACGATGCTAAAAAAAACGCTGCAAGTAGGAGAATTTTCACAAGGTTCACTCGTATATCCTAGTTCTCCCAAAGCCGTTCAACCTTGCGTCATAAGTCCGCGGCCATGGCAAAGCACGAGTGCCTGCTCAAATTATTGTCACTGTTCTTGGCCGTCCTTTTGACTGATAGATATATGAGCATAGGCGTGCTCAGGGTTCCCCTTCAGGGGAGGGGGGAGGCGAAGGTTCATCGCGGCGCCCTCCCGCCCCCCCCCCCCTCCATATTAAGTCAATGTATGGGGCAGACTTTGCGCCCCGCTCTTCTTAGGTGACTAGGGGGGGGGGGGGGTGCCCCCTGCCCCCTTCTGCGCATGCCTACGTATATGAGTTTCTATTTGAAGTTGCAACTTTTGTTAGAAGTTACAGCATCAGACTGGCATCCTCTCCTTTCTAATACTGTGCAAGCCTGTTGAGTAGCTGTGTTCTTTTCTTACTGTGCCCAGATAAAATACATGGATACATGCGATGTCTTTTTTCTTGTTAACAGTTATCACATACTGAGGAAGACATCAAAAGAAATAGTCGCGATGCTTAAGTTGTACAACCAAGGAACAATTGCCCGTACAGCTGGGAAGAAAAACTGGGACCTAGACAGCCCGATAATTGAGGGGAGGACAGGGTGAAACTTATTAGGTTCTGCATGTAATCCATGCCCAGCCCCGCCAGAATCATTAACAAGATGTGGCAAAATCTTTGTGATGATTCTATCATGGCTCCCACCCAGTATCTGATCGAATGCTGGCAAGCAAGACAGCCACCTACATAAGTGGTAAACTGCACAGATGGTAATTATCCCAAAGCCAAGAAAAGAGGTGCAACAAGATAACCTCCGGCCTATTTCAATAACATCGAACACAGGCAAGCCTATTATGTAATGCTCATATGATTAAGTACATTCAGATTGCATTAATGTTATTTTGACATGCTGAAATGGTCATACCAAGCCAGAAGCTACGTACGTAGCTTGGGGCATTGATAACCGCGATCTTTTCCTGCATACCGTGATCAGGTTCAGGCCAAAACTGTCCGCACACAACATTATGCTACAAATTGAACCCTACATAATAGACGTGTGATTGCAGATATTGCATACCAAAGCAATCGTTAGAATGAGTCTCACGAAGGCCTTTGACAACATCACACACAAGGCTGTTATAGAGAAGCTACAGAAGCTAAACATATACATACATGTATGTAAGGACAACCATGTGTACCATGTGATGGTAATCGTAACAGGGGAGATCAGATCAGATCCAAAAAAAAACGGCAGGAAGTGAAAGATGGAAGCTTGCGATGAAAAACTGTAAACAGGGGGTGGGTGCTCGAGCCGACGTTTCGAAAAGTGGACTTGGCTGGAACTGAAATCAGTTCCAGCCTTGAAGAAGACAAGTCCACTTGTCGAAACGTCGGCTCGAGCACCCACCCCCTGTTTACGGAGATCAGATCAGGTGACATAGAATTCAAAAGCTGGCGAACACCTTGGGGATTGGTTCCGTCTTCCTTTGTGCTGAATGTATACGCTTACTGGAAGAACTGAATAGCATGAAAGCATTACAGCATGGCCTGTAAGCTTATGGCATCATGTTGTGGGTAGGTGACAGCAATGGTCAGATAGAAAAAAACTGTGCAATACACCATACACAGGCTAAACCATACGCCAAACAAATGATGTGGCTTAATTATCTAAAGGATATCCAGTTGTCATTCTGCCATGAAAGAGGCCAACTTGGTACGCATAGTGCAGGCCTTCATTATCATGAGCTGTGTGCAACACCGTACCAAACTCCAAATGCCAGGGAAGACTACTATATATAGTGGTCACTAAAGATAGTGCAATATTACGACTCACGCAGAGTCCTACGGGCAAACACACACTCAATGAACTTATTGACATAATGAACTACACAGCATGAGACAGCATAAAAGCGAATATTCCCCATAATGTACGCAGATATCTTTAATTACTCCCCCTACCTAGAAAGATTCACCCCAAATCACAGAATAAAAATACAGGAATGATGTGACAATGTTCATAGCTCTTTGCAACGTGTCCATTGTAACAGATGGCGATCCCAAAGTGGGAGGGTGAATGTGTGCTGAAAACGCCTAAGAAGCCGAGGAATTGCCCATTGCATTGGCAATGGCTTCCACGTGAGCCAAATATGTAATCAATGAAAGAAGGGAATTTTAAGGGCTCATTTCTTTGCTTCACACAACCTTAACGAAAACCAGCACATAACGAAGCCAAGGGTATAGGGGACATTAATTATACTGTTTTAAGTGTATCACTGAACAAATTATGATATAGATGTGAAGGAAGTAAAGTGGACAAAATGACAACTTGCCGCCATCAGGGACCGAACCTGCAATCCTTCGGATAACACGCCAAATACTCTACCAATTGAGCTATGGTAGAGCATTGAGCGTGTTATCCGAAGTTTGCAGGTTCGGTCCCTGATGGCGGCAAGTTGTCTTTTCGTCCACTTTACTTTCTTCACATCTATATCACAATTTGTACAGTGATACATTTAAAACAGTATAATTAACGTCTCTTATACCTTGCTTGGCTTCATCATCTGCTGGTTTTCATTAAGGTTGTGTCAGATATGTAATCAGAAACTCCAAAGCCTCACTCTGCAACTTCACCAGGGGTGCATCTCGCTGACCGAACAGCAAATTCTGTCCAAATGATCGGGCACCTGTACACTATACCTTCCCGTAAATGAGGCGGCTCATGCCATTGCTTGAGCAATTACATAACGATCCACCAAGGTGCTCCTTCTAAGGTCAAGAGGGAACTGCACAGTTAACTACAGGGAGATCTAAAGTCATTACAGACTGGGAAGAGCCCAGTATATCCCTAAGCATTCGACAATTGCTATGCAGCAAGTGGGGACCCGGTGCCTCCACTAAACCAATAACACTTGAACCTGGTGGCTTGAACCTCATGTCAGGCTGGAAAGAGCAACTCTGGGCCATCCCATTGGCTAAAGACGGCCCTGGGCCCATGGGTTACTAGTCACTATTTAGGTGCCCATTTATTGCCAGAAACTGCTGCACACAAGCTAATGTTATCTCTTTCTCTCTTCTCTTGCTGTCATCTTTTTCTTCACATATAAAACCACACAGAGAAACTGCAGCACAAAACAACAACCTTGTGGAAATTTAATTCTTGCAACTTGTAAATTTTCTGAACACAATAGTTCTACTCTACCAGAAACACAAAATCTGTCCACCCATGCCTCAAGTTCTTACTGTGCATAAAAATGTTCTACATACCTAAGTGGTAAGCTTGATGGAGCATTTAAGTGAAAGTAATGTATGCATGAAATTTCTTATAACTTATCTAATGATTGTTATTCGCGACTCCAGCAATTCATGCGGCACCTAGCGGCAGTGGGAGGAAACAGCGCACGGAGGTCCAAAACAGTCCGGACGCCATAAGTACCGTATCGGCTGCAGTCGTGGGCGGTAAGATGGAGCCGCCAGTAAAGAAAAAAACGAACGGCCAAGCAGTTCTGCTGTGTTCCTCAGTGCGTGTCTGCGAGATGTAAAGATAGCGCTACTTCTTTTCATGCACCTCCTTCCGACGCTAAAGACCGAAGCCGCAGAGCGCGGTGGATTGCGAATCTTTGCGTCGGCAAGGCTGTGACGCCGACGATGACCGTTTGCTCGCGGCATTTTGCACTGGATGATTTCTTTTTTCCAGGTGAGACACAAGTATAAACTTGTGAACTAGAACCTATTACATGACCATTGTATCTAGCGACTTTACATGTCGCTGCGGTGCCTGAAGTATGTCAACAAATGTGGCACTGTGAGGTCTCGGTGCGCCATGTGCATTACACTTGCGATTGAGCTGTACCTTATTTTCTTTGTATGTTAACCGGAATACGAGGGCTTGATCTGTTGGGCACACTTGCAACTATTTGCTGCATGTATCATGCCGCAGTTCGAGCACATGTGCGACCTTTGAACTGTGTCTGCGGTTCGCGTCTGCACTACACGTGGCGGCAACCCGGAAGGCATCCTATGCACTTTCCAGCACAACGCGCGCGCATCGCGAACGGGTGTAGGAAATCTTATTGTTTACTACTGGCGTACCAGCAAGTTCGGGGAAGCGATCATTGTAACCTTGGCACTTATTGAAAGCGCAGTCTCTTGCATGGCACGGACGAATTCGCAGTGCACTCAAAAAACGCCAGGCCTGCGCTGAAACCGCAGCACAGTCACAGCGAAAGCTGGAAGAGCGGCGTTTCAAGAGCCCGTTGTAAGCTCTCTTGGGGCTACAATACAAGTACACTAGAAAGGTACCCACTACGCCATAAATCAAATTTTCGTGAAGTTGGGAAGCGCCTACTAAGCCATTATTCGTCATTATGCGGAGAAGCGAGGCACCAGCTACACGTCTGTAAGGGATTATGTGCACTTTTGTTGACGCGACGACTGATGACGATGAAGAATTACGGCTCAGCCCTTTGTAATGGGTTGGAAGCTTTAAACGGCCCACCAGTTATGTAATTTCCACTGGGTGACGCCCGGTCGCTATTTCCCTCTGCCGTCATGCTGTATAACATACGCTGACGTGGGAGAGAGACGGGGGAGGGGTGCGAAGAACTTTACTGAGACCCCGAGGAAATGCGCTTTTGGGCTTCCTTGGCAACCAATACAAGTGCACTTGAGAGGAACCCACTACGCTATAAATCATTGTAATTTTTGAGAAGTAGGGCAGCAGGCACTGTGCCATTTTTCGTCATTCTACGGAGAGCCGTGCTATCTGCTAAACGCATGCAAGGCATTATGCGCACTTTGTTGATGCTGTGCCTGATGACGACGAAGAATTATGGCAGAGACCTTTGTAATGGGTTGGAAGCAATCAACAACCTACTCGTTGCGCAATTCGCATTGTGTGACGCCTGGTTATAGAATTCGCGTTGTGCGACGCTTGGTGCTTATTTTACTCTTCTACCACGCTATATTGCATATGCTAATGTGGTTCGTTCCCGACACGAAGCCTGTATAGGACCTTTTCGCAAAGCGGTTTCAACCACCGGCATGGCTCAGAGGTTGAATACTGGGCTCACACGCAGAGGGCCCAGGTTCGAACCTCGTTCCATCCTGGAATTTTTTCTTATTTCGTTTTTTTTTCTTATTTCGAGCGATACTGGTTACGGACACCGGCGGCGGCGGCGGCGGCGGCGGCGGACAACTACGGCGCCAAAAACGGCCGGTGAAATGATCTCATAACAGCTTTCGCTGTAAAAGCTCTCCGCGCACGAGTACGGATTTGTCTTCCAATCACGCACGAATGTGTCCATATGATACGGGTATTTCACTCAGCCAGTTTATTACAGTAACTGGTGACATGCACGCCACCCTCGCGACAATTTTACTCGCCCTTGCAAGTTAAGGAAAACCAACCGAATCCACTTTTTGCTGGCGTATACCGTATTACAAGTGCAGTATTAGTACCTAAAGTAGCGTTATGTACATTATTGCGATTATGCTGACATCAGCGCCATAAGCATTTATCATTTTATTGTATTACAAGCAACTTTAAACTGTGTCTTGCAGATGCTACGTTCGGTGTGCAATGTTTCATAACACTCCAAACATGACCCTAATTTGCTTGCAAGTGCCCTTTCTTTTTCATAAAAACATTGTGTTTCTGTTGTGAAAAATGTGTTTCTGTTGTGAAAAACTAAATACAACACACATCGACACATAAAGCTTAAACAATTTAGTTTTCAGATGTCCCATGCCAGCGAAGACGGCTAAAAAACATGTTTAAAAACTATGTTTAAAATAAAATGTGAGTTGTGTCGGTGTAATGCAACAGACTCCTTTCATCGGCCCCATTGCTATCCCAAACTGCTGGTCTGCAGCAGCTCCTTGTGCGTCGGACACGATGAATGATGAAGCGCGAACTGCGTTAGAGGAAAGGAAAAAAACGAGTTCGGAATATGAGCAGGGTCAGTTACGTTATGCCAGCCTTGCTTCAAAAGCAATGAAGCAGTGAGCTTTCTCTGCGTTACCATGCGCGTCGATGTAACTAGTCACGGGTCACCTACCTGTAACAGTGGATCAAGACAGCCGAAATGAGCTTGCACTTCGCGTACAGTCCAGCTGTGCACGAGCACTTCGCTTCAGTGATGGAGGGCTCCCGGAAAACACCGGCGATTCGACCGAGGATCTCGTGTGGGTCCGCAGTCACGCCGGATGTTTGCACACACAACGCGGCCACTTCCAACACGCCACTCGCGCTTGCAGGACCACTGGTTCCTACTAAAATGAGATGTTCAGCATGGACAACCCGCTGCCCTTCTACAAAACATCGCGAACTGCAGTCACATTGCAAAAAAGTTAATATTTGTGTCACAGACAGCGGATACGGGGACCTCCGTGAATCCGCCATGCTGCACAGTGTTGCCAGACCGTGCCAGACTCCGCAGCGCCCTCTCATGTTGATTTGAGTTGCGAATACATAGCTGCTTGTCACACATTTTCAAGAATACAGTACTTACATAAAAGTGAATATTTATATTGATGCCAACATAAAGTGTTTGCAGTGAACATAATATTCACATTTCTTGTTGAGGTCTCAATGGTTTCCGCTGTCCCTTTAATATACCTAGCCATACTTCACACAACAATTAAACAATGCATAGTACATTATCAAAGTGCACAACAATAAGCAGTGCCATGGCGTGTATGATCCTGCTCTCAGCAATGATGAAATCCGAGAATGATTGAATAATGACTGTGGTAGCTGTTAAGAGCACCCATGTATGTGTTCTCATTTGATCACTTTCACTACAAAGATTTGCTTGTGTAGGGCAACCAATGTTACTGAATTATATATGGCAAGCTCTACCTAAGCTACTGGCACACCCGAATGTGTCATATAGGTATTAACAACTTGGATAGTTATATAGAGCTATGTTTTTATAAAATGAAAAGAGCATGGCCTGGATAACATAAATAGGTGAGTTGTACCTACATATCATCTGAAAGCCCGCTCAAATCAAGCAACTAAGCTTTGGACTGAGTACAGTGCAAAGCTGAGAACAATGACATGAGTAGGCTCATATGATGCAGGACAAGAAGCAAGACAGAACATTAAGTACCACCTGTCACACCAGATTCAGATCATAGTACTGTATATATGCAGTGAATGCATAGTCATTGCATCTCTGTATCTTGTATACTTATATTAGTCTCTACGTATAGGGTGCTATGTTTGCATAATCAACATTAGTTCATTAAATATTCTTGTAATCACCAAATGTTGTGTTCATTCTTCTATTATCACCTAGGCCAAGGTAGGCTGATAAATCGAGAAAACATTTCTTGCAATTCGTCATTTTCATAACAAAACCTGTACTTTCTCGAGTGACGCTTTGAGACTAATGCACTATATGTTCTGTTTGAACCTGCAAGCTGGGCCTCTTTTATAATTACCTAGTCACTACATAACTACCTGATGAAATGAGGATATCCCCATGGGCACTGTGAGAGTGAGCAAAGAAGTGCAGAGCCTTAAATTGCTTCAAAAAGAAAACATGCATAAGGGCAAATTTGGTATTCTTTCACAACACCACTTGAATCGCACAGCACGCACAATCTCGTTTGTTCCTGTATTGTTTAATATTGTACACACCTTATTGCAGAACTGTGTTTGAATAAAGTAACCTGATGATTATCACAGCCAACCACAATTATCATGTCCAACAACTCTTAATGCATATGAGAAGTAACACATTGAAGTTCACATATTCAAAAAATACCACCGTAATTAGATTCTTTTTACAACTGTACATATTCTTTAAATTGCACTGCATTAGGTATATCGTCATGTTTTCACCAAGCATACAACAAAGATGCCATTATGCCATTGTCTTCTATTATCTTTGTTATGTACGAATATGATGCTATATGCGGTAATGCTCTCTTTTGTACAAGTTGATATTTATTATTCGTCTTTTGCATGTATAACTATTTGCTTTTGCTAGTACATATGCCCTGCAATTGCTCCTACAGTGGGCGGTGCCTAAGTAAACGTTTACTCCATCTCCCATTTTTCACCATTGTGCTTGATTTGCTGAAAAATAAACACGGACTGACTGCTTGAGTTACACGTAGGTGTCAATAAACCAATTTTGCAACTGACTATGACACGTTAACCATGCAATCATGGAATTATATGATCAGGTTACGTCACCAGTATAACTATTCTTTTGCTTCTCACCCATCCATCTATGAAATACTCAGACAAAATAACTTAACCTCATGTTTTGACACAACAAATAAGATAGAATTGAAAACAACATAATTGAAATAAAGACTGCTTGATTACTGAGGGTGGAGCCTGTTCTCCATGGCCCCACTGGCTATTGCAGCTCAACGGGCCTGTTCGAGGGTTACCAATTCGTTTCCACTGACAGATTGAAAAGCCACACCTTCCACGACCCATTGTTGGGTCGTTGTTAAGTAGTCGTAAGGCGGCATTTGCGGGACGCTGTGTGCACTGGTACTGGAAGTCGCTGTCTCCCTTCTGAGGATGAGACTGTATCAGTAAAGTAGATGTTTGCATCCTACTGCCTTCTGTGCAGGGTGGCTTCTCAGGCTTGTGGCTGTTTTATTTGGAAGTACGGGTTCATGTGACATGGCACGAGGATTCTTGCTCCTACATCAGGTGGCATAAGTGTGGTTCCATTTTTACATACCTGAGGCATTGAGGGGTAACACAGTCATATTATATTCAATGGAAACATTTTTCCAGTGACTCTAAGTCTTATCAACACAGAGTGCCGTGGTGTGTTGCATTGAGTCCTTTGTGCTGGGCCATAAGTGTGGCCCCAGCAAGTTTCTCAAATGTGTTGGTCATGCCTAGTTCGATGAGGCAGTCTGTGCTCATGTTTTTGGGCAGACCGAGTGCCACCTCGCAGGCAATCAAAATTATTCAATTTGCTTGGTGGATTTCAGTTTGTTGCGCATCTTGGAATGGGAAAGTGCAAGTTATTTTGCTCATGACGAAGGCGTGCCCTACTTTCATAGTGTCTATCTCCATTATTTCCTCTGTTGAGTGTGAAATTCTTAATAAAGTTAGTAACATTATGCATTGTGTACTTCAGTTTGAAAAGGAATTTTTGAATTTTTTTCACATGCATTGCAAGCACTAGCAAGTGCAGACTCCTTGGATAAGTTCTCCATCGAGCAGTAGTAAATGTAGTGGTGGAGCTGTGTTGGTTTAGGGTTCTCGGTGGTCAAATATATTTTTATTTTGATTATCTTGGAGCGCACTTCATAACAACTTCTGCTGTGTATGATTCAACCTCGTCTAGGGCACGTTGAATTCTGTCCTGTCTGTCACTGTACGAGCTCGTAGTGACTTAGAGTGCAGATTGCCATGCTGAGGTCTCTGTCTTGCTACTGTACAGCAACTTGAACAGAGGCAGTATAAAGTTGCCTCGGGAAGTGAATACATATCCTTTTGCAGTAGCAGGTTTTGAGAACTGTTTGCTGGCATTAGCATTACTGCTTCAAGTTCATCAACCTGACTATTCTTAAGGGTAGGTGGACCTTTGCCGTGGTTGCAGTCATACATAGGATAGAGTGGTTGCTACATAGATTTCCTACAAGTTGCTCCAACTAACATTTCGTAATGGTGGAATTGGCAGTGTCTGCAGCCACACTGTTGCCCATCCTTGTGGGAACTCTTGGGGATTTAAGCAGCAGGAACTCATAGGCCTGGGTGGTTCCCTTGTTTATATCTCGCTTCCACCTCCCCCCCCCCCCTTCGGTGTACTATGCATATGTCCTCAAGGAGAATTAGTTGGTCCCTCTGTGCCATCCAAACTAGCACAACTGTCTACATGTGCTTCACTTAATTAGTACAAATGCAATGTAGTGCATGTTATGAAGCCACGTTACTCATGCGCTATTTATTTATTTATTTCTTCATTCGGTGGCTACATTTCACCCGAGGGCACTGCAGAAAGAGGGTTCCAGCAATAATAACAACATTTGTACTGCACAAAGTGAAACAGTGCTTGGAATCGCAGTGTTACGAATCGAAACGTTGCTTGCGGAACATAATACATGGTCTAAATGTTACTGACCACTTTAAAAAAGAAATATGTAGCATCCAAGTGATAACAAACACAAAATACACACAGATACACTGTTGGATATGGTAGTGGATGCACACAATATACAGAAATATTCAGCCATAACATTATCTGCAGATAATTCACTGTAAACAAAATCTGTGTGACACATAGCTTGTACAACTTCAATCAGTAGTTTATTCTGGTGATTTATAGCATGAAAGCACAATAAATTTGGCTAAGCCGTGACCACCTGGGTTTGTTGGTTTAACACAGCGGACGGCAACAAAAGCTATTCTTATTTTGTTAATGATTGCAGGGTGATGAGACATGCCTCAGAGTATGAAGTTATTGATCTCTTTTAACCCTTTCAGACGCCACCTATGAAGAACTGTCTGTAAATGTGTCAAATCGATACAATGTTATTTCAAGGCAATCGATATTATATTGCAACAAAAATAATGTCGCAATACGTTCATTTATGTGTGTTATAGTAATCATTCCTAATTACTTTGTAATTAAATATCTGTTTATTCTGAACCGATTCATGCTTTGTTTTTGCATAGATAGAATGAAATCTCAGGCTAGAAATATAGTGCAAATTTGTTTTCGTACCATGTCCATTTGAACAGAGAAAAATTATACTTTTGACGTTTCCCGCGACCCACATCACTATCAACAGTCACTTTTGAAAACAATCTGTAAGACCATATAGCAATGAAAGAACATCAGTGGGCAACCAAGGAAAAATAGGTTGTGCAGAACAAGCAGATGGGACAACTTTTCAAATTCCTTTAGAAAATTTTGTTGAACATGCAGTCGTTTTAAAATCTTTTACATCCAATGAGCAAAATTGTTAGCACTAATACTGGTGTCACACCACACAGTCACTTAATGGTCGCGGTCGGGCCTGATCTGGATCGAATTTCTTTATCGACGTGGCTGCTTTACGCTAACTGTAAAAGGAAGCCAATCACTGTTGAGAAATTTGATAGGGGCGTGCGAATAGTGAAATTTCATCTCGAATCGACTTCAAATCGAATAGTGCCGAATAGTAGCCAAAAATCTCCAATCGAATAAAGAATATTTTATTGAAAATTGCAAGAAAAAACCAAGAAATGAAATGTGCTGATGTTCTCGAGGACCTAACGCGGTGAGTGACTGCTGCCCAAAGGGTACAAATTGTCATGCAGAAGCACAAGCTGTTCCATGTGACCTGGCTTCAGGCTCTCTCACTGTGATGTTACAGTGTATGAAAACACACGCTGACTGGGCACCTCAGTAGTAGGGATGGGAAGGTGTCGCAAAGCAATTTTGGAGATTCCTGGATAGCTCTTTCCAGTATTTCGAAGGATCATCCTTTCTTGTGATCAGGGACTCATTGAAGTATTTTTCAACCTCTTGACTATAAGGTCCGAGCTCAGTGTGCTGGTTATTTTTTTACATTAACAGTTCGACAGTCTCACAGACTGTTCCCTGGCCTTCTTTTGCTGGAGCCATTACGTGCGGAAATGACATCATCTCCTTTAAAATAAACATGTGCTCGCTTATGAACCAGGATATCGGCAAAGGTGTTAATGAAAGGCCTACTGTAACGACGTTAGCGTTAGTTTTAGCCACCCCACCCTAAGTTGCACCATTGGCCTTTGTTGTGTTTAGATATTCGTCCTGTTAAATCATTAAAAACTTCGAATACTATCTATTCGAAAGCTGAATCAAATTATTCGTTTCGAATTCAAAACTCGAATATTCGCACACCCCAAAAATTTGATCCCAAGCGGGCTTAATAGCGATTGACCGTGTTACATGCTGGAACACCAACATGAGCTTACCGAGAAGCTTCTGCAACGATACTTCGGGCCCTATAATATACTCTAATATTGTGGTGCACTGAACTATGACGTTTAGCCCAATGGCATGATGCAGTCATAACGGCACTGCACATGGCCTGAAATCCTCCATGTATTGCGGCTTAAACCTTACAGTGTATGCTCATGGACTATGGGACGTTATTTCCAACTTGCTTTCTTAATTTATTTGATTGCATGCATTCACACTTTCGTGTTCTGTTAGCAGCAATGGGACAATGCTTTTTCAGAGGGGAGTACTAACATGTGTACTTTTTTTTCTTTTCGATGGGACCGCGTTTCACTAACTTGGAACTGTTGCACATGTTTTCACTCGTCGCAAGCGACACCTTCATGTATTGGAACATTCTTGAACGGTTTGCATATTTTAACCCTTTTCGTACCAAAGACGAGCCAAGCTCTTCGACACGGTTTGTACTGCTCCCACCGAAAACGAGCTGGGCTCGTCTACACTGAAAGATACATTTGGGGCGCTGCAATTAAGATACTCTGATTAATTTTGCTGAGTTCTCTGTGGCTTGAGGAAATAGTGCAGTAAAAAATTTAGAAATGTGCTCATAGAATGCATTTTGATCAAGAAAGGACTGGATTCTGGAAACCGCAATTAGAAAATGGCATCCTCCTCTGTGCGCAAGCAGCGCGCACATGTCGGCAACAGCTCTGTTAAGAAAAAAACGAAGAAAACGCATGTTTGCCTAAGTTTTGTGAAAAAACCCGCATTTCCCCGAAGGGGAGTATGAGGAAGTGCGAAGCACGGGGTGATGCTATGAGGGGGCGCGCGCGACTAAACTGCAGAGCCGAGCGAAGGAGACGGCAGCGAGAGAGCACGCGCCAGCCGACCCACGGAGGTCTGGCCGTTTTTAAGTGCAAAGCACTTTTACTGATGATGATGATCTGTCTTCCGAACTCGTTCCAAAGAACCCGCAACGCGTTCAACTTGTTGGCGGCGTTGCGCACGGCCGAGATGGGGCTCAGGTTGTTGTCGAACCACAGTTGATCGCACACCGCGCAGCTATATCCGAAGCTGCGGTCCAGGAAGTCTCGCTTGAAGCGCGCGTCCGGCCGATCGAATTCGAGGGCCCGCGCTCGCTCACACATCGCGCGTCCCCGCGCCAGATCGGCTTCGGGGTGCTCGGCTTGCTTCGCACGCTTTCGTTCGGCGTCTCGCCGCCGGCCTTCATCACCACAGGCAATGCGCGGGGCGCGCGCAGCCACGGAGCGGAGGGCGGAGAGCGCGCAGTCACGTGGGGCGTGACGTCGCTGCGCCGTTGCTACAGACGCTCCTCTCCGCTCCTCGCGCCGTTGCTATGGGACGGCGGATTCAGGGTCGCTTATAAAGTGCATTCGCACTTAAAAGAATTTCAGTTCTTCTGTGAGTGTGGCGACGACTACACAGAACAGCATACTTTTTTTCTAAATTATCAGATTCAGACGACAACTGCTTCTCAACATGTATCGGCAGTGGACACCGACAGATGTAAACAAACCCCCACAGGCGCATCCATAAGTCAGCAAAAAAACTGGAGCTCACTCAGACTCAAGAAATATATTTTGTTCTGAGGGCTCACTCGGGCTCAGACTCACCAAAATTTTCCTCAACTGGACTCACTCAGACTCAAACTCACCAACATATTACTCAGCCTGAGTGAGCCTGAGACGTCGTCTCATGAGTCCGTTGGCATAAAATTAGCTTTATCAATCCTGGCGTCAATCCTCTCTAACGCCAATATCTCGCATAGTCAGTGCTCATGATACGCATTTTTATCTTGTACCTTCAAATACGAGTTATCATCATATATCATCACTGTCATATATTGATCCAGTAAGGACATTTTTAGAAAATACGCGACTCACACGAGATATTTTTATCAACTTCCCATGAAAGAGTTTGCGGAGGGAGGTCATGGCACCCCTTCCCCAACTCACCCCTCTGATCAATAAATAGTGAGGTGGCCCATGAATGCTAGTGTGCCGAGATATGTGTGAATAGACTTGAGTATAAACGTAAGCCGATATACGGCTGATAGTAAGGCTGAAGATGAGTAGATAGGACCATAAGTCGGCAACAAAAGGTGGAGCTCACTCAGACTCACTCAAGATCTATATTTTGCGCTTAGGGTTCACTCGGACACAGGATCACCAATATTTTCCTTAACTGCACTCACTCGAACTCAGACTCACTATAATTTTCTTCAACCGGACTCACTCGGACTCAAACTCACCAAAATATTACTCAGACTCACGGCCCGATCTGAGTCTGAATGAGTCTGAGTGAGTTGACTCATGAGTGAGTTTGCTGACCTATAGGCGCGTCCAAGGCTTTTTCAACGGCTCGCTTGTCCCTGTACATTATTTTTTTAATTTCAAAAAGACATTTTCTGCATCGAAGGCTGGAGAGGTTGGGGCACTTTCTGTGGTGCAGTGCAGTGAAGCCAATCGTCTGCATATTCGCAAAAAAATACTTTGGTTGTTGTATAAAGACACGTAGAATCAAAGAGGCAAATAAAAGCGTCGGTATTTTTGCATCGTTTTTGGCCAAAAGCTTGGTAGGGTAAGGGTTAAAAGATTACAAGCACGATGTAAATAGCATAGTACATTACCACATACGGAAGCACGAGCGATCGTGCTGAAATGTAGTGCGACTCATTAATGAAAGCCTGGCACATTTGGTTGCTACATCATACTCTTGACAACTGTACTCTGTACTTATCACTGCAACGCGTCTTGGTAGCTTAGCAGGCAAAGTGTCACACTGCTAAGTTTGAGGAAACTAGTTTGATTGCCGGTGATGGTGGCTGCATTTCGATGTGGGCAGAGTTCAGCAGCACGAGTGTATTATCGTGAGCAGTATGAGAACAAAATATTTGAAAGAGGCTAGGCCTTTCTCATATATGGGTCATTTTCGAATTACTGAAGGGGATTTGGCATGAGGATTCGAACAACAGGCCAGTCACGTCTGCATTGCCATACCCGAACAAAGCGTTACTAATCGCAATAGATGAGAAAACAATGCGATTGCAATTTAGCAAAGTGACAAAAATTCAGTCACAAGTCATAAAAAATATGGGACAAAGACAGTCACGTGCGGGCCAGGTCTGCGGGCCGCAGGCCACGTATTTGACACCCATGGTTTAGAGGAACCATGGCGCCTTTTCCACGTTGTTTCCGTCAGCTGCCGCTATGAATCGCCCAACAGCGGGTTCAAAGCTATTTGCCACACTAACGATAGTCTAACGATAGTCTGTTATATAGTGCTTATATTTAATTTAGGTGAATGTTAAAGAACCCCAAAGAATTAATCCAGACTACCCCTAACAGTATGCGTTATAATCATTATTGTGGCTTTTGCACGTAAGGTCTCAGAAGATATCTTGCTTTGCTATGCTCACATTTACCCAATAAAGACTTCATTTATACTTTACCGTAGTAAAATGCTTTGCTTGGCGCGTTGGTTCATATAGTCTAAAATAGATTTCAGTGCGAAAGAATGAGACACAAGAAGACAAGACGACTAAACGAGCGCCCACTACGAACTCATTTAGTCGTCTTGTCTTCTTGTGTCTCTTCCCTAGGTGCTCAAATATATTCTAGACTATACTTTACCGGTTTGGCTGCTGCATTGTTCACAGTCACAACCTCATGACGATATAAAATTTTCGTGAAACTACAATCTAGCTGGCACCCCCCTATGACTGTGACTATCTGAACACCCCTTACTCTGTTCTCAAAACAAATAAGTGTGCACCAAGTCGCCCGGCAATTTGAATGACTGATTTTGATGCTTACACACATGTAGCCTTCTACGAGAACACGAAGATATGTAAAACGTTAAAATTAACTACACAGTCCTCACAAAATAAGTGCTTATCTGCCAGCTGCTCTCACAAATGCCAGCACTAACCACCTGCACATTTCGGGTCTGAACATAAAACCATACACTTTGTTTAGTCATGAAAATCTTGTGGTTCAAACTAACATCCCCGTAACAAAAATGAAGGCTACCCAAAATTCCCATTAAAAACACCTCCTATGGGTCGTGTCCAGACCTATCAGCACATGTCCAGACCTATCACCTCACTAAAAGATGTACCTGAAGAAGTGCACAAGTAACTTTTCAGGCAGACAGTAAGTGTGAGAAGCAGATAAATCCATGTGATAAGCAGATAAATCCAGCTTTTATAGTTTGACACACAGGAACACGTGACTGATTGCTTGCATGGTTCACTTCGTAACACAAACACATTGCACGATGCACAACACAAATCAATTAGCACCTAGAACCACTGCAACACTGCAGATACACATCTAAGGACGCCATTGTTCGCTCGAACGCTACACGGTCACCACAGAGCACAACAAACGGCAAAACAGCTCAGACGCAATAGAACATGTACGACGGCGATGAAGAGGCAATGAAAATTGTAGCTACTGAGTGTATCATCACTCACGCCCTTGCAGTTCGCTGAAAGTATCAACATACAGGTACGCATTTGGCTGCGAACACAGGACACACACAAATGGCATGTGCTGGATGCAGCGAGCGAACACTTTTCATGTTCGTGTACGATGAGCATGTGCCATATGCAATTTACACCTGCATGGAATTACCTGCAAAGCGAACGATGGCATGAAACACACGCAATCGACAGCACCCAACGTTCACGTACACAGCACACTTCGCATTTTTTCATTGGCAATCGCACATGTTGATTAGATCTGGAAGCTAGCCCCACCTTGTTGCCTTTCGATAAATATTTCGACGGATGCTGATTAACACTGGTACTAATCGCAATAACATCGAAATAAACTCCTTTTATGCAGCTGGCGACTAGGCCACTGCTCCCACTTTGTCACTTCATGCAGGTGTCATGTTTACATCGAACAGACATGAAGACGTCAAATTGTCACTGCCTTTTTTTCAGCCAACCAGTGACAGATACGTGTAACAGCACTAGCAAAATAGCTCACGTGAATGTTTTGCTGGTACGAGTCGTTTTAAGACATTATCCAGCACCAGCTGCAGACAGAATTGGTCATCAAAGAGTACCTAAAGGAGCGTCTAGGCAGACTAATTGGGTAATACGTGTCAATTTTGTTTGCATTACAATGAAGGATCATGGAAAATAGGTATGCCACAAACGATTGAATGAACGAAGGCAGATCTGCAAGGTAGTGGAAAGCTTTGATTTGGGCAACCACCAGCTTTTGTAACATGAGCGCAGCTAGCCTGTGAGGACAAACTGACAGCAAAGTTTCGAGCAAGTTAGGGTGCCAGTTGTATGTCATCGGATTCTACATCGAACTCACAATTTTGGTTAGAGTATTGCTTTACCGTTCTCTTACATGCATAGAGGTTTTGATTATAAAATTGAAATTAGTAGATAATTAAAGCATTTCTCCTCCACATGACCATCAGTAAGCAGTTTCTGTGGTTGGGCACCAGCAAGAAGTCGCTCGCATCACGACTTGCTTTATCTGAAATTTTGTTTGCATTATTTCCACATGATAGAAATGAAGGCTACCTGAAGTTGTCATTGATGACTCAGCATTCTCGGGCGTATCTAACGCAGCACTCTATGAAAGCAGAATGTTCAAAGTGCACAAAGAGCTTTAGCTAAACAGCAAATTCAAGTTTGATGGAGCTTCTGTATCGAGGTGGCTGATACACAAGAAAACTGTACTGGCAGCGCACATGTACGGCACACTTCAGAGCACACACACGCCGCAAAGAACACTTTTACGTCTAGCACCGCTGCAGCAAATCGCAGGCTCATACTGCTGCTTGTGAGCAGACTTCGTCAACTGAGGACACGATCGAGCACTTCGGACGCGACGCGCTCACCACAGCGCATCGCAAGCGGCAAAGCAGCGCACTCGTAGCAGAACATGTGCAATGACGGCAATAAAACTTATCGCTATTGAGTGTATCATCACTCCGTACTTCACACAGGACTGGCCGTTCACCCAAAGCACCAGCATACACGCAATACACGTACGCATTTCGCGGGAATGAACCCCGAACACGGAGCACGTACAAATCGCATACGCTGTTTGCGGCGATCGAACACTTTTGACGTTCTTGTACGATGAGCATGTGACACACAGATTACGCCTCCATATGATGACATTCTAGTTCTCAAAGCAAAGCGAACGACGGCACGAAAGACACGAAATCGGTGGCCTCCGATCCTCGCGTAAACACAAGCACACGCCGTCGGTTTCCATCGGCGATCGCAGGCACCGAGGAGGGCAGGAAGGTAGCGCCGGCTTGCTACCTTTCGATGAATATCTCCGTGGATGATGATTAACTCTAGCACTAACCACAATAACACCCAAATGAACTTTTTTTTACGCGGCTGCTAGGCCTCGGTTCTCGCTTCGTCGCTTCACCCGGGCACGAGGAGGTCGTGCACCCGGGCGCCATGTTTCTCGACGAGCCGGCGTGAAGACGTCATAGGTCACCGTTTTTTTTTTCTGCCAATCAGCTACCGAGAAAGCGAGCGGGACCGGCGAGTTTGGCTGGTACGAAAAACGGCCGCCGCCTCCGCACTTCGCGAGAGGCGGAACGGAACACGAAAAACGGAGCGGAAACGGACGTGCGTCCCGACGTGCGGTGGCAGCGCGGTGAGGTCAGCGTTGGGACGCAAGCGACGCAAGTCCGCTTTCTACAGGGTCTTAAGGCGTCTCTCGCAGCCCCCCACGCAAGCACGCAGTCCTCCCCTCCTGTCGACGTAACCGTACACCACACCGCTCTCGCAGGCACGGCACAAAAGGCGCGACGGGGTTGTGGGGCTTTCCTGGAAAGGCCTGCGCACGTGAAGTTCAACAAGTGAAAATGGAAGCAAAACAGAAGAAATACCACAAGGGTGAGAGAGTGGCTGGTGCGGGGGAACTTCGGAGACGAGGCAGTGACTTTCGAGCCATGAACCCAGAATCACGTCTCAAGACCTCCACCAGACAGGCTCTTTCGGCTACCGAAACTGGAACTTCAAAAATTAAATGGCGACCGAGTGGGATGGCAGCCGTTTTAAGAGCAATTCCGACAGGCTGTCCATGAAAACTGCACCCTTTCGAACATCGAGCGATTCTTATACCTGCGTGCGGTGCTGATGGGCAGAGCGGCTGCAGCGGTGAGTGACATCCAGGCCAGTGAACAGAACTACGACTACGCCATAAAGACTCTGAGGGAGCGTTTCGGCCGACAGGACGTGCTCGTGCAGGAGCACCTCACGCAGCTGTTGAATCTGCAGACAGTTAAACGGCTGGATGACGTTAACGCGCTCCGTCGCCTACACGACAACGTCAAAAACGTCGCTGGGCTGAAGAATTTGGGTGTTCAACAGGACACATATGGTGCGATGCTGTGTGCGGTTTTGTTTCCTGTGCTGCCTACCGAGTGGGCTGTTGAGTTCCACAAGACCCACGCAACGGACAAGGGTGTGCTCGACAGCTCGACTCTAGATGCGATTCTTGGCTCGCTTCACCTGAACTCGACAGCCGTGAAAGGGCCCACGCAGGCAACACACAAGCTCCACATGAGCCGGCTAAGAGTCGCCCTCCGAAAGATCAGTATCCGGATTACATCAAGAGAAAGGGTTCTGCCGCCAGCCTTAATGAGGGTGTGCAACACGAGAATGAAAAGTGCCCCTTTTGTGATATTCTCCCTCACATGACGCGGCTGAATCAGTGGCGGATCCAGAGGGGGGCGGTAGGGGCGATCGCCCCCCCCCCCCCAAAGACTGTGTGACACCCCCCCCCCCTTACCTCTAGTGCCTGCGTCCACCTCCTTTGTCAGGTTGCCCTGGCTACCACTGCCCAAACCGCAGAGGAAGCCGAATGGCTTGAGCGTCCGTTTCCAATGCGGAAGCTACCGGGTTCGATTCACAGTGCCGCCGGACACCCGCCGGTTTTTCTAAAGAGTTGCCCCAGCCTGGCAGTTTGTGTTCTGGGCACTCTAGATGGTGCCCTCGTCTTTCCTCGAACTTCTATCATCCCCTTTTCATGTTTTCCAACGACGAGGAGCCTCTGTTCTGCTATTTTAGTCCCCCTCCCCTGGACAGAAGGGTTGAGATGTTCTTCTCGACTAGAGACGGTTACTAGTAGTAGTAGTAGTACCCTCTACTGCATGGCTCGTACCCACTCTGGGGGATTGGCCAGGAAGTCGTCTTACGAAAAAAAAAAAAGTTTTTTTTTATTATTTTGAGTATTGAATGCTGATGCCAATAAAAAGAATAAATAAATAAATAATAGCAATGAATATACAAAAAAAACGTACACATCAATGAAAGAGTGCAATAATAGTTTTTTAAACATACAGATCAGACACTTTAATCATTGTCCCGAATAGGAATTACAATAAAAGTAATAAAAAGAAGAAGCACAATAATAATGAAAATAATACCAAAACTTTTTTTCTGTTATAATAATACTTATACAAGCGGAAATTTAAAGCCGTATGCGTTTTGTTTCGTGAAGGTCGCTGCACACGGCATCAAACGCATTTCTGTGGCTGAAGCCCAGAGTTGAAGCACCGAAGGTAAGCACATTGTCAATTGTGAATCGCAGCCCCAGGTTAGCGAATGGGATATCAAGAAGTCTTTTTCTGAGTAATCTGTATCTGCGACATGCAAGCGTGCGAGAAGATGCGCAAACACCTAAAAACAAATGGAACGCAGCCTGGAAATGATGAGCGGACCGCCAGAGCAAAAAAGTACACGGTGATACCGTACACTCACCGAGTGGCACACGGTTTAAAAAACGTGGCCAAAAGATATGGCGTTGACGTAGTTTTCTCATCTCCTCATAAGCTGGTGTCCATTTGTGCAAAGGTATAGCAAAGCATTGATAAGCAGAGGAACGACAGGGAAAGTGTTCCTGGCAACTGTGCAATTAACCACACCTACCACTATACAGATTGCAAGGAGGCCATAGTATACCAAATACCATTATCATGCGGAAAAACTTACATTGGCCAAAGCGGAAGATGCGTTAACGTTCGTCTTCGTGAACACGAACGATCATTGACAGAAACAAAGCCATTTTCTCTCGCCGCTCATTGCCACGAATGCGGCTGCGCACCCTTCTTCAGTGACACAGTGATTTTATCGCATCATAAAGAGCAGGTAGCAAGGGAAGTGATCGAGGCCTTCCACATTAGAAGAAAAGGAGATAAGTGTGTTAGCATGCCATCGATTTCGCTGAGTGACGCAGATTTTTCGTACTTTTGCAGCACCTGCAGACTATGATACCTGTTTTTTTTTGCTTTTACTTGCTTGAGACTTGTGTGGGTCTTATTCGCTTTTGGTGTTTTTTTTTGTTGTTTTGTTGTTGCACATCACCTATATATATTGCGTGTTTTTTTCCTAATAAACTTTAGTTGCGAGTCAGCGCCTTTCCTGTGCCTTCTTTTACTTCGTCATCGTCTAGTGAGCGCTGTTTCTACAAAGATGAACGCATACCAACTCGCTCAAGCTTCCATTCTTATGCATAAAAAGTAGTGCTCTATTGATTCCATTTCTAAACAAAAGTGACATCCTGTGCTTTTCTCTTCTTCTTTATCCAAGAATTTCATCTCCTCAACCCTCTTGCTTCCTCAGCAAAAGGGGGTGGCAGCTTAAAGGAGCATTGACACAAAAAGTTTGGATCTTGTTTTTTCTACGACTCACTTATTACGGATGGAATGCTCGTTTCCTGGAGCGCGCGACGGTTCATTATTTGTAGATAGTTTTATAGCGCCCAGCCGCAGTTTCGCTTTCAGAGAGCGCGGAGTGAACACAGAATAGTTCTCATGTAAATAGTTATTTGTATCGAGAGGGCAGCCACCGTACCGCAAAGAGACAGCGAGAGACACACTACGCGACCACCCTCCCTCCCTGGCCACCCCACCGGATACAATGGAATCGAAGAAGCCGGCCCAGCGCGTCGTCATTCCATATGTGCCGGGCATCAGTGAACAGCTCTCCAGGGTCTTCGGAAAAGCGGGGGTCCGCTTGTTACCGAGGCTACCGAGGCCGAAAGACCGACCATCACCAAGGCGTAGTCTACAAGGTGTCGTGTTCCGAGTGTCCAGCCAGTACATAGGCGAGAGCAAGTGTTTCCCGGAGAGAATACGCCAACACAAGAACGACGTCAGGAAGATGGAAGCGCAGCGCAGCGCTCTTGCAGAGCACTGTGAGAAGCACGACCATAAAATCGACTTTGACGGCGCTTCTGTTCTAGAAACAGAAAGGAATCTGCGAAGGAGGCTCTTGCTCGAGTCTCCCCACATTCAGCACACACCTGCAAATGTGAACCGCTCGCTCGGAACAATGCCCCCAGTATACGTTCACGGCCTCCGAAACGTGAAGGAAAGGGAAAGCCGGAGCGGTGGTGAGAGAACAAGACGCGGCCATGCTTCCATGACCAACGCAGTCACCCCTGAGGAAGGGACCGAATCGATCCCGAAACGTTGGGCTCTCTTCAAACTGTGGCTGAAGCCATTTCAACTTCCTAAAACCGCGTGCACATGCGCGCCGTGTCGTCAACTCCTTTCAAAGAAGGCTGTCTGGGTGCTGCTATAATCCCCCCTGAGGCGTTGTAAGTATGCGTGACCCCCCAAAAATGCACTGCCAAGGCAAAGACATCAGCATTTGCACTCCCATGCAAGTGTGCCCCCTCTTCCCGTTCAAAAAGTCTGCTAGGAGAGAGCGCTCGCAAGAATCGTGACAGCCAGCACAAACTCGTGGCGCAGGTGGTGGTTGGTTGGTTACACGAAAACCAAAGGCGAGCTTCGCGTGCAGTGGCGCTACACGCACTTTAAAATCGATTTTAAATATGTTCTAGGCGATATTATCCATCGATATTTCGTAGGTGATGCGTGTGTGTCCACCCAAATCTATCCCACAAGTTATCTCGCCTTCAAAATTTTGTGTCAGTACTCCTCTAACAAAGTCTCTTCGCAGCGTAAGGCAAGACGCTGGATTGCACACATCGCTGACATATCTGAACCAGAGAAGGTTATCACAACGAAACAAAGCCTGTAGGAATCTTTGGATTGTTGCCGTCGACGGGATAAAACAGTGTTCTTCACGTCACCGTTTTTTCCGGCATTTCCAGTGCAGCTTGTCGCTTGGCACGAAGTTGTCCCTCTAAGAACTCAAAGGTAAGAGGTTCTTGAAACGATGCACCTGCAGCTATTAGGCTGCCGAAGTTACTAGAACGTAGGGTATTGCCGTCACTGCCGCATCCTGCTAAAACGTTTTAGTCTCACGCGTGGTCTCACCTTTCACTCCTTTCTCTCTTTATTCTTTCGGCGAAAAGCATGGGAGAGCTTCCACGGCCAGGCACGTAGCCAGGATTTTTTGCGGGGGGGGGGGGGACAAGGCCTAATTGTTCGAAAGAGTCTTTCCATGGCAAAAAGAAACAAAAAGCTGCCCGGGAATATAGAAGGCTGGACGAATTTCGCCCCCCCCCCCCCTTGCCTACGTGCCTGTCCATGGCAGCTGCAGGTTTTTCGGATGGCAGTCCTAATGCTGTAGGTTTGACGTTGCACTGCGCTTCTTACAACGTAGGAGTGAAAGGAAAGTGGCTGCATCGCCTTTGTTTACAAGAATTTTCACTCAAATTTGGCGGGAAACAGCGGTGCGCATTGACAAGGCACAGGCGGCTGGCGACTGTCCCACCGTCGTGCGAGTGTCTAGACGCGCGCGTTGCTACCCGAGTCGTATGAATCTTGAGACTGGTACTGTGGTTGCCACTTGACCCGTCCCGGCGACACGAGGTAAGCGTAGGTCACGCACAAATATATAGCTTGCATTTAGAACTTTCGGTTTGATATCGTCACCCCTTGATTCTTTTGTTTTTGAGTTCATGAAGACTTGAAACGCGCCTATCATTGCTAGCTGCAGTATTGGAGATACCAGTCACGCCAGTATTTAGCCAAGTATATCCTGCAATTTGTCGTTATTAACCTGTTCAGAGCAGCCAAGAAATCCGCAAACTGACTACAGTGTATCTTTCTGCAGCCCTTCTAATGCAGTTACGAGGAATGTACCAATATCCTACATAATCCGCTATAACACTATGGTTGAATTAACTACTTTTTTCTTCAGTATATTTTTTCCACATGTTAAAAAACTTCAAGGTATGTTTTCCAAGACATGTGAAAGAATATGAACATGAATTCTTTTCTTTTGCATGAAATAAACGCTGCCCACGATTTTGTGTTCAGAAGTTTCAAAGGTACTGAAGCAACGACACACTGACTGAGATAAATTTTCTAAAGTACAAGTTATATGTCGCACGCTCATATATTCAGCATCTCTTGCTCATGCTCAACCCGATATAATGTTAATACGCACATTGCGATTTATTCTTTCGGTTACAATGTGCGCAGCTATTTTTTAAGGTATTATGCAGCAAGTCACTTGCAAGGCTTACGTAAATATGCGTAAGCACTGTGCCACTTGCTAATTTTCGTCGCCTGTGATGCTGCTGCCGTTCCGCTTTGTCGTTGCTGTCTTCGTTTTATTGTTAAAATGATGCGACGTACGCGTGGAGATGAGCAAGTGGAGCAGTGCTTTATTTATTTTGAAGCACTCTCTAAAATAAATAGTTTCATTTGTAAACGGCACATGCGCAGCTTCGAAACCACCTGCCTACACTCGCGTGCCTCCCCTGGTCCGGCTGTCAGAAACGCTATTTCTTTATCGGTTAAAACCAGTGACGGTTCAGTCACGCATTTCTCTCCTTGTTTCTTTATCAAGAAGGCTTCTAAGAGCCGCCACTCGTGCCTTGTCGCCTTGAAAGGTTTGACCTCGCTTCTCAGCGACTGAAAACGACCTGGAGTGGGTTGAGGGAAAGCAACAACGGTATTGCGGTACCGCTCTTCCTTTCTCGCTCGTTGTGCTTTCGCCGCTGCTAATTGCGGTAAAGGCACCCCAACACCACAAAAGTTTTTGTTGAAATTTACTGTGTGGTGTCACGCCTCATTATTGCCTGTCAGCCTATGCATTCTTAACGATCCACCTGTCGTTCGGGAGACGCACTAGTGCGTCACTGGAACTGGGAGCGGACGAGCGAGAGAAGAGGAGCGCTACCGTAATCCCGTACCCTATTTGTGTACCGTGTTTCCGCAACTTGATAAAAGACCTGCCGTGTCGTCTCTGCCGTCTCTTCGGCGCCATACTGGTGATTTTTGTTCAAACGAATAATCCGAGTACAAGTGCTGACAACGCGAGGTCAACGAGCCTCCTAATCCCCGGAAGGATCGTGAGAGATGCGGTCCTCAACCTCTGAAGTCTTGCGCGGTCAACAATTTTGAAGTGCAGGTGTGTGCTCATCATGACCCTACAAAGGTTCTAGGATTGGTGGAATCCTGGTGTGGTGACAGCGTGGAGAGAGGGAAAATGGGGTGGACCTCAATCTGCTAATTTAATCCGGTGCTGGAGCACCGTGCCTGTTCCCTGTCATCTGGATAATGTAAATTACTTGTATAGTTTTCTTCCTTCCATCAACTTATCCTGATGACTGCCCGGCAAGACACGAACCCGTGTTCGCACCGGCCACGCAACCCGATTTCTAACAAAGGCCTAGCGCAGCAAAATGGGCATATATCTGAAGTGTGGTAGCCCGTAATTTGTAGTAATTCTTCCAATTTATTAAGATTAGAAAACTGATTAGGACAACTGAGTGGAACCACTTTAAGTACAAAGTAGCAGTATTTATGCTGTAATGGGGTTCTTTTAATAACAGTAACACTAAAAACAAAAGTAACCCCCCCCCTCTCCAATTTTCTTCAAGCGACCGCCCCCCCTAAAATGAGTGGCTGGATCCGCCCCTGGGCTGAATACACCTCCCATACCGATAAAGGAAAAGAAGATGAGGCTACGGAACGCAGGGAGCTGCTACCGTTGCGCGAAAAGAGGGCATATGACGAAAGCGTGCAGAAATTGGATAATCCGGTGCGCGAAATGTTGTCGTCGCCACATTACCCCCCTCTGCGACCCTCCCGTACCATCTTCTGACCCGAAGACCGCTGCGGAGCTCCACTCGACGGTTTCACTGAGCAACAGCAGCAAGAATTCGGTTCTGCTGCGAACGGCGCAAGTATGGGTCGACGGTCCCTGCCGAAAGCGCCTGGCGCGCTGTCTATTTAATGGGGGCAGCCAGCGCTCATTCGTCGCTGAGAGCCTCTGTCGAGAACTGAACCTGGAGGTGATCGGTGACGAAGAGGTGACTATTCATCCATTCGGTGGAGCTGCTAACGTCATGAAGAGCAAGCGATGCCTAGTTCGAGTGTGGCTTCGGATCCAGTACAGCCGCAAGAAGCATTGCGTTGAGGTGCTCGAGGTCGAGATCTGCCACGACTAACTGGTACTACCAAGCGACGTGCATCACCTCCCCGGAGTGGCTGATCTACAGTTGGCAGACGTGGCGATATCACCGACCCGCGGTGACCGCAGGGACATTGAAATACTCATTGGAGCCGACAGCTATTGACGTATAGTGAGCGGTGAAGTGCGAGCTGTTGAGGGAGCGCTGGTCGCGCTGAACACTGACTTTGGATGGACTCTGCAGGGCCCAATTCCGCAGGCGGCCTCGACCGTGTGTTGCTCGACGGTGGCCGTCCTACGCACCGGGGTGGTGGAGCCAGCGTCCATCCTTTCCAACAAGCTACGAGCCTTCTGGGAATTAGAGAGCCTCGGCATCTCGACGAAGGACGGCCCATCGGGAGACGACGAACACGCGAGGCACGATTTCGTTCATTCATTGAGCTTTGTCAACGGCCGCTACGAGGCAAGCTTCCCTTGGAAGCCATTAAACCGGCCTTTGGAAACTAACGAGGCAGTTGCAAGACAGCGCCTAAACAAGTTGCTATGCCGCCTGAAGCCAAACAATGAGAGACTCTGAGTATGACAAAACCATCCGAAGTTATCTAGAAGAAGGCTTCGCCGAAAGGGTTCCGGCAAACGAGATCCAAAACGGAGCCCAGATTTATTACATGCCGCTCCGGGCAGTTCTACGACCTGGCAGCTCTACGACCAAAGTGCGAATTGTGCTCGACGCCTCCGCGAAAGCGCATGGATGTATGTCCCTTAACGACGCACTACCCAGGCAGCACACGATGTCGGGCCGATATTGGTTCTACGGCGGCTGTGCGCGGCCCCACCTCGGGCCAGTATTGCCAGCCTGGCGCCGATATCGGCGGAGCCGTTGACTTTTGCCGGCAAAATTGGGCCGACTTTGCCGCCTTTCAGCCGATGTTGGTCTTTCACCGGCAACATTGGGCCGAGTTATCCGGTCTTCTGCCGCCTTTCCGCCGATATCGGCTTAGCCGATTTCTTTCATCGGCAACACTGGGCCAAGTTTGCCGGCGTTTCGCTGTTCTTCCGCCGATATCGGCTTAGCCGATGGCTTTCACCGGCGACATTGGGCCGAGTTAGCCACCGTCTTGCCGTACTTTCGCCGACATCGGCCGAGCCGATGGTTTTCACCGGCAACATTGGGCCGAGCATGCCGTCATTCGCCGTGCTTCAGCTGACATCGGCGGAGCCGATGGCTTATCGATGATGTTGGAACTTTTTTGGCTCCCTTCAGACAGTTATACATGCCCTATTGAGAACGTCCTCCTGCGTCGCGGCGCTCCAAAAGTCCTCGTCACCGACAGAGGTACGGCTTTTACGGCAGAACTAACGCAAACCATCTTGAAATATAGCCACACAAGTCACCGACGGACATCACCCGCAGGCGAATGGCCTCACCGAGCGGCTAAATGAAACCCTTGCCGACATGCTGGCAATGTACTGTACGTCCAACACATGACATGGGACGCCATAATATCTTCCGCACATAACCTGAAGTTAACACGGCAGTGCAAGAAACGGCGCACATATGACGCCGTTCAAACTAGTTCACGGAAGCCCCCCAACGACGCTGGACGCCGTGTTGCCGGCCGTCAGTGACGAGAATAACCTCGACGTTGCGCTCTACCTTTAGCCCGCTGAAGAAGCCCGGCAGCTCGCCCGCCTAGGATACAATCGTAATGCAATAGAGCATTAGGCGCTTGAATATTTGTAGCTTAAAGGGATACTGAACAAAAATTTCAAAAATCTACAAAAACAATTACATTCGACTCGGACGACACGACTGTTCCTATAAACAGCATTTATTTCACGTAATTTCGAGCAGTTGGCCGTATTTTTAGTGGATTGTGAGAGCGTGGCGGCTGCACGCCACTGCGCTTGTCGACGGCCGTGACGTCGAATGCTCCAGCAAGAGGGGGCAACCGGCACGCTCTCTCCAGCCCTGCCACTTCCCTTCCTCCACCTCTAAAGAACCGAGGGTGGCTCGGGGAGGCTGGTGTGGCGCTGAGCCTTGCCCTTTCCCCACATGGGAGACAAAATAACGCTTCTTCCTCAAAATCCACTACAACTACCGAGCGTGTCGCGAGCGCGCAAAGATGCAAGGTGCGAGTGACAGTAGTTCCACGAGCGGTGATTGCGACCCCGAGTTCGTCAGGCCTCCAAAACGGATGCGCCAAATACGACCACATGTGTGTGAACCTTCTGCTTCGTCAAGCGACAGCGAGGACCACGAGCCAGAACAACCGCCATAGCCCAACGTGGTTCGGCAGCCGGGACCAGCAATTTATACAGTCACTCACAGTCACTATCCTCGAAGTGTTCGGAGCACAAAAAGCCACGCTTTGAAGGCACCCATGTTGGCTGCGATGGGCGCGCAGCGCGAATCCATATCCTTCGAAGCTTCGGCTCTGTCGGAAAGGTATGACAGGGCTTGTCGTTCCGACGCTGCTTCTCGCACACCCTAGCGCAGAACAGCGTTGAGGTATTCTGCGTTGTGTCAGGTGCTTCACCGTTCACACTACTTAGCAGCACACAAACAAACGGCAAATTCGCAGACGCGGGCGCAAGCTCCGCTTGCGAAAACAAATATACGGCCGATAGCGCGGCAATGGCGTCGTTGGCTGCCGGTTGAGCACACGCACGGATAGGAAGAACACCTTCCCGACCATGAAAACACGTTTTGAGAGAGACGCGCGGCAGCGGGTGGCGGCTTGCGATGTCGATTGGTAAGCGATTTTGCAGCGAGCACGGTTGGCGAGTCAGTATCCACCATGGTATCCACCGAGTTTCGCGTCACTTCCTCTCTAGTTCGCGGCGCGGCCGCTAGACGCGCCAATTTGCGAAAAATGCATTAAGTTCATTATTTTCTGCTAGTCTCTGGCTGAAATGAAGGTTGTTTCAACAAATTTCAGCACCCAATCTTTCAATTGGGCCATTTATCTCGGCGGCGAAAATTTTGTTCAGTATCCCTTTAAGCTGTAGAATACCGCTACATGGATTGCTGTACTAGCACAAATAACAAAGTTCCAATATTGTACCGTGCTAATGCCGCACGTACGACTCGGGGCGCGAAGTATCGCCGACTGAATAGCTTGCATTCTCTTATTAGTTTCTGCTATGACAATGACTAACAACTATCACTAGCACAGTCACTTTTCTACCAAGAAAGGTGGTCTTTAGAAGAATAACTGACTGAAATTAGATGGCCACTTCGTTGACCAGTTGTTCAACGCTATCAAAAATGTTGAAACGTTATAACACATACCAATAACTTCATGCGCCAAATTCGAAGTACTTCTGTTTCGTGAATGTTTTTGCCACTGGTCGGCCGACTTCACTAATGTATCCAGCATCAAAATTCACCCAAACATTCCCGCACGAATGCTTTTAGCGGAAGAAGTTTTATGTGAATATAAATCGAGCCTGTCATCATATTTATAGCGCTATATCCTTTCAGCCGCTGAATGTGTGGCGCCAGCGCTCATATACTACACGGACAGTTTCCGATCTTTGTGTTTACACATATTTACTCACGCGCTTGTTTGGGTGAAGCGTAACAAGCGCATTTGCTTCAGTGATGTCACATTTTACTTTATGAAAATAGTAAAAAGCTCAGCAAGGCGTGTTGCTGAGACAGTTGGTTCATTACTTGAGAAAAATAAGTATGGTGCAAAAAAGACCGGGCGAAGTGATGACACGTTTTGTCGTTTGAATGTTTACAAATCAACTAGCCCGCTGACCATCTTTAACGAACTGACAAACACGTGTTTGCCACGTGTTTGTCAGTTCGCATTTGCACTTCTTTGCCGTCCATTTTGTGACATACATATCTTTTTCAAGTAAAAATCTCGCTCAACGATTACTTCCCACGTGCTTTCAGAAACAGTCGCATAAAATTATTATTATTATGGCAACTGAAATACGATGAAAAATGCGGCTACAACGTGGTGTACGCAAAGTTTTCATGTAGCGACATGTGGCAACAAGTGATGCATTGAAAATTCGACGAACGCCTTTCTCAAACGGCATGCCCATAGACATGCTGGGGGGATCGCACACCATTGTGGTAGGCTGAGCCGTGCTTTCAAGAAGGGAGAATTCGCTTTTTTTTCGTCTTCAACCTCTACCCCCTCCCTCCCTTCCCCTCATTCAGCGTCATTGTCGAGAAACTCGCTTGACCAGGCAGGGTAGGGTGGCCGTCCCGACGGAGGGACAATCGTAGCTGCGGGAGCAAGTTTTTTTCACTCCGGCCAGCAGAATTATTCAAGAAGTGCGGTGTGTGGACATGTGTGGTTGAAAGTTAAAATCGTGCACGAGACGGATACGCGGCAGCATTCCGGCATTGTTTTCGGCAGAGATCACCGCAGCGAGAAACCAGTGGCCCCCTGCTTCCATGTTGAACTCGCTCACCTCATATAAGGCCGTGTGTTCACTACTGTTACGTGTCATCAGATTTTTGTTCTCTTCTTATCGCGTATTCTCTATTGACCATCGTGTTTTGTGTATTCTGATATGGTGCGCTTGCATTTTTTATTCGCTCGTGTTTTTAGCGATCCAACGGGCACACGTGAGTGGTTTTTATGCACGATTCCTTTGTTACAATCTTGCCTTTAGATTAGAAATGCGTGCGTGTCTATCTTGTTTAGATGTAGAGTTCATGGGATCTTGTGGTACCACTCGCAATGTTTCTCGCGTCGCGTGCAGCAGTTTATCCCTCTTTTTGGCCCTTAAGATATCACTGAAAAATTGCAATCCCCGCTTAAAGGATAACGCTAATTTAATTGCCAGTCATGTGTTGCGAATGCCTACCGTTCCTTGGTGAACTTAATAAACGTGGGGGGGGGGGGGGGCTGCTCCTCTGCTCGTAATTAGCTCACGCGTATACACAATCTTCTAGTCTAGTTGCCACTCTTAATCTCGCTTTTTCGGCAAGCCGCCTAACATTATCTTTCTTTTCTTCGGGTCCGTCTTTAATCCTACTTTAATGCTGCCTTCGTTTACATCTCCAGAATTTTTTTCGTTATTCGGCACCGTCGTTACTGAAAAGCGCGATATCGTCCACAAAACGCAAGTAGCTAAGATATTCTTCGTTAATCCTTATTCCTATTTTTTGCCCGTTCTAGTTCTTTCAATATTTATAGTGAATGTGCCGCGCATAACGTTGAAGAGATTGTAACTCTTCGCATAGGCGTGCGCACAGTGGGGCAGGGGGGCGGCCGGCCCCCGTAGTCACCTAAGAAGAGGTGGGCGCAAGGTCTGCCAAACACATTGACTTAATAGGGAGGGGGGGGCGCCGCGATGAACCTTCGCCCCCCCCCCACCTCCTCTGAAGGGGAACGCTGCTCACGCCTATGATTTTGCGCCTGATCCAATTCTCGATTAGGATTGTCCTGCTTTTTTTGAGGAATACGGTGGCTGTGGGGTTGTTTTAGATGTTGGCTACGGTATCTATAGATGTTTAGATATTCCTTAATGGCATAAATATTCCGGAACTGCTGGCCTGTGTTCATATCTGTCAATAAATTTGTGTTTATCACCTTGCAAATGTGTTGCTCCTTAATTTCTCAGACGCATGCGTAGTTGGTGCAGCAGGCCTTTCATCACTTTAGTTGTGTTAGAGACAGTATTGACTTTCGTTGTCGGCCTTGCACGGTTCGACAGAATTGTGGGTCTTAATCGCACACTAAGACATCAGTGGAGCAGTCTTTCTAATTAGGAAGCATTTTTCGAATATGGCACCAACGGCAGTCGATGAATGTCGTTGGGCCGCGAATAGTCTATTTTAGCGCTGCTGACTTACAGTACAGTAACCACAGTAATACCGAACTGCCGTGGTCGGCACGCAGCCATTTTACTTTATAACACATATATCAGCCTGCCTGATCAAGTTAATTTATGCATCGAGCAACTACCGCCGGTGTCTCCATATAAACTAGCTACGTGCCGACCACGACGGTACAGTACTACCGTACTTAACGCACGGTAAGCCACCACTGCTAAAACATAATAACGGGTGTAAACGGTCACGCCGGCGGCTACCCGACGTCGGCGGGGCCGACACCACGGCTTGCCATCATCGGCTGAATAACGGCAGGCCCGTCACGGACCGATGCTGGCTAGCCCACGTCGGCCCGAAGCCGGCAAGCCCGCATCGGCCCAAAGGCGGCTAGCCGACGTCGGGCCGATGCGGGTGAAAGTAGCGCGAGCGTGATTTGCCGACGTGGGGCCAATATTGCTGCCGTCATTTGCCGACGTTGGGCCGAGATCGGTCCAATGGCGGCGTGCTGCCTGGGTAGTGACCGGCCAGAGCCTAAACCCAGACCTGCTGCAACTGCTTCTTAACTTCCGGCGTCATGCCATTGCGATCACAGCGGAAATTGAGAAAGCTTTCCTTCAGATTGGGGTAAACCCTGAGGACTGCAGCGCACTCCGCTTCCCTATAGCACGAATTGTTGACGCAATGTTGCCGCAACGTTGCGAATGTTGTTGAATGTTGCGCGACATTTCGCAACATTGCGACAATGTTGTCAGATGTTGCTCAACATTCAACAACGTTCAGCAAATGTTGCGCAAGCAATGTTGAGGTGATGTTACATATTTATGTTAAAGCAACGTTGTCAGATGTTGACAGATGTTGACCCATATCGGCTGAAATTTAGCCGCTGGAACTGAGGATATTTCCTGCAAAACCATTCTTATTTTCGTGGCGTGCACCCATCCAAAATATTTCACAGCTGCTTGGCCATACATACCATGCCATGGCTGCACGTGCTCGCCGTACTGAGAGCACGCGCGTACACGTGCACAGCGCATCTTCCAAATAAATTTCTTTAATACCTCGTTTTAAACATACTTGCGTAGATTATCCTACTTACGCGTTGATTCTCGCGCTGTGGTGCCTCAGGGGCAAGCGGCGTATAAAAGTGAGACCGAAACGAAAAGTTCAGCCTTTGCTGATCAGCGGCAGTCCTACGGCAACTGACATCGTCAACGGCCGCGTGCAGAGAGATTTTTTTTCCGCGTACAGTTGAGCGCGCTGTTTTCGATCTTCGTGGCGCTCAGCTGATGACTTCGCATACTGGCATAGAAAAAGAACGGTATGTTTTTGGTTGATGTATACAAATAATATAATTTAGTTCTCCGGTTAGTGGTCACTCGCAGAATATTCCGTGGTTTGCTTTGTCCTATGCCACGGCGAAAAATGCAGCAGGTTACGTGCGCAGTGAGTGAAGTTGGCGGCAGACAAACGCGTCGTAGAATAGCTGAAGGTGTCCGTTCTGAGCTCGCTAGCTGTTTCGATTCAAGTGATGACTGTCGTAGTGACAATCACTACTTATTCTAGGCACTACGACTGGGCGAACGAGTAGGCAGAGCGAGGGGATAAAGTTCCGCTTTGCGACCCATGTGATCGGTTCCCTCAGTCGCACGGCGCGGTCAGTTTATCTTGCTCATAGGCCTCAGGCGAAGGTGACGTCTCTTTTCTTCGTCGGGCTTTGCATCAGGCGCTTCCACTTTGCCTAACGCCGAACACGTGTTTCGTAATTTTGTAGCCACAGCAGGTACATAATGCAGTGATCGCCAGTGTGACTCTTAGCTTTGTACATTAAATATGTTGATAAATTCTGCTGGCGCTCATGCATGGCAATGCATTCATCTCTGATCAATGAAACTGAATGGCGCTATGGTGCTTTATTGAGAACCACCAATAGGAAAGAGGGGGACACCAGTTGCAGGATTTATTCATTTTGTTTTTGTTTTCGTCAGTCTTTTAACACAATTGCAGGTTGTCAAATTGGTGTCATAGATTTATAGACAAATTAGCAAGACTTTCTTTAAATATTCATAAGTACTTCAATTGTCTTAATCAAGTATTTGCTTTGTTCTATCTATTTAGTTTGTACCCTTTCCTTTTTTTTCTCTCTAGAGAGGCAGTGGTGGCCTGAATTCAGCCTTCATCCCTCACCCTTCATTATTATCACCTGTTTTCTTTCTATTGTGTATCTTTTTGTATAGCTAAGATAGCTTCCAAATGGCAAGTTGTGCTTATGTTTATTCATGCCATGTTGTAATATGCTAAGACACTTAATTGACGAGTGGCCAAGAAATATGGGCACCAGTTTTGCAGGATTATTGCTTATGTTATCCTGTGCCATATTTTGTCTAGGTTATTTCAAAAGGATGCACTAAAGTTTGTTCATACTGTTTTGAAAGATTGTAGTGTCTAGTCAAGCCTGCCTTTGCAGTTTTGTTAATGTTAAGAACGCTTGATGAATCGTCACACTGTTATCGGTACTAGTCTTGCAAGATTATTGCTCACTTATTTCTGTGTCACATTTTGTCGAGTCAAAACAGCTAGGATGTCTTCAAAATGCGAAGTTTGTTCACACTATCGTGTAATGTTACTGTATGCAGTATTTCCTTTTTATGATATTGCTTGTTTTGCTTTAAGACCAGCAAGCATCCGTGCCATTATTTGGGTTTTTTATTCGTTTGTTTACCTTTCAGTTGTGCAATGTGTCAATGTGGTTTTGTTCATTGCAAGAATTCAGGGTCTTTAATTCATCAGGTGGCCCTTTTCATTGCAAATCTCGCACAGCTAGCCGCAATAAGTCCCTCATCAAAGATTGTGATCGCCATCGGTGAATGGAAATGTTTCTGCTATATTGCTGTTCGGGACATGTACATTTATCTTGAACTATATGTAAGCATGGTTTTCGTAGAAAAAATTGTCGCGTTATTTGATTGTGGAACTTTGCTTATATGAAAACTATGTGTCTTTTCTCTTATGTGCAATAAATCTTTGCATTACTTTTTATGTCATTCACTCTGAGTGATGAGCTCATGTCTAGGAACTTCCATGCCACCAGGAAGTTGGCTGTCATCATAACTATCGTAGATTAACCTCCTGCTGCTGTTCTTCAAAACTGTATTGCCGACAACCTATTGCAAGCACCGAGATACATTTATTGCATAACAGACAGAAATAATTTCTCCCTCTGCACAGTGATATATATTAGGCTAGTATAAAGAGCTCTGTTTACACCTTTTGGCATATATTACTACTAGAGTAACCATTGATTGGCAACAAGTAGATCTGTATGTAACAGAGCTGTTGAAGTGAGGCTGGCTTCATGACCACTGATGTGAAGAATCATTACCATAACATCTCTCACCGTAACAATGTCATGTAAATTTAATGTATTGTGCTCTCTGCCATTGGCTGCTCCACTCTGTCTTTTGGTGTTTCTATAGACATGACGGAATCGAGATGCCTATGGCAGAGGGACCAGAATGCATGAAAAAGGAGCTGTGAAAACTACACAAATGCCTTGATGTGAATGTGGCTGAACGTTGCACGTTAATCGAAGGTTTCTTGTATGTTGAAGAAACTTTGAAGTAGCATTGCAACAACAATATTATAATATTGCTGTATGTTGCAGCTAAGTAACTGAAAGGTTGCCTAAATGCTACAGGAACATCAAAGCAGCATGGCGAAAATGTTGCTACATGTAGCAGTTAAGTTACTCAAAGGTTGCCGTAATGTTGTTGAAACAGTGAAGCAGCATTGCAAGGATGTTGCATCAATGTTGCTATATGTTGCAGATCAGTTACTCGAAGGTTGCTTAAATGTTGCAGGAACTTCCAAGCAGCGTTACAAAAACGTTCCATCAGCATTGATGCACGTTGCAGTCAGGTTACTTAAAAGCTGCCTAAATGTAGTACAAACTTTCAAGCAGCGTTGCAAGAATGTTTCATCAACGTTGTGGCGATATTTCCCTTGAATGTTGCGGGAATGCGACCTATAGCGGACATTAGCGACGTTTAGGCAATGTTGCAAGGTAACATTGCCGTAACGTTATGGCAACAAAGCGTGCTACTAGGGTTCCTGTGGTTCCGTGACCCACCAAACGAGCAAACGACAGGCGATGAAATTGAGGTGTGGCGCATGACGCGAATCCCGTTTGGCGCAACAAGCAGCCCCTTCTTATATACTGGCCGCCACTATTCGACACCATCTCGCTGGAGTCGGCGCTGCTCTGTCAGATACTGCCAAGGTACTAGAGAAGTGTCTTTATGTCGACGACCTAATTACGGGCGTTGACAGCGTGCAAGAGGCCACTACCTTCTACGAGAAAGCACGGCAGATCATGAGCTCTGCTGGAATGAAGCTGAGGAAGTGGAGCTCCAACAGCGACAAACTGCAACAGCGATTCACTTCCGATGGAGTCGAAAATCCGTGTAGTGCCAGTGAGGCCGCAAAGTCAGAGATAACACCTGTGCTAGGGCTCGACTGGAACAGGGAGAGCGACGAGCTGCGGTATCCGCTCAGAACTGTGTTGGAGCTTGTCACCGCAAACCGAAACACCAAGTGATTTGTACTGCAGGCGTCAGCAAGGATATTTGATCCTCTTGGTCTTCTTGGTCCAGTCAGCATCACAGCCAAGATGCTATTTCAAGAGCTGTGGACACTTGGCTTGGAATGGGACGCACCGCTACCGCCAGGTGTGAGTGAGAGGTGGGAAAAATGGGTTGATAATCTCCACCACCTCACCGCTATTACCCTTCCCCGTCGCTACGCTTGCCACATGGAAGCCGCCGAGTTGCACATATTTACAGACGCAAGTCCGCGCGCTTATGGGGCAGTCGCATACCTGCGCGGCGAGAGAGATGGGAAGACCACGTGAGACTTATCCTAGCAGAGACGCGTGGCGCCACTGAAAAACACTATCGCTCCCACGGTTGGAGCTCCTCAGGACCGTGTTGGGCACTTGAATGTGCGCCAATTTGAGGGAAGCCCAGGGTGAGGGCCTCTCTAGGGTGACCCTTTGGACAGACTCGATGATTGCTCTGCACTGGATAAGAGGTTCAGCTACTCAATGGAAGCCTTTCGTGGCGAACCGCGAGCTAGAAATCCAAAGCGACTGGCAACATTGCCCGGGCGGAGACAATCCAGCGGATCTGATCACCAGAGGCGTCCCTCCGGAGGCTTTGAAGGCATGCGAGAAATGGTGGAGAGGACCGACATGACTGTCTCAGGCATTGACAACATGGCCTTGCGTAGTTGCTGACGTTCCCGCAGAAATCGTCCACGAAAAGCGAAGGTTGACCAAGACGGCAGTGGGTAGTGTCTCCGCGACTGCCCACCCCCCCCCCCCCCCCCCCCCCACTTCTCATAGACATCGAGCGCTTCAGCGACTTGAATCGTTTGTTACGAGTGACATCTTGGGTGCGTCGGTTCACGCATAACTGCAAACACGGCGCCCAGAGGCGAAATGGCGCGCTCAGTGCTGAAGAAATTCGGGAAGCGCGGGCTCTTCTGACCCGACAGGTTCAGAGGGAAGCGTTCGGTGACGCACGGAGCAACGTCGAGTCAAACAGCCGCCTCAAACAACAGCCAGACCTCAAAAATTTGGAACTGTTCATCGATGACAGCGGATTGTTGCGGCTAAAGGGGCGTTTGCAGTAGTCGAATCTGGCCTATGAAACGGCGCACCCCATCGTACTGCCCGCGTCACAGCACCAGGAGGTCGTGCACAGCACTTCGTGGAGCTGCTGATACGGAACGAACATCGGCGACTGCTGCATGCTGGGTGTTTGGACACATTGACGCAGTTAAGAGAAACGTTTTGGATCGTTCGAGCTCGACAGGCAGTAAAGAAGGTGTTGAACCGTTGTTTTGTGCGCAAGAAGATGAGCAGCAAGGCTGCAACGCGGGCTGTCGCCCCACTACCTAGAGATAGGGTATCTGAAGCGGCATTTTTCATGGTATCGGGCCTCGACTTCGCCGGGCCAGTGCTCACGAAAACGGATGGCAAGATACAGAAGTCCTACATCTTACTGCTCACATGCGCTGTCACCAGAGCCATCCATTTGGAAACAGTCACCGACCTGTCCACGGGGTCCTTTCTTTTGGCTTTTCGCCGCTCTGTGGCGCGGCGCGGACTCTGCCGCACCATCTATTCTGACAATGCTAAAACCTTCCACCGTGCGGCAGGTGAGCTGAAAAAGCTGTGGAAAGCGGCGAGAGACCATGAAGCGCTCGACTATTTGTCACAGCGGGGAATCGAGTGGAAATTCAATGTGGAAGGAGCCCCCTGGTGGGGAGGTTTTTGGGAGAGAATGGTGCGCTCAACGAAGACCTCGTTTAAGAAAGTGCTTGGGTGCAGCTGCGTAACGTTTGAGGAACTCTGCACTATCCTGACGGACATTGAGGCGGTCATAAATTCACGCCCGTTAACCTGCGCTTCCAGTGACGAGGACGAAGCGGAGCCGCTGACACCAGCCAATACAACAGATGATACGATACCAATTTCCAGCCTACATAACGGCATGGGTTGCAGAGTTTTTAAGGGAAAGAGAATTTTATTGCTTCCAAGGGGGTTGTTCTTCTAACAGATATAAGCAGAAACGCGGTGTGCCACAAGGGGCAGTGCTATCGCCTGTTTTGTTCAATATTTTCATGAGCTCCATTCCAACCCATCGCGATATTCAATTATATGTGTATGCGGACGACATTGCATTCTTCGCAACCAATAGTGATTTGCACTCTCTTTACCAGACATTACAAGATTATATAAATATGTTAGAAGCATGGCTTCGAGATATTCATATGTCATTAAACGTCAACAAAAGCGCGCTTCTCGCGTTTTCGTTTAGGGACCCGGTCAACATCTCACTAATGTATGGTCAAGAAATCATTCCCCAAGTTGATTCCCTTAAATACTTAGGCATCCTATATAATGGAACATTAAATTGGAGGAATCACATTGAACAAGTTGGCTCCAAGGCAACACGCGCCATGGGGTGGCTGCGTAAGCTTGCAAACAGGAAAACGGGGTTGCGAAGAAATACATTGATAATGATTTATAAAATGTATGTGCGGCCTATTATGGAATTCGGGTGTGTATTATTTTCTGGAAGCGCGAATTATAAAATGAGACCCTTAATACTACTAGAAAGGGAAGCTTTGCGCTTGTGCCTTGGTCTTCCCAAGTTTGTGGCAAATAATGAGTTATATATCGAAGCGCGAATACCATCTTTGATGAACAGATTCAAAATCCTTACAGTTCAAACCTTTTTAAACATCTATAATTCGCCTCAAAATCAGTTATTTTACGTTTTTATGAAAGATCCAAGCCTATTTTTTGAAAAGCAGTGGTCGCGCTTACACACCCCGCAAATTATATTCGTTCAGGCGCTGCTTGAACCATTGAAAGTTAAAATTAAACATATTGGCTCAACACGTACAAGTCATTCAAAACTTGACATAGATTTTGATAATATTTTTCCTCCGAATGCGAAACATATGCCATTACGGTATTTAAATGATCAGTTGCAAGATTACATTGTGCACCTGACAATTAACAACATAATTGCGACTGATGCATCCGTATCAAACGAAAAGGCTGGGGTAGGCATCTTCTCTCCTTCTCTTGACTGGTCTTTTCCTGCTAGACTTCCAGATTACACACCGATCTTCATTGCAGAATTATTTGCTATTGTTCTGGCTCTACGAAAGCTTCCTCCAAGCGAATCAGAAGCAGTTATAATTACAGATGCTCTTTCAGTATGTTTGGCGCTCTCTTCGGCGACAAACTTACCGCTCATTAACATGTTTCATCATTTAGTACCGGCAAACTTACGAAAAATTCAGCTGGTATGGGTACCAGGCCACTGCGGAATATATTTAAATGAGATGGCGGACACATTAGCCACAATATCTTTAAGGGGACCCATTAAACCGATTATACCCGATACTGCTTACGCGACAGCAATAAGATTTCGAAATGCGTGTCTGCTTAATGAAATAGGCAAATTTTCATGGGATCAATTCAGCGACTTCGCACATCTAAGATTTGGCTGGAATAAGCAGTGGTGTGTATCACGGCAAGTAGAAGTTACTTTCACCACACTACGCTGCAGAATTCCGAAGTTGAATTATTATTTACACAAAGCTGGACTCAGCGCGTCTCCGTTATGTCAGTTTTGCGGTGAAATAGAGACAATAGAGCATTTCTTTTTATTCTGTCACCGGTATTCTAATCAGCGAAAAAGATGCCTCGTCGCTCCCCTTCAAAAGTTAGGATTACAAATCAATGTTCCGCAAATTTTATCATTTGGTGGCATTACATTAGGTTATAGCCACAGGGAGGTCCACTCTGCAGTGTTTGCTTACATACAGAAAACCAAAAGATTACCATGCTAGTTTATGTTGGCTTATTTTCAGTACTAATTCCAACCGGTGTTACATCCGTCAAACTTCACACCTGATAGACTGACTGTGTGCTCTGCAGAATTTTCAAGTAGTAGCTCTGTTTTTTTTTTATCTATTTCAGTAAAAAATTACAACGTTTATCTTTAACCACAAGTATTTACCTCAAAATCCTGCCGCCCGGTTCTTGGCCCATCCCCCTTTGTGGGTAAGCGCCACTAGGAAGAGGTCATCATCATCATCATCATCATTATCATCATCATCCATTTTCTCATAGGAAGACGCTTGACCTCCCTGCCGACTCGCGGAGAACAACCGACTGCTTGTAACGCCAACGAACTAGCGCGTCGGTGTAAGTATCGCCAGAAATTATCTTATCTACTATGGAAGCGCTATGGAAGCGCTAGTACTTGTGCTCTTTAAGATCACATCACCACGCCACTCCGGCAGCAGCAAGTGACTTGCAGGTCAGCGACCTGGTGTTGCTACATGATGACTTTCACCCACGTCATACGTGGAAGGTTAGCAGGATTATTGAAGTTTTTCAGGGACGCGATGGACGCACCCGCGCCTGCATCATACGCCTGCCTGGGGGAAAGAACGTACGAAGCCTGTTCAACTTATCCATCTGTTAGAGGCTCGAAGTCAATGAGCTACGCTCATTGGGCGGGGAGTATGTTAAGGATTTCCCGTAGCATCACGCGGGGCCCCAACCACCAGTAGCCTTACGCGGGGTCCCCAAAGACGAAACATCTCAGCGTTGGGACGCAAGTCCGCTTTCTACAGGGTCTTAAGGCGTCTCTCCCAGCCCCCCACGCAAGCACGCAGTCCTCCCCTCCTGTCGACGTAACCGTACACCACACCGCCCTCACAGGCACGGCACAAACGGCGCGACGGGGTTGTGGGGCTTTCCTGGAAAGGCCTGCGCACGTGACGTTCAACAAGTGAAAATGGAAGCAAAACAGAAGAAATACCACAAGGGTGAGAGAGTGGCCGGTGCGGGGGAACCTCAGAGACGAGGCAGAGACTTTCGAGCCACGAACCAAGAATCACGTCTCAAGACAGTTGTAAATTCTGTAAATAAACTTCTTGTTCCAATTGTAATCGAAGCATTCATAACAAGGGAGCCTATATGAACGGCCGGTCATGTAGGCTCCCTAAGCTGCGTTAAAGTCCCTCTATCTTTCAAAAGTAGCGAAAGGTCTTGATCCAGCCGCCGCGCCCTGCGATAGGTCGGTTGGCGACACGTGACCTTTTCGCCTTCGCGCCCCGCCCAAAGGGTCCAGCGGCGGCAGCGCTGTGCCGGCGATAGGTACGGATCACTGTGTTTTCAAGCGTGGAGTGGGGTGATTTTAGCAAGTAGAGGGTACTTCACGCGCCTCTGTCGCATTGTTGTTGCAAAAAGCGTTTATGCACCTGAAATTGAGTGGAAGCAGAAATTCCGCGTTCGGATTTAATGTTTGGAGCATGACGTGCTAGTATGTCGGGTCTCTATGCCTTCGGTTGCCTCCCCGCGCGGAGGATAGGAAAAAGCTTTTCTTTTCTTTTTTCCGTTCCTCGCGGTGACAAAGATATATGCTGAAGGAAGGCCCAACAAAATCAGTCGCAAGAAATTTGTGGCCACAGAAAACACCCGGCTATGCGGACTAAGTGATTTTGTAATGGTTATAACTTCAAGCAGCCTTTCGCCCGGCCGGCGTGCTTTTGTTCGTGCACATGCATGAGCATTATCTTAGCAACAATATTATTGCTTCGACGTTCTTTATGCCGTATATTTGTGCGTAGTAGTCAATGTAGAGTCACACCCCATATCTCTAACATTAAATTGCTCAGAACCCAATAAAGCTGTATTTGTTTTTCTCACCGGAGTGGGTTCAACACTACAAGCTCACAGGGAAATGAGCATTTGGGATTAGTTTTTTGCCACACCTTGCCGTGTTTTGCCGCACTGCTGTGTGCGAGATCGATTAAGGCTGCTTTTGAGAGGTTCGAATAAATTATACCGCAAACACTGGGAGGAAAAGCTGAAACCATATATGCCGCACCAAGCATCTTTGCTAATTTTCCAAGGCAGAAGGAACGAAAGCCACCCTGCAAGCGAATGAGGGGGGATCGGTGCTCACAACAAAACTTCTAAAGAACAAGTTTGTTATGAATTCATTCAATAAAACCCTGTTTTTCAATAAGTGCTCTTTTGTTCTCTTGCATCTCTACAAAAAGCCACCTAACTCAGCTTTTCTGGTTGTAGTATGGTTTTAGGGCCTGCAGGTGTATACATACCCCAAATTTATTTGAAATTGCATTGGGTAACATTGCAACATACCTTTATATCTGCGAAACACGGAGGCGACGGGGGTAGTAAAAAGGGGGAACAACTTTGCATAAATTCACGTCGTTAAAAACTGTTAAAGACACCAGTGGGCATGCTATATTTCCTAGATAGGAGGTAGTCAAGCGGCTGATATTCCTCAAATGCAGTGCAACTGGATTTGTGGATTACCCCCTCCCCCTTCTCCTAAGTAAACCTATGTAAACCTAAGTAAACCTAAGCACCTAGCGCGCTGGCACTCGTATTAGTTCGCGCCGTGACTCGCCGCGGCGCTGCAGTCAACGGCTGGATAAAGTCTTTCTTATCTTTCAAAAGTTGACAAGTTAGAATAAATAATACTGCAAGACACTGGGAGGAAACAACTGAAACCATATATGCCGCACCGACACTAGTGGGCATGATATATTTCCTATATCTGGAAAGGTAGTCAAGTCGCTGATACAGCGCAACTGGATTTGTGGAATATGCCCCTTTCTCCTAAGTAAACCTCTTAGAGTACAAACAAAATAAGCTTAGTTAAAAATACCGTGTAACCATGGGAAGACTTCCGAACGCTGACAAACACAGTCAAACCAATGATAGCGCGTATTTTGCGCTACGCAATACAAGAGCGCTAGGTGCCCGATGAAACTTCCGAAAGTAGCAGTACGCTCACTACCTGCCTATTTTATTCGAACTGGAAAACAAGCACTATTAACTCACCCAAACACCACCTGTCCTTCAAGTTACGCTGAATGTCAAATATGCAAAGAAAAAAAAATAAAATAAATGCCCTGCATGACAGCTGCTGTGGGGAACCCGCTCGGAACCTGCTTCGGAAACGCACGCGTTTTATTTCAATATTTAGCGTGCTCCGTGCTCGTTAAAGTTATTGACCCTGTAGTTTGATAACTGACGAGCATCTTAGGCCACAAATAATAATAATTTAACGGTTCAAGCGAGCACATAGTTCGGTTTCAGGCGCCCGCAATATGCACGGGAGCGAGCGGCGCGTCGTCTGCTATCGCTGCTCTTTGGGCCCCTCGAGAGGGCGCACGGCTAGTTGTCGCTACCTTTCAAAATATAGGGACCTCAAGCTGCGTGAGATATTGGCGCCATCTGGCAATACGTCGGGAAACATGAGTTTGTGCACATGGTCTCCAAGATGGCGGGCGCGCGGCGGGCTTTGCGCCCGCCATCTCGGAGGCCATGTTTTGCAGAAGGCACGGAGGAGGTTCTTTCCTTTCTCCGTGGCAGAGGGCTTTCGTCGGCGTGCATAGCGTGGCATTTTCAGCGCAGCCGCATTTTCAGCGTAGCTTAAGAAACTAGGGTCTTTAGAATTACGTATCTATGTATTTTCTATTAAAGGAACACACCACCTAATACTTACCTAGTGATGTTGCGCCTCAAATATGCGTAATGTTTGCTTTTTGATCGACAATGTACACAAGTATTAACCTAACCACCAGTTCAAGATGGCTGGGCGTTCGGAAAGTGGTTCAACTTTGGCCGGGTGGCTGAATCGGGTGACAGACAGACGAAAATTTCTGCGTTTAAGTTCCCCCACAGCAGGAGAGTGATGGTACATTCGACTGGTCGTTTTCGAGCGCTCCGAAGGCGCTGAAAAAAGTGTGTAAGATAGCAACTAACCATTGCTACCAACACTATCGGGTCAAGACATAATCAGGAAGGAGAAAGATGACTTGCATACCTGCTTGTTCTCGTTGAAAAGGTTTAAAGCTGTTGGATTCAACAGTTTCAAACTCAGTCAGAGCGCTCTCAAACGACCAGTCGAATGTACCATGAGACAAGCAGCCGCGGGTCACCCCCGCCTCAGACGTTTCCCCCCCCCCCCTTCCGGAAGCACACCGCGCCGCCCTCCTGCTCCCCCGCCGACTCTCCTGCGGACAGCAGCCCAGAGGAAACCCGCTTGGTCGGTTCGCCTGAGTGCGGACTAGCCCACCGCGGGACATACCCCCGAGCAAGAGATGCTTCGCATCTAAAAATGCTATGCAACATGCCCGCTTGCGCGCCTATGCGTGCCGTGATTGCAGTGCTTCCCAATGTTCCACTTGCAAACAACCATAGCATTTGACTGAGCATGCTGCCACTTAAAAATTGGCGCACCTTGCAAGGCTGGGTCACAGCAGAGCTGCTGGGCACCTCCTAGCTTATTGGCTAGGCTTTTACCCCAACCCCTTGCTATGTTTCTTTCTCTCTTTCTATTTATTTCTCTCCATTTTCCTCTTTCCCTCTCTCTGCAGTCGTTCTCTCGCCTTCTATCTTTTTCCTTTCTATTTATTTCTCTCTCTGTTCTCCCCTCCTCCTCGCTCTTGTCCTCCTCAGTTCCCTTTCCCGCCCCCTTTCTATACTATACAATACAAGGCTATGTATGCTATGCTCTGCTAGCGTTCCTGGATAGCCTAGTGCTTACGACCCTTGCCTCTGGATCATGGGGATGTGTGCTCGAGCTCGCCAAGAAATCTTTTTGGCCAACAATTTCTCTCTATCTTTCTTTGTCTCTCTGTACTTGTTCTTTCACCCATCAGGATTATTGCATCCCTTGCCAGACATATCGGCAGGCATGTTCTGGGAGCGAAGCACAAGAGGAAGGCGATGAAGAGGGCACGTGCTGGTTCGATCATCATTTTCTACCTGCGACACAGGGCAAACCTCGCCCATCACGGCTCTGCTGTAAAAGGCTTTGACTGTTGTGGTGGCTGTGTGATGACGCACCCATTGCTTGCGACAGCGCACGCGCTGTATCTGCTTATCGCCGTCATGACGAAAGTATCATTTGCAGGCGGAGCACAGCAATCACAGCACGCAAGCGGGCATGTCACGTAGTGTATTTTTGCATTTCGCGGGCACCTATAATAACCAGAAAAATACTGATACTTAATAAATAAAAAGTTAGCAACTGTGTTATCGGACGTTTTGCAAACTGATCTACAACTTTCTCATTGTAATTTTTCACCCAGCTTTGTTGCTTCAAAAGTTCGTTAATTAATATTGCGTAATTCAATAATTAACACGGACACAAAAAACGCCAGGCCTGCGCTGAAACCGCAGCACAGTCACAGCGAAAGCTGGAAGAGCGGCGTTTCTAGAGCCCGTGAAGCTCTCTTGGGGCTACAATACAAGTACACTAGAAAGGTAACCACTACGCCATAAATCACAATTTGTGTGAGGCTGGGAAGCACCTACTAAGCCATTATTCGTCATTCTGCGGAGAAGCGAGGCACCAGCTACACGTCTGTAAGGCATTATGTGCACTTTGTTGACGCGACGACTGATGACGATGAAGAATTCTGGCTCAGCCCTTTGTAATGGGTTGGAATCTTCAAACGGCCCATCAGTTATGTAATTTGCATTGGGTGACGCCCGGTCGCTATTTCCCTCTCCCGTCATGCTGTATAACATACGTTGACGTGAGAGAGATACGGGGGGGGGGGGGGGCGAAGAACATTACTGAGACCCCGAGGAAATGGATCATGCGCTTATGGGCTTCCTTGGCAACCAATACAAGTCCACTTGCGAGGAACCCACTACGCTATAAATCATTGTAATTTTACTGAGACCCCGAGGAAGTGGATCGTGCGCTTATGGGCTTCCTTGGCAACCAATACAAGTGCACCTGCGAGGAACCCACTACGCTATAAATCATTGTAATTTTTGAGAAGTAGGGCAGCAGCCACTGTGCCATTTTTCGTCGTTCTACGGAGAGCGTTGGTGCCTGCTAAACGCATGTAAGGCATTATGCGCACTTTGTTTATTTTGTTATGTCTTATTTCAGCGGCCGATAAACACTGGGCTTTTGTTAACGGGGATTAACTGAGTTTAATAAGCGTTGGGGTACAAGAATAGGTGTGGCTACATGGAGGTAGGAATGCAGAGTGGAGAGTTCAGAGGCGGGGAAGCAGCCCGCGATCCGGAGGGCCAGACGCAACTTGATACCGCTCGGAGTTCATAGAGGAGGAGGAGGAGGAGGAAATAAACAGAGAGAGAGGAAGCGGAGCATCCCGAAGGAGCGTGCGGCTTGCGTAAGACACTGCATGCGATGGTTGCGCCATCTCCGGATTCTTCTTGTAACATCCTTCCTTTTTTGGAGTCGATCCTTCAACCTACGATGAAATCTTCGAGTCTCTTTGGAAGCTGTATGGTTCTTCGAGGTCCGGCAGAAGTTTCCGTCTGCTTCGGTTGATCTATCGCTCTAGTTGGCTGATTGGATTCAGTGTGTTGTTCCGAGGAAGGGCTTGCCCTGATAAATACTCGGTTCCTTCTCAGGACGCTGTCTTCCGTCTGAACTTCATACGACCTGTCGTCAATTCTCTTGATTATGGTGCCTTTGACCCATGGTCCAGTTTTCGTCGGTCGAACTGTGACATTCTGACCTTCTCTGAGGCTTGGTAAATCTTTCGCTTGTCTGTCATGATAGTGCGTGATTTTTCGCCTCTTCTGCTTTCTTATTTCGCTCACATCGACTGTTTCGGGTTGCAGTAGCTCCGAAGCTGTTGGTACAGTCGTTCTAGTGCGGCGACTCATTAGCAATTGCGCTGGACTAGCATTCAGCTCTTGCAGTGGCGTGTTTCTATAATCAAGAAATGCCATTTGTGGGTCTGAGTGGCTTTCATCTGCCTTTTTGAGGAGCATTTTCGCCGTCTTGACAGCTGATTCAGCCATTCCATTGGAACGCGGGTATCCTGGGCTTGATGTTTTGTGTTCGAAGTTCCAGCTCTTCGTGAAGTTTTGGAATTCTTCGCTGGTGAATTGCGGTCCATTGTCGCTGATCAGGATTCTCGGTATCCCGTACCTTGCAAAGTGAGCCTTTAGTTTTAGTACCACTTGGTTTGAGGTCATCGATCTGCGTTGGTACACTTCCCAAAAGTTGCTGTAGTAATCGACTGTAACCAAGAAATTCTTTCCTTTGAATTCGAAGATGTCGCATCCGACTCGTTCCCATGGATAGCTTGGTTCTGGATGGAGCGATAGAGTTTCTCTTTGCTGAGCGTGTGCGTGCTTTTGGCATATTTCACACCTCATGATGAAGTCTTTCAGTTCTGCATTAATTCCTGGCCAGAAGACGCATTCCCGAGCGCGTCGGAGACAGCTCTCAATTCCAAGATGCGATGAGTGGAGTTTCACTTTGATTTCACCTCGCAAAGACATTGGGACGATTAGGCGTAAGCCCTTGAAGATCAGGTCGTCCTCAAATGTGAGCTCATCTCTGTACGTGAAGTATACGCGCATGTCTTTGGGTAGTCCACGTTTGTCCTGTGGCCAGCCTGACAGAATGATTGACTTTAGTCTTTGCAATGAGTCATCACTCTCAGTCGCTGCTCGAATCTTTTCCAAGGTTTCCTTTCTCACAGGGAGGTAGTGTACGACATTGATGTTTTCGAGTTCCTGTTCTTTGCTTTCGTTGGGAAGGAAGGCCCGAGATATCGTGTCTGCCAAGATTAATTCCTTTCCTGGTCTGTGCTCGATTGTGATGTTGTATCTTTGCGTCTGAAGGATCATGCCTTGCAGTCGTCTTGGAACTTGATCCAATCGTGTCTTCAGGATTGCTTGCAGTGGTTTATGATCGCTGATTATCTTCGTTTCTTTACCGAATGTGTACTGATGAAACTTGTTTAAGGCGAAGACGATGGCCAGAATTTCCTTTTCTATTTGTGCATATCGAGCTTCCGTCGGTGTCAGTGCTCTGCTGACGAAGGAGACTGGCTGTCCATCCTGAAGAAGAGCTGCTCCGAGTCCAAGATCGCTCGCATCACACTGGATTTCTAGCTGCTTTCGTGGATCGAAATAGGCTAGAACAGGAGCTCTTGTCATGGACTCTTTTGCCTTTTCGAATGCGTCTTCTTGCAATTTCCTTCAGTGCCATGGTGCATCTTTGACAGTGAGTTTCCTCAAAGGCTCCAATACACGCGAAATTTCAGGCAGGAATCTGGAGAGGTAATTCATCATGCCGCAGAAGCGCTGTACTCCTTGGACATCAGTTGGTTTTGGCATCTGCTGTATTGCCTTGACCGTATTTGGATCAACTTTGAGTCCTTCATTGGTCACTACGTGTCCTAGGAAGACGACTGATGTCGTTCGAAGCTGTGTTTTGTCCTTGTTGAGACGGATTCCAATTTGTCGGCATCTCTGAAGTAGGCTTTCTAACTTCGTGTCGTGGTCCGCTTGAGCATCTTTTTCATTCTCGCCCACTCCGAAGACAAGAATGTCATCTGCGATGCAGAGAACACCAGGAAGTCCCTCAAGTGCCACTTGAAGTCTCTTTTGGAATATTTCGCTGCTTACCGCGAGTCCAAATGGCAGGCGGAGCCATCGGTAACGACCTTTCGGAGTTTGGAAAGTAGTCAGCAAGCTTGATTCGTCATCGAGAGAACATTGCCAGTACCCCTCTCGCAAGTCCAGTTTTGAGAAAATTTTGGCTTTAGCAAGATCGGGTAAAACATCATCAAGAATGGGCAATGTGTGACGTTCTCGCTCGAGAGCCTCGTTGAGCGCTTGGGGATCGATGCATATTCGCATTTGTCCATTTTTCTTGGTTGCGACAACCATTCTGTTGACCCATTGCGTTGGCCCTGTTACGCTTTTGATGACACCTCTTTTTTCCATGTCCGTCAACGTGTCTTCGACTTGCGGTTTAATGCTGACAGGCACTCTGCAACTCGTTATTGCTTTCGGAAGCGTATCTGGCTTAGTGACCAAATGAACAGTTCCCGGGAGTGTTCCTAGAGTGTTTCCAAAGACGTCAGGGTATTTTTCTATTATCTGACTGTTGAACTGCTCTTCGGGAGTTTCATCTATTGCGGCCACGAGGTTATAGTCTACAGTTATCAGACCCATTTTCTCTGCTGTTGTTCTTCCAATCAGAGGAGTGAGGTCTTCTTTAACCACTATAAACTCTACAGAATGTCGCTGTCCGTTCGCTGTGGTGACTTCTAGTTGAGTTTTGTCCCAGCGGCGCACTTTGCTTCCGTGCCATGTTCGCAGTGTCGTTGTGCACGGTTCTATTTGCTGTGCGTTGACGTGTCTAGCTGGGATGACATCTACAGCTGCTCCGCTGTCCACTTGAAATTTTACTGACTTTCCATTCACTGTGAGGAACGTGTGGATGGAGCTTGGTTGGCTGCTTTGAATTGCCAAGATGGTTTCGTCTTCGCAATCTACTGCGAGGCCCGCAACTACTTTGCTGCTTTTGCAAACTGCTGCGAAGTGATTTTGTTTCTTGCACTTGCTGCATGTTTGCTTCCAAGCTGGGCATGCTTCTCGTTTGCGCTCATGGCTACCACCGCAGTACCTGCACTTTGGTACAGTAGATTTCTGTGGCATTCCTTTAGCAAACTTTGAGGTTTTGGCGTTGGTGCGATGGACGAATTTCTTTACTGAGTGCACAGAATCGCTGCTGCTTGAAGTACCCTCTTTAAATGCTTGCATTTGAATTCCTGTTGCTTCATGGGCTCGACACACTTTTTCAACCTTCTCTAGTGTTGGATCTTCTAATTTGAGAATGTCGGCACGAGCCTTTTCGTCGTAGATGCCACAGACGATCTGGTCGCGGATCATTTTTTCTCGTTCGTTTCCAAATCCACAGTCGCGCGCTTTGAGCTTCAAATCAGTTACGAAGCTGTCGAACTGCTCTTCAACCCGTTGCATGCGAGTTCTGAAGACGTATCGCGAGTACAGTTCGTTGTGCTTCGGTAAGAAATGCGTGTCGAGAAGGCTGATGACATGAGCATAGTTGAATTCTGGGTTTGGTCTTTCTGCAGTTGCTTCCCCGAAGTCCAAAGTGTTGTATATGTCAAGCAGTGAAGAGCCTCCGACAGTCAAAAGAAGTGCTACTTGCCGGTCAGATGATGCTCTAGCTGTGTTAGTTGCCTTGAGGTACAACGTGAAGCTCTGCTTGAAGGCTCGCCATTGTTCTGCAGCGTTGCCCCTGGAGTCGAATTTCGCTGGTGCCGTAATCTTCTCCATGGCTCATGCGCTGACTTAAAACTGGTTAACTTCTGACACCATGTTTTGTTATGTCTTATTTCAGTGGCCGATGAAACACTGGGCTTTTGTTAACGGGGATTAACTGAGTTTAATAAGCGTTGGGGTACAAGAATAGGTGTGGCTACATGGAGGTAGGAATGCAGAGTGGAAAGTTCAGAGGCGGGGAAGCAGCCCGCGATCCGGAGGGCCAGACGCAACTTGATACCGCTCGGAGTTCATAGAGGAGGAGGAGGAGGAGGAAATAAACAGAGAGAGAGGAAGCGGAGAATCCCGAAGGAGCGTGCGGCTTGCGTAAGACACTGCACGCGATGGTTGCGCCATCTCCGGATTCTTCTTGTAACATTGTTCATGCTGTGCCTGATGACGATGAAGAATTATGGCAGGGCCCTTTGTAATGGGTTGGAAGCATTCAACAACCTACTCGTTGCGCAATTCGCATTGTGTGACGCCTGGTTACAGAATTCGCGTTGTGCGACGCTTGGTGCTTATTTTACTCTTCTACCACGCTATATTGCATACGCTAATGTGGTTCCTTCCCGACATGAAGCCTGTATAGGACCTTTTTGCAAAGCGTTTTCGAGCACCGTCATGGCTCAGAGGTTGAATACTGGGCTCCCACGCAGAGGGCCCATGTTCGAACCTCGTTCCATCCTGGAATTTTTTCTTATTTCTTTTTTTTTCTTATTTCGAGCGATACTGGTTACGGACACCGGCGGCGGCGGCGGACAACTACGGCGCCAAAAACGGCCGGTGAAATGATCTCATAACAGCTTTCGCTGTAAAAATAGTGTGACTTACTCCATGCAATAGTCAGCAACATGCATTTGGTCACATCATCATAGAGTGCGTCGGCATATTTTTAAACTCTGGGGCACCCCGTATATGCCTAACCTTGAAAATAAATTTCAGTAGGAAGTTCATTCTTCCTTGAAAAATTCACACAAATGCTGGTGGATTATGGAACCAGCTCGAACCCGTCTACTGTCATGCCAAGGGACGCAAGCGTATCATATGAATGGTTGGAAATTGTGCCAATGTCTTACTTGCTCTACAGTAGGGTACAAGAAGCACAGCACTCTTTGCCAGTATTTCATTATGCATTTCGTACAAGGCAGTTTGGAAACCATGCACTTTGAGTAATCCAACCTATAATGCAAGAACTATCTTAGTGCAAGCAAGGATTTTAATAACAAGGGTCTGCCCAAGTGTACTAGGCTGAATAACTTCGTAAAATTTGTTTTAAGGCTAGTTGGTACATGCTTAGTGAAGTACAAAAAAGACGCACAACCATCAAGGAAGAACTCGAGACTGTCTCGAGTTCTGTTGTCTCGAGTTGTCCTTCATGGTTACGTGTCTTTTTTTTTGTATTTGAGTAGGCTGAATCAGTCCGTACGAAGGAAAAAAAGTGTCATACACACAAGTGCAGCTTCAGAAGAGTTTATTTGAATGTGACTAGCACCAAATGCACTTTCACAAAAGTCTCCGTAAGGAGGTTGACTTGAGCATTCATTTGATATCAGTGAAACACAAAAACTGGGCCTGAAAAGGCTCAGAATAAATGTGTGCTGTTCTAAGCTAACGACACTATATATATATGTGCAAACAACACGATGTGGCAGTTCCAACATGGGCAAAACAGTGCAAATAGGAATGTCAGAAATGGCCTTGCAACCAGCAAGTGCATGTTGGTAGCCTGAACGATATCCGACTAATTCAGCACAGTGATACTCGCCTTCTTTTTCATTCTTCTAAAAAGAAGAGAAGTTAATTACGGTAATTTTTGACGTTTAAAATGTCCATTAGGTAACTCAAATACAAAAGCATTTTGGAAAAGCATGTTTGTGTAAGCATGTACACAAACCACTGCCAATGACAGTCCCACTTTAGTTACTATGCAGTTTAATGCAAATTTTGAAGGCAATGTGTACTAAATATGCATGCTTAAAATATAATGCAGTACATTTGATACTGCCTGATAAAGTACTTACGTTGTCTTCAACGCAGCTACCCGCCCATTTATAAAAAGCCCTCCTTTGCATTAGCTATAATATGTGAGCACTTGAGGGACAACTGTAGCAATTCTTATACCATGCAACTTTTTTAAATTTCTGCTACACGTCCTGCCATGCATAATTTTTTTATCGACCAGCAAACTTTCTCGTGATCCCACCAAACCTCGACTAAGGGTTTGCAAGGATTTGCTTACTCTTATGTACTGGAATCCTTTTCTCACCCACCATCCAGCTGAGTGGCTTATCCAATGAGTGTCGGAGTTTTGCATCGGCAAATGACAAAACACATCGAGCGCAAAAATCAGTTGCAAGGTACGGCCTCCGACATACAAGATTGCAAGATACGTGGCTTCCGATCTTGAGCTGCATTGCACAATTTTATAGAGCAGGCTCTAAGCAAGAATGTCTCTGTACACAGAGCATGCCCAACAAAGTTTCTTTATATGTAGTATACTCTATGATTAAGCTACAGAACAGTTCTTCTTTCGTCACGATAATACTGACCATTTGTAGGCCAGGTGTGACGCACGACTAGCACCATCAGATTACAGCTGTGCTCATGGGTTGTGATGATTGGAGTAGTGTTCCAAGAGACTGCCAGACTATAGGCAAGATGTATATGCAGGAAGAAACAGAGAAAGCATCCAATGCACTGTTGCAGATCTAATGTTGAACACCTGGCCTAATAAACACTGCAAAACAATGGCAGCATATCAGTGCAGGAAACATCTATCCACCCAAAGAAAAAGTGAATAATTACAATGTACAGAGATGCACTACTGGACGCTCTTGTCAGAATGCAAACAAGATTGGCCGTCTTGTTTCACACAGGCAGTTTCACCGGTTTACAATCACAAAATTTTGATCGGTGGGGTTTCTATGCCATAGTTGCCAACCAAGCTGGGTCATCATCAGCAGACAGATGGATGCAGAGTCAACACTATGTCACACACACGGTGTCCATGTAGGAGCACAATACAGTGATGGAAGCTATCACATATACAATGCATTTTTGAAGTGACAACAGCGGTAGCCACCATTCAGGAGCAGTGTCGTTCACTGAAAAAAAATGTCTCTTAAGTGCAGCAGGTTCCTTTGCTATGCCTGGTGCATGTTCATCCTGGAAGGCCATGACCTTGTGGTGCTCTAGGTGACGATGCTTCCCTGGAAAGAACGATTTCACTGCAATGTCCATGCTTTATTCTAGCCTTGTCTTTGACGTGCTTGGCATGTGTGCGACAGCGGTTGCAGAGCAGGAGCTGGCGTTGCGGCAGGGCTCTGGCTGCTCATTTGCAGCGCTAATGGCAGCCATGGTGCGACAGTCGACGACCGACAGTGCTATCCCGAGTTGCGCTGCATAGTACGAGAGCATAATGACGTGCTGGATGTACCTGGGTGGAGTGCTCAGGTAGAACAGGTTGAGCGCAATGAGTAGGTCGGAGGCCGCAAAGAGGATGCCACCAAAGCAGGAGCACAGCTTGGTCCAGGTCCAGAGGTCGTCGAAGAATCGCACTCGTGAGACACCACGCCACACCATCACCATGAGCACAAAGCCATACACGGGCACAGCAAACAGGTACACACCTGCGCAACAAAAGGGCATACTCGACTTTATTTTTAAATGCAGCAAATCTGGATGGGGACTGTGTCAACTACATCGGTGACTATCAGTCAGTGCATCCAAAATGCACCCACAATATGAAAGGAGCAAGAAAGCATCCGCGAGTTAATCAACTGGAGCGGGAAAAACAAACACCCTTACTGCCGCTAACAAACACCAAGGGACTTCCTATTCAACAAAAATGGCTAAAGGATATCACAGATTAAGAGCTGCAAAAGTGTAGCTTGAGTGAAGCTGAATTGAAGTGTTAAACACTGGAGTTCAAACTTATGAATTATTCTTTGAAAGCTATATTGTCATTAATATCGACATCTGAAGACAAAATAGAAGTCAAAGTTTGATTCTTTTTTTTTAATTTTGCACCAAACCCTTGCATCAACACAGCATGAACTATTGCAGGTTTTTTTAAGTTTTCTTTTTTTCACATCTGACTACTTTGACTCAATGAAATTTCATTAAAGTGGTGAGTTGAGCATGTTGGTACATAATTACGAGCTCAATAATAAGACGACTAAAAATATGCTGTCATGCCTTATGTACACAGACTGAACCCTCGGTTTCGGAAAATAGCAAAAAGTTTCAACATCGACATTCTTTTTTCCTGACATTTGGTGGGCACCAACTTCCATTATTCACTGAACAGTTTGAAATTTTATTTTTTCCTATTCAACGAAAATGGGGAAAGGATCACAGACTAAGAGCTGCAAAAGTGTAGCTTGAGTGCAGCTGAATTGAAGTGTGTTAAACACCGGAGTTAAAACTTATGAATTATTCTTTGAAAGCTATATTGTCATTAATATCGACATCTGAAGACAAAATGGAGGTCAAAGTTTGATGCATTTTTTTTAATTTTGTACTAAAACCCTTGCATCAACACAGCATGAACTATTTCAGGTTTTTTTTAAGTTTTCTTTTTTTCACATCTGACTACTTTGACTGAATGAAGTTTCATTAAAGCGGTGAGTTGAGCATGTTGGTACATAATTACGAGCTCAATAATAAGATTACCAAAAAATATGCTGTCATGCCTTATGTACACAGACTGTCCCATTGGTTTCAGAAAATAGCCAAAAGTTTCAACATCGACATTCTTTTTTCCTCAAACCTAAAAGTAGGAAATGCTTGTGCTGCATTTGAGAAGAACGCTAGAGGAACAGCAGTTGTAGATTGCTCGGTGAAGCATTGCAGTCATGCCGTTTCGTGTGCCGTTGGTGGTGTTTATAGAATTCCCCTTTCCTGTGGAAAGACGTACATAGGATAGCCAGGCTATTGCATTAACTAAAGACTTCGCCAGCACAAAAATACTTTAAAGGTAACACCAACTTGGCATTTTTCAGCTCACTGCAGGTCATGCCGGTGTAGTCCTTTTTTCAACACTGTAATTATCTATGAAGGAAAGAAGATGACTTTTAAGGGCTCGTTTTTCTTTGTTAGACATAATATTAATGAGAACTAACAGACAATAATGCCAACGAAAGTATTATCTTGAATCACAAACATAAAAAGGCTTGGAAACTCACAGAAGCCTTCTTCATCAAAGTGATGCGTGGTTATCTGAACCTTCTGTTTGTTTGCTAGGCTGAGAGGTACAGATGCTTAGCACATTTTTCCACGTGACCTAGAATCCTGCACACACACATGGTGTTGGTCTTTCATGTGCTCAGCTCCATTTCAATAAATTTCAGCTGTCAGACAGCACTCGTCCCGTGTCCTTTTTTTCCTATGCGTCTCTATCCTTGCGCTGGCTTTCCAAGTATGCATTGATTTCAACTGGACCACCTTTCTACCATTGCGGCAGCGTAAAAAGGGCATAGACAGAACAGAAACGATAAGGAACGTCCTTGTCATTTTTGTTCTCTCCCGCGTGTTTTTTGTGCTGCCTGTAGTCAATAAAATTTCCCCTAACTTGTCATGTTAGGTTTTCTGGGTCTTTCAGAAGACAATATAGCCCATCTATACCAAAACTCACACGGTCCTTTCACAACCCTCCAAAAGCTTTCTTACCACAGCTTTACAAACGTTCACGGCAAGAAATACATTGTTGCTAGAATGTGCTGACGCACAAAAATAGATGAGTTCTCGACACATGGATGGCGTCTGCAGTTAGGATTTTATTTGCACTCCATAATAATACAGAAAACCTCACTAATTCGAACTCGGTTATTTCGAAATCCCGCTTAATTCGAAGGGTTTCTGCGGTCCCGTATTTTGCAATGTAAATCTGGGTGGATATTTTGAAGCGGCGGTCAGCGCTAGCCCGGTTAATTCGAAAACTTTGGGTGTCTTGTGCCAATTCCTGATCCCAATTTCGCCGCAACTCCGCGGAAGCGACGGCCATTAGGAGCCTCAGGGCAATGCAGTGTAGCGATATTAATGAGTGACAGTTGAAGCAACCCAGCCTCGCTGGTGCTAGCGCAAAAAAAAGTAATAAAAAAAAACGCGGTCTCGTGGTCAGCTACAACGTGCGCCTGCGGAAAATATGACGTGCTTCACTGCAACACAGCGGTGACACGCGGGCAGCATGTCGCATGCTTCTCACAACGTCAGCGCGTCATTATTTACCCATTCTTTTTTGGAAAAGAAAAGATAATAAAGGACGACCTGACGGAATTCATGATGTATGCAAACCTCCGACTGGCGGTTGCTCCGGCAATTTGCGCACTTGCACTGCTGGCGGAGTTCTTGCCTGTAACGCCTACTTCGAAAACTTCAATGATCATGTTTTCCAGCCAGAACAGATCGCGGATTCCGTCACACTGGCCATTATCATATTCTTTATTTTGCCAGAAAGAATGGGCGAATGGTCGCATCATGACGCGCTGACGCTTCGAGGAGCAGGTGACATGCTACCCGCGTGTCACCACTGTGCTGCAGTGAAGCACGCCGTTTTTTCCGCAGGCACGCATTTCAGCTGACCACGATCTTCTTTTTTTTCTTTTTTTTCTTCTTTTTTTTGCGCCGACAGCAGCAAGGCCCGCCGTTTTCGCGGGTTTGCGGCAAAAATGAGACCGGGTATTGCTGGAAAACAACCCTTGGAGCCGCAAACTAGAAGGCCAAACGACCACCTCTGATTACTTTCAGTAATTCAAAGTTCTTTGCATCCCGCTTTTTGTATGTTTCGTTAATTCGAAAACCCGCTTAATTCGAAAGTTTTTCACAGTCCCAGTGACTTTGAATTAACGAGGTTTTGCTTAAATTTGCTCCACTGCAAAGCAAGAAAGTAACGCGGTAAACACAAATAGTTGGAAAATGGCCAACCGCTGCCTGCAGTGTTATCACAAAGAAGACATATCCCTGTGCATTCCACAGGAGGCCTACAACGTGGAGTAGCAAATCAACAAATTCCTGTTTTTCACCATCTCAGGTGAGTGGCCAAGGTGGGCAGAGTTTTGGACAACCTTCAGACAGGCGTACTTTGTGTTGCCGATACTTCCAGGTATAACAGCAAGTTTTTTCCTACAGTGGCTTCCATTAGTTGAGCATGTTGAAGTGCTTTACAGAGAACTATGCTTACGTGTTCACCCATGTGCAGACAGAGAAAATCACACTGGCCCAAGATAAGATGTGGCTTTGCTTGTTACCCTGCTTCCTGATCGTGTATGACATCCTGCACACCACACTGTGGCCGTCTCACTTATCACAGATATATGACACACATGTAGACTCACAGGACTGCCAATGTCAGCATAAAAGCAGTTAAAATACAGTCAGCATTCACCTGTCAAAGCAATTAAAACTGCATTAACACAAGTAAATTTGCTCTCCAGTACACTCAGTCTGCAGTTTATTGACTGTGTAGTTAAATGGGCTCATGAGAAAAATTTGCAGACCAATAATGGGTTGAAGTGCACACAGCTGGCGTTCTCAGTCCACGAGCTTTAGTTTCTAACCCAAGAAGTATACAATCATTGAATACAACCTGTGGTAACCTGTGTTAATATGGAACCTGAGGCATAAGAATGAAATTTGAGATAAAGCTCAAGAATCATGATAACACAGTATAAGTCAGAGTATGAAAGCATGGTTCAAAGAGTAAGCAACGGTAGCTGATATTCCAGATGTCAATAAGGAAAAGAAGTGACATTTGGCAGGTCATGTGATGTGCAGAACAAATGACCAGAGGACCATTGCAGTAAGTGAAATGGAATGCAACATTTTGTGCGCAGTTTATGACAAACGGACAGACCCAATAATTTTAATGCACCTATTGGCGCCACTGATCCAATCAGCAACGCCTTTTATACTGGAAATTTTCACTAGGTTATGGACATGGAAGAAAACACAGCAGATGACCACAGAGGCAGGGGCGTAGCCAAGGGGGGGGTTGGGGGGGTTCAAACCCCCCCCGAAATTTTTCAGTGTTGCTTGCGTATATAGGCACGCACACATACAAACGCACGCACGAACATACATAAAGTATGGTTGAACCCCCCCCGAAAAAAATTTCTGGCTACGCCCCTGCACAGAGGTTAGGTCACGAGATTAGGAAATCAGTGGACATAAAATGTCCACTGATTTCCTGGTTCCAGTAAATATACTGGCTTGCGCGCTCTGTGCAGCATTGTGTAAGTCTTTCCTTGCCGCGAGGGAAGCTTTTTAGGTTGTACAATGTGAAAATGCCAACACATTCTAGGCATACTAGTACTGTGATTTTAATAAAAGTCACATAATAACATACCATACACATTCGTATAATGGCCGCAGGTGTTTTTTTTTTTTCGATATTTGGGGTGAACATTGTGGGTACGGCCATTTCACAGAGAAAGAGCCGCAACATTTTTTTCTTTTGTAAATATTTTCGGCGCTACTTGCCTCCACTGAACTGCAGTACTCGCTTGAACTGGGGGAAGTGGAAAAAAAGAAACTTATTTTTTTCCTCTTTGATGTAGACATTGGCACATAATTGTACGACAATGGAGAGAAAGATTCTTTCGCTTCATGAAGCACCGGATCCATCCTTTGCTGGCTTTAAACGCTCTAACCAAAATTCCTTTGTCTCGTGCTCTGCCGAGCGCTTTCAAGTGCAGCATCTTTAACGAAATAGCATAGCCGTCTGTGATGTTAGATTGGGTTTAGGATTCGCTCCAGAAAGAATGAGGCAGCAACGCAAGCGGGCAAGCGCATGAAAGACTTATTTTCTACTCACGAAGGACTCAACAAATAGTAACGACAGTTACAATTGACATACTCGCTGCCACGCGCGAAAATCAAATAGCTTTTGTACAGTTTCTGTTGGAGCCACTGGGGTTAGGGTGTTGTACGTAGACTGCCAGTCAGATTCCGTGTAGAGCCACATAGTCCTGCTCCACGGCTGTGGAACCCAGGACTCTGCATTCACAGTGACCACTGCACGGTTGACACACCCGGCCTCTGCGTGCTCATGGACCGACCCCCGAGTGTGCCCGTCTGCACATAGTGGCAAGGCTCGGCAACCTTGTGCCCAATCCCTGGCCCGATCTTCTCGTAAAGGAACAGGCGGGAACGCTCTGTCAAGCTGAGGCGACAGGACGTAGGGCTGTGGTTTCTCCCACGGACCGGATGTCCAGTGAAGGAGAGCACCGCCCTGGAATGCCGACTCTCGCCCACGGCCCACGTCATGGGTCGCGCTCTCTCGAGCCAGCCGCACACAAAATTGCCGTCCTCTTCACCACCGCAAGCCACGTACACAATTCGCCACCGCAAGGCGCACAGTTTTGTTTTTGCTTATTTTTAATCCGCGCGCACCACATATTATCACACTGTCACTCTGGATCTCTGTTATGTACTGTGAAAGTGAGACTTCTATCGCTATGCTAGCCTTGGAAAGCGCACCTCCGTGCATGGATGGATGGATGGATGCTATGAGCGTCCCCTTTATAATGGGGCGGTGACAAGTGTGCCACCAGGCTCGACAAAAAAAAAAGAACCCTTTACTCTTCTTTTTCTTAGTGTTGGCCTAGTGTCTTTACTTCAATCAAAACTATCTTACTCCAGAAAAAAAAAAGTTTCAGCTCCGTTCTCTGCCCTTTACGGCAGAATGTCCTTTTTTTTTTTCTGAGTGCACCTCCTAGCGAGCATCATCCGCACACACATTTTTCATGGTTCTGCGACCAGCCGGTTGGTTCTTTCAGACAAAAAGCTTCGCAATTCTCGCACCACAGAACAGATAACACTGCTAACCTTCTGAAAAATCAAGGGTGCAGACAATACACGGGTAATTTTTAAATAATTTTTTTTCTTCTCGTAAAGTTCTGGGGGTGGCGTTTACATGGATGTGGCCATCGCACAAGTATATACGATAATTTGGAAAATTACATATTTATGCAATATATTTATGCACATTTATGCGATTAGTACAAAAGAAAATATATAGGCAACCTAAAATTCCAAGTTACTGGACCGTATTGTTACCAGTGTGAACTTGTAGGCAACAAACTAGCTGTCGCACATCAGACCCTAGACTCAAAGAACAAATGGCGTCTTTCCGCCCGACAAAAGTAATGTTCATATGGCTTACTTTTGCTTCCTTTCTTGAAAACTGTGCACTCGCTACTTTCCTATCAAAAATGCTCTCCCACGGCTCAAAGCCATTCGTGAATGAGGTGTACAGGACTCACAGTAATAATGCAAGCAAATCATGTACTATCTTTGCATTGCAGAGAGTATACTGGTGTCAATACAAACCAATTTGTCCACGGATTTGCTGCTAGATGGTGAGCCACTGCGTCGATGTGTTCCGGTGATCACGTATAAATCGATACACGTTGCTCCCTGTCGCAAACGAGCGCAGAAATTGGAGCACATGCCGGTCCAGAGAGGAAGCGCTCGCTCTTTCTACGATGGAACAGCCTATTAGCAAGAAAAGCTATCCCTTATAAACACTTATAACGGTACAAATCTACTAGTCAATAAATTACATGTATGTCGCTGCTGATAAGTGGAAACTATCGGTACCAATACAAACCTATAGATGATCCATCAGCTTCAAAAGCTGTAGCCCTAGAGTATTAAATCAATTTATATTGGTCCAATGGACAACATATAAACCTCACATATTGGGCCCTGCAGATACCAATGGAATCCAAATAAACCCCATAGAGATCCGATAGAAATCTACACAAGTCATAGGACTGCTCTATTACAAGTGCAAAATACCTCGCTATTGAACTCGCAAAAGAACAGCCACGTCGAAAATTTCCGCGATACCGAACAATTTCCCATCGGTGCTATGTATTTGTTGCCCTTTATCTCAAAGTAATTCTGGGCCAACTTTAGGATATCCCAAAATCTTGAATGAGAGGGCAAATAAAACTTTGCTGGTAGACCATTTCACAAGGTTCCCGCGAGGCTGCTGTGCTTACGACAAAGCGGATGCTGTCCCCGAATGTAAAGTCGAAACCTAGCAGTACAACAGCACCGTCAAGCATCCCTGTGCCACGTCATGTGAACGCAATAGATGCGCACAGAGGCAAAACGGCACGATTGGTGCAGCTAGTTTTGTTGACCGTGATTTCAGTCATTGTTTTATTCAAGCAATACACAAGGCGTGGATTATCTTGTAAGCCATGCAGTGTGGTGAGGATAACGGTGCCAAAGCAAAGTAAGTGCTGCAAAGAAAGGTAACCCCAAACAAAGAAGCAGATTTGAGGCTCGAAGTCTCCGGACGTCCAAGCTGAGCGCATCGCGTGGCCGCATTGTGCGAAAACAGACAGCCTTCCAGTCACGAAAACAGTGATACAGAAGGCGTCAATCTGGGCTACACAGACCTCAGCCACAATATCGGCTGGTCTAACCATTTTAAGCGAAACAATGTGGTGTCGAAGCCTGCACACAATGAATGTGGCAGTGTCGATGCAGCTACTCGAGGGATGTTGAGATGAGTCGAAACGTTAGAAACATGCTTCGCTTGATGCAAAACAAAGTTGGCAGGGACAATCGCCACATGCGATGCACGAATTAACTCGGGGACGCTTCGCTTGGTCCAAGCGTTACTGCGAAGCAGACCAGCCTTACTTGGTCTTTCTGCACTCATTGAAAAGGTAGTGCCACAACACAGCTGGTTGATAGTTCTGGTATGTCTTCATTTTTGTTTAAAACATTTACAATGTGCCAGTTAGATGCTCCCGTTAAGAAGTTGGTCAGTAGTGGTAAAGCTTTTAGATAGAACTCGACATTGCACTGCAATTTTCACAACTTTGCTTACCTCGAAAACGTGCTTGTCTCAACATATTTGTCCAGTTTTTACTACTTCTAGTTAACAAGGTATTACTCTATATAAAGGAAACTTTCGTACGGAGCTTGCGTCGACATTTCCTGTTTGTAACACTGAGACAACTTTTAATAACAGGTATCATATGAAGTGCAGTTTATGAATGCGTTTCCTTCTTGATCTAGCATGTGCTAGTGCCAGTGTTTACAACAATGTGAATCACCAGCTCACCCAGACCTTTGTAGCTGACAATAATGATGGCACCAAGAGCTCGAATGTGGTGACTCACCATTCAGGTTTGGCAGCAGCAAAGTCGCAGCAGCAGCGATGCAGGCCAGGCAGACAGCACCAGCCCACGGGTTGAGCGGCCGCGTGCCAAAGGCCGAAATGTAGAACAGATGGGCTGCACCAAAGGCCGCCATGCCTGGCAGGAAACCCCAAGGCCACACGAGCAGTGCATCGCCGAGACAAGACAGGCCGAGGCCAATGAGGACGCGGCGTGAGTAGCAGTGGCGTGCATCACCCAGCGAGATGCCATGCAGCACGACAAACACCATGAGGAAGGCGACTGGCAGGCACTTGAGCAGGCAGCCCAGCCATGATGGTTGCCACGAGATGGCCACAACAAAGTACAGGGCAACAGTCTTCAAGAATGGCACCAATTTGGGACCCACACACTTCACCTGCACAGTTTATACAGGGCATCACATTAAAAGGCACAATTTTCATATGTTCATTTATTTGTGATATCAATGTAAAATAAAACAGGGTGGGGCACTAGGAGCAAAGGAAGAAAACCACTGTATTCACATTGCGACAGAGGAGTAAGGTTCTACCACGCAGAGTATATAACAACTAAATGAGAGTGAAGGTACGGCATTTAAAGCTCATTAAAGGGACACTAAAGAGCAAAACGATTTTTCTCGTATTAGTAAAGCAGTCTTCCAGATACCAAAAACACCACGCTTGCTGTGAGAAGACGCTTAATAAGCGAGAAAACGCGCAAAAAGAAAATACAGGTGGCGACGCCACCTTGGAATTCCAGCACCATTTGCCGTGACGTCACATATTTTTGACGGCGCCTGCTTGGGCCTACCTAGTTCTTAATCGGTTAAATCGAAGTACATTGGCCTCTGAGGGGGCCAGAGACTTCACATAACGAGTTTGTGAAAATTTCGTCGAGCCAGTGACGCCAAAATACGTTAAATGCTCTTTGAAATCTTTTACATCACGAATTACGAAATTCGGCGGGAAATTTAAAAATGAAACTTTGAACTTGGTTTTCTCGTCTAATAATAAACCTATGGTGGTGAAATAAACTACACAAGAGTTCTCCGAGCACACTTTATCAATCTAAACCAATTCATTGTTTCTCTTTAGTGTCCCTTTAAAAAATGAAGGGTTTCCGTCTTTTGACCGCTACTAAAAGGTTACCAAGCTATATACAGGGTACCACGGAGCCAATTTACACACATCGAATGTGTGAATCGATCACGTAGAGGGGGGATGCCATATCATCCTTCCAGCAGGGCTTTTGCCAACTAAAATCTCCTCGCACCCCCTCTCAGGCGGGAAGCATGCACAGGCTTCGGAAAGTGTCCCACCTGACTCCCAAAGCTAACTGTAGCGCCAGCCGCAATACGGGTTATTCATAATGCTTGATGCTCAAGAAACACTGGGCACATCCGCCATTTCTTGCTGGGCAAAATCGTGGAATCATTTGCTAGCAGCTTCATAAGAAAAGGCCACGGAGAGGCTGAGCAGCAGTCGTTGGCAGAGCTTTCGGACCAAGAAAATACGGCCGTTTCTTTCGACATCCAGCAACAAATGGTCAGCGGACCTCACTGTGCTGTAAGAAATAGGGGTGTGTGAATAGTGAAATTTTCATCTCGAATCAAATTCGAATCAAATACTAGCGCCGAACAGTGGCCAAAAATATCGAATAGTATATTTACACGAAATGTGCACCTCCAGTTACGGCTAGACAAAGGAACAAAATCAGGGACGCTACGGCGTGCTGACAGCTTTATTACGTGCTTGTTCGGGAGGGGTTTTTTTTTTTCAGCTTTTATGGGGCGCACAAGCATGTTGATAGAAGAGCCACCATTCCAGTCAGCAGCGCCACTCCCAATCTCCTAACAGATAACAGAGGGGGGTAGGGTAGCTAGCTTTCTTTTTTTTTAATGGTCGCACAATACGGCTCATCTGACAATGGTAATGTTGTGCTTGATTGCCATGGGTGCTCCGGGCCCAAAACTTTTCGGGCGCCCATTCACAGCAGCGTTTTTAACTGCTCGCCAGAACAATGGGAGTTTCTGAATGAGCGTGAACAAATTTTCACAGGCGAAATTTTCACATTTTCATGGGCCAAAGTCGGGACGTTTTACGGCACTTGCATGCAGCATACACAACGGAACTACGCTGCCTTCGTTTCGGAAGTGAAGTTGTGAAGGGCTTGACAGTTTTCTCATTTGTTTTTTTACTTAGAACTCAGCGTTGGGCGAGTTGATATTGCATTCCGGATTGCATTTTGTGCAAAAAACACGAACACGAAGGGAAGAACCACAAGATGAGCGCAGACTAACAACTGAAGGTTTATTGTCAGAAACCACACATATAAAGAAAAAAATGGAAACACACGTGGTTATGATTACAGGTTGGCGGGTTAGATACTCAATCTCCAGTTTATGCAGAGCTCCTGGCAACACCACATGTGACAGACTGCCACTGAGACTTACCTAGCACTACTTCAACATGCTCATTTAGACGTTTTCTTTGGCTGAAACTACTCCATTCATCTGGATTTTGCAGTGGCAACCCTACTTGGAAAGACCGCTCAGTTCTCTCTTACCCAGCAGTACTTATCATTAAATTTCTTGAGTGAAGCTACCATGTTTACAATTGTATGTTCACAACTGTTCACCTCAGATTTGTTTTTGACTGTGCTATATTTCTTAAGTTGTTCCATTTAATGGATAGCGTCCAGAATTTAAGATGTCATTGTATAGTGGCACTCAATATGAGTTGCAACATAGTGGCCATGGTTTAAGAGAGTCTGTGGTAATAAAAATGGTTTTTTCTCAATTGATCAGCATAGAAGTCATTTTTGTTGCCATGCAGGAGCGTTCTGGGGGGAGGAAAGCCTTCACAGCCCCACAATATGTGATTTTGTGTGGCCAATTCTTGCGCGCTGAGCTCGCTCACAGTCAACGTGGGAGGAGCTTATTAAAACTCCCATTAAGGAAACGCAGCTAGCTATTGCTGCCTGGGCCGAAAGGGTCGCTGCCCACGTGGAGCCACCCTGAGGACCGCACCATATGTGTAAATAAAGTTGATTCCTCCTCCTGTTGTCATGCATCTTTTTTCATTTCACTTTATTTGTTTCCCTTATTTACACTGTAAATGGTAAAGCAAAAGAAAGAAGGCCATACAAACACATTTGTGGCACGACATATGCAAGCAGGAGGAGAATCTTGTATGCAATCAGAAAGTGAACGTTCAGTTTTGCCTCACATGATTGCCTAGAAATGTGGCCGCAACTTTCAACTAACTAATCACGAATGCTCTAAACTTTCCAGTGATGTGACATTTTGTTTGTGTTGTTCACGTAGAAAGTAAATGTTTGCTTTTCGAACAATTATGGAATTCCATCCCGACAGCTTCACGGGCACACTTGAACCATCACTTCAAGGACACTTGCACGAAGCAGTGCTTAGAACATTTTGCTTCCAGTTGGGCATTCAGACCCTGTCTAGGAGCCACAGGGGAAGATCTGTCAAATAACCACGTGACGTGCGACAACCTCACTTAGAAATTCATATAACTTTTGACTCGATTATCTAAAGCATTTTTCCACAGAGCATGAGATGAAGTCATGGGATCATGGCCACGGTAGCTGCGTTGTAGTGAACATTAAACTTGGGTTGTAGTGCACATTACACATTCACAGGCAATCAAAATTAATCTGCACTGTTCCACTATGGTATGCCTCATAATCAAAGTGGTTTTGGCAGGTAAAGTGACAGAACACTGCCATCGAAGAACAGCAGTATCTATTACACTGTGGAACACGGGAAACAAAAAAAAAACAAATGCAATGTCCCTGTGGTGAGGGCCACACATCGCATCATCAGCTAATTGCAAGGGACTGCTATGACAGTCTGCACCAAACTTTTATGTCAAAGGTAACTGTCCCACTTGTATGTGCAGCTTCACGCACTGATAGACCGGTTAGAGTAAAACCCAAAGTTTGCGATGGGTGCTATCCTATTTCCTGGATGGGAAAGCAGTGACATGCTGCACTGTCTCATAATGAAGTTCTTAAGCCGTTTGTCACGCATCTGCTGGTCATTCAGGGTCGACTAATCTCGCAACAGAGGGGGATTTGGTTGCACCACAAAGATTCGCGTTCCCTTTAAAGGCACATGGGGCTGTTCTGAAGTGCATCAATGCACAGGTTTCGATAACAGTTTGAGAAGGACGAAGTGACAACCAGGGACGTAGCCAAGGGGGGGGGGGAGGAGCGTTCAGCCCCCCCCCCGAATTTCTTTAAATTTTGCTTGTGTATATACACTCACATACAAACATGCACAGTGGCAACACACAGACATACATAATGTATTGTTGAACCCCCCCTCCCACCCGTAACATGCGTGGCTGTTTTAACAGCAGACGCGCCGGCCGCGGGTTATGTGCTCCTCAACGCGTCTGTACGCACAGCACCCTCACGTGCGAAGCTATATAAGAAGGCCTAATAAAGGGAACAGCGTTGTGCGTTACCCAACCACCCGGTGTGTCGTTTGACTCAGACGCTTGCGTAGACGCCTATGTTGCATGGTGTCAGAAGTGGTCGCGACAGCACAACATGGATGGCTTAAAGCTACCTTCACCACTACAGTTGACTGGCAACGTCAGAAAGAACTGGGAGCTCTTCAAGCAACGACTGGTCCTTTTCCTGACGGCTACCTCGGTGGAGAATCCCAAGACAGAAGCAGTAAAGGCGGCCATACTCTTGAGCGCTGCGGGGGATGAAGCACTTGATGTTTACAACAACTTCACATTCGCCGAAGGTGAGCTCAGAGATGACTATCAGACGCTAGTGAAGAAGTTTGACGACTATTGCATTGAACAAGGCAATGAAGTGTATGAACACCATGTCTTCCGTATGCGAGTTCAGGATGAGGGGGAACCATTCGAGCGTTTTGCGCGTGATCTAAGGACGCAAGCCAAACTTGCAATTCTGGGTCCCTGAAAGAGTCTCTGATCAGGGACCAAATTGTCTTTGGGACAAATAACAAATCTGTCAGAGAAAAGATGCTGCAAGACAAAACCTTGACCTTTCAGAAGGCCGAGAACATGTGCAAAGCAGCTGAAGTAGCGGCGCATCAAAATGCTACCAGGGCGAACGAGCGCATGCAGGTTGACGCCTCATACCGGAGTGAACGCGACAAAGCAAAGAAACGCAAATGCAAATATTGTGATCGCGTGCACGCACCGCGTCAATGCCCAGCCTACGGATAAACGTGCTATGCATGTAGCAAGAAGAATCACTTTGCATCGTGCTGCCCGAGCTCGCAAGTCCACGACATTCAAGAGAATCGTGAAGAAAGCTTCGATGTCCTTCACGTCAGCATCTGTGGAGTAACCACTCATCCTGCGAAAGACTGGAAAGTGCGTGGGATCATCTCTGGTTGTCAGATTCAGTTCAAGGTCGATACAGGTACAGTTTACTAGAAGGGGGCAGTGGAACGAACGAAGCGGCCGCGCCGCATGTTGGGTGAAGGCCAAACCCCATATACGCGAAAATGCACGCGACAGCGACGAGCGACGCGACGTAGATTGTTTTCGCGCAAGCGGTCGCTTGGATGGGCAAACTCCATTCACGCGACGGCTTCAGCGAGCGATCTCCACTGTTGCTGGCATGCGGGCGTTTACTCGTGCCAAAAGTGGCCCGTAGTCAGCGGTATGCAATGTAAAATACGATGTTTTGTTGCTTAATGGTACATAAAATGATTATCATATTGTCTAGCAGCATTTTTTTCGATCCCATCAGTGCTGCTACGTGCCGCCAAGCCGCGTCACAGACGGCGCGGGACTTGTAGTTCCCGTCCCTGAGGGCACATTCGCCGCGGTTCGCGTTCAACAACGTCAACGTTGCGCTCGTCGCCGTTGACCATGTTGATGAACGTTGTTGATGCGCGTCGATAAGAAAGCGGCGACAATCAGCAGTACGTCACTGATACATCTTGTTCCGGTGTTTTGCTATTGGCTGCTTGAGCACAGCACTTCCGGGCGACGAGCGACGGATTCCAAATCTGAAAAACCGAGCGATCGCGCGAAATCGACCACGCGACACGTCGCGCGAACGGCTCTTTTCGTCGCTCATAGCATCGCTCGTCGCTGTCGCGTGCATTTTCGCGCATATGGGGTTTGGGCTTGATGCTCCGACGGGCGATCGTAGCGGCGGCGCTGTAGTCACTTTGTACTGAAGCTGTAGAGAGCGTCTGCATTTGTCGCGCGCGTGTCGCAGCCTACGAAAGAGTGTAATAGCGCGTTTTGAGCGCGTTTAACACATTACTAAGCTTTAATCGATGTCTCAACGCCTGCTACGCGCCGTGGTGCACGAGTGAATATGCAGGCGTGCCAAAATTGCTCCGAGATATTCCCTGTTTTTGGAGCCTGCCGGCCCCCAAAGAAGGCGACAATCAGGTTTTGCACCTAGCTGCTCACTGATTGCTGTGCGGTTTGCAAGCAACACTTCGAGCCGCGCTACACTATAAGTGACTACGAAGAAATAAAAAACCAGCGACGAAAGCCTACCATTCTTCTGCCGGCAGTCTGTATACGATGTCCAGAACATTGATCCTTATATGAGCTCCAATGCGCTCGACAGTTTGATGAGTAACCCGAGTACAAATAACTCTATCACAACATTTGTATTAGTGACGGCTGAGGTCTGCCAGTTTGGCTCTGTTTCTTTAATGCCGAAAGGCTACCTTGTTTCAACAGCGTGCTTCCGCGCATAGGCGTGCGCAGGGTCCCCCGCCTTCAGCGGGGGGGAGGGGGAGGGGTGCGAAGTCGGGCGAATGTTCGTCGCAGCGCCCTCCCCCATCCCTGTTAAGTCAATGTATGGGGCAGGCTATACGCCCCCTCCCCCCCTCTTAGGTGACTGGGGGGGGGGGCGGCCGCCCCCCTGCCCCCCCTCTTGCGCACGCCTACGCTTCCGCGGTTACTATGCATCGGTTATGCGACCTCTGACTGCTTGAAATACCAGGAAGCCGAGCCAGCTGCAGGAGCCGAGCCGAAGGCGCGCTCCGAGGCACAAACTTCATGCATCAGGGCTTATCTCAAGCATCTTAAAATGCGCAGATGTAAATATAGCCCGTCGGTTATTCTGCCTAAATTCACTACAACCAGTTCTCCTTTTCAATGGACAGCTTATATTGCACTTTTCCTGACCTATCGATGCCATTGCAAAAACTTCTGTTTCACAATGTATGTTTTGTATTATAATTTCGTTGCTTTATCTGGAAAGTGTCAAAAGTCAAGCCAGGAGGGGCGGTGGTGCTCTACGCTTTGCGATATTATGTTTTTATATATATGTGCATATATATTTACACGAACAAATACGGGCAGTAAAGTCTCACCTCCCCACCCGGCGCCAATAACAATATCCACGCAACGCCCCTGAGGACGACCGTTATTTGTACCGGTCGAGTTACCATCGACTTCCAATACCTTTGAGGCCTCGTAATGTCGAAAAAGTCACATTTACACAGGGCATTTGTAAAGAAACGCACCGTACACACAGCTTCGCCAACGCGCGGTAAATGTTCGGCGTGCTTTCGGCAGAATATCAGCACACAGCTTTCTGAGCATAGTTAAATTTCAATAGAGCAGCTCAGTTACTCTCAATAAACTAGACGCCGAATCACCACCAGAAGAAAGCATTAAAACAGAAGAAATCAGAATAAGGCACGCCCTTTGTGTTTCCTCTGCCTCTTTCTTCTGGCGGTCGTTCGGCGTATAGTTAATTGACAGTAATGTAACTAGCCCAGCAATGAGTTCGGCTCAATTACACCGAGATCGTGAATCTTCACGGTCGGTATCAGCCCGTTTTCATTTTTATATTTTGCGTACCTTCCAGCAGTCACTTCGGCTAAAGAACTGATTCGCAGTATCTCTCAAAGGCATTTATGAAGCAAGCATCCATTAAAAGCTCTGAAGTTTAGTCCATCAAGGCTTACGACGACAAGTCCTACGCTTAATAATGATAGACACGCAAAGAACGCCGCATCAGTAATATAGTAGCTTGATTCATGGCTGCGCTAAAAACACTGACAACAGAAGAGACGTACACAGGACGGGCGCCCGTCCTGTGTACGTCTCTTCTGTTGTCCGTGTTTTTAGCGCCGCCATGAATCAAGTTACAAGTTTGCACCAACTGGCCCAAATGAAAGCATTACTGCATCAGTAATATAGTGCCGATTAGCCGGGTGCCGCCGACGCGCCAAGCAGTTCATGCGCGCGGCGCCGCGCGCCTTCAGTACCGAGCGACTGCAGCGCCGCCTCTGCGGTCGACGCGGAAGGCATCAGGCGGCGAGGCGCGTTCACGCCGCTCGACAGTTCTAGTACACTCTAATACAGGTTCCCAGGCCAACTTGATCCCTCTCAGCATCTTTCGACGCATATCGAACGCAACCGCGTTGCGGAAGAGCATGCAGCAGTATTGACTGCCTACAACGGGTCCGAGATCAAGCACCTCGGTGTCGTCACGAAAGCACTACAGATAAACGGCACAACGAGAGACACTTCTTTCTTTATCGTCAAAAAGGGGCGCCAGGCGCTCATTGGCTTGAATGCATGCATCGACTTTGGCATCGTCCCAGCAAGCATCGATTCAGTCAGACGCAGTGGAAACGCAGGCCCCGAAGAGGAATTTGCCCATCTCTATCATGAAACAGGCTGCGTACAAAGAAAGTACAAGATGGTTCTCCGGCCAGATGCCATTCAAGTTGTGCAACCTGCTCGTAGGGTACCAGTGGCACTGAAGAAACCACTCCGCGACGAACTTGCACGCATGGAGAAGGCGTCCATCATCGCCAAAGTAGAAGAACCCACCGAATGGGTAAGTCCCTTGGTCCTGGTACGTAAAAAGAATGGCGCTTTACAGGTGTGCATGGACCCCAGAGCAGTAAAGAAAAATATATTGCGTGAGCACTACCCGATGCCTATTCGCGAAGACACAGAAAGCGAGTTGTCAGGCGCTCGATTTTTTTCACGCCTTGATGGCAACTCTGGTTTTCATCAGATACCTCTCGATGAAGCTACGTCACGGATCTGCACGTTCGCCACTCCTTTTGGACGCTATCGGTTCTTAAGGCTACCGTTCGGTATATCGTCTGCCAGTGAGATCTTTCAAAAGACACTGACGCAGATCTTTGAAGGCATCCCAGGGGTACGCGTTTACGTCGACGATGTTCTTGTTTGGGGCGTTGACAAAGGACAGCATGACGAACGCTTGCGCATCGTGCTTAAAAGGGCAGAAGAGGCAGGACTCACATTTAAGCCTGAGAAATGCTCGTTTGGTAAAAAAATCACAGCATGTCCACGGAGTGAATGATGATGAGTGGGCGAAGCTGCGGAGGTTCATCGGTAAACCGTGAATCTTCCGTGAATTCTGCCCAGTACATCATCACCGACGTGAGATCGGGCGCGTTTATACTAAAGGTTCGATGAGTTATGACGACTTGCAGCTCACTTTAATTTTATGTACGCTGTGAATTTTCATTGTTTAGAAAACCATTGCTTTAGAAAACATCTGGCGTCTTTCGTTAAGCAGCTGGCGTCTTTTCGTTTTGCTTTAGAAACATCTGGCGTTTGTTGTGCCAGAGCACCTGACCGAACGTGGAAGCAGGGATCAACCCCTGCATGCTTTATCTGCAATCCCGGGAAAACTGCGTCTTCGCCCAGCTGGCCCCGATAGCTGAAACCAGTCGTCATGCCTTCACGCTGCTTAACGACTGAGAGCAGCATTCCTGAGGGTGATGGAAGGGACAGACAATGGCGCTTCCACCAACTGCAACTGACGAAAAGCCGTCACCTGCAACTGACGAAAGGCAGTCACCTAAAACTGACGAAAGGCAGTCACCTGCAACTGACGAAAAGCAGTCACCTGCAACTGACGAAAACCGTCAACTCGACAATGGACGGCTAGAGGATTTAAGGCCGTGCCGGTCCGTCGATCGGGAGTCGATCGGAACGGAACAGACTCGAACGGAGTCGAACCAGCCGACGTGGTCGGGCTGGCAGTCATGTTGCCTAACAGTGAAAATATGTAAATAGTCTAAAATCTTTTCCTTCTTCACCTTGCCCTTACTGACTACTCCGAGCACGATGCACACCCGTGTTCGCACCGGCCACGCAACCCGAGTCCCAACAGCGGTTCCAGAGGTGGGGTACAACGGCGCGTATTCCCAGCAACGAGCCTGAGGGACGACATCGGAACATAAAGGTGGCGGTAGCGATGGGCCACGCTACCTCATTCCTAACAGTGGTGGCAGCGGTGGGACGCAACGAACCCGTGTTCTACGCTGCGCACCTGAAGGGCCCTACCCCAGTCATAACACGTTCTTTCGTTTTGCTTTTACAAAACATCTGGCGTCTTTCGTTGGTTTATTTCATCAATCAACGGCGTTTTGAACAAAATTTTTATTGTTTAATCACGCACAGGACAAATCTCACCAGGCACTACCTTGGAGGTAAACAATGGCTGCTAAAGGGAATGAGAGACAGAAGTCGGCTTTTAGCTAACACTTACACTTCTACTTCTACTAACGTTTCCTACTGGAACATGCCAATGGCTGCTAATGGGGAATGAGAGACAGAAGAATTCGGCTTTTAGTTAACGCGCACGCTGCGAATTTTTTATTGTTCAACAACGCACAGGAAAAATCTCCCACCGGCACCACCTTGGAGGTCAAAGCGTAAGACTGGTTACGCACTGCGACTACTACGACTACGACTACGAGGGACGAACGGGTGCCGCCTTAAGGAGCTTCACCCCTAAAACGAGCTAACATTTCTAGGTAACACAATCAGTGAAGGCGGTGTGCGCCCAAGCCCCGAATTGGTTGAAAGCGTCCGAGCTATGCCCGCGCCGAAAGACAAAAATACAGTGAGAAGAATGCTGGGTGTCATTAACTATTTTCGAAGGTATCTACCTAGACTCAGTGATAAAACGGCGTTGCTCCGAAGTCTCGTTAAGGAGGACACTATTTTTGAGTGGACCGAAGCCCATGAGCGTGAATGGCAGGGTGTTTGCGAGGCTTTGTCATCTCCGCCGCTGCTGGCGTTCTTTGACGAAAAGAAACAAACAAAGATATCGGCAGACGCGTCGGCAACCGGCTTAGGCGCATCATTACTGCAAGAACACCAGAATAAATGGCGCTCGGTTATGTACGCATCGCGAACGCTAACTGAGAGCGAAACGCGATACTCCCAAATCGAGAAAGAGACGCTTGGCATCGTGTTTGCGTGCGAGAAATTTCATCAGTTTACTTATGGCCGCAAGATATTGATAGAAACGGACCACCGACCATTGTTGGCAATCGCAAAAAAGAACATCGGAGAAATGCCACCCAGACTACAGCGTTTCTTTGTGCGTCTCTTGAGGTACGACTGTGACTTGCAGTACGTTCCATGCAAAGATCTGCTCTTGGCTGACATGCTCTCCCGTGCGCCCATGCTATCTCCTAACTCGGAAACTGCGGAGGATGTGGAGGTTCATGCAGTCTCTCTCGCTTCGTGCCTGATAACACCATCGACAAAACGGTGCCTTCGGGACAAGATATTATCGGATCCCTATCAAAACAGAGTTATGCACCAGCTATCGTGCGGAACAACCGTGGAAGGCGAATTACGTCCGTTTAAGTCTGAGCTATCAGTCATCAAAATCGTCATACCTAAGTCGATGCGGGCTGAAATGCTAAGGAAAGTACACGCCGGTCATATGGGAATAAACAAGTGCAAAGCAAGAGCGCGCGCACTCATGTTTTGGCCTGGACTGGGCAGTAACATTGAATCAATGATTTGTTCTTGCAGCGCATGCCAAAAGTATGCGTACAAACAACAATCTGAGCCCCTGATTATGCGCCCGACACCCAGTATGCCATGGTATAGAGTGGGCATCGACATATTTCATTTTGCTGGTGAAGCGCACTAAGTTGTGTTTGACGCACATTCCAATTTTCCTGAAGTAGAAAATTAGACACAACGACAGCAATGGAGGTCGTACAAAAAACGTCCGCAATATTCGCGCGCTACGGAATACCAATAGAAGTTTGCACTGACAATGGACCGCAGTTCGTATCCAAAGAGTTTGCCGGTTTAGCCAAGCGATATGACTTTGAGCACATTACATCAAGTCCGAGGTTCCCGAGATCAAATGGCCTTGCCGAAAAGGGAGTGGAAATAGTGAAGCGCATCACGAAAAAGACGACCAAATCTCACGACGATTTTTGGCTAGGACTCTTGTCGTATCGTGTCTACGCTGGAGGATGGCCATTCACCTGCCCAATTGTTACAGCGACGCCGCTTGCGCACCAACGTTCCAGAATACAGCGAAGAGCAGGACTCCCAAGCGTCAACAGCAGGCCAAGGGCAAGACGCTGCACCCTCTACAGCAAGGGGACACGGTGCGTGTACTGGATGACAGATGGTCAAGCAAGGCCAGGGTGCTTCAAGAAGTGGCTCCCCGATCCCATATCGTGGAGACAGAGGATGGAAAGTTTTTAAGGCGAAACAGGCAACACCTGCTTCAAACACAAGAAAGATACCAGAGGAGAGAGGCGGGTTTCAACAGCACCGCTGGAAATAGCGAACAAAACGAGAGGCAGGATCCTCGGCGTCAGCTTCTGCAGCATGGCCAAACTGCACCAGGTTTCGGTGGTCATCCGCAAGCCTGCGCACGCGACTTCACCCAAGGTGAGGCTTCGCAAGCAGACCACCGCAGGTCGACCCGTCAGCGCAAGGAGCCACAACGCCTGCAATACGATGCGAGCTTTCATCAAGTTCCCTAAGTTCTCTTCATGTCTCTCTGTTGTGGAGTCCGCGTTTCATTCCTTTTCTTCTTTTTTTTGTTACTGAAAGGAAAGAAGATGTAAAATGCGTGGCTGTTTTAAGGTGGCGGTCCCACTCCGGCGAACCCCCCTCCGCATTTTACGCATTGTTTGCGGATGCGCTGTGCTCGCTGCGCTTGACAAATAAATATTAATTTAATAATTCAGAAAGCTTATGATCTCCGCTTTCTAATGACACCTGGTGTTAATGCCTGTTCGGAAGCGTTACCTAATAGCAATGAAAATAGTGTGAGCAACAAAAGGCATTTTCGTTGTACTGCCAGTACGGCGAAACTGTTCAACATAACAAGACCAAATTTACCGTGCCTTTAGAAGAAGTGCTATTTAAGGTTTCTATGAAGAGATATTAGCCATAAAATAATTAGTCATTTATTTACGCTCCAATGAAAATGGGCAAAATATTAAAAGTTTTTGTGAGAATATCTTTTTTACTTTTCAAAGCAGAACAATAATATTTAGTGGCTACGTAGACTACATTACACTTATTTTCCATGCGAAGTTGCTTTGTGTTCTGACGAAAACTTGATGAATTATTATTGTGTCAATGCGGCAGTTTATGGCTGTACTTGGTCACGCATTACCGATGAAGCGACAAAACTATACAAGCTGATACTGTGAACTTCTACATAATGAAGAAGCAAGGCCCTTTCTATGATTCTATGAAGAGAAAATTCCTTTATCTTTATTAGGGAACCTGCAAGACAGCAGTTAATTTACGTAATTTTCCTGCTGACCAGTCCCGTAGAAACTCGCTTTTTTTTCGTTTAGACGCTAATTGCCAACGAGTATTGCACATTAGTAGATGCATATTGTGTCTTTTATCTACTTGTGCTCACTAACTTGACCACTCAGTGCTTCAAACAAAATATTTTCAATGAATCATAAGTCTCACAGGCGTTTTTTGGTGGTAGCTCCATCTATGAAATGAAACATCAAGTTGCTTTATGCGAGTTCAAGCGTTCGCCAAAAGTGGCGCAATTAAGCATAATAAAACGGGTAGAACAGGCATGAATTATATCTCCAGGCCTCATAGTTTGCTTCACTAGCTAAGTCTAGTCGCCGCGCGTAACAAACGCCAACCGTAAAAGGAGGAGGGCTTAGTGATAAACCCTTTCCACTCGCCCCACGTCAGCAGGTGGGGCGGTCTCATCAAGCGGCAAATGGTTTCGGTATGCAGGAAGATTGCGCGTTCGTCACGCGTTCTTAGAACCAGTGTTCCCCGGCACGTCTTTAGTAATGTGCATCTCTTTGTGGTTCAGCTGCTCGTGTTTTGCGCGTTCCTTTGAGTGTTTTCGTGCCTGTGAGGTTCGAAATTGTGAAAGGAAGGACGCTGACATGCCGTGTGAATGGTACGTATGTAGCGACGCTTCAAAGGGGACACGATGGTGACCGTATGAAAGCTTGTCATTGCCAGAATTTTCAAAGTATGCCTGTCGAGCACTGTGCCGACAACTTCCACTGACCAGTAGTGGTAAGTTGTACCCAATCAGGTAATTACATCCCAGTTGCAACGATGCGACAGAAGCGAGACTTTGTTGAAGATGCAGAACGTTCTAGTCAACGTGGCAGAATATTCAATGTACGGGACCCTGGAAAAGTTATATTGTGCTTTGTGAAAAGACGCACTCACTTCGGATAAGGCGATCACTGTCTTTGCCACTAATGAGCGCTACGGTGTCAGGAAACAGTTCGACTGAGGAGGACTCCTAGTGATAACGCTGTTGCGCACTGCTACTTTGTCGTAAAGCGGCTTGCTGCGTAGCCAGAACTACTACTAATGATCGGATAACAACTAGTTCGTAGCAAAGTACAAGGCGGACAGTTCAATGTCTGGTCAACGAAGAATAACCTGACTTAGACGCACGTGAGAGTGGCCACATGAACAAAACAGTGCCGATACATATGCTACTGACGAACATTTTGTTGAAAAACTTTTGCGGCAACCTAAATGGAAAACTTGTCGATGGTGCCTGTAAGTCAAAATAAAGGAAAACCACAGCTTTCCACAACAAATAAGTGTATTCATGCTTTTATAGAGCAAGCATAAATAAAAACTGGATTCTGTAAAAGCCTACATGACCGGTCATATAAGCCCCCAAGGCGACCCTGTCCAGCTCTGACCCAGTGCAGCAACAAGCCCTGGGCGACCGTCGTGCCCGGGCGGCGGCAAGAGCCAATGGTCTTCCGGACTAGGAGGCCCACCCCCAATAGCGACTTATTTCTACCAATAAATGTTGTATTCTCTCCCTCCCAAGGGGGGGGGGGGGGAGGCGCCCAGCCCCCTTGTGTGCACGCCTACGCTGGCCGATGTACCTATACTCAGTTTCATACAATATATGCAACGCTGTGGAAGCTATACAAGAAGTTCAGTCAGCAGTATGTGTGACTACGCGCGTCTTGCGCCTGGCTTTCATCGTTGTAAACGCTCGTGCGAGACGACCACGAACGCGCCTGCACAGCGTCGCGAAAGGTTACAAATGAGAACAAAGAGACGAAAATAACGGGGTGTCTTGCCCTCCAACCACGGTGTAAGAAAAATAATTTAGGTGTGGACACTCTCCGCCCGCCGCGAAGGAGAGCGCGTCCAGATAATGTTCGCCTTTATTACATGCGCCGGCCGCAGCTTTGTGGGGGGCGCTGCGACATGGGGGCTTAAGAAACCTATTGCGACGAGGCGAACGCGCGTTTTTTAACCGTGCACGCTAGCAACTAGAGCAAGGAACGCATACCGCGTTTCTCGCGACTCCACGGTGTAAACGGCGCACCCGACGCACATAGCGTCCCTAACAGCGTTGCGTACGTAAAAGCGCCGCGGCGTCTTGCTTAGAGCGCGTGAGCAGTCTTTCTGCTCGCTGACTTCTCACGTGCGCAACGCCGTTACGGACGCTACGCACGCAGCTCGTCTTCTATAGTACATGCGCCGGCCGCGGTTGCGTGGGAGGCGCTGCGACATGGGGGCCGATAGTGTGCCTCGATGTGTGCGCCCCCCTTAGGGTGTTGCCATTCTTTGAAGGGGCTGATGCCGCCACGACGCCATTTTTTGCCCCGCGTCTCGTGCCTCTCAGCGCAGCTGCCGTAGAGGGGTGAGACGCCGGTAAGATGCCGTGGGCTAAAATATGGCAGCCGCGCCGCAGTAGACGCCGCAGATGTCCTCACCCTGGACAAAACGCGCAACAAAACGCGCATCAAGGCACCCTAGGGGCCGAGAGGAGGAAAGAGGCGAACATTATGTGGACGCGCCGTCGGGCGGAGTGTCCACACCTAAATTATTTTTCTTACACCGTGCCTCCAACGCACAAACCATCTTGGTTTATTACTGTTCCCAAGAGAAAAAAAATCATGCCTCACATGGAAAAATCATTGTCTTCTTCCTCACGCAAACGCATTCATTGTCAGACGTCTCGCTGGCAGAAGCATGTGTTCTAGGAGGTTCTAACTCCGCTAATTAGTGGTAGTCATGTGTTCAACTCATCATCAAGATGTACTTTATTTTGATAACCGTTTATTGCAGTTTGAGAGGATGAAATTTCGCAGATAACTCTCGAATTATAATTTGCTGAAATCTGTCTGTCCATTTTTTCCTCCTCCAATGGTAATAAACAAAAGCCGCCCCCCCCCCCCCTCCCCCACACACACAAAAGACATGCGCTCGCGCGATGCTATAAAAGTCACTGGCACGGTCGCTAAAATGAACCAAAATGATTGTTTTAGTAGCGGCCGTGCAATTCCACTGAAACGCTGCGAAGCGTTTGACTGATGTTTTGTTCAATACTATTTCACTGAGGCACATTATATTATGTGAGTGAGTGCGTTAGTGAGAGCGTAGCGCGTGCGTGTGGGTGAGAGCGTGTGTGTGTGCGTGTGTGAGTGCACGCTGTTGTACGCACCAGTGTGCGTGTGTGTGCGTGTTTTTTTTTCTTTTGTTCTCAAGCGATTGTATTTAGACGCTGCGCTGTCCTTTCTCAAGGGCTGCAATAGGAAGCGAGCGTTTGTCCTTACAAACTGGGGCACTTATCGTCATGTCGTTGAAACGACGCCAACAGTTGGCCCCGATTGTAGGTGAAAGACGCCGTCCGCGTTTGTGCTCCTTGCTTTTTGTCGGCCGATTTCCGTCACCTAGCGCGACATATAACATATAAAACACGCGCGAGGCGACGCTGACCATACTTGCGCGCGCAATTTTCTCGCTTTCTGCAAACGTGGATGAGTGGCGTCGTCTGTTGTCGTTTTTCGAACTATTGGCAAGATGGTGGTAGTGGAACCGCCACCTTAACAGCAGACGCGCTGGCCGCGGGACGCGTTCTATGTGCTCCTCAACGCGTGTGTGCGCACGGCACCCTCACGTGCGAAGCTATATAATACTTGTGTCACACGGGCGCGCAAAAAGTCTTTTACGTAAGCGGTCTTTTACTATGTTGAAAGACTTTTTTATGAAGAGGCGTTCGCAGTCACACGGCACCGACGATCTCTTTTTAGAGGTTCCTTCCGAATGCGCTACCGGAAGAGTGGCGCTCGCTTTCAAAACAGAACCAGCGAGAAGAAAATTATGTATCTCGACAGAAGATGTCCAAATTTATTGTATGGCGCGTTTGTTGACATAAATTTAACAACTCCAGTTGAAAAAAAAAAGGTTCACGCAGTAGTATCTTAAAAAGCGTTTGCACAACTGGCGACCTTTATATGTTATTCTGGCAACAATGGGCGTCTGTTTTCCTTGTTAGCGCTCTTGTCTGCCTCGCCATGGATGACCGTACGGAGGAAAAAGTGACAATGCGGACAATGGCAAGTCTTGTGGCGTGCCATCTCTCACTGGAAAACGAGGCAGACGCGGCGAGCAGACGCGGCGACGAGCTGATTGCACACCGGCGTCCGCCTTTCCACGCTTACTCGCGTCCATGCTCGCGTCTGTGGGGGCGGCCATAACCCCGACCCGTTCGCCCTGTTTACGAGAGTACACAAAAAATAATGTTTAAATCGTTTTCTTACGCTGCTTAGGACAAATGAAATTTATTTTTATGGTGAGCCCTAGTGACATCGTAATAAAAAGTTGTCGGTTTTTTTTTTTTTTTTTTTTTTTTTCACCACTCCATAAATGCTGGCGCCCACTGGTTTCGAGCTACTCCTTTACCGCCGTGAAAGAGTTCGTCGAACGCCGTTTCCAGAAAAGACCGCTTCTGAAAAGGAGATCGCTCTCTGTCGTGTGACAGCGCGCGGAACTCATTTTCGGAAAAAGTCTTCTTGCTTAAAAGACTTTTTAGTGTCCGTGTGACACGGGTATAAGAAGGCCTAATAAAGGGAACAGCGTTGTTCGTTACCCAACCACCCGGTGTGTCGTTTGACTCGGACGCTTGCGTAGACGCCTATGTTACACCTACCCCCCCCCCCCCCCCCCCGAAAAAAATTTCTGGATACGCCCCTGGTGACAACAGTGGCATAATGACTACAGCTTGACAGGACAGTGGTACTATGAAAATAGCATGCAAATGAACCACCAGCTGCCGTAAGCACTGGTTGTAAAAAAACTAGCGTGATAAACACTGACTGCATCTACGTTTAGAATGCTGTTCACATGCTTGGATATTCATCATAAATACCCTCTGCGTAAGGTTGCGGTATTCGCAGCTACGTTATAATTAGGGCTCTGTGTTTACGGAGTTTATTTTTCTTGAAATTCGGAGGGTGTTTTTCGGAGTTTTTCGGGAGGAAATTCGGCATTTATAGGACATTATATCACGCAAAGCTCCAATTCTTCAAAATTCGGTGTTTAATTTTGCATTATAAGTTGTTGCAATGTGTTCTTATTAATTATATTTGCAATGAAAATGCGTTGCATTGTTGCTGATAATCCTGTTCCTCCACGCTATCATTTTTTCTCACTTTCTGTTCATTTACACTGTTAACAAGGCTGTTGATGTGCACTGCTGTAAATTCGCCAAAGCGTACTGCAGGGGGGGGGGGGGGGGGGGGGCAGGAGCTAGTCAAGCTGCTTCTCAGTTTTTCTCCCAGCCTCCCTCATCTTCTCAATGAAAAATAAAGGACCTAATATTATCATTCTCAATACTCCGAAATCTTAAATGAAATGATATCTCAACACGAAAACATGCGAACACACTAAGTGTATTAGACGTCTGGAAGGTTTGAACGCACAAACACATATACATACAAGCACAAATACTTGAATACAAAACACCTACGTTTGTTTATTGTAATAGACGCAAGCATATTTTACGAGGTTGCTGCCGCTGATGGAGGTGCGCTCCATTCGATTGGTGATCCGCAGCTTTGAAAATACCTTTTGAATGTTGAAAATGCCCTTTTAAAATCGGGAGTTAATCGGATAAATCCGAATTGTCAAAAATTTTACCGGCGAGTGTTTATCGCAATAAGAGCAGCTATAGGTGCTAGTTGGTTTACAGTCACAACAATAAACAATCACTATTTCCATTACTATTGCAATGAAAATTGTTTTTATCAGCAGCAGTGGCAGTTCAAGTGGAAGGACAAAATGGTGCTTTTTACATGGAGAATTGCTGTGAGATGGTCACAAGATGTTCGGTTTGTGTTTTTATGGTAGCTCATTTTCTTGAAGAAAACTTCAGCTGAAATTCAGCGCTGTGCCGTGTGTCGCCTTCACGTCTTCGTTCATGTTAGTCACGCTGTTGCTGTGCCTGCTCAATGTACGGTTGTCACAACTTCCAATTGCAGATCTGCAGAGATATATCAGATATTACTGAACGATACATTTCTTACTACTCTAATCACCTAGCCAGGCGGAATAGAGACTCCTATGTCGCATCTAAGACCCTGCTCGCCTTGGCACTGAAATAATGGAGGAATTTCTCTGACTATTAGCGACAAGAGAGGCTTACCTTTTTTTATGTACTTCCTGATCCCTCTAGATTCTCTGTGATGGTAACATTACCAGCAATGATGCAAGGGGCAACGGTGCAGTTATTCCAAATTTTCAGGGCCTGTTTAACTTGACATATGGTGTCAAAACAAAAAAAGCAAAACAAGAGCCAAGAGACTTGTTTTAGAGATCCCAATAATTTTATTTATGAAACTTGAACAGGAGCTGTAGTAAATCTTGTGTGCACGATATACGTTGCGATAGACAACGCGATATACGTTGCCTATAGACAGACAGGCATAAGCGAGCAGCGGAATGTACGTCAGCACACGATGGTCGCTGGAGAGAGAACACGATCTTTATTTCGCGCGTATTGCGCCACACGGTGCGGGCGCTGTAAGCGGGTGCGCACTGAGCGCCGCTAGGGGTTCGTGTCGCTGTAAGCGGGAGTGAGGGCGTGTCGCTACAGGGTCAATCTTCCAGCAAGCTCTTTTGCAATGGCTTCATGAAATAAGGGAAATAGCACGTACAAAATGAAAGCAAGTCAGCCAGCATAAAAAAATTAAAAAGCACTAATGCAAACTCGGGCCGCATAGTTTTTTTTTTTTAAATAATGGGTACTACAAAATAACGTAAACATAACTACAAGGTTTTGGCAGTCTTAAGGTGGATATCCACACTCGGAGAATTTGTAACGCAAATCGAACAGTCCTGCTCAGACTCTGGCCATACGCAGTTCGCTTTTCTCCGATGTTGCATCTCACAACGTGAATCTCGAAAAGTATGCACACGCATGCTCTTCGCAACCTTAAAGAATTTATCAACAATGCGCTCGAACGGTACAGGTGGAGTTCACTTAAAACGCGGCAGTGCGGCTTGTGGCCGTGCCGCTCAACACCCGGGTCACGAAAGACGACGTACGGATCGGGACTGAGGGCCTAATTTGGCCAGCTGCGGTCCATTAATGTAGCTATAAATCAATTCCATAGGTCGAGAACGTTTTAATTATTCAACGGAATGCGCCTACTGCGGAAAGCATTGACCCTGAGACGCGGCTTCTGCTCGGACGTAGTTCACAATATCCGTGGAGCGAACGCAGCCCCGCATAAACTGAATGCTCGCTCACGCGATTAATAACAGCTCTTTTTCGACGACCAAGGATAAAGCGCCTTTATTTAAAGTATCACCTATATATTAAGTTGTTCAATTCACGCCAGCTCACGCGACTCCCCGCGTACAATGTTATGGATTTCATACACTACAAAAAGACACCGACGGGTTGTAAGCACAAGCGAGGCAGCGCGAATTTCAACAGAAAAGGTAAGAGAGTAAGAGAATAAGACTTCACTTACCTACGTGGCTTCAAAAAACATCACGGAGTTTAAATATATACGCTGTGGGCCATCACTGGCAGCTTGGCTTGACAAGGGTGCTTCACCAAGTATTTTGACGAAAACTTCACGTCTTGCAAGAGAAGATCATATTTAGGTTGTCACGAAGGGTCAGACTTGTTCACCGATGCACGAAACATGCAAAGCCGTAGTGTTTCTTTCTTGCTAACGCGTTAACGCTGCGGCTAGCACAGCCGATCAAGGGAGCGACTGCGTAGTGCGGCCATTTTGTCATCTACTAACCCTCCTCGAGAGGACGTTCCTGAATTCCGCTAGGCGGCGCGACAGTCTATGGGCATTGCGAAACTTAGGGTTATTCCACGAGGCGCATCTCGACAACGTTTCCAATTGCTGTCATGGAACGTTTAAGAAAAGCCGCAGCGCCTCACGTCGTTGCTTCGCAAGGAGAAGGACTACCTCACATGGCGACGATGTTGACATTGCAGCAAGCTACCACCAATGCAGGAAGCTGCCACCGAAACATCAAAACGAACCGTCGATCAAGATTAACAACAAAATACGGCCGCTGCCTCGCTCTCCACGTGAGATGGGGCTGTAAAGAAGATAGTCTATAACTTGCATTCCTTGAAGTACGCGCCGATTGGAAGCATCACGAGCAAATTGCAACCGAAGCGAGGGTCAGAGATGCTGCCACGTTGCCGGATATCGTCATGCTCACTTCCGGGCGACAAGCGATTTTTTCTGGCTTTCCAGAAGCCTGCGACGCGACAAGCGACGGCGATGGATGGCCCTCCGCGACAGCAAATCCTGTCGCTCGTCGCCGTCGCTCGAAAATCGCGTGCATGCGGTTGGGCCCAATTATCTCCGCTTCAGCCGCGTTCGCCGCTAGCGCTCGCGAGCTTTTACTAGCGGGTGGAACCAGCGCCTCCCAGAGGCGCTTGTAGAACATAAGATGCGCGGGGTGATGTTATCAGAGAATTCGACGACGCAAACCACCGAGAAGAAAAGGCGAAAGGAAAGAGCGTGAACTCGCAACATTATTCTTGCAAATCCACCACAATATATACACCATGCCACACATGCGCAATAACACCATGCGTCACGTCCAACAATCGGCCACTCTCAATGCACGTGCTAGTTCAGAAACCTGTCAAAAAAAATCAAATTCAGCTGACGCAGTACCACCGACGTATCGCTAATACAGATATATTTTTTTCTTTCGGATGAGGTATGCTTCTAGCATCTCTCGCTCAATCACCTCTATGCTTTTACAATGGTGTGTTAGCGTATGCATTTAACGCTACACTAAACGATGGCCGCAAAAGTTTACAACGTAGGCATGAACGCAATTTAAACACTACACGCAATAAACACTCGACACACTGGAATAAAAAGGTAAAGAGGTTGATTATATTTTAATTACGAAAATCTTGATTAAAAACTTACATCACTCAAAAACACTAACACGAAACGCACACGCACAATCGCCTCAACATCGCACACAACCGCTCTGTTCGCTCGCCCTTCGCACACTGACTTGTCGCCCGCTCTTCTCGCATTTCAGTCTCCGTTTCCCGCGCTTTTCGGACTCCTCCGGCCACAGGTCCGGGCACACACACACGCACGTTGACACAAGACGCACTCGGAACCACTCAGAAACACACGCACGAAATGGTTTCTCGAAGTTGGAGGGACACACACACACACACGCTCGTTGACACAAAACGCACTCGGAAACCACTCAGACGCACACACGCACGAAGGGGTTTCTCGGAGGGAACGGACCAGGCCCCCTCTCTAACGGCCGACGAGCAAACGCATTACCGATGGGGGAAAAAGGTAAGAAGAAAACCACACTAAATGGGTGCCGCGTACAGGTGATATTGGCAAATCTTGCCTTACATCCACACGCGCTGCAGTGCATAGGCAAATGTGCCGAAAGGTTATTTATCAAAAGAACATGCTCCCTCGCTCGATCGTTTACGCATCGGCCGGTGTGGCCGATGTAAACCCTTCCACAGGAGAGCGGAATTTCGTAGACCACTCCCGTCGCACAGGTGACTTAGGGCCTCGCATGCCTCTTACCGCAGGGGGCAGGCACGGGTCCTCTTGATATCTGTGGACACAGGCCCGACAGTTTCCTTGGCGCAGATCACACAGATTTCACAGAGCACAGATCGCACAGAGAGGCCTCAGGAAGAGGGAAGGCAGTGTCGGGGGAGGCTGGCTTTTTGGGGCTAGCTATGTGACGTCATGTAGCGCCCAGCAATGATATCGATCCAGAAGAAAAAGAACCTGGCTTTCACCTGGAGTCGTCCTAGGGGAATGCATTAGGGACAGTATGACTCTTTAGCATTGGGCATTGTTGTACGTCGCGGTGTTTGTCTACCACGTCTGCTGATAACCACATACCACTATTTAGAGTGTGGTTTCATAAAGTACTATTTTATTGATCATAGTATTCTGTTTATTTGTTAGTGCCGAAAATAATCGCTGAAAAGGTTATTCCAGAACACCCAGCTGCATGACACCCTTATTGGCATTATCCATTGAAATATGGAGTGCTCCTAAGCTAATTTTCTCCATGAGATTTGCAATTAATCAAAATATTTCTAGCTCCTTATAAGAGCCCCATAATAATTATTAAGGTGCTCGAATGTAAATTCAACGTGCTTCTCTAGTGTACTCCAGGATGTGAAATTAGCTGCTCCAGAGTGCTCCCAGATGCAAAATTATCTGCTCCAATGTGCTCCCAGATGGAAATTCTTGCTGCTCCAAAGTGCTCCAAAATGAAATTTTTGCTGCTCCAGAAATTGCTTCAAATCAGAAGCCCTCGGTAGCATCACTGAGACATGCAACCATTGTGGGAGAAAAGGGCACTATGCCCGCGTGTGCCCGTCAAAGCCGAAGGATGGTACCTCAAGCTCCCGAGAACGACCAAAAGGCCTTGAAGAGCTATATTTAGGCGAAATGACTGTGAGGGCAAATGCGTCGTGGCGGAATACAGCCACCCTGAACAAGTCGCCTTTCACTTTCAAGGTCGACACCGGCGCGGATGTGACTGCAATCGCACATGACCAGTACGACAGCAACATCATGGGACCCATCAAGGCAACACAACAGCCATTGATGAGCCCAGCTCAGACGGCGATAGCTACTGTTGGATACATCGACGCAACAGTCGCCTGGCGCAACACTGAAATCCAAGGAACAATAATCGTCATCAAAGGACTGAAAGAAGCGCTGCTTGGTCGACCAGCTATAGAACCATTCGGAATTCCGCAACGCCCTCTCAAGTTAGCTGAAACCCGCACGCAAGCGACGGAAGTGCCGGACTTTTTGGCATCTTACTGGAAGCTAACTTCCGGGCTTGGATTCACGAAGACTGAGTACCGCATCAAAGTCAAAAATGACTACCCCAGGCTTGTGCCATTTCCACTACTTCCACTGGTGAAAAAAGAGCTAAAAAGGGTGGAGGACATGAGTCCAGAAGACTGAGTATGCAACCGAACGGTGTTTCCCAATGTACGTAAGAAGAACAATGAGTTGCACATCTGCGTTGACTATGGCCAGCTGAATCAACAAATAATACGTGAACTTGTGCATGTGCCTACAGCGGACGGCTGTCTCGCAAAACTAGCTGGTGCAACCGTTTTCAGCCGCCTAGACGCGCGAACAGGGTACTGGCAGGTTCCCATGGCCAAGGACTCTGCTCACCACCTTCATACACCACCTTCATCAAACCAGTTGGGAGGTTCCAGTTCCTGAGGCTTCCCTTCGGAATCTCCACAGCACCACAGTTTTACCAACGAGAGATGCTTCGCGTACTTGAAGGACTAGACAGTGTGAGTTGTCTGTAACACTACATCATTGTCTCAGGAAAGACAACTGAGGAACATGACCTACAGCTGGTGCTGAGGAAGTTGGAAGATGCAGGTGTCGCCTTCAACATCGACGAGTGCTCATTTCGCCAAACGCAGGTGACATTCCTTGGGCACGTTGTATCCGCAAAAGGCATCAGCGCCGACCCAGGAAAAGTCAGGGCCAGCTCGACCCACCACGTGATGTGTCAAAAGTCAGGTCTCTGTTGGGCTCTGCAAACCATCTAGCGAAGTTTCTCCCAGACCTAGCAGACTTTACGAAGCCTCTCAGGGACACCAATACGCTGAATTTCACTGGCGTCCAGCTGAACAGCAGAATTTTGACAAAAATCAAGCAAGCTTTAAGCAGGACACCGATTCTCACTCACTATGATGCTCAGCTGCTCCATACAGTGGCAGTGGACGCTTCCTCATACGGTCTTGGGGCTGTACTGCGACAGCAGTCACAACTGTGGGGGTGCTATAACCCCCTTTACAGCCGTTTGCGCCTCATGGCGCACGCGCGTCTCGCGGGTAGGCCGCAGGTAGGTTAAATGGCGTCCTAGCGAGTAGTGGCGCTGTGTTCGCGCGGGTTAGGGTTAACGCGGTGGCGCCGGCAGCGCCGCCTACGGGAGTAGCTAGGCCGGCGGACAGAACACAGCAGCGAGTCTCTTTGGGGTTTGGCGGCGTGCGTGGATGGACGCATCCCGCGGTGGGTCCGTGGGGGACGATACCGCGGCTCGTTTCCCGCGGGCCCCTCCTGGTGAATCGAGCGTCAACGACGTCGCCTTCGCGGTGCTTTGTATGTCTTATGTTGTCTTGGGTATGTGTTATGTTTTCCGGGTATTGCATTAGAATTGTATAAGGTTATTTAGGAAGTTACTAGTTGTGTATCAGATTCAGCAGGCGAGCTCGCCGTATGTAAAAAGCAAGTAATAAATATGAACACGTGTTGGTTAAGCCTGACCGCGTGAACTGCCTCCGAGTGTTCCGAGAGCGGCGATATCTCTCAGACCCCACACAACAAAGACTCCTACCTCTGGCATATGCATCACGTTCCCTCACAGAGACTGAACAACGATATGCCCAAATCGAAAAGGAGGCTCGATCGCATGGGCTTGCGAACATTTCCGCAAGTACCTGTTAGGATCAACCTTTCACGTGGATAAGAATGGAAGCTTGAGCGAGTTGGTATGCGTTCATCTTTGTAGAAACAGCGCTCGCTAGACGACGACGAAGTAAAAGAAGGCACAGGACAGGCGCTGTCAGCGCCTGTCCTGTGCCTTCTTTTACTTCGTCGTCGTCTAGTGAGCGCTGTTTCTACAAAGATGAACTTTCACGTGGAGTAGAAGTAGAACCTTTCACGTGGAGGACTGATCACAAGCCCCTAGTACCGGTATACTGACGACCAAACGACTCGATGAGCTAAGTCCTCGCCTCCAGCGTTTCAGGATGCGTCTTTTGGAGTACGACTACACCATGTCCCACACTCCTGGCAACAAGCTACACACAGCTGATCAGGGGCGTAGCCAAGGGGGGTAGGTTCGACCCCCCCCCCCCCCCGAAATTTTTCAGTTTTGTTTGCGTATATATACACGAACACATAGAAACGCACGCTATGGTTGAACCCCCCCCCCCCCACCCCACCCCGAAAAAAATTTCTGGCTACGCCCCTGCAGCTGATCTATCCCAAAAGCCGTCAAGGGAAGCAGTCGACGTAAGTGAGAACTCGGGGCTTCGGAGCACGAATTCGAAGAATTAGCGCTTGAAAAGCTCCCTGTTTCAAACCAACTGCTGGACAGAATCAGGGAAAGCATCCGGTCAGACGAAACACTCTCCAGGGTAGAAACCTTCTGCACTATGTCTTGGCCAACAGTGCATGTGCCGCCTCCTGACCTGAAACGCGATGTCGAGGTGGCGAGCAAAATTTCGCTCGTTAACGGTCTGCTTTTCAAAGGTGACAGAATAATCATCCCACCAGACATCAGGGTAGAAGTTCTGGAAGAACTCCATGCAGGCCACTTGGGCACAACAAGGTGTGAGCAAGGGCAAGAGAAATCGTATGGTGGCCAAGGATAGGGAAGCACATTGAAGACTTCGTGGACAGACGTCCAACCTGCCAGGAGCACAGAAAGCCAGGAACCGAACCACTGCTTCAAACGCCATTGCCAGCACACCCTTGGGACACGTCGGCATCGATCTCTTCATGCTGGAGGGGAAAGAGTATATCCAAGTACTGGACTACTACTCCCGATTTTTCGAGCGGAAGCAGCTGAAGAAAACAACTACAAAATACATCGCCCTAGTCCTGGAACCGATATTTGCACGGTTTGGTGTTCCGAGAACAATACGCACAGACAGTGGCCCGCACTTCACGTCTACAGAGTTCAAGGAACTAGTACATCGCTGGGGAGCCACACACACGACCTCATTCTCTAAGAAAAGCGAGTAATTGGGGAGTATTTTTGCTACACAACAATAATCGTCATCTGGCTTGCTCGCGTTTCCTTTCTTGAAAACCCTGCTCTCGTCACTTTCCTATCAAGAATGCTATGTCACGCTGATAACGCGCGCGCCGTTCGTGACCGGCAAGTGCCGGGACCGCGGTGATAACGCGAGGAAAGTACGCGAGGTGGGTGACGATTACTGTTGTGTAGCGGAAATACTCCCCAAATACTCGATTTTTTCTTAGAGTGGCAAGCCCTTACTATGCGCAGAGCAACGGTACGGCTGAGAGGGCCGTGCAGACAGCAAAGCAGATTCTGAGGAAGTCCTCGAATGTAAACGAAGCCCTGCTTGCCTGCAGGGCCACACCCGGCGTGAGAGGGTTCTCACCAGGATAACTATTAATGGGCCGTCGCTTGAACACCACAGTACCAACCACCCTGAGAATGCTAGCCCCGAAGTGAAAGACAGCGAGTTCAGAAAAAGCAACGAAGCCTATTCGCCGCGAGATCGACCTATCGGCATCGATCTCTGGACCAGGAGGCAGCACCATCGCCGCGTTAGTGTGGAGGGACGGTCGGCGGCGCGTATACAAATGCACACAGCGGCGCTTCGTTGTGAGCTGTTTGAGCCGATTGTCGGCAAATAAAATGCGTTGATTGCAGCTTACTGGTAATATATACGCTCTTCATTGTTGAATCGATGCACGAAGATCATCCAACGTTACTATTACTAGTGAGAGAAGCGCAATCTGCCGATGAAAGGTATGCTCGCCCTGGGTGACAGTCTGCGCTTACGCACTATAGGCTTCCCAAGCAACGCTTAGCGGCGCTGCTGCTCTTGACAGGCAGCGCCATCTCTGGCAGAAAAAGAGAAACTGGGGTGTTAGCACACGGCCACCTGAATCGGGGCGCGCGGCAACACCGCCGCGCGCCCCGATCCAGGTGGCCGTGGTTAGCAGCGCGCGTTTTCCCTTCTCTCCACCGCGTTGCCGCTCGCTTTGCACGTGCAGAGCTCTCGCGGTGCACTTGCGCCGCCTCACAATGTACCGCTTGCAGTGCGGCTTCAAAAGGATTTTCAAGCTTGACTGGCACTTCCGAAAAGCGAACTTGATAAAATGAAAAAGGCTCGTCAATCACGTTAACGGTGAAGAGCAGACGATCGATAACAACGACGCCCAACTCAAAGCGAAATGCATTTCCCAAGTCGCGATTACACCGTGTAGGACGTATACCTCGATGTAAGTCTCATTCTGTCATGTTAAAGATGAATAATGGTCCACATGCACTCCGAAATGAAGCCGTACACGCTATCAATGTTCTGCGGCGTGGACTACGAATCATATGTTTGTTGTTTTGATATGGCATGCTTACAGTAGCAGCCGTGTACTTTCGTGAACAAACGTTTGCGGCGTGCGAAAAAAAGATTATACGGCCATGGCACTGCTTCCTGAGAAGGTTAGAGTCAAGTCCTCCGTGCCGCTGGAGAATCACCCGCCGATTAAGACGCGAGGCAGCTAGCTGAGCTTTAACCACTGTGAAGCAAGATGAACTGCTCGCCTCGTTTTTTCGGCTCTCGCGTCATGCTTGCAGTCTCTTTTTATGATATCGACTTGACAGGCGTAGAAAACATGCTGCGTGAACGCGGCTAGAAAATCGCACAAAGTCAGAAGGTGGTTACTTCAAGGTCGCAATTGCAAAGCATGTATTAAGTGCCAGTTATATTTAGCGGCTTAAATATATATCACCCTAATAAAGTGACAAAAACAAAGCAAACCTGCAGAACGATGTCAAAGCTTGCTGCAAATGCACAGACGTCCGTTCCGGCGTGATAAAGCAGCCTTCCCGACGCGTGAAATGCAGGCGCCGAACTTCTGACGATGTGCCGAGTTCAGTTGAATTCAACCAACCGCGCAATGCTAACGGTATAATGCGAATGTGAACGTTCAACAACGACTGGTAGGTCTCACGAACACGGGGAATCAAAACACAAAGTTGCTTCACCTACAACCGTAACTGGACTTTTAACAATACGAGAAGACAGCGAGTAATCATTAATGCAGTCGCTGCGTGCATGCGCCGCGTTACTTACCGATTCAGGTAGTCGGAACGAACGAAAGCGATGAATTCAGACAGCCAAAATAGAAGGCGAGACAGCGCTGTCAGCTATCCACGCTTGCCGCCTTTATTTCTCGTACGACACGCCCGGGAAACGATACAGTTTAACACGTGAATCGCGTGCCTTGGTGTTGTCTGCACTGTTGTGGCTGGCCGCTAAACCGCAATACTTCGGACCACGCTTGCGCTTCCGCGGGGTCGCTTCTGCCATCGCTGAAATGCGCAGCTTCGCACAGCAAGCCTCTCGGTTCAACGTACCCAGCTGACGGCCCCCCAGTTATCCGCACCGAGAGAAGAACGCGTGCGCACGTGCGCATACCGCTACCGTGAAAGGGGCTGAGTCGGCCGCGCCGAAGGTTCAGAGCTTTCCGACAGAGCCGCAGCGCGGCTGGCGCGGCGCTGTCGTCGCGCCGCAAACTTGAGCTTGGGTTCCCTATACGACGTTTTTTGTTGTTTTCTCTGTACGTGTTTACCTTGCGTTGTGTGTACTACACACTGCTGTAGCACGCCTGAACTACTTAAGTGTTTACTTCTTCATTTGTATACCAGCCCATATTCCTGTGCAATGAGTTCAATAGCACTGTTCGCGCGAATACGCATACGCATGTAAGAGTGTTTAGCACAGAGTGTTCATCGATTGATTACGTGCACGACAGCGATGCAACAAAGGTCCGGTTATTGTATAGAATAAGGGTTTTTAAATGCGAAGCATTTCTTAGCGAACCTCTGCCACTTTGAGCGTTTTATCTACGTATCTATCTATCTATCTAGCCGCCTACGTCTGGGTGATGTCACGATCGCCTCCTTAACTTGGTGTAGACCAAAATTTGCATGGGAGGGTAAGAGGATTTGACGAATATGACTGCCGGGTCATGACATAAATAACGTTAAAATCCAGTCGCGTACGTCGTCAAACCCTTTCCACTAAACACGTGTGCCACATACCCGTTTACCACGGGCCGCGGTGTACGGGTATGCGCCACAGGTGATTGATAGTTTATGTCTACCCAGGAACGGCGAGAACAGACATTGGTAACTTCAATACTAGAGAGTTAAGTAAAACCAACATCGGCAGCGTTGACTCAAAGAATGGAAATAATGAAAATTAGGATCCCAGCAGGAATCGAACCCAAGCATTCTGCATGGCAATCAGGTATTCTACCACTGAGCCACGCCAGGTCTATAAATTGGTTTGGAAAAACAGCCTACACAGGCGTAATATCGGTGCAACGTCAATTGTGGTTGTGGTGCTGGCTATCTAATTTTACAAAAAAGCAATAAACACTACGTGATACTCCTACGATGTGTACTCCTACGATACGGGCGTCATATCAGATTGACGTCTGTAGTTCCAGTGATGGCTCCGATTTTATAGCAGTCTAATAAACATTACGTTTTATTCCTATGATTCCTATGATGCAGCAAGCTATATTGAAGCATTGCTCGACCCCGGAGGAATACATTAACGAAAGTTACATATGCTATCAACATCACCGCATCGTAAAGTGCACTTCGTCCACCAGAACGACGAAGTGTCCTCTTCATTCCTTAGGAGGCTGGGCGATGGCTTCATGCTGACCGAGGATAATGTCAGATTGATTGACAGCCATTTGTAGACTAGGCTACGTAGGCCACATACGCCCAGGTGGTCTACGAATAGGACAAATACCATCCACTGATGTTGGTCTACGTAGCACTATCCAGGCCTACCAGCATCGACGGCCTATGCCTCACCAACGCGAAAGGTGGCTTCAGGTTCCAACATGTCGCCGGCTCTGTCGACATACAATTTGTCGACGAAACGACCGAGGCATCCACGAATTCCAACAGCTCTACTATACCACATACTTCAATACACATGGACCCCTCTTCATCACGATCACGACCGGATCCTATAACAAGTCATGACCAGCTGCTGGTGCTCACTGATCACGGTGATGATGCCCTTGTTCAAGAACTGTCAAGAACTTCTTGCGCACATGCACACGTGTTCGTGAAACGCGCGTGCGTTCTCGGTACACGTATAAGCACTACATATCAGCTTACCGCTTCTGGTGTTGGTAATACCCACGTTGTCATTGGCAGCGTTACCCAACCGTAAACAACTGCTTATATAAAACATATGCAGCTCTTCAACTTATATATGTGTGCGTATAAAATATATACAAATCTTTAGCGTCATTTTGTAACGTGTCGCTCAATAAGAAAAGTTACGCCACAGTCACCTTACCCGCCGCATGCTTCGCATAAAAGCGACTCCCACGGTACGTGGGATCTGCCGAATTTTTTTCTTGAACTAATCATGTCCGCTGCCTTCCATCAATTTATAACAACTTCACACAAACGCTCAAGATAATGTAAAAAAGAAGGATGAGGTTTTGCGTGACATTATACGACAAAAATGTAACACACGCCGTCGGGATTAATTTTAAACACGTGGGTTCTTCAAAGCGTACCTAAATCTAAGCACAGGGGGGTTTCTGCATAAATTTCGCCCAAAGTTAAAATTGCGCGCGGGAACTCCATTTTATCACTGCCGTGTCATTCCATTGTATTTTTTTAGGGGACAGTTTGAGTACCGAAGTGTCAGACTTCACTTGATAGAAACATATCGCTGTATTGGGACCACGACCGTACAATAAAAGGATATCTTAAGCACAACTAAAGCTCATCATGAACTACAGTGCTGCAGTTATACACCTAACGACAACCCGAAAGTGCATGAGCCTCACTTTTGTTTACCACCGAGTCGCTAAAACGCGGCATTCACACACTATTTAATGCTCCTTATGTTTGGGACTATGCCAAGCGCACTTTACGACGTGCTTGAACCAGAAACCGGCACCAACGCTGAAATGATTCTGGCGAACGAAGGGTACGACACCAATACACAGCCCTCTCGAAAGCCGCGCTCACTGATCGTATTACAATGCGCATGCAGCCGAGCAAGCCCATTTGCTTCTGTACACCATGTTAGGTGTACGTATGAGCAGTTAAACTCGCGCTAACATAACAGAACAAACCGCCCTTTGAGAACGTGCAGGACGTACGCGCACATGCAAACACGACGTGGCTAGTAGACGACGCAGGGAGCAATCCACACTAGGCGCGCTTCAGGCAGTAGCCGCCAGGCGGAGACTCTGCTCGATCTCGCGGCCAATAGAGCGCGAGCAAGGCACACAGTCGAGGGCGCTTGCCGCCGGGCGTAGCTGTACGTATATTCACTGGAGCTACATCACATGGCGTGGTGACACAGCCAGCACCGCAACCAAGGGCCTACATCGTACACACCGACAGAGGACTCACAAGACGCACGGCAAGACACCTGCAACCTCTGCAGGGCGTGAGCAGCACAAGGAGTGGACGTGTTAGCAGGAGACCTGAACGCCTGGACCTGTAGGACCCAATCCTCTTAAGAAGGGGGGGGGGGGGTATGTGGGCGCCCCTGAGAGCAGCGTCCCAAGCGGCAAGAAAGCGAAGCGCACGACAAAGACGAAGACTTGGGGAAGAGTCACTGGCCGGAGCCGCTGTATCTGCGTTTACGTCCTACCAAGCATGTATCAATAAACAGTTCCTCAGTTACCCCGGCTACGATTACTACGTTAGTTACTGCCGTAATTGACGTCTTTAGCCATCTTAAGATGTCTGCCGCTACAGAAAAAGTAATTACGGAGGCAACAAGCAAGTCGTTCATTTTAACACGAAAGTGTTTTATGCCGGGGTCCACCAAGACTACAGTGACGTATTTCCGTCACGGAAATGACGTCGAAAAAAAATATACACGATCAGATGGCAAAAAAAAAAGTTCCGTCAACGGGCATCGAACCCACGACCGCTCGGTCCGCAACAGCAGATGCCGGGCACGCTATCTACAGCGCCACGGTCACAGCCTCTAGAGGCTTTACAAACGCGCCTTTTATATCTACAACTCTCCCGGTCGGCGGGGTGGTGTTGCCCTCTGGGAGCGGTAAAGTAAAGTAATTCGTCATTACTGTGGCCTCCGCAATTAGCATCTGCAACGCGTTACACGTCCCTCCCATTCGGCGCGTTTTAAATAGAAGTTCAATTTTGTCAATGCCTTAACATACCGCGATGTGGCGACCTTAGCCAAGCGTCGTAAAAGCGCTGGCCTCGCTCATAGCTCTGCGACGCCGCCTGCCTCCCCAGGCTGTAACACCGCGTTCCCCGCTTACGCGCTCGCCCCTAGAAAAAATGCGGCCGGGCTAATGGGGCGGCTCGACGCGCTAGTCCGGCCGTGGCGTTCAATCACATTTTAACCAAGTTCTGCGTCCAATATGCAACGCTCTTCTGGCTATCACACCTAGTTCTCTGATTATGCTTTCACCGTTAACTACTACACCACAAAGGTTTGTTTAATCATTTAGCAGGGACGTTAGTCGTCGGGATAGAGATATATACTACCAACCATCGAAGTGGGCACATCCACGTTAAACGGTGCTATAGCTGCCAGACATCAATATACATTTTGCAAACTCTCTTATATCAATGTACAGCAAACATTCAGTTACTTCTGTAAGGGCACGCTTTACTTTCGTGTTATTCCGATTCCTATGACGGAGGGATCATCCATGTTTTTTGTTATTTTTGAGGATTTTAAGACGTATTTCATGAAACACCCTGTATATCCAGTTAACGAAACAGCCGCGGGCGCACCAAGGCCGTGGCATGCAAATCATGCCGTACAAGACATGCATGCTATCATCTTAATGTTACGACCTGTCATTTATGCTGGTCAACACTGACATCACACTATACCAATTTAGGTATATATAGTCGGATACAACTTAAGAAGTCAGGAGAGGCCCCTCCCAGACGACCGAAGCGCGGCAGCCGATCGCCTCCGCGACTAAAGAAATAGTCCCGCTCATGCACGCGCCGATGTTTTCCGAAGGCGGAGCCACCGGCCGTCCCGCTCATGACATCAGTCCCGGGTGCGCGCCCATTGGTGCAGGCTTGTGTTCACCCGCCTTTGAAGAGGAAATGCCGCTGACTTCTAAAGTTGTATCCGACTATAGTTAACGCTATAAGGCCACGGGAGCACGAAATCGTAGGAGCTTAGACAGACAGACAGACAGACAGACAGACAGACAGACAGACAGACAGACAGACAGACAGACAGACAGACAGACAGACAGACAGACAGACAGACAGACAGACAGACAGACAGACAGACAGACAGACAGACAGACGGTCGGACGGACGGAGCGACAGACAGACAGACAGACAGACAGACAGACAGACAGACAGACAGACAGACAGACAGACAGACAGACAGACAGACAGACAGACAGACACGCTCAAAGTGCCTACAGCTCGTTAAAAATGCTTCGCATTTAAAAAGTGGCCAACGTCTGGAAACACCTCCCGAGTTTTTCTGTCAAAACTGGTCGAGTACGCCTAGCTGCGAAAAACACTTGTGCAAAAGCTTAGTTCGTTCTGTCAGCCTCTTTCGCTCACAAAACACGGGAGGGCTGCCCGTCCTGTAAGACACGTCGAAGCCACCGCATTTGCTTTTTTTTTTCGAAAGTCTGCCCTTAGGTTCTTGGATGTGGGCGCAAAAAGACGAGGACGAAGGGAAGACGGACACACACACTGGCGCTTGTGTGTGTCCATGTGTGTCCTTCTTCCCTTCGTCCTTGTCTTTTTGCGCCCACATCCAAGAACCATGACAGACCAACAAGCCCGCATCGCTACCCTCGTCTGCCCTTAGGCATAATATTGCTACATGTAGGCTGCCGGAGTGCATATTGTCGACGCGCCCGACGAAGAGGACGAAGATCGCTTGCTGCTCGAGCTCGGAGCCGGACTGGTCAGCGCTACAGCTGCTCTTGAAAATATGTCTTCTAGACAGCCTACCGTGCAAGCGACTCGTCACTCGCGTAACAATATATATTGATTCAAAAATACACATAGAAATTTGCTTCGTGTATGAAGTCCAGTAATGATTGGTAGTGAGGTCCACTAATCGAGCGGTCAAGGTCGGGTAGTCGGCCAGGCTTGAGGCCTGTTGCACGTACGTGACGACGACGGCTTAATTGTAGACCCGTGCAAGTCCACAATAAGCTTTTGCTTTTGTTGACCGCCCGTTTGTGCAGTTCCATCTTCATGCACATGGAGGCGATGCTGCTGAGGCACATGCCACTTTTCTCCACTCAATATACAACACAGGGCGTTTTTCTTTAGAGAATACAGATATTAAATGTGAAACATTTCTTTGCAAGCAGTTTCTATCTGCTTATCTATAGTCACCAACGTCTGGGCGCTCATCACCTTAAGCTGGTTAATACCAAAACCGGCATAGGAGGAGTCGTCTATGACGAACAGGATTAACAGGTCGTGCCATTAATATCGTGACGTATAGCTGTCGCGTACGTCTCCTTCGTTCAGTCACTATAGTGGCGCATACCAGCATGCCACGGCCCGTCGAACGCGGTTAGACGCCAGATGTCATAGAGAGCCTACATCAGCCCAAGAACGGCGAGAATAGTTTAGAGATTTTAATGCGACAGCGTTAAGGAGCCCATGTCGCAGAAAATCGGTGCCGGCGTCGGCAGCATTGTCAGTGACGGAAAAATCAGACGGACTCAAAAAGAAAATTATGCATTCGCCTAAGACGTAGCAAAAGCAACTTCTTCTCAGTCCTTCCCCGCGCCCCACGAAAGCTTTGTGCACCTAACATGGTTTTGCACTGCCCTCCTGATCGGCCCGAGCAAGCGACGGTGTCATGTGAATTCACGTTTGTGACGCCATGGTGACGTCATGATTACGTCACAATTTGGTGATCTGTGACGTCATGATTGCGTCATCACCTGTTTTTTTTTTTTTCGCATCACACGTGTTGACGCCGACGGTCAATTTTCGCGTTTGATGAGGCACCAAAGGCTTTCGCCTCAATAAAAATCGTGGCTCGAGCGAGAATCGAACCCAGGCATTCTGCGTGGCAGTCAAGAGTCCAACGCGCATAAATCGAACTCGCAAAAAATGGGGGAATTGCTTCGATATATCACATAATTCGCTATACAACTTTTAATAAAATTATTGTATTCGCGGTGCGAATTTCAGTGCGCAAGCTGGGTTCACGGCGCTGCCTCATGACAGTGTAAGAAAGACGCCTGCACGGCAATACCAAGTTTTTTTTTTCTTTTGCATTTTTTCTCGGTTTGTGGTTGGGGAATGGGGATGCGGCGCTTCGAGAAATGACGGTGTCGATGTTACTGAGCGCGCTTCTTGGGCTGCTGCACACAGCGGCAACGTAAGCCTTCTTTTCCCCAAGTTGTTCAACTGTGTTGATTACCGCCAGCTTTGCGGAGAATAGCCGGTTCTTCTGTTTTACGGCACCCATGGCGTTAACAAACGAGCGGAGAAGCGAACGGCGGCGCGCGCAACGACGAAGTACAGTGTACTAGAACACAGTAGACGAAGAGTCACGGGGGCGGAAAGCACGTGATGGCAAGCGGTAGTTTCTACTACTCGCGCCGCACAGTAATGGCAGTGTTACAGTGAACTAGAATATAGAACACTGTTACAGTGTCCCCCTAATCACACTGCTCGGTCTCCCAAATGCATGCGAGGGAAAGCCAACTTCTTGGGGCGTATCCCGCTTCCGCATGCTCGATATAGATGGCTTGCATGTGACGTCATGGACGCAGCTTCTGAAAGGAACTGGTGCTCCACGATGGCGACTTTGATGACAAACAAGTTGCGTCTATGTGAAAACGACACGGCAGCAACGTCCCTGTGCGTGAATAATTAAAGAACCTGCGTGTGATGTTTTGATAACATTAATGTGACATCGGAAACGTCGCGTCCCCACATGCTGGTGCTCCAACAGGGCGCTTTCAGTGACGTCAGTGCAAGCCATCTATAGCAAGTGTTCCGGCTGTTTTTCTTCGACGTAGCCGTATATTTTTCTATGCATTGACGTTACAGCATTGCCACGATCGAAAATAGTTCGATATAGCCTGGTTCTACTGTATTCTAAAACAAAGCCACACCAGTGCTTGAAACTGCTCCGTAAAAAGACAGTCATGTCGGGGCAACGTCAATTGTCGTTGCAGTGTTGTATATCTGTAGCAATATAGCAAAGTATCACCTACGTATTCCTATGACTCAGCAGGCTAGAGTCAAGTGTTGCTCGATGCCGAAGGAATACCCCGACAACGGCTACTTAGGCGTATCATCGTACCGTAGCGACAAAACTGACGTTTGCGCTGCAACTTGAGCGGCGCCGACGTTACGTCGATCGGACCATGAGCTACCCTTTATGCGCCACTGTAGTCGACGTGCCTGTTAAAGGGGTGGTGCCATCAAATTTCGAGGCTATAACAAGCCTGTTGTGGGTTTCCTTTGTATGCAAGGACATTCCACACGAAGGGTCGGACACAGCAAACGTTTAGAATATATTTTAATTCACTTCCAAAGTGTACCTAAATGCTCATTCTCCCGATCGAAACCCATCGCTAGTGCGCCAACACTGACGTAGATCTGTAGGATTGGCAACGAAAGTTGTAGTGACGTCACACCAAATCTGCTGTAGTAACGCGAGTGACCTCCGGACCTCCGCCACTTCCGCAACGTACGTACCGGCTGTAGTGAACTAGAATATATTCTAGTTCACTATAGTACCGGCAAAGCATCGGTTGCTACATCACTCGCCGAGTTTCGATTGCTTCCTGGCCATGTGCGTCACAGCCTTGTGTGGTCACGTGACCACGCCTACTACACTTCTACGTCACTTCCCAACCTCGGCGCCCAGAAACCGAAACCAAAAGTTGTCCAAATAAAAAGGCGATATAAATTATTTAGCGAGAATACATGAATTTTGGTGCGTGCATCATGCTTTCTGGAGCTATAGGAAACGCTTACAGCAAAGAACGCGCAAGCCACAAATTTGGTGGCACCACCCCTTTAAGTTCACGATAAGCACACGACTACTCAAAGTGCACAAATACGTCGATCGATCTCCAAAGCAATAAAATGCGGCATTGGACGCTACTCGATCACTGCTTCGCAGGGGAATCGACCATTGCAATACGTGAGGTCTGCGGGATTTTTTATAAGAAGGCGCGGCTGTAAGGTTCCTGTCGTCTTTACAGACGAACTGTACGACGAGGCGCAAATACTGTGCGGCTTCTAAAGTTACTAGAAAAGACTAATTAAGAAAGACGAATTTGACGGCTGTTTGTGTCTTCCTTTTTCTTTTGCGCTGTTTTGTTTCCGCTGTGTCGTACGCCCAAGCACCCACTTTGGCCTCTTTAACTTTCTTACTCCCAAACTGTGGACTGTTGTCTATGATATTTATTTGATTTGCATACATAGATGCGCAAGGACACAGAGAAAAGAGAGAGAGCAGGCTGGCGCCTCTTGTGGAAAAGCCACTGGCAAAATGGTCCGCACAATCACGCGGTAGCAAGAGGAGCAAGGTCTCATCTCAGACGTAATAAGTGTGTGAAACAATTGAGTAGCCACAAAATGAAGAGCCTAAATTACATATTGCGGGGCGAGGCCGGATGATTGCGACGATGCCGCGCCGCCGTATCAGCGCATTATCGTTGAATTACGTCAATCAATGCTATCTCTCTGCCGCAAGCATATAGGCACGATCGCGCGAGGTGTCGCATTGCCGCAACGTCACCCCCGAGCGGTCGAGTGCGCATCGCAGTGTTGTCATGCGACCCACTTAGGCACGCAGGACCACCGACCGCGCTCAAGCGACTGCACTGCGGGAAGCGTTCAACCACGTGACAAACACAATCGCTGCATAGCTGGCGGCTCGTGACATTGTTCGAGCAGCCACGACGCATCGGGCTCACTGCGCAATAATTACATGCGGTATATATATGCGTTTGTTTACATTCATGAACACAGCTTAATTCGTATAGATGTATCTCAAGTGCGCTGCAGCCACTAGCCTTTCGTTGTAACAGTGTCTGATGGATGGTACAAGACGTTCCCTGCACTTTAATACCTATAGGCTACCATGCAAAACCGCGGTCGCTAAAAAGATTGTTGGGGGCATCGTCACAATGAGCGTCGCCAAGACGAGGCCAGTATCTGCTTTTATTGACGTCCTTTTTTGTCTGTGCAATGCCTTCACAACATTCCGCACTTGCACGCTTCTTAAAGAGCCAATTCTGGCTGTATAAGTTTTCTGGCTACGCCCCTGTATAGAGCTGAATTAATGAATACACTCTGTTCAACTGCAAGAACATCAATATGACGGGCAACGACAAGTGTTCGGACTTACTCCGTTTGCACACCTTCATGGCCGATCTCAAACGAGAATGGAATAAAAAATTCGGCAGATCCCACGAGTCGCTTTTATGCGAAGCATGCGGCGGGTAAGGTGACTGTGGCGTAACTTTTCTTATTGAGCGACACGTTACAAAATGACGCTAAAGATTTGTATATATTTTATACGCACACATATATAAGTTGAAGAGCTGCATATGTGTTATATAAGCAGTTGTTTACGGTTGGGTAACGCTGCCAATGACAACGTGGGTATTACCAACACCAGAAGCGGTAAGCTGATATGTAGTGCTTATACGTGTACCGAGAACGCACGCGCGTTTCACGAACACGTGTGCATGTGTGCAAGAAGTTCTTGACAGTTCTTGAACAAGGGCATCATCACCGTGATCAGTGAGCACCAGCAGCTGGTCATGACTTGTTATAGGATCCGGTCGTGATCGTGATGAAGAGGGGTCCATGTGTATTGAAGTATGTGGTATAGTAGAGCTGTTGGAATTCGTGGATGCCTCGGTCGTGTCGTCGACAAATTGTCTGTCGACAGAGCCGGCGACATGTTGGAACCTGAAGCCACCTTTCGCGTTGGTGAGGCATAGGCCGTCGATGCTGGTACACTCTAAGCACGGTAACGTTTACTAAAGGTGCACATTTTCACAAATTTGTGTACTTATAAAATAGAAGTTATCTAGTAACCTTTAGTACCCGTTCATAATATCGAGCATTCTCACGTAAAAATAGAGGTTACGTTGTACAGTACACGGTATATTGTTTACACAAAACGGCTTGCGGGAGATTTTATGCGGCCACATCACGTAAAAATAGAGGTTACGTTGTACAGTACACGGTATACTGTTTACACAAAACGGCTTGCAGGAGATTTTATACGGCCACATCACGTAAAAATATAGGTTACGTTGTACAGTACACGGTATAGTGTTTACACAAAACGGCTTCCAGGAGATTTTATACGGCCACCGCTCTGCGCCTCTTCTTTCCTTGCTCTTCTTTCTTCGACGCTTTCCAGGAGGTTACGCTCATCACATGCTTGGATCAGCCAGTTGTGCCACAGCAACGGAAGCACAGCCTTCCACTCTTTCGCAATTCGTGCTGCGCATGCCTCGTGTTTTTTCCGCGCTTCCTTGTGCGGTTTTAATACACCGTCCATATACGTACGCTAAGAAACGCGAACCTTTGCGGAAGGTGTCACATGGAAGGTGCTTCTCGGAACACACACGATGGCGCATTGTAATCATTCAAGTGCATGACTGCTTACAGAACGTGACAATTGCGGTGACCGAGGCCAAACGCGTCGACTTCGCTCATTAGAAAGAGGCAGCTAACAAAACATTCGCATATTCGAGGCGACTTGGAGTTAGCATGCACTACAGTAATGATGAACCGCGATTATTATTAAAATGTGGTCGACCCGTCAATATCAGTGAAGACCAGAGATTTTATAACAGTATCATGATATACGTGTCAGGCCATCCTCTCTTGGTCCAACTTCTATGCAGTTTAAGCATAGGCTGTCGTGATTATAACACTTCAATTATTTTTCTGCTGCTCGTGCACTTTCATTGACTGTGTTATTCGTGCTTATCAAACTACGTGTTATCCGATAATAAATACCAGCCGTCTATTTGTTACAGGGCTATTTGCGATTTTTTTCACCTTCAAATGTGGGATCATCAATGAAAACGTGGATACTGACAAAATGTGAGGTTGACAAAGCAGGGAAGCTGCTGAAGGCCGTAAAGAAGTGCGCGGAGAGTTAACACTGCTCCTCACGGCGTAGAGCATATTCAAAATTGATATACAAACCGTTCGCCATACGCCACGTCTAGTCAGTTTTACGTACTTCTCGCAAAACCCAAAGAACTGTCTGAAATCATCGCTTAATAAGTTGCTGGCTGGTACGTATGTGCATATTATATACGAATGCTGAATGATATAAAGACGCAGTAAAAGTAAATGTATGCATACGCAAAAATACAATAATACCAAGATCGCATACAAAGAGCCGCAACGTGGTTTTCTCGAGAGATAGAAATTGTAATGCTTAAACATCTACTTAATTGGATCAAGAGAGGATACTTGTCTGATACACATGGCACAACTCATGAGTAGGAATATCTGTCAATCACCTGCCCTTCTTAATTATCGTTTTAGTGGCAGACCACATTTGAACAACACGATGCTTGTGGGCGAAGGTGTGACGTTATGATGCATGCAAGCTCTAAGCCAACTCCAAAGGAAATTATTTTGTGCTATTCCTTGCGATGAGGGAAGCGTACATCTCTTGCCACGGACACCGCAACTGTTGTGCTCTAAGCAGACATGTACCAGAATTATTCCAAAGCTCCAGCGTGTGCGTTCAGGACAGGGCAGGCCATATGACACCGCCGTGAAAGTTCTCATTACTCTGTGTACATATTTGTACGTTGCATAATAAAGCCGCAGAAAGAAGTACAAAAGATTAGGCGTGCACAGAAAGAAGCCCTAAAGGAAGAGCCATGCTTCGTTTGCTAGACGACACTTGGCTGGGCCGATCATGTGCGTAGCAAGTGGTCCGAAATGTGTCGCAGAAGGAAGATCGAAAGAAAAAAGAGGCACATACCCTTTGTTAGGCGACACCTGGGTCGGTGGGCCACGGATAGAGCGGTCATACTGAGTGGAGCCCCCTGCAAATAATACGTGATCAGCGTCGTGCTTCTCCTTAAGTACACTAATGTGTGCGGCATACCATAACTGCTGGTACTTTGCACATAAGCAGGACAGATGAAACCCAGAGGGCAGCCAAAAAGAGGGTGATTGTCAGTCCTTTACTTTTGTTGCTCGGGTTGTGCGTGCTTCCAAGAAATTTTCTGAAGAAAAAAAAACATCAACCATTCGAAAAGAATTCATATTTCATTGCTTTACATCTCCAAAGCAGAATACATCAGTTTATTGATTTATAGCTTCAAGGACTTGTCTAGCTGATAGAAGACCGCAGGTATTCAAAGCGTTTCCCCTTGTTTTCGCCTGTGGTTGGTACAAATTTACAGGAGCAGGTGGTCAGGTTCTGCAGTCAAACCCTCTCTTGCTGCACGCACCATCATGTTTCATCAGTCAATATGTCAGCTGCTGATTCCGCAATCTCCACGCTGGACAGTCGATCCTAAAAGGAGAGGACCGTTATTTTACACTATTCCAACGGTTACTGCCACTTTGCACACAACTGCCGATAACATGTAATGTGAGACACATACTTCACCCCCCCCCCCCCCCAAAAAAAAGGGTGTTACTTGACCACTACATAAGCGTTCCTCAAATCTACTTACCTGTGCAATACGTTTATCAGAAAACAAAAATCTTATTTAAATCGCACGTTAATACCAAATGCAATTGACATCTGTTTAGCACAAAAGTCAGCAATACAATAATGTAAGTGACAGTTTAGTAGCAGAAACACGACAGCAGGTGATTAGAAACAGAAATATTACAATTTACAATTTTCAGTGACCATAATCGGAATTTCACGTAGAGCTTGAATATGCTCGTACCTAATTGTTTTCCTCAAGGGGCATCTTCCACTTGACAGTTCATAACCTCGGCTGCACCGAACGTAAGGCATATCGGCGTCTGGAAGCTTCCAAGCTGCCTGATAGTAGATCATCCCAGCATGCCTTGGGCGGGATGTATGCTGTAAACAGTTCCAACGCAACACATTTATTATGGCGGGAAAAATCATTTGTGTTGTCTACGTACCTTTAAACCTTCCGGCTTTGACAATTAAATCACATGTATACTGATTCATTTTTTCTAACCACAATAACACGTTGCTTGCACCCTAGAACAGAACGAGAACACACAAAAAAAGTTATCTCAGTGCCGGAGAACAAATTTTTATCGCCAAGGAACTAAGGACATCGAAAGACATACCAACCACACTGACCATGTCTCCCTTTGAACTCCTACGTTGCACGATTGCTGGCATTAGTGCCATCTGAAAATCGTTAAGCCACAGCGTATCGCTTATCGCGTAACATATTCTCAGCTGCCCCGTTTCGATAGCGACGCATTTAGACGTAATCGAGCGACGCAGAGCAAATACTGCCGGCAACAATGCGTAAAAGCATGACAACTTATTTTTCTGACTCGACCCAACTCTTACAGCAGCGTAAGCATGAGCATGAATTATCTGAATTTTGAATCCCGTACATTGTGATCTGTATGAGTGCAACTATGGAATGAAGATGACTTCAGCATATATTTGTGGTAAGGTTTCAAGTTAGGTCAACACGCAGAAGTTTGAAGTCTGACGGAAGTCCGTCTGGTTGGGTTGATACGTGGTGACGCTGAAAACCCGAGGCACTGAGCGAACTAAAGCAAAAAGCACACGCACACATACACACACACACACGCACGCGCGCACGCACACACATACACACAAGCGCACACAAACGCACGCGCGAGCGCACACACACACACACACGCGCGCACACACGCGAGCACACGAGCACACACACATACACACACGCACGCGCGAGCGCACACACACGCGCGCGCGAGCACACACACACACGCGAGCAAACACACGCGCACGAGCACACACACGCGCACGAGCACACACACACACAAGCACGAATGCGCGAGCAAACACACACACACACACACACACACACACACACGCACGCACGCACGCGCGAGCACACACACACGCGCGCACGAGCACACACGTGAGCAAACACGCGCACGAGCACACACGCGCGCGCGCACACATACACGCACGCGCGAGCACACACACGCGCGCACGAGCACACACGCGAGCAAACACACACGCGCACACGCACACGCGCGCTCGCGCGAGCACACAAACACGCACGCACGCGCGAGCACATACACACACGCGAGCACACACACACGCGAACGAACGCACGCGCGCACACACACACGCGCACGAGCACACACACACACGCGCACGAGCACACACACACACGTACGCACGCACACACAGGGAGTGGCCGGTATCAAGAGCGACTCGAGATAAAGACGTCGTGACAGTCATTTTTCTCTAGCGCGAGCACGTGCCTTCCCCCAGTCGATTGCGTGTCCCCTGAAACGTGCTCAGCCAAGGCACCGGATTTAACCATTTATTTTTTCACGTCATAAACGTCCTTTTGTGTGTGTGTATTAAATGTTTACTTCGGTCGGCGCAGTGCCTCGGGTTCGCTACATTCAGCTACACACGGAAGGATGCTGTGATTTCCTTTAAGACACTTAAAACTATACTTAAAACGCACTCTTAACGCCATTTCATTGTCTTTCGGGTACTTAAAGCTTTATTCATTTCGGTAGCGCAAAACAATTAAAGACAAGAGAGGACACGTAGACAGGACGGGCGCTGGACATCAACTGACTTTACTGCAAGGAAACACACAAAAACCCGTTGCACAGGCGCGACGCGCTACATCACTCTACGAGGGCTTTTTTTTTTTTCTTTTAATGTGTCTAATTTTCTTTGCGCTACCGAAATGAACACCAGTGATCACAACCAACTAGCCCGCATTACCGCCTTAAACCCTAACTCGTCCACCTAAAACTACCGCAGCAGAGTTTGAAGCATGGCGAAAAGTTGAATTAGCCGACACGTTGCGTATAGACGCCACGAAATATCATGTACCGGTGACAAGGACATGACAAACAGCCCAGACTGCCATTGACAGGAGCGAGTTACTGCGCACGCAGAGCTCGTCTGGGCAAAGCTGATCTGGGGCACTTTGTTTATGCCGCCTACAGTATTTCACACCGTGATTGCAGCCTTCATCGAGCGTGTTGAAGGTATCAAGACGGCGACAGCAAGAAGGGTTAAACTTCTGTCCTTCATCTTTTCTCACATAAACGTGTATGATAACGAATGATCTTAGTCGGATGTTTGATAATATATACGCCCAAACACTCATCGTAATGTCAAACGCAGAGCAAATACTGCCAATAACAATTCATTAAATAAAAGTATGACACGATTTATTTAAAACATAAAAGTATGACACGATTACATAAAAGTATGACACGACCCATCTCGTACAGTAGCGTAAGCATGAGTATGACTTCAGGCAAACACGCGACATAACTACATATACACAAGCAAATAACGTACTGAAGAGAGAATATTGCTTACCTGCAAATCACATTTACTGCGCTCTTCGGGCAACGTAACAACCGATGCAACCCGCTCGACAATTGAGAGTCTCAGGCAAGCGAACAATCAGTAATGCAGCTCGTCGCAACGGCCGCGCAGCCCACTGAACGTGCCCGTTGCAATGCATCGTGGCTGATTTGCAGCGGATCGCGCACGTTATGACTGTCCTTCCTTGCTATATCACTAGTTACACGCCACTCACGTACACAACACGATTAGACCAGGCACGTTAACAAAGCGCTGAGCGTAAAACCTGGTTAAATCGATGAAACGAATAGCAGCACTGCACAAACGCGACTTCAACAACCGCACCAACCGCCTCGCATTCGAATACTCTTCCCGGCATACACCTCAAGCTGTGCAAAGCCTAGGAGAGATGACGCCTTCCCTGGTTCGATAAAGTTGAAGCGGCGCCTCGAGGACGCCACATTTGTTACTCACCGCGAGCTCATACATCTCTCTACGCGGCCTCTCTACTGGAGCGGCCGTCCCACGCTGTTTTGTGAACTCAGCGGCATCTTTTTCTCCCGTGTTGGCGAATTGATGACGGTTAACCGTGTTTGGTGCTATGTTGTCCCGTGACGTTTGCTGCACTTTACGATCCCTTAATTATAACGCGAAAAAAACAAACAAACAAACTAGACAACACGACAGCGAAATTAAAATAAATTGTATTGCGAGTCTCGGAAAAATATTTTTCTCGCGCCACGGGATGGTTCTTCGATCGCATCGTCAGTTTAATTTGGTCGGTTGTCTTGTGCTCACAGTACTTTATCTTGTCGCCATATGCGAAGCTTCCCGGAGGCAAATTAATTACTTCTGCGGCTTAAAAGCAAAATAGATATAAGAGCTACTTAATAAGTTGTTTAGCACAAATATTTGACCAACATATGATAGTTTTTCGTTTTTGTGCTTCTGCCGATGTCTGTGCAGATTATGTCACTTCATAAATTACGGGTTTTGGAAGCGGGCTCACCTTATTGAACTCCAGTTTCAGTTCATACCCCACCATCGCTTGCCTCAGTACGCCGCAATGTAAAATCGCTGCTCCTGTGATTTGCTTTTCTGCTGTCAAGACCCGTTCTGTGTGTACATCATCCGCTGTTCAATTGATAAAGCCAGCCTTGAACAAGACAGATCGCGATGTGACACATTGATCAATAAACTTCCACTCCATAGTGTAGGTCCCCTGACGGATGAGTCATTGCGCTTTTATAAGTTACAATCTAAAGGTTACAATGCTCATCGCGGTGCTTTAGCTTTTAACTTGGCACGCTGCTGTCGATGTAACCTTTATGAGAGAGGGAAATGAAGAAAACACAAAGATAAAATTGCTGTAACAGCCACGTAACTTATAAATTATAAGTTACATGTCTTTTTATGCTGTCGTAAACGTTACCGTGATTAGAGTGTAGGCCTGGATAGTGCTACGTAGACCAACATCAGTGGATGGTGTTTGTCCTATTCGTAGACCACCTGGGCGTATGTGGCCTACGTAGCCTAGTCTACAAATGGCTGTCAATCAATCTGACATTATCCTCGGTCAGCATGAAGCCATCGCCCAGCCTCCTAAGGAATGAAGAGGACACTTCGTCGTTCTGGTGGACGAAGTGCACTTTACGATGCGGTGATGTTGATAGCATATGTAACTTTCGTTAATGTATTCCTCCGGGGTCGAGCAATGCTTCAATATAGCTTGCTGCATCATAGGAATCATAGGAATAAAACGTAATGTTTATTAGACTGCTATAAAATCGGAGCCATCACTGGAACTACAGACGTCAATCTGATATGACGCCCGTGTCGTAGGAGTACACATCGTAGGAGTATCACGTAGTGTTTATTGCTTTTTTGTAAAATTAGATAGCCAGCACCACAACCACAATTGACGTTGCACCGATATTACGCCTGTGTAGGCTGTTTTTCCAAACCAATTTATAGACCTGGCGTGGCTCAGTGGTAGAATACCTGATTGCCACGCTGAATGCTTGGGTTCGATTCCTGCTGGGATCCTAATTTTCATTATTTCCATTCGTTGAGTCAACGCTGCCGATGTTGGTTTTACTTAACTCTCTAGTATTGAAGTTACCAATGTCTGTTCTCGCCGTTCCTGGGTAGACATAAACTATCAATCACCTGTGGCGCATACCCGTACACCGCGGCCCGTGGTAAACGGGTATGTGGCACACGTGTTTAGTGGAAAGGGTTTGACGACGTACGCGACTGGATTTTAACGTTATTTATGTCATGACCCGGCAGTCATATTCGTCAAATCCTCTTACCCTCCCATGCAAATTTTGGTCTACACCAAGTTAAGGAGGCGATCGTGACATCACCCAGACGTAGATAGATAGATAGATAGATAGATAGATACGTAGATAGAAACGCTCAAAGTGGCAGAGGTTCGCTAAGAAATGCTTCGCATTTAAAAGGGTGTCCTTTTGTCCTGCGACAACGATCGTCATCTGGCTCGCTTGAATCGCCCCTTTCCTATCGCGAATGCTATATGTCTGCTGCTATTAACGCGCATGCTGTTCGTGACAGGAAGTGCCGGGCGCGCGGCAATAGTTTATTTATTTATTTATTTATTTATTTATTTATTTATTTATTTATTTATTTATTTACAAGTACCTTACAGGCCTCGCAGAGGCATTGTGTAAGGGGGGTCAATACAAAGTAAGAACAAAGTGGGTTAACATCAACGCCAGTAAGAACAATGCAGAACAACATCAGCAACAAAAGCAAAAATATGTCCAGTCATATGTATGTCACATGAATAGGCAAGTTTGAAACACATAAAAGAAATGCAACGGCGTGTTGGACAGGTCGAATGAAGCGTAGAGAAACAGACTACGCAGTTTACCGGTACTAGTTGGGATAATAAACAAAACTCGATCAGTACTTGGAATAACAGAGAGCTGAGCTGGTTGGTAAGTATTCATTCTAAAAAGACAGGGCCTGCAGACACGGACACAAGTTTTCGTGCCTTCTTTCTTTTCCGCCGTTGCGCATCTATTCAGTTGTTAGCCGGCGTTTGTGGTGTCCTGATTTCTTTCTCGTGTCCGGGTCTGCACGCCCAGTCTTTTTAGAATGGAAACTCAGTACAGCAGCATCACTTTGATGATGAAATAAAAGAAAAAGGGGATGCATGAATCAAGGGAGCAAACGGACCAGCTAAGCATTATCGGTGAAATGCTTGATGAGATGCTCGCGAAATTTATCGTGATTACGCTGAAGGGCGATGCTGTTTGGAAGATCATTCCACAGTCATGTGGCACGCGGGAGTGACAGTAGTTAAAAGCATTAGTGGTGTCGTAGTGGTGCCGTATTGTGTGCGATAAGCGAGAGGAACGTTGTAATTGTGCTCGAGTGGCAGTGGCATATTTATGAAAGAGAGACAAAATGTGACGACGTATTGTTAATGGATGGAGCTTTAGCTGGGTTACACTGGACATGTTGTTATAATTCCACGTGATAAAACGACAAGCCCTGTTCTGAATAGCTTCTAACTTCTGTATTAAATATGTTTGATGAAGTGACCAAATGGATGATGCGTATACTATAACTGGTGTCGGACAAATAGCCCTGTTTACGCACGTGAAGAGTAGTGGATTGTAGGTTGCGACGAAGATACCCCAATGATCTAGAAGCATTAGTAGAAATGGTAGTTATATGGTCCACCCACGAAAGATTTTGTGTGAGGTGAACGCCTAGATACTTATGCCATGTGGTTCTAGGCAATGTGCTGCTATTGAAGGAAAGAGCGAACGAATTGATTTACGGGTAAATGAGATAATTTTACATTTTGAAATGTTAAGAGTAATTAGCCATGTTTTACACCAGTTGTTAATGCGATCACTTTGGAGGGATTGGTGATCAACAGCACTTTTTATGGAACAATAAACAATGCAGTCGTCAGCAAATATACGTATACAATATGATACGTTATTTGGCAAGTCATTAATGTAGATTAAGAATAGTAAATGACCAACGACGCTATCTTGTGGCATGTGACATCGAAAGGAGGAGAAAAGTAATTATTAACAATGGTGAACTGCTGGCGGTTAGAAAGAAAGTTAGGGGCCCATGACAAGGTTAGCGAATTTAATTTAAGCGCAGAAAGTTTTGATATTAGTCGGCAATGTGCTACGCGATCGAATGCTTTAGAAGGCTCTAGGAAGATGCGATCCATTTGTAAGTTAAAAGGTCATGTGGTAATGAAGGTCAGAGTGAATTCAAATAACTGTGACTCACAGGAGAAGCCTTTTCGAAATCCATGCTGATTTGGGAAGAAATGATTTGATTCTAGGTGATCGTAGATATGCGACGCGATAATGTGTAGTGTTTGAGCATCTTGCCGCAAATGCATGTTAGTGAGATGGGTCGATAATTTTCGTGCGAATGTTTATTACCACTTTTGAAAACGGGCACTACCTTTCCTATTTTCCAATCAGTGAGCAGTTCGCTTGTTGTTAATGACTGTTTGTAGATGTGAAGTAAGATCACGCTGGAAAGTGAAATGGTATTTTTTAGTATTTTTGAATTTATTTCGTCGACACCGGAGGACGAGGACACTTTAATCAGATGTACAATGCCATTAAGTGTAATGTCAACAGGTGCCATGTAGTAGCAATTAAAATCATGGACGTATGGGATTCAAAAAAAAACTTTTAAGCTGCGCGATGAAGACGGGACGACAGCAGGAACACATACAAACACACAAGCGCAAGCGTGAAACAATGAACCTGCTAGGCCAACAACATGTCTTGCTACGAATGGGATGCTAGAATTATCTTCTTTGGTAAAAACAGATGTAAAAAACGTGTGTAATGTAATGGGAATGTCAGCATCCGAATACGGGGTGTTGTAAGCGTTATGTATCGAAATATCGTTACTCAAGGTAGGTATCGTTTCCCAGAATTTACTAGGATTATTTTTAGTAGTGCGGGAAGGTCTTGTGAAAAATACTTATCTTTGGCTTCACAAAGCGCAGAACAGTATGATTTCAGGTAGTTTTTATAATTAACCCGTGCATCCAGTGGCGTACACTGACGCTTCGCGGCATCGTACAGTCGCCTTTTCTTTTTTTTCTCGTAAACCAATGCAAGGACAGGCACTCGGGATAGATGACGAGACAAAAAGGCATCCTTCGAGCAGCGAAGCTGTTCTATCGCGGCGTAAAATGTCGTGACCCAAAACTATCGTCATCGTGCGCTCTTCGTCCTCTTCGCTTCCAGAACACGTGCGCCGATTTTCTCCGGCGTGGCCTGTAATAACCCTGATGGGTGGGAGGAGAGAGAGAGAAATTCTTGCCGAAAAAGATTATTCGCGAAGCGGGATTCGAACCCGCGTACCCTCGACCCGAAGGCGAGCGTCCTAACCACTCGGCTATCCAAGAACGCTAGCGGAGCATAGCGTAGCCTTGTGTAGTACAGTGTAGCAGGGGGGTGGGAAAGAGAAGCGAGAGTGAGGAGCAGGGGAGAGAGTAAAGCACAGAAACAATGAGAGAGAAAGGGATGAAAGAGGAAGAAAGAAACTTGGCAAAAGAGCCAGGTATGTGGCCATCAGCTCCGCTGTCTGATCTTTAGCATTGCGCCTTTGGTTGCAAGCTACGCTAATCTTTTTACGGGCTCTTTGTTTCTTAGAGCAAATGGTACACGAGCATGATTAATTTATGCAAAACCACGGCAATGTTTGTCGTGCGCCAACACGGCGCGATTACTAAAAGCGAGCAAGAGCGAGGAAAGCGCAAAAAAAAAAAAATAAACGGAAGCCACAAATACAATCAAGTCCGACGAGGTCACGTGGTATCGTCATGCAATGGCCAGTGAGGCGAGAAAACACTATATAGTCAGAGCTGAGCGACAGAGCTGGCACATATATCGGCTCAAGTGCTTGAAAATCGATGCCTCCCAGATTAAGTGGCCGTGAACCCATCGGGGAAGCCCCGGTCAGACTTGTCGCAGTTGCAACGGGCGTCGTGCATATAGTTTGCTCAAGCGGATGCCTGGGTGAGCATGAATGAGCGCAATTAAGAGACCAATACCTGAAGGACACGCGCGTCTGTTTGATATTCCAGGTGTGCCTCAAAAGATACGTCGGTCTCCCATCGCTCGCGTCACGGGCTTTTTCGCCGCTCCTGATGACGTCAACACGATTTGGCTGCCTCACCAGCTGCACGTGAATTGAAAAACAAAGTGCATTCCTTTCTCGAGCGAAGATACGGTTGAAGGACGTATACATGAAAATCGCTGGATTCTCCCGTGACGTTGTTGGGAGTTATAAACGCCCCCCAAATTGCATCAGCCTTTTCGTAAATTCTGACAGTCTAACAATGCGTCACAATACACGAAGACGCGACTGTCACGGCGCTGAAGAGAAAAGCTACATGACACTGCAGACACCACGCGACAGAAAGCTGTAAAAAATGTCTTCTCAAGGAAGAGATGAAAAACACCGGCTGTCGCTAGAGCCAACGTTTACTTACTTGACTCATTCCTTTTATTCTGCGACAAGCAGAACCATTTTCCTTTAACGACCGATGTGATGAACTTGTAAGGTCTCTCGGTCAATCGGAACACTTCCAAGGATCGGCTAGTGGTACTTTTCTTACGTTTTCCGCAAGCCTTGAAACTTTTTGCGAAATCGTAGAACGGGTCGTAAATACTGCAAGAAATACGCAATGTTTGCAGCTATAAAAATTCGATTCCCTGCTCGTTCCTCAAAGTACCTATACCCTCCGAGAAAAAAAAAAAAAAAGTCACAGTTTCGCCGCAAGGCCGAAGCAATGAATGCGATAGCAAGAAACTAATGCTATATGAAGTGAAGCTCGCCAATGGGTACTCTCAGTTTGCAAAGCGCTCCTGTTGCAAAGGCGGCCGAAGCAGCGAAGGAAACTAGCGTGCTTCAAGTGTCGAGCTGTGACACTTGATAGTTCGCGCTCATCTTTTGTTTGTTCGTTTAGCGGCGTCCCTTGAGCTCGAGTGGCTTTCGTACGCTCCGTAACATGAGCGCGGACATCACGGTGAAAGCGTGAAACATCCCTCTTCCCCTCAGCACAAGAAAACCGCTCGAGCAGACAGCGGAAGGGCAAGGTTCTCCCTGCGCAAGTAGAAGAAGAAGCGAGCGAGCTCGCCGACGACTTTTAAATGCGCCTGTCTAGGGTGCCTTGATGCGCGTTTTGTCCGCTTTAGGGTGAGGACATCTGCGGCGTCTACTGCGGCGCGGCTGCCATACTTGAGCCCACGGCGTGTCACCGGCGTCTCACCTCTCTACGGCAGCTGCGCTGAGAGGCACGAGACGCGGGGCAAAAAATGGCGTCGTGGCGGCATCAGCCCCTTCAAAGAATGGCAACAGGGTGAGGACATCTGCGGCGTCTACTGCGGCGCGGCTGCCATACTTGAGCCCACGGCGTGTCACCGGCGTCTCACCTCTCTACGGCAGCTGCGCTGAGAGGCACGAGACGCGGGGAAAAAAATGGCGTCGTGGCGGCATCAGCCCCTTCAAAGAATGGCAACACCCTAAGGGGGGCGCACGCATCGAGGCACGCTACGCCTGTCGCGCTCTTAACGCCATCTCGCTGGTAATGAAGAAACGCTTATAAGCGCAGCCGTCTCCGAGTCCGCCCAGCGGTAAAGGGTGTGTATATAACGCTCGCCGTTACCAACGTGGAGGATCTGCGTTTCGTGGCGTAGTGGCTAGCGCCACTCGCTGCGGAGGAAGAGGTCCATGGTTCGATTCCGCGCTTCGGAAGCATTTTTCTGAATTATTTTTCTTTGGGGCTTTTATATATATATACATACTTATACATATACGGTGCATGACGGCGGCGACGGCGACGGCAAAATCCAGCCGAGACTGTCCATATAATTGCTATCGCAATAAAAAGCGCATTTAGGGCCTACTTCTGACATGCAACAGTAATAGTTGTCTGGCTTGCTCGCGTTTTTATTTTTTTTTTATGCGAAATATTTCTTAGCGAATCAAAGACACTTTGACCGTTTCCTTCCTTCCTTCCTACCGTCCTTCCTTCCTTCCTTCCTTCCATCCAGCTATTTAGCCGCCTATACGTCTGTGTGCTCTCGTGGTCGCCTCCTTTCCACGGGCCGTGGTATGCGCCATAGGTAATTTCACAGTCTATATCAACCCACGAACGGCCAGAACAGACGTTGCAAAATTTAACGAGGGAACGTGAAGCAGCCTGCGTCGCAGAAAATCCGCTGGTGAGTGAAAAATCCCGCCGGATGCAAAGATCGAAAATCTGGATTCGAGCCGGAATCGAATCCAGGCATTCCGCATGGCACTCTACTATACAGAGACACAGCAGGTGTTCAAACTGCTTTGGAAGACGACCCTATATGCAGGCATCATTTCGGGCCAACGCAGCTTTTGCTTACAGTGCTGGCTATCCGCTTTTATAAAAATGCAGTAAATATTACATATGTACTCCTGTGACTCGGCAACCTATTCGCCGCGAGATCGGGCTACAGGTGGCAGCACCGTCGCCGCGCTAGTGTGGATAGGCGGTTGTCGGCGCGTATACAAACGCACGCAACAGCGCTTCGTTGTGAGCGATTTGACCCGATTTCCGGCAAACAAAATGTGTTGACTGCAGCTTTCTGGTAATGTGTGCGCTCTTCATTCCCGAATTAATGCACGAAGCGCGCCAAACGTTACTATTACTTGTGAGAGAGGCGTATTCTGCCAACGAACGGGTTGCTCGCCTTCGGCAGCAGTCGGCGTTTTAGAAATGAATGACGTTTTCTTGTTGTTTTATTTGGACATGTTTAGCTTGTGTTCTACCTACTGTGTACTGCTTTAGTGCGACTGAATTAAGTATTTACTTCTTGTTCATCTGGATACCTCCCAACAAAAAGAAAGCCCGTATTCCTGCACGATGAGTTCAAAGCACTATGTGCACTGCGTGCTCAAAATATCCATCCGCATTTCTTATCAGTTCTCCATGAAATGTAGAACAGTTGATAGGTTTACTGAGGAAAGCCTGACAGCGCTTTAGCGCTAGGGAGACGTTTAACACGCACGTTCCAGTAACAGTACACAAAGGTAACTTTACAGCACGGAACAATCTTCGATTGATTACTTGCACGACTGTAATGGAACAAAGGCCGGGTTACCTCACTGGATCAAAGTACGTTTTTTCATGCGAATAACGTCCGCTGCCTTTCGTCAATCTATGACAGCGCAACGCAAACGCTCAAGAAAAAAAGCTGTGGCTTCGTGTGAAATTACTACGACATAAATGTAAAGTGCGCCGTTTGGATTAATTTTGAACGCGTACCTTAATCTAGGTACACGGGTGTCTTTGTATACATTCCGCCACAAGTAATTGCGCTAGGCATCTCAGTTTTGCAATTTCCATGTCATTCCGTTTTCTGTTCTGTTTAGGGGCCAATTTAAGTACTGAATTGTAAGACGTGACTTGACAGAAATATTTATCTGCAGTCGGACCAGGACCGTACACAACTGAAACTCGTCGCGTTACCTATAAACGACAGTCCTGAAGTTATACACCTAACCACAACGCGCAAGTGCACGAGAGCACCCTTTTTTTACCACCGAGCCGCTAAAATGCTATATTCACATGTGATTTAATACTTCTCATCTTTAGGACAACGCCAAGTGCACTTTGCAATGCGCTTGGACCACAGAGCGGCACCTACACTGATATGATTCTCATGAACGGAGGGTACGAGGACCACACACAGCACTCTCGACTAAAATCCCACAGGGAAAAATCTAGGGACTTCACTCTCGACAAGTGCACTCACTGATCTTATTACAGTACATATACAGCCGATCAAGGTCAAATGCTTCTTTACATCGTGTTATGCATACGTACGAGCGGTTAAAGTTGCACTAACGCAACGGAACAAACCGCCTTTTGAGGACCTGCATGACATACGCGCACATGCAAACACAACGCGGCTAGCAGACGACGCATGGAGCAATCCACACTAGGCGCGGTTCAGCCAGAAGCCGCCAGGCGGCGACTCCGCTCGATCTCGCGGCCAATAGTCAAGCGTTGCTCGGCACCGGAGGAAACGCTAAAGAACGCTACGTATAATATGCACATCATCGCTCCGTAGCGTGCACTTGGTTTCGGTAAAACTGACGTTACGTCGCCCAATAAGTTGCCCTTTGAGCGCCAGTGTAGTCGACGTTTGTAGGGCCACGATATTGTCACGTGGTCGTGACGTCGACGAACACCGCAGGCGACGTGTCCAAGAGAAAACTATTTATTTGGCCGAACTTGTGGCCGAGAAACGGAAAGTAACTTACAGCAATACACGCGGTATGCATTGATAGCGGCGAACAGAGCATCGGCCGTCGATCAACTGACAAGTGGTGAAGTGCGTCGGCATATGTGACGTCGAATATTCCAGTCTTATCACTGGTGGTCGCGCAAGCTCTGGAATAATCTAGGCTATTCGCGGCCTACGCGCAATCTTAACAAAACGATCTACAACAATCGCGAAGCTTCTCGAACAATGAGGCGCGGTTTGCGCTGAGCTTTGCTGACAGTCTTTGTGGGCGAAAACCGAATACAGCAAAAGTGAAAATAAGAAACGCACGTGGCAATGCCCCCCTCTGAAAAAGCATCGTCCAGATGCTTAAAAACGTAACATGTGTACATGCAATACTGAAGAAAACTAATAACGCAAGCAAACAATAAATCCTCAGCTGCGTTAACGAGCATAGTACGGTTTAAGACGCACCACATCCACGACCTCGGGCCGAGCTCGGCGCCTCTGAGAGTTCGTGATGCCGTCAGGGACAACCTCGTAGTCGAGTGCGCCGAGACGTCGAAGTACCCCGTACGGTCCGAAGTATCGTCGAAGAAGCTTCTCGCTCAGTCCACGTCGTCGTATTGGCGTCTAGACCCAGACACGGTCGCCGGGCTGGTACTCCACGAAGCGTCGTCCAAGATTGTAGCGAAGGCTGTCGGTGCGCTGCTGGGTCTTGATGCGCAGGCGGGCGGGCTGTCGAGCTTCTTCGGCACGTTGCAAGTAAGCGGCGGCGTCGAGATTTTCTTCGTCGGTAACGTTGGGTAGCATGGCGTCGAGCGTCGTCGCCGGGCTCCTTCCGTAAACCAACTTGTACGGCGTCATCTGCGTCGTTTCTTGGACGGCCGTGTTGTGAGCGAAGCTTGTCACGTACGGAAGGACGGCGTACCACGTCTTGTGCTCAACATCGACGTACATGGCCAGCATGTCGGCGATGATCTCATTTTGACGCTCGGTGAGGCCATTGGTCTGCGGGTGGTAGGCGGTGGTGCGGCGGTGGCTTGTCTCGCTGTATTTGAAGATCGCCCGAGTTAGGTCCGCAGTAAAGGCGGTACCTCTGTCTGTGATGAGGACCTCTGGGACGCCATGACGCAAGACAATGTTCTCCACGAAGAACTTGGCTACCTCGGCGGCACTGCCTTTGGGCAAGGCCTTTGTCTCGGCGTAGCGGGTGAGGTAGTCAGTTGCCACGACGATCCATTTGTTGCCGGAAGTCGACGTCGGGAGCGGCCCCAGTAGGTCCATCCCGATTTGCTGGAACGGCCGGTGAGGTGGTTCGATTGGCTGCAGAAGTCCCGCTGGCCTAGTCGGCGGCGTCTTCCGTCGCTGGCAATCTCGGCAAGTTTTAACGTAGTGGGCGACACCGGCAGCAAGGCATGGCCAGTAGTATATTTCCTGTATTCTGGCGAGCGTGCGGGAAACACCGAGGAGTCCAGCCGTCGGGTCGTTGTGTAGGGCCTGCAGGACTTCTGGTCGCAATGATGAGGGCACAACAAGAAGGCAGTCGGTTCGAAGTGGCGAGAAGTTCTTCTTCAGGAGAACGCCGTTCCGTAAGAAAAACGACGGTAGTCCTCGCTTGAATACCTTCGGAACAACGGCTGTCTTGCACTCGAGGTACTCCATAAGCACCCCCCCCCCCCAGTTCCGCGTCGGCTCGTTGCCTTTCGGCGAAGTCGTCGGCACTTATAGTTCCGAGGAAGCAGTCATCGTCGTCGTCTTGCGGCGGCGCGTCGACGGGGGCACGAGACAGGCAGTCGGCGTCAGATTGTTTTCGTCCGGACTTGTACACGACGGTAATGTCGAATGTCGAAAGACGACCTGAAGGGTCCTTCAAGTTAGCTAGCTAACATAAGGCGTGATGGTCACTGACAACTTTTTGACTAGAAGGCATGTGTTTATATTACAAAGTTGTAGTGCGTGCCAATTCATGGCATACTTTTTTTTAATGACAAAAGTTCCACGAAGTTCGAGATATTCATCATCGAACTTGAAGGGCGAAATCGAAACTGATCGCGCCCGGCGCGCACAAAAGTAAAAAAAAAAAGGGGGGGGGGATGCACGTGTTCGAGATATCAATCGCTCCGTCTTCCTAAAGAAGTCTACTTCATCGCGGTTCTCTTATATGTAGACAGAACTGCCTTGAGGAACGTAATGCAGTGCTAGCAGACCTCGTAAGTGTCGCGAATGTCAGCCTATTGCAGTAGCTTCAGCAGTAGGTAGGCAACAACAAAAACAGCAACAAAACTTACGCAACGAACATGTTTTTCTCGGCAATGTTCTTTTTGAGAATGCGTAAATAGTCGGCACAGAATACTCGGACCTAGCCATGAGCCGCACGCATCGCGTGTGGTGAAGAGCTAGACCAATTCGAAACGTTTATACTGAACAGCGCTGCACATATTCTCTCACTTCTGCGCTGCTGTCATGAATGAGTTAGCAGAACTGCTTACGGTTTCACGTTTTATGACCAAGGCTGTCTAAAGGCTTTGTACTGTGATAATTAATGTGTGGGCTACACTCGTTGTCGAAATTAAGGATAATCTCCGCCTGGCGCCACCTGTGTGACCTCTGCTGTTCTCGACGTGGGAAATCACTTTAGCAAAGTGCCGACAGAACATCATAAATTGGGCAGCTTCGGCCACTTATGGCTTAATCATGCCGCACCACAGGTTTTCTGGCTACTGAGACGCTGAGGTAAAGGTCGAGATGACAGGAAGACGTTATCTGCGACGCCGACAACATGTGACAGCGGGATGCGAAATAAACGTCTCGGAAATGACAGAGAACCTTTTACCAATGTTGTTTAGGCACAGTGTGCGTCGAAAGGGGAAGGTGGTTAGAGCGTCCAACGCACGTAACGGAAGGGAAGCAAGCAGGCAGCGAGAAAGCACCTCCATAACAGCACCCCTGGTGATTATGGCATTTAGTGACAGATTAATTAAGCTCGCCTGTCGCTGCATACAGATGCTTTGTTTGATGTGCCAGGCGAGTTTTTGCAGTCACCTAAACCATGTGCTCGCGGTGTCTCGCATGCTCCTGATTTGCGAATAATGGCGGGTTAAGTTGAGGTTGTAGGCTGCAAAGTGAGTACGCCTTAGCCCTTTAAAGAGCGGAAGCAGCCCACTCCCGCACACGCTAGAAACAAATAAAGCCTGAGAATAGATTGTTCCTGAGACAGGCCACCAGAGCGAAGTATTGCTGCAGGAAAACAATTAAAACCGTAGATTTACGCACAACGCAAGCAGATATAATAACCATCAATGACACTGAAGTGAGAACACACAGCAAGGGTCATTTCGGCCCGTTATATCTTGTGAACAATGCAAACGATGAAAAATATTGAAGCCGTGTTTCGACTGAAACGCTCTTCCATAAAAAAGATTTTCTCGCTTTTTTAACTATTTCTTTCTTCTTTTGCACTGCCTGTAGGAAAACGATCTTTCGCAGAAATGTTGCAAATGTTTTTTTTTTCCTATATTTGGCACTATTTTGAAGATTCTGTGTGAAATAGGAAACGCGCCAAGGCGCATCAAACTTAGCAAACCTTTTTTATTTGGGCCGTACGTGTTTGCCATTTTTTTCACATTTTTTCCTTTATGAGGACGGCATAAAGAAAACGTACATGTAATTCAGTCATGCGCAATAAAACCAGCAGGAAAATTTTTAGACACAACTTTTATAGTTCGCGTTAAATTCAGCCGCGAAATCCGAAAATATTGCGGTGAGTAAAATCAGGACGCCCGCGCCGCCACCTTGAAATATTTTTTCGGCGCGCTGGGAGCGTTTTCTGTAAATAAAATTTTCGGTTCCGTGCGCTTTGAATGTGCCCACATATATAACAGACAAGAAACCCAGACAAAACAAAAATATCGACCGGACATGCATGTTCGATCTCTCGTGAAACCTGCAGGTGAAACAAATTGATCCTGCAGCCCACGAACAGGGAGCGAAGCGTCGGGGTATTCTCTTTGCCGAAAGCTAGTACCCGCCCGGCACTGTGAACGCACATAGCGACTTTCTGATGAGCAACAGCGTGTCTGGCTGACGTATTAACAGAAATGAGTTGAAGAACCTGGATAATATCTCCAGACGTAACTTCATTAAGTGCTGCTAAGGCACTTAGCCGTAAACTGACATGTCTTACCGAGATTACCTCGTCACGACCGCTGTGTGCATAGTCAGCGGGTAAAGGCACCGAAGGCGGGCAAGCGGAAATCGGAGAAAACCTCCTCGCCAGGCGGCTGAAGCAGGCGGAAGGCGAGGCGGCTAGCCCGATATCTCGGGGACCGATTTTTTTTCTGCCCACCGAAGCTCTCTGCTTTGCCGCAGCCAATCAGAACGCCATGCGGCGGTGGCGCTGGTGTATCTTTGAAGTAAGTTTTCCTGTACATGGAGGTACAGGAGAAAGCCTCGGCAGCAAAGGGAAAGAGGAATGCTGCAATAATGAAGCACAGAGCGTTGTGGGGATACAATAGGTACGAGGTGCTTCGAGGTCTGTGGAAAGGTGTAATGGTTCCGGGGCTTACTTTTGGGAACTCAGTGGTGTGCCTGAAGTCAGAGGTACAATCAAGAATGGATGTGGATCAAGGGACTGTGGGACGCCTCGCGTTGGGCGCTCACGGGAAGACGACAAATGAGGCTGTAAAGGGTGATATGGGATGGGCAGGTTTTGAGGCGAGGGAAGCTCAGAGCAAAATAAGGTTCGGGGAAAGGCTAAGGAATATGAAAGAGAGTAGATGGGCACAGAAGGTGTTCTGGTATTTGTATAGGAAGAGCGTGGACACACAGTGGAGAAAAAGAACTAGCAGGCTCACTAGTAAATATACGGCTGGTAGTGTAAGCAATATGTCAACAAAGAGCGCTAAGCGAAAAGCGAGAGAGGCGGAGAGGATTTACTGGACGGCAGCTATGGAGAAAAAAAACGGCTTTGAGTAACTACCGAAAGGGCAAAAATGAAATAAGGAGGGAGGCATTTCACGATAATTCAAGGGGAAGCGGTTCACTGAAGCGACATTGGTTTGCCTTAGAACGCGTAGTTATAAAGCTAAATTCAGTAAAGAAGAAGGACAATGCACGTGCTGCGGGGAAGATAAGGAAACGGCGGAGCATGTTCTGATTGAATGTGGAGATATCCTACCAGGTGTACGTTTGGGCACGAGCCTACATGAAGCCTTGGGTTTTAGGGACGACAGTGGAAAGCTGAACACACCCGCGATTGAAATAAGTAAGAGATGGTTAGAGTCGTGGTGGCAGAAAATTAGAGAAAGAACAAAAATAAATATTGGAAAAAAAATAAGGACATTCTGCCGTTAAGGGCAGAGAACTGGACTGAGAATTTACGTTTTTTTTTTTTTTTTCCGTGTCGAAGCAGCTCGGCGGCATCTTCAAATAGCTGCAGAATAAACGCACGTGCCGGGCACCCTGCACAACACCTGCAACTCCTAATTTACAGTGGCACACATCACTAAAACACTAAATGAATTCTCATTAGTTCATGATGGACAGTCACCCTCTGTCACTACGTTCAGTTGTCAAACTCTCCGCAGGTGTCGTACATCGAGGGCGCCCCCGTGCCTTGGCTCACCGCCAAATGGCGGAAGCGCCGCAAGTAGCTCTACGCGAGAGCAGCTCTTGTGTTGGCGAACACGCTCGGGTACTCCGATTTGGTAAATTACAATCGCTACAGTTTTCACCTTCTTAATATTTTGATGGCCTCGTGTTTAGCGGATTGACTTTACTGAGCTGTGAAAAATGCCACTGCGCTCTCTCGGTGTGCGCTGTTGAAATGCTTTTTCAAGAGCTCCAGCAACCTGGCCGTCCGCTAGGCTCCATTAATCAGCTGTCGCCGATTCTCGCACATTTAACAACGAGGCATGGTGAAGATTCCCGCTACATTTCGTCATCGCCACCAAGACGCCAAAGTCTCTTCAGTTTAAGTACAAGAGCAGCTGCACAGTAGCCATGAATATTCGCGCCTGATACCATCTGATTGAGTCGACTGATTGAGTGGTTTTGGGACTTGCAATGTGAAGTAGCAGGCAGTCCAACATCTGTGTGCACCGCATTCCTTGTGAGCTTTTCGCTTGCACTTGCCCCAGGAAAGTTTAAAAATCCAGCTTCTCTATTGCTGGCAGCGATCCATGAACTGCAACGAGTCCTTAGTTGACAACTGCACTTTCAACTTGAAGATGTTCTCCAAAGACGAAAATCTTTGCTGCTGCTGCCGCCGCCGCCGTCGCCCTCATTGCCTTCCTCTCAAAATTTTTCATTTTATTTTGCCTCCGCGCTTGTTGTGCCTTCTCCCTTGACGCATCTCGATCTTTGCATGCGTTTTTCTTGAGTGCGGCAGAACGCGCCAGTTGCCCGCAAAGGAAGAGCTTTGCACTGCCGAGATGAGCAGCAGCTGCTTCCATGAGCCCTTTCTCCTTCACAAACTAAAGGTCTGTCAACCGTGAGTAGCAGTTTTTGGAGGTCATAAATAGTAGCGATGCTGCCGCCACTCAAGTGAGCCCGCATATGCGCTTACAGCAGCCAGCTTTTCGTCTCCTATGCAAACGCATTTTTTCTACTTGTACAACCCTGCTAGCTGAGCTGACAGGAAAATGCGATGAATAAACCACTGCCGTTTCCGAGCGTTATCTTCCTCCACGAAAGTGTCAGATCGACACGCTCTCTGTCACTCATGTGAGCTCTTCAATTTCGGTAGAAGGGATGCCTGAATGGAGCTCAATGTTCTCCTTGTTTAAACCACTATTCTGCCCTCCGAGGCCACAGACGGCACTTTGACAAGTTCTTTCCGGAACGCTCTCTCTTCTTTTCCGCTTCTTCTGGGGCGGCTTCGAGAGGCAGGGCGAGAGGTAAGGCGGCACGGACCCACCAGCGATTTTGGCGGCGTAACTTTTCATGCGCCTTCAGCCGTTCACGATGCGCCACTAAAGAAGCGACCGTTGGGACGCCAAGTATATCGTCGGCGTCAGCGCGCCAAGCGGCTGAGAGTCGGAAATGACGTAAGACCTGCGCAACCGGCTCGAGTACATTGGCGCTTTAGTGGATGGATGGATGCTGCGCTGAACTTTTGTAGCGAGTAGTACACTGCAGTAGCGAGGGTGGAGAAGCGGTGCCACGTGATGTCGACACGTGCGCAAAAGGGCGAGATGCCCCGCCTCCTCGGCCACGCGGGTAGAAGCGCGGGTAGCCAAGAGAGCCGTGCGGTCTGACGCGCACTCGCCGCCTTGAAAAGCCCGCTTGGCCTCTCCGGGAACAGGCTGTTAAAAGCGTGCTGACAAATGACAATCGCTAGGGTGTTGCACTGAAGCAAACTGTGAAACAAACGAATGTCATTCATTGGCGATCGAAGTAGTGCGCAAATAAGAGGTTAACTTTCTGATCGGTTCGAGTCAGGTAAGCTCTCCGTTTTTGTTTTTGTTTTTAACCGTTGGTTAATTATCCGAATCAGTCTCCATCATTTGCAGAGGCGCCACTGCACATTAGCGCCCAGCAACGAAAGTAAAATACACGGTAAAAAAAGCGGCAAAAACATACGAGACAGAAAAAAAAAGTCACACGCATTGGCGGTACGCACCACGCGAAGTCTCTAGCTACCTCGCACATTTTTCTTTTTTTTTTTCCACGAATGCCGACCAAAGGAGCCTCAGAATCATCACTGTTTAAAACACTTGGTGCATGAACTACTTCGGTGGCGTGGGCCGCATCTCCTGCAAACTTGCCTCGCTCCGCACGACGACTCGTTTGCGATGGGAGCTGCTTCGCTTCACTCATCCATTCGTAAAGTATTGTGGGACTCAAGGGACTTTGGGCTTTCACTTGTTCTTGGTCCACGTAATTTGTAGTGAAAACGAGATAATTAATATGCCCACGTACGTAGGTCGTCCGGCTTGTTGCCCGCAACAAGCCGGAGTCCGCGGTGGCGCATCTCTGATGATGGAAATGCGGTACGGGTCGACGTGTCACACATCTCCATCCTACAGTCTCGTATGGGGCGAACAATTGAGGTCTTCCTGGTCCGATGAGCTCATTGAAGTACGACAACAAAAAGGCGCACTGCTTGATTGTCGAGATCGCGCACAACCCCTCAACACCCCGCGCTGAAGCACGTGAACTGCGGCAGGTACCAGGGATGGCGGGAAAGGGCGAAAGCGGCGGAGGTGACGTCACTTGAACAATATATATAAGTTGGTCGCTGGTTACTTAATTGTTATGGTCGAGCCTTGGGTTGGCTCATGGTTAAAGGGACACTAAAGGCAAATAACAATTTATGTCAGAGTGAAAGCTCAATGTATGACAACGTCTAAAACGGCAATATTCTCAACAGCAGTGCCCTACTTACCGAGAAATTAAGCTAAATGTATCACACGATGAGCGCCACGAGCGGCACATTTTGGAAGTGATCCCGATGACGTGAGAGAGTTCGACTACAATTAATCACTCGTAATCAAACTAGCTGCAATAGAAAAAGAACCTTCCGTGCATCAAGAGGCGTAATAAAATGCTGCTTGTTAGTTTCTGTTTGATTCATGGAAAAAATTACCTTTTTGGCGTTGCCATGGGGAACGGCGCGCGTGGTTGAAAGGTTCCGTTTTCGCCGAACTGCGCTTAGCCCGGCACCCTGCTTCGCTCACGCGGTCGCGTCTCTGTGGTAGTTTCGGTACCGCGTACTGCCGCGTGTGTTTTGCGCGCTCGTGAGAGTCGCTCTGACAGAAAGTTCGACAAAATGCCGCATGCATGTGATGTTGCCGGATGCCCGAATGGAGCACGCCGCCAGTGCACGCCGCCGCGCAGTAAAGGCGGGCAACGTTGGGGCACGGCAGCTGTGACGTGAGAAACACCGCTTTCAGGTGGGTGATTTGAAGTGCGCTAACGCGATGCGGACCACTAAAACGTGATTTTATTTCAAAATAAGCACTTCCTTGGCACAAAAGTAGCGCTACGAGGTTTCTGGACCGTTATTTCAACAATACGTCTACTTAATATTTTCCTTTATTGTCCCTTTAAACAGGGGAGAAAACAGCGCAAAATTGAGACAGGACACAAGACGAAGAATGCACAACAGCCTTCATCGCCTCCGTCGCCAGCCGCGACCACAACCGCGAGAGCTGGCCAAACTAGCCAGACTGCGCCCGTGTTCACACAGAGGCGCCGCTTCCCTCTCACCCGTTTCCAGTCGCTCCAGGGGTCCGTGTACCCACCGCCTTCGAGGGGGAGCAAAAAAGGCCGCCGAGCAGTTGACTTCGGGCTCTCTAATAAACCGTTATTCGGCCACCTCCGTCCTCTCGTGACGTAACGTTATTGTAACGGAACAAGGTGTAAAATTTCTGTGTCAGTCCTTTTTAAATGTGTGAGTTGTACGGTTTTAAATTTGTATACACATCGGTACTGTACCTAATTAGCAGTCAAAGGTGCAAAAGAACACTCATAATTATTTTAACTAACAATGCCTTTCTTGGCGCCCTCCACTGGATTCCGACGCACCTAATCCACCAGAGAGATGAAGTTTCCTTTGAAAAACCTCTTGGCTCAATATTAGATATTGTTGCAATAAAGATGCGCTCTAACTGAGTAAAAATGCCGCAGTGTGCTTCGTAAATACCATACCAAAACTCTGGTGCACAAGTCTGATATTGTAGAAGGTCAGCTTGAGGGAAACAACTAGATTCGGACACAGTGCACTTTCAAGTTATGACAGGCTCATAGCCAGGAAGTTTTCTCGGGGGGGGGGGGGGGGGGGGGGGGCACTTGCTGAAAACCTTGACTATTTGAGAAAAACATCCATTTTCATTATTTATTTTTGGTAAAAGCACCTACTTCACCAAAATTTCGGGGGGAGGGGGGGGGGGGCTAGACTCCCCCAGAAATGATTGTCTCTTTTATTGCACAGTTTTCCTTGAATTTTTTGAGCATGCAGGCATCTGAATTCTGTTTCATCACAATCCACTTTACAAGTGGGCTACACCTAAAAAAATATTCTTTTTCATTTGCAGATATCTGAATGACTCATGACTCATGACTCATTGAATGTAAGTTTCATTTTCTCTCGTTTACGTTGTTTTTAATGCAGCAAATCCTTTTTCTGAGTTTTCTCTCTGTGAATGGCTTTAACTCCTGTAATCCTCCTGGAAGTGCCTGCAAGTCGGGTCAGCTACTCCCCGCACACGCTAAACATCAATAAGCTTGTTGTTGCATGTACATTCTAGGCACTTACATTTACTGTAAGCATGGCGTACCTGCACTGACATTAATGGAATACTTTTTTACGGTTTTTTTCCATAGCTATAAAGTTGAGCAGCTCTCACAGACCACACTATCTATGAGAAGGGGTGAGCATCAGCGAAATTGCTTTGGATAATTCGTTTTTATGGCACAATTGCTAGATGCCCAGGTTTGCTACCAGTTTCGTAGCTTAGTTGATGCATGATACTCTAGACAGGCTTGAATCCAATTCGCTGCGGTCAATTTCCACAGGAATGTTATATGCTATGACCATGTGTGTCTGCAGATCACCGTTAAAAATAGGTTGGCCTAATCTCACATAACGTAAGGATGTATTCTAAATGTGATTTAATGAAATGTGGAAATACATTATCACCTTGCAAAAGATGTCTGACTTTACACGCTACAAAATATAATTCCACTTTGACAGAAGCAGATAAGTACTTTGAGCCATACAAAATGTCATTTTCAGTTTAGGTAGACCGTTCACATTCTCTGCGGTAATACGCTGGTCTGCATAAGTGAAACCGTGCATGGGCATCATTGTGCTGCGTTTATGATGTGGCTGTTAAAATTCCATAGTCCAGAGTGAGACAAAAACTCATCACCAACAGGCACTACAAGGTTCGACAGAAAATAATGGACATTTTCGAAAAGGTCATGCAAAACATGTTTACGTTACATCGAAGATTAGTACAAAAGAGGCTACCAGAACAATTGTCCCTTTCACATCAATAGTTTACTTTCTATCAAACGTTAGGACAGAGCTTATTTTGAGCATAAAGTTGAATGCTGTCATTAAATTTAGCCCAGCTGCTTATATAGACAGATAAAAGCACACGGAAAGCTTAAACAGCACTGCCAACAACATATCTACAGAACGTCCGTGAGACGTCTACAAGCCAGAAAAAAAAGATGCCTACTGAACAGCCTTGTAAGTGGTACAGAGAAATAGGAGGTTCACTTTAACCAGGGTTTGTGCATATTCTATGTAAACTGTAATACGATTTAGAAGACTGTGATGAAAAGGACACAAGAATAGAGTTTTTGCAAGTAGAGGAAGAAGATAAAAGTAACTGTAATGTCACACACAACATTGAACATTGCTGTGTATCGTTATGTGTTTGAGTAGGGGGGCTACAATTTATGCATCCCATTCGTGCACCCAACGAAATGAATCGGCTCAAAATGAACGGTCGGTAAAAGATTCAAAGTGACACCGGTAAACACGGATCTGCTTAAGCGCGAAATGGAAGGTGCGTCATCCTGTTGACGCAACCATATTTTGTGGAGATAACCGAGAAGCAATCTCCAGCATATACGTGGTGCAAAAACATGCGCCAGCGACATAAAAGCGATTCGTTCGTGGTTGCAAGCATGAATCGAGAACCGATAAGCGAAATAAATGACAACCCTCAGCTGTGTGTCATGGGGGCGTGCGATGAATTCGACGTCGGGTCTCACGACGAAAATGCGGCTCTTCTTCTGTGCAGATCTGCATGTTGCAGTGCTGCATTTGCAGCAGTGGGCTTCTGCGGCATTTTTTTATTACGCGTCGTTTGATGCGCAAAGGGTGCCTGCAACGAATGCGCACAAATCTGCGTCGATCTCTGGTGCAACGCTCGCAGCGAATCGCGCGCAGGCTGCGTGAACAGCTGAGCGAGAGCTACTGGAACGCGTGAAACTGACGACACACATCAAGAGGGCCGCGATGCGAGATGCGAGCGTAAATCCTTACCACCACTTTAGGACTCGTCCAGTAGTCGGAGAGCTCGTCATCGATGTCGTCGGTGGGTATCATCGCGCTGACAGACGATCACGAGTTGCGTTGGGGCACAAGCGTCGGAGAGCCCAGCATCACCTGTGATGAGGCCTGGCTTGGCTCCAGCTGCGGACCTTTCATGCCAACGGCGGACCCATGACGACTCTGCAGCTCATCGCGAAGTGCGCGCTACCAAGGTCGATTAGATTGAAGCTGCACAGCAAGCTCTTCATTTCCCTCCTGACAGATGGCAGCACCTGTCAGGCCAGTTGAGTTGGCATGGGTAGAGTGACCGCGAGCGTCTAAAAAGCGTACAGAATCCTTTTGTGTTTGTCAGCTAGGTACCTAGGGAGAGAATCTCAGGGATTTTCGATGGTGGCGCCGTCACTTCTTAGCGGAGCGCGGAGCTTTTTGGAAAGGCACTGACTACGGTGACGGGGCCCGTCAGCGCAGTATCCTCGTAAAAGTGACGGGGCCCGTCACCGTAGTGCAAATTGTAATAGTGACGGGGCCCGTCATAATAGCGACGTCTTTATAGTGACGGGCCCCGTCGTCGTAAAGCGGTGACTACGGCGACGGGGCCCCCTTACCGCAGATTATACCGCAGATTACAGTCCGCAGATTTTTGGTCGTTTTAGCGTAGTTGTTTTAGCTCACGTCGTGTGGTGTTCGTGGCGTAGTTCATCAGCATGCAGGTCGTCAGTTCGATTCCTCCCGGTTTTTTTTTTTTTTTTTTTTTTGTCAGGTTATGCGTCAACGTCAACGTTCCTGCTCTGACGGAGTCGTAACTTTTTCGTTCATGTCTGCGACGGTTGTGTGTTTTTCCTATGCGACCTCGGTTCTAATCGCGCTAAATAAAAAAAATTTTCCGTTTTTTTTTTTACTTTTTTCATTATTGTTTCACAATACCGTCCCGCGCTTCCGGCTAGTCAACAATAGTTACTCATTCGTGGTGGCACGGCTCAGTGTGGGAGAGCGGAGCCCGTTAATCAGCATATGTCGCTGCGCCGCTGACGCTGCATATCAGCATGCCGCCAATGCGTCGCTGCTCCCCCCCCCCCCCCCCCCCCCCCCCCCACCTCCGAAATGTTTTCGTACTGACGTGCACCACCGACCAAAACAGCCACCTGCGCCTGAAGTCTTCCTGGAACGGTATTGTGAAACAATACTGAAAAAAGAAAAAAAATGGAAACACATATATTTTCTTATTCAGCGCGACTGGAACCGAGGTCGCATAGGAACAAACGATAGGTTTGTGCGAATAGTAAATTTTAGGTCCGAAGCGAATTCGAAGCAACTTTGAGTAGTAGCAGGAGTTGACTTTCGGTTGAATGCAAGTGATAACATATAAAATATGTTAATTAAAATTTACTATATTTAGAGCATATAAGCCGGCATAACAAGCTTTTAAACTTAAAGAATGACGAATCGATGTGAGGGTAATACAGTTAAAACCTCATTAATTCGAACTTTTCTTTCGAAATCCCGCATAATTAGAAGGATTTCTATGGCCCTGTATTTTGCAATGTAAATTTGAGTGGATAATTTGAAGCGGCGGTGAGTACCATACAGCCCGGTTAATTAAAAAACTTTGGGTGCCATGTGCCAATTCCCGATCCCGATTTAGCCGCAAATCCGCAGAAACGATGGCCCTTAGGAGCCACAAGGCAATGCAATGTAGCGATACTAATGAGTGACAAGTGAAGCATCCCAGCCTCGCTGCTGCCAGCGCAAGAAAAAAACAAAACAAAAGGCGGTCTCGTGGTCAACTGAAATGTGCGCCTGCGGAAAAGAAGACGTGCTTCACTGCAACACAGCGGTGACACGCGGGCAGCATGACGAATGCTTCTCTCAACCTCAGTGCGGCATGATTTACCCATTCTTTCAAGGAAAATAGAGAAATTAATAAAGGGCGGTCTGACGGAATTCGTGATGTGTGTGAACCTCCGATTGGCGGTTGTTCCGGCAATTTGCACACTTGCACTGCTGGCGGAGTACTTGCCCGCAACGCCTACTTCGAAAACTCAGTTGAAAGCTTCAATGATCCTCTTTTTCCACCCAGAACACATCGCGAATTCCGTCACACTGGTCATTATTACATTCTTTATTTTACCAGAAAGAATGGGCTAATGGCCGCATCATGACGCACTGACGCTGCGAGGAGCAGGTGACATGCTGCCCGTGTGTCACCACTGTGTTGCAGCGAAGCACGTCTTTTTCACAGGCGCGCATTTCAGTTGACCACGAGACCGTTTTTTTTTTTTTTCCTCTTTCTTTTTTTTCTTGCACTGGCCTCAGCGAGGCCCGCCGTTTCCCCGGTTTAGCGGCAAAATTCGGACCAAGTATTGCTGGAAAAAACCCTTGTAACCGCAAACTAGCAGGCACAGCAAACGACCACCTCTGCTTACTTCCAGTAATACAAAATTCCTTGCATCCCGCCTTTTGTATGTTTGGTTAATTCGAAAACCCGCTTAATTAAATTTGTCACAGTCCCAGTGACTCTGAATTAACAAGGTTTTACTGCATGTTCATTTAACCTTGAAGTGGGGCTTCGCGGCAGTGCGGATTTCTCTTGGAAAGGTGTGTTCACGGTATAGCACACCTTCACTGCAGTGAAACCACCTTTACAGGGAGTTACATGCGGTTTATATATGTCTATTCGTTCATTTCGAATACTTTGAAATTTCCTAGAATTTAAATTCGTTTCGAAGCGAATTCGAATACTGTAATATTCGTTCGAATATTCGAATTGCTCGAATATTCGCACAAATAGGAACAACGCATCATCCGAACGCTAGGGCTGTCTAGAGTTACTGTATATGCTACCTAAAGGTAGCATATACAGTGACTCTAGGGCTGTCTAACCGCCGCAGACATGAACGAAAAAGTTACGACTCCGTGAGAGCAGTAACGTTGATGTTGACGCATAACCTGAAAAAAAAGGAAGAAAAAACGGGAGGAATCGAACTGACGACCTGCAGCCCTAACACTTCATGGAGAGCGCGCCCACCAACTACGCCATGAACGCTTTTTTTTCTTCTTTATTGCCTCACACAAGTAACTACTACGCCCCGAACGCCACACGACGAGGACGGTAAAGGGGCCCCGTCCCTTTTACGATGGTACTGTGCTGACGGGCCCCGTCACCGTAGTCACCAGGGGCGTAGCCAAGTGGGGGGTTGGGGGGGTTCAAACCCCCCCCCCCCCCGAAATTTTTCAGTTTTGCTTACGTATACAGGCACGCACACATACAAACGCACGCACGAACATACATAAAGTATGGTTGAACCCCCCCCCCCCCCCCGAAAAAAATTTCTGGCTACGCCCCTGGTAGTCACTGCTTTACGATGACGGGGCCCGTCGCTATAAATACGTCGCTATTATGACGGGCCCCGTCACTATTACAATTTACACTAAGGTGACGGGCCCCGTCACTTTTACGACGGTACTGCGCTGACGGGCCCCGTCACCGTAGTCAGTGCCTTTTGGAAAGCCGCTTCGCCGCTTCCCCCGACCGGTGTCGGCTGTGTTCCACGTGTGCACGGGATCGCGCGTTCGTCTCTCGTCTCTGTACCGACGACAATGACCGCGAGTCGTGCAGCTTTCGTTTCGACAGCGTAGTCCGTGAACGGGTGTCCCGTAGCGACTTTGTCGTGACCGCCTTTGCTTGATTGACGGACGTCGAGGGCGAAGCAGAGCGAAGATGCTGCAATGCGCTGCTTTGCCACAACAAGTAAGTAGCGATCTCTGTTACTTCGAGTTTTGCTCCGCTAGTCTCTGTCGCGAGTAATAGCCACAAGTGCCGGCGTACCGGTTACATATCAAAGTGTGATAGTATAGCTATGCTGCCGTTCTTACGTTGTGGGTTCGGAGCGTGATAAACATTTCGAACTGCGGCACAAGAGGCTCATCCACGATCGCTGCGCGAGCAGAAAATAATTTGCTGCGAAAGAACCGATCGTGTGTTTTCATGCACTACAGTCGCTACAGTTGGACATGGTTAATTTGCACCAACTCGTCCAATGTTCGGCTTTGCGTAAGTAATAACTGCTACTGATATTTCATCAACTAGTAAGGGCATTCACTTGTCGTTAATCCTAGGCAAGTTCTTAGATTCTTTGTACTGCGGTAATGAATAATCATGTTTGGCGACTGGGACGTTTGAAAACCTGGTACTTATAAACAAGAAACAGCTAAAGAAGCGACTTAGCATTTTATTCTAACGGTGCGCTGGGCGATGTTTCGTTTAACTTCGCAATTACTTGTACTAGTTTTTTGTACCGAAACATGTCTTACAGTCTGAATCACACTTGTCTGGAGTGCCCAAGCGGTTCACT